>NC_073732.1:22557937-23189740 GCF_023634155.1 Falco peregrinus | reverse complement strand
GAAAAGGACCCTAATCCTGTGTGAATCTGAAAAGTGTATAGGTCAGGGCTTACTAATTATTGGCTTCTGGCTAAGTTTATAAACATATGTGTATGCATAAAATAGTTATTGTTGCTTTTGTGGATTTGGGCTAGAACTTTAAAGCAAATTTATTAATCATTAACAATCTCTCTGTGCTGGAACTATTAAATAGACAGTGTTTCATCATAAATAATTTAATAAACCTCCAACGCAGTTTGAAAGAGGGCAATGCCCAGAAAATTGAAGCAAAAGCAGAAATCTGAATAGATGTTCATGTGGTATAAGTGTGTGTTACAGTGCGCCTGCTAAGGCTCCAGTTCTGCGATGCCTGGTTGTATATGTAGCTTCATACAGATTTTCTTCCTGGCTGTAGTTAAAGATGTATTTTTATGTTCATACATGGCCGCAGGGCCCTGCACACCTTTCTAGGCATACCATAAAATAGACGCTGTCCATGCATATATTTGGCACATATCTGGCACCTATATTCTCATATATTTCTCCAGCTGTTGTTGTGAAACATGGCTTGTATCATTCCAATATTTTCTTTTCACAGCCCTTAATAAACCTCCACAATTTCCAAACTTTTTCCTCTCAGCTTCTCCCTTTCCGTTCTGTAACTGACCTAGCAAGTCCTGTGTTAGTGACTGAATATCTGATTTAGCTGCCTGCACAAGATCTATCCACAGAATTTTTAATATGTACCAAGATTTTGACTTACTGTAGCAGGGCCTTGATGAGATATGCTGGAATATTGATAGAAAAGGGATAAATCTTGTTCAGGAAGGTCAAGCAAAAAAGAAGTGTGTTGCTTTGTGAGCTCCATCATTTGGCAGATGCAGTCTTTGGGAAAGGAAGGAGGGAGACAGGCAAAAAGAACTTAAAAGATTCAAGAGATTAGAACCTTTCTGATCAACTGGGGCTGCTGAACTTCAATCAAGGACAGCAAACAAATGGTGTGTAGTGACTTTTAAGACATTAGTCATTGGGTCTAATGATGGTAGGTGTTAGATCCCATTAGAACTTTGCTGAGGCCAGGCTTTTTCATTGCGTTCTCACGAGCCAGGTAGGGAAATGCTGGAGCTGTGGTTGCTGGAGCGCAAGATGAGCTGTATTAATGCATTCAGAGCTGTTATCAACAGTTCACTTCAGAATCAGGGACAATTTGTCTTCAAAGATAGAGATAGGAGTTAAACTGGGTCACAAGCCAAACAAAGAGTGACCAAGATCACTCCGTTGTGCAAAAGCAGCAGAAGAGTCAAGGCTCTGACGCGCACAGCATACAGTTAGCTCTTACAAGTACAAGTAACTCCTGTGATAGTAAAAGCTTAGCAGAATATATAACGTTCAGTCCTGGGCGCTGCACTTAAAGCAGGACACAGACCAGAAGCAGGAATGATCAGAGCCTTGTGAACAAGACATTACTGGCTGAATGACACAAACCAAAAATAGTTGAGAGGATGGGGGAATATATACTTTCTGAAAACTTTAAGAATCTGGTAGGAAAGGAGGATCTAAGGTGTTTTCTGTATTCCAGGTGGTAGGACAGATTGCAATGAGCATGAACTGCTGCACAAAAGATTCAGACAAGACATAAAAAAAAACCCCCAACAAACAAACAACCAGCTGCAAACTTTCTAATGATGCAGATGAAGCATCATTGGAATAGATTTTTCTGAGGTGGTTGTTAAGTGTCACTAGAGATCTTTAAGGACTGAATTAGACAAACTTTTGTCAGATGCAATATATTTGAGCTTCCCTTAAGGCAAGGAGATACACAACACAGTCTTTCTGGGTCCATCCTATCCCTGTTTTCCTGTGATTCTATTAACTACGTTAGGAGATCATGGCAAGCTAATGTCATTTTGCTCACATTTTGCTGGAGACTGCTAACAAGTCTTCCAATTCAACGTACTACCCTGCAAACTTGCATTGATATCTCTCTGCTAAAGCATTTACAAAATGCAAAATGAATAAATAGTCTTGTAATGAAATGTATCCATGAAATGTAGGCCATTACCCCTCAGAACGGAATCAAGCATTACAAGTGATCAATAGCTAGATTTCTGTATTTACTGAAAAGCTCTGCTCTGGAGTTATATAAATAGTTCAGAGTAGGAGAATATGGCTGATATTTTATCGCTGTGACTCTCTGAAAACATCCCAAACCCATTGGCTGTCTTAAAAGATTAGGTAGTAGACTGATCCTGTCCTTCAGTTGTAGGTTGCTAGGCCAAATTTAGCATAACCCCAGAATTATGAGTAATGCCTACTACCACGTGCTACTGGAGACCTCTGCAAAAGCCATTCAATCTTGTCCAGATTTCTGTGAATCTGCTGAGTATTTATCATCATCCCCTTTAGAGAGTAACAAAAGCACCGAGTCAAAATCTGCCAGAATTTACCCACCTCATTCAGTATTTCAGCAGAGAAGCAGCTTGACTTTAGGTGCCGTGAGCATCCTCTGCTTTGACTTTTTTAGCAGTCTTTCCCCAAACTGGGTTAAAACATGTAGTTATGAGTTTGCCTTAAGTGGCTGTGCTGCTCCTGGTGCTGTACACCCTTTACGTACATGAAAATACTTTCAGTCCATAATTGCATGGCACTGTTCACAAGTGTCTATGTAATATCTGAACATAAACATGCCTAAATGGGGAATAGAAATAAATAATTTTCTTTGGCTTGTCAACACTGGTCTAAATCTGTCAGCTGGCACTGCTGTGGCCTGAGATTCAGCTTTTGGCTACCCAAATGGGTGTTCCAGTGGTCTGGGAGCTATACCTAATGTTAGTCCTCTGCATAAGAATGCATTCATATTTGTCATAAATGACCTATCAAATAAATAGAATTTGACACTTCTGTAATAAACTTTTTAAAAAGACCAGTTAGCTACTTTTAGTTAGGAATAAACATCGTGTATCATAAATGGAAATATTTTCTCTTTCAAAGCTTCCCATTTAATCAGATGGACGTTTAAAAAGTTGCTTGTCTGTTAATTGTGAGTCAGAAATCTCTGTATTATGAATATGATGGGATTCTAATATCCAGCAATGTGACCAGCAGAGATAGATTTTCTTTTTTTTTTTTTCTTTCAGGCTAGATATGTTTTCAGATTTTCAGACTCCTTCATTGCAGCATTGTCCAGAATTTAACAACTATGGAAAACTCACTGGCCTCTTCTTCAACCTTTAATTTTAGTGAGCTGTATGCTCCACTGTGTAAACTGGGTCTGTTTCACCTAGTGTTATTTACGTGTTTGTTTTCATATTCCATTTCTTGCTGTCAAAGTGGTTGCTTATTGTGCTAGAGGGATGCTGTTTCAGTTCCTCCAGCTCCATAATGCTTAGCCTTGCGCTCACATCTCTCGTACTTTTCCCAAGAGGGGCCGGCGAGGTCAGAGTTGCTTGCTGAAGAAGGATGAATGGTGTTCAGCACAGACATCTTTGTCTGCTTCGGCTTTGAATAATCCTTGTACGTAATGACAGTGGACAGTTTAAAAACTGTGGATGCGATCTATTCTTCCTTTAAAATAGCTTCAGATAACTTCAACCCCTCGTCCCTGTACTCCTCCTCTCACTCACCATTGAACAGGGCATGAGCTCTCCGAATGCTTTCTTGTCCTGAGAACGCTCCAGTCCACAAAGTTTTCCAGACTTCTGTGGGCGTTTTTTCTATCTGACCTACACAGTTGTCTTTTTCAATTGATTAATGGTGTTATACTAATATGTTTTAAGCTACCTGACTATTAAGGACTGTCTATATTTTGCTACAGTGCTTCTCATTTTCATTTCTGTTTTGTCGCTGTTATAACTGGAAGCCTTAATTAACCACGTACTTCACATGTGTTACCTGTTACCAAGGCAATATTGTCTTTAAATCTGAGGAGGTGGATTTACTTTCTTTTTGTCCCAAGTGCTCTATTCTGATCTCAGATCTGCACCTGCTTAGCAACGAAAAGACACGTGCTCAAGGGGCTAGCTGTAACCCTGCCTGAAAAGCACAGCTGACTCCAGGGACTGTTGTCCTTCAACCAAAGCTCAACCTCCAAGCATTTAGCAGTAGCCCTGTGTTTTATAATGATACTAGACTCCAGTGAGGCCTGATTCTTCTTGCTTTAAAAAAAAACCCACCTTTTTTTTTTTTAATACAAAGCAGTAGGGTAGCCTTTGCATGGAGTAATCAAATGGAATTGTTATGGTTTGTGACCAGTGGGGATGATACACAGGTGTACGCTGCAGTAGGTACTGCGTTAGAGATACCCACATTCCTGCTGTGGTATAAGTGGCTGAAACCTGCAATGTATTTTGCCTGATAGAGTGTAAAGAAAGGCATATGTGCTTCTCTCCTCACCCCCAGTATTTATTTATTTTTTTTTTTTTTAGTGTAGTAAGATTCTTTCTTCTCAGTTGCATTGTGTTCATCTGCTATCTGATGTTATCAGCTGCCAGGCATCCCAGCACACGCATAGTTATACAAAAAACGTTGCCCTCCACCTTACATTATGTTGAAGAGCTGTTCTGGCTTCTCCAGCTCTCCACCTTGAGGTCTTTAACTAAACCTTTCTGTGTCAGGGAGAAATTCTGCACAGAGGAAAAGCAGACTGTAGAAGGACATAATGATTATACTAGTAGAAAAATGTCAGCAGACTAATGTAGGTCCCCCATAGGGTTTTGAATCATCTTATGAAAAGTGAAGCCATTAAATAAAACAAAATGTTAGAGATTTTGTTGTGAGTGACAGAAGCAGCCAAATGTTCTTCCTGCTGTATCTCTGACATTCTGCAATTTTTGGCTGAGTAAGAACAGCAGGCTATCTTCCTCGGTTAGTTATCAGAGCTGAGTTGTATATAAAGGTTTAAGATTGTGAGATGGAGAGAAAAATGTGAACTGTGCCCTGACAAAAATAATCATCAGGTATTTTATGGTAAATTGCTTAAAAATAAAAGAAATAAAAAAATAAAATAATAACAAAAAATTAAAATCTGCAGCCCAAACCTGGGAACAAACGAGTTCAGAGGCACTGCAGAAGCTTGTCAGGATCATCTGGTCTTTTCCCTTTGAATGCAGGCTCAATTACAAACCCAGAATTAAAAGGCCAATCTACACAGTTTTGTTAATGGAAAAAAAAATTAAACATAAGTGCTAGAAAAATACTTAGTGAGGTGTGACCCCACATATTTCTTACAAAATAACTCTTCAGGATTTGCATATGTTTATTTAAACTTAGTGTTTATGACTACTTATTAATGAGTCTTTTGAAACACACTACACATTGCCTGTTTCACTGATGGGAAATGGAGGCCTTGCTCGCAGAATTTCTGTGAATAGGCTCTCGTTATTCTAAGAGGAAAAGACATATTCTTTGACAAGTGTGCAAAGGGCGGGGGGGGGGGGGGGGGGGGAATCTGCCTGTGAGTGGGAGTCCAGTTTTCTACCCTGTATCTCACTGAAAGACTGTAAGAAGGGATTCTTACATTACATCAACGACAAATGACATGAAAATTTTCTTTAAGTTAGTTCTGAAGCTGGTACTCAAGAGACTCTTGTGCATGCAAAAGATATTTTTAAGTTTTCAAAGAAAAGTCAAAGATTGTAACTTCTCTTTTTCATTCTCACAGTTCCTTTTTATTCTATCCTTTCTCTTCTGGGTCTAATGTGCTTATAGATGAGCCTTTCTGTCCGTCCCTGTTGTCGTGTGTCCCCCCCCGTCACCTCCCCCAAAATGTAATGTTAATTCACTGATAATCAAATAACAGTCTTTGCAGAGGTCTGTATAAAGCAACTGTTCCTCCCTCACCCTATACCAGGTAGCACCAGATCTCAAAGGGTTTTTTCCAGAGAACAGCAAAATACCTGAAACACCACAGTAGCCTGGAGGACAAGTTTCTGGTTGACCCTTTAAATTATGTTTTATACAGGCTCTTAAAAGTTATTAACGTTGAAGATATAAAAACCTTCCAAGCACTACCAGTGCCAGGATATCTTAAGAGACCCTCTGCTCAATGTAGTAATAAGGAATTTTCATTTAAGATCGCCTGCTACTATAGGGCCCGGTGTTATTACAGCTGTGAGGAAACAGTGGCTGCAAGGGTGCAGTTATGGTGCAGATGATAGGAGGCAGATGAAGGATCAACAGAAGGTGGGGGCAGCACTGTCCTCTTCTATTGAAGGGAAGGCTTTATTCTCTGTGAGATTATGCACCTTAGAACAGGAGGAACCAGTGGCCAGGTCTGTGGAAAATACGGCCGCCTTTCTGCCTGGAGACTTTCTCCAGACATTTGGTTGGCTTTGAGGATTGCTTCATTTTTGTGTGTGTTTTATATCCTACTGGTAGAACCAGTAAGGCTTGGGCAAAGAAACCCCAAGTTCTGTTCCGGTTTAGTTAACAGTACTTAGCAGTTTACAAGTCTAGTGTTTTCCCATCTCTTAGCTGCAGCATGAAGTTGTTTCTGCGTTCTGAACTAATTAGAGTTTAGAGCTGCACAGTCTTTATTGGCAGTGGTGAATGCGTGAGCCAGAAAGAACGCCATTTGGTTTACAGATCCCATAATCAGCTACAGACTAATCTCAGCCATGCTTGTGTCATCTAGTATAATTCCACTCAAGCAAACGACTTTACTCTGAGTATTATACAATGTAATTGAATTCAGGATCTGTCTCTGTGTATGTAGTTATGAGGTTAAAAAAAATACAACAACCCAACACGTTCTTGAACCAAGCAAAAGATGTGACATGGCTCACCGCTATGATGCACGCCAGGGCCATAGTGGCAGACTGTGACATTTTCAAGCAGAACCTTACAGCATTATACCAGACCTGAAACTGCAACTCTTGCAACAAGACAAAACCTGAGAACCAACAGCTTGGAGTGTCTTTACTCATTCTTTTTTTTATTTTTTTTTTTTTTTTTTGGAACAAGTTTTAAATGACATAAAGACCTTGTGGTTTTGGTTGTCTGCTCAGAGACAGGACAGCCTCAAGTATCTTCCTGTTCCCATAGAGATAAATGACAGTAATATTGCTGGTGTTGAAATGCATGGCAATGTGCAGTATAAAATGCATGGCCTTTAGTAGGACCTGCTGCGCGAGTAGCTCAGCAATGCAGAAGTAGACCAAAACAGATTTTCCTATGCACAGACTGAAAGGTGTCCCAATTACAAACTACATTTAGCAGAATACAGCTAAATAAAAAGTGCCGGCGTCATATACTGCAGCTAAATACATTCCTAAAGCACTTCAAATGAAAAAGCCTTTACAATTCTAAACAACCCATATGTCTGTCAAAGCTGTCATTGTGCTGCAGCAAGTAAAGGAAACAAAACTTAATTTGTAATGAAGCTTCCCCCAGCTGAAAGCACAAGTCTTCCCCGTTCTCGTTGAAACCTTTGTTCACAACTGCAGCATGTGCTCTCTGACTCCTTATAAAATGTTTTGCATTTCTTTTTGAGTCATGTCAAGTTAATTTTATGGCAAACAATCTCTGTTTGCTGAAACACACAAAAGAAATATAATTATTGCTGGATGAAGGGGAGCTGGAAGTAAACTGAGTGTGATGCTGGTAACTGTTTTTGAGCACTGGTGCTGGGAAGATTCTATCCACCTAAACAAAAGATATCTAAAAAATGTTATTAATTGCAAATGGGAAGCTTTGTAGTATAATTCCAAGATCAGAAGGAGAAAGCAATGTCCTACTATGAAAAAACCACCCCCAAAACACATTACCCAGCAGACGACCTTTTTGGTAAAGAAGCCACTCTTTCATTCACTATGGTACATAACCAAAGAAATGTTTGCTTGCTTTAATTTTCAAATTTGTTGAAGTGATCAGGTGAGATTTTAGGATGTTTAGCTTTGACCTCATTCTGCTCCTGCTGTAATCAATGGGGGTTTTGTCATAGGAACAACCTGTTGTAACCAAAACGACTCATTGGTAATTCCTACCCAAAGGTGTGGTCCTCACACCAGCATGCCATGCTTCTTCCTATCACTCAGCCTGCTCCAGCAAGTTCAGCTGTACCTGACGGAGACAACATGTGACTCAGAATTGAATGAAAATATCTGTTTTGCTTCCTTTTCTCGTGTAGACTAAGTGTTTTTGAACTTGTTTGCTTTTGTGCTTTTAATGTACAATTGTTTTCAATTATTTTTTATGTAAGTGGCACTACAAGTGAGCGAGGCTGGCAAGATCTGCTCCTCATTGCAAACATTTCACAGTTGTAATCATCTAAATTGCCTTGTGAAATTGTTCATTAGATAAAAATTAATAAATCCTATAAATGAAATCCAACGCACTGTTAGGCTGTTGACATTAAATCTGGCATAAAAACATAGTTGTAAATGAAGTAATTTATATACACATTGATTTGGGGCCAAATGTTGAGGTCCTTGAACAATTTTTAAACGAGTGTTTACTCCAGCAAGCCTATTGAATAGGAGTGAAAACAGTGGCCTAAGTTACAGTTCTGAGAGTTATTTATGAAGATTTTATTTCTTTATGCCAATCTCTCACCTGCACTCAGTGCGGGGAAGGGAGTTCAGGGTCTTGAGGAGGATAGACTTCTCCATTTCCTTCCTTCTGACCACACAAATTATTAACGTGTAGAACAGTTACCATTACAGAGACTTCAGTACCAAGCCACGTGTCTGGGGCCTTGAGGTCTTGGTGGATAGCAGGGGTGACGCGGCATTGAAGCTGGTAGATTATCCAAAATTAGTGGATAGCACGCAGCATTATAATTATTTCTTTCTGGCTCTCCCATTTGGGCATCCCAGAGGATTTGAGTTTGCAGTGTCGATGACAACTGGCTGGGTTTTTTCCCCGTGGCGTATTGCCATTTTTTATGTACATATAACTACTGATGTTGTAACAGACCCTGGGGTTGCCTCAAGTCATAGTTTGGTGAGAAAGACAGTGAACTGAACTAAAGGCATGTGTTTAATTGGAATAGTAACGAGAAGAAAAGTCTTTTTCTCATCCGTTACAGAGTGAAAACAAAATAACTCTTCAAATCAATGAAGCTACTTTGCAGTTCTATTAACGTCTCTGAAAATCAAGCTGAGCCTCAAGTTTTGGGGTTTTGCAGTCTCTTAGAAAATAAAAATGGTTATGAGTGTTCTCAGATGAATTAAAAAAAAGTTAGAAAATGAGTGATTCTGTAAACACAATTTTAGTCTATCAACAGATGGGAGCAATGGAAAACAGGTTGAAAAAGTATAAGCTAAAGCATTATTAATATTGTGCTGTTACTGAGCCAACTTGTAGAAGAACTGAAAAAACATCTCATTGGTTAAGTAATCACTACACACATGCTTTTAGAGATTAATACATTGAATTTTCAAAGCTTTTATACGTGTCAGTTCTGCTAAACGGATGAAACTGCAAAAATGCACTGGTAGCAAGTTTAAAGCATTAATAACAATGTCAGATACACTTTAAGGATAATCACAACTCCTTTACATGCAGTAGACTTAGCAGCCTCAGATATGGAAATAAGACTTTTGACAACTAAAAATGTTTGAGAAAGTGGGAAAAGGCCGAAGAATGTTGTATAATATTGAAAACCTGGGTAGCTATTTCATGCCTTGGTTTTGAGCACTGTATTCTGTGATATACATACACCATACTGGTGGTCTTTAAAAATGATTGCATAATTACTGTGGCTTCCTTGGGGTTTTTTTTTTGTGTGTGTGTGTTTTGGGTTTTTTTGGGTTTTGTTTTTTTTTATTATTATTTTTATTTTTAAAGTAGCAGTGCCACTTTATTCCAGGAGAGTATTAAGATGTTTCAAGTATCAGGAATAGATCTCAAACTACCCACCTGGCAGTCATGCCAAACTTGTATAGGGGGTAATAGCATTGATTGAGCTTTACTTGTAACTGCATGATTTAAATATGTATTTAATGCCAGGTAGAGTTTGGCTGTGTGATAAGAAATGTGGACAGGAGAGTCTTCTATCCATGAGCTCTTGTGTTGATTTGGAACATCTTTATTCCCTATGATATTCACTGATGAGCAGCTCAACTTACAAACATTAGTGAAGAAGAGGGAAAAGTGTATCTACTGGCCAGTTCTAAGTTTAAGATACATGATTTAAAACCAGGGTGCAAAAGATGATTTATTTTGACTGAGATCAAATTTGGCCTTGATGTGAGTTTCAAGTTTGTTTATTAACAAACTGGGTCCTTTGTGAGAACCAGAGGTGTAAATCACCAATGCTTCCCAGGATCGTGCCGCATGCTTGAACACTCATGGTGTCAAGCCATGCTTGTAGAGATTTGTGAGATGAAAATGTATTTAACTGTATCACTAAATCTAAACATATTAAAATATAATACTAAAAATCTAGGGTCTTTTTCTGATTAATGCTGATTTGTGCTGACTGCGACTAATAAAGCTGTGTCTGGTGTCAGAGGTGCTGCCTGCAATCATGATGGAAACTGGGTCAAATCTAGAAGCTTTTCAGAGACCATGAAGTGTCTGTTTGCCTTGCTGGCAAAATCGTAATCTTTGAGATTTGTTTCTGGATATGAGGTTTCAATGCCTGAAACCTGCCAATGGGTGACTTCAGAGTTCTGACTACGTAGGAGACAAATCAAGCCCCCAAGAATTCTCTTTCCTTTTTTTCCCTAGCTGCACCTACTATTTTGTAAGGAAATTTAACTTTGTGACACAGCTGACCTGAGGACAGCATTGTTGCTTAATATTATGCGTTGTATGAGTCCAAGGAGGAGACTTACATATCACGTAGAAATGTGTCATCTTTGAATCCTAACATGGGAAATAAGAGCAGTTGCTATATCACTGAAGTAAGATGAAAAAGATAAATCACCTCGGGGTGCCCCAGGATCCCAGCACTAGAATATTTGTGTTTTCTTTATTTTAATGTTTTCATTTATTCTTTTCCTGCAATTCAGTAAGGGCCCCTTCACACCTAAAGAAGGAAGAAAATATCCTCCCACTGTTAAAACAGTAGCAGGTAAATGCAGGAATATCTTCTCACAGTATGTCCTATGTATTCCATTATATTTGTAGAGTACCTTTATAAGCGTGTTTCAATGACTATCCGAGGTTCCCTGGTTAAGCTTGCTCAAGATGTTCATTTAGCTCCTAATAACATCTACTTTGATATTAAAAATAATCTCAGAATGAAATAAAATCATTCAAATAAGCTTTTTAATTTTCCACGCTACTAATGTATACTTTTCCTTGAAATTTTAGCACCTTAATATTTCAATCATTCTGTTACTTCAGACTGATTCTGTTAGAGGAAAAATAAAACCTCGCAGAACATCTTTGGAACCACACCTGCTTCTACCATAGTCATTACAAGATTTCTCTTAGAGATTATATAGAGTCTTCAAAGAAGGCGAAATACATGTTTATAGTCAAAAGAAAGAAAGGGAAAACGGAAATTGAAGTTTAAGTATCAGCACTTCAAGAAACTGTCGGGCTTTTTTTTTTTGTTTTTCCCCTAGAAAAGATGTCCCTCACTTTTCCAAGATGTCAGGAAGTCCTCAGCTGCCAAGCACCTTTATAAAAATGACTTGATTTTCAAAGTTTGAGGCATAGAGTTGACTCCATTTTATATGTTTGCCCATAACTTATTGTTGGCTTTTCATATGCATAATTCTATTTCTTGTATTAATGTAACTCCTCCAGTTATGAAACTTTAAGCTACAATCATGGACTGAATAAGTAACAAACCTAGCAAGAAAGCAAGCATAAAGGTCTTATCCTCTGCTTCAAAACTCCTGGGCATCTGCGTTTTGCTTTTTCTCTAAAGTTTGTGCATGAGGATGTGAATCTGGGAGCTAAGCAAGCTGAAAATTTCTCTTCAAAGTTATCCTTGCTGCAATTCATTTTCAGCCTTTTCAGTCTCCCCTGGACAGTTATGAAAGACACCTTTATTATGCAGCTCTCTTCCCCTATTTTTGTCCATATCGTTTTCTGTTTGTCATGTTTAGGGCACCTTTATTTCCTGTCTCACAGAAGCAGAGATGATTACATTAAGCGTGGAAGTCTCCTCTCCTTACTTTTGGACAGTAAACCACAGAATTATTTTCCATTATTATTCATAAATTTTAGTGGGGTGGTTCTGGTTGAGCGTTAATGTGGCAAGACCCACATGGTAATGCAGAGGTACAATTACAAGCTGGGGAAGGCTAAACATGTGTTATTGAAGTGAATTTATGTTGTCCTTGTGAGATGTATTGGCTACTAGCTGCATTATAGCATCTTCTCTTCTATATAAATCCCCAAGAAAAGATGTAGGAGTTGGAAGGGACTGGAAGATATCTTCAGTCCTGTTTAGTCACCACAAGTAAAGGGAAGGTATTAGAAATACCCCTGAGGCTAATCCTGACAAATCACCCTCGCTCTGAAAGGTAGAACTGATATGTGCAACCGTGTTGCGTTTGAGCTTCCACCCATAGGAAAACCTGAGTGTGAAGCCATCAGCCTTACACCTAGTGTTCGTGAACTTGATCATCGGGATGCCCAGCTTAAAACTCCTAAGCATTCGGATATTGCAGTGGTGAGGATTATGTAGATAACTTACTCGCTAGAAGGTTAAATCTGCTTCTGAGGATGGGAATATCAATTTAATGATCACTTCAAAAATGTATATGACTTAACTTCCAGGCATGCAGAGCTGTCCCCTACATCTGTTCTTCCTGTTCCCTTCATGTCTGCTCCAGCATAGAACCTCCCTTGCTGCCAGTAGCACTATCTCCAGTGGGAACGAAGGTGAAGGGCTGGTCTCCCATTTTCCTAAGCTGAAACAACTGCACAGATTTCTAGCTGAAAAATCACATACTGCGGAAGGCACCATGCTGAATCGAACAGCTGCTCATGGCTTGGATGGGCGAGAGGACGAGAGGAAACGGCCTCAAGTTGCATCGGGGAGGTTTAGATTGGATATTAGGAAATATTTATTTGCTGAAAGGCTGGTCAAGCATTGGAACAGGCTGCCCAGGGACATGGTAGAATCACCGTCCCTGGAGGTATTTATACAGCACATAGATGCGGTGCTTAGGGACGTAGTTTAGTGGTGGACTTGGCAGTGCTGGGTTACTGGTTGGACTGGATGATCTTAAGGATCTTTTGCAACCTCAATGATCCTGTGATTCTGTCCTTTCTCTCTGTAGGTCCTCTCTCCTCAAAATGGCCTTGCTTGAACCGAGCAGTGTATAATTATGTGTGCACACATGTTAGCTTGGTACAGCAGTACGTGAGGGGTGTGTGTGGGGAGGGGGCTGCCTTTCCTAGAGACCCTCGCAGGTGTAGCAGAGGTGCTGTGTCTGCCAATCCATTTCTGGGGCACTGGCTTGCTCTGCTCCACCCAGTGCCACACAGCAGATGGGAGCATCTGCCCTTGCTTTCTAGCCATTGGAACAGTGGTTAAAGATGAGATTGCATATTCCAAACTCACACACGTTGCTCCAGAGGATAAATCAAGGTTTTGTTTGACTTGAAAACAGAAACAAACCAAATATTTTCATGCACTGAACTTCTCAGCTTTGGGAGAGAAGCGTTCTGGGTTGGAACCCTGTTAGTCACACTGACTTGAGGACTTTAAAAATGCATCATATTTCACAGACAGGTGCTGTCTTTGGAATCTCTACAGGATTTCCAGATTGCTGTGCATCCAACACAGCCATTAAGGGATAAAACTGTTCTTCCACTTGTACCAGTTTCTCAGGAATGGTATTTTGCTTTTACTGTAAACACGTCTGTCTGATACAAGAATTGTGAAGCATCTTTCCTGGGCTCAGCCTTAAATGGATCCCTGATCTTTTTTTCTTTCTTCTTCTTCCTCCTTTTGTCAGAGAAAAAAGTGTTAAGAGACTTTAACGCCCTTCACCTTTAGTCCTCAAAATTCAACCAGAAGGTACCCAATTGCTGGGATGTGATTTTGATTTCCTCGCTGGAAAATACTGTGTGAAATAGTCCTTCACAAGGACACATTTTCCAATAGAGAAAGCCCCAGACAGTTCATTCCTAGCCTCTCTGTTCTCTTCCCACCCTGTTACTTTGCCCAGGAAGACCTCACTGCACCCTTTGCCACCTCCCCTCCTTGTCTCTGTCTTCTCTGCACTCATGTTTGACCTGCTTTGAATCTCATACTTGCCTTTGAAGTTCTTCCACATCCATCTGCTTGCACATCCTTGATCACCTCTTCCAAGCACCTTGTTGAGGGATAAAACAAGTTATAAATCCCACTACCCGTGCTGTGCTCGTATGATCACGTGAGGGTGAGCCAGGAGGTCTGTTTTCCTTCGTCTTTTTCTGCCCTAGTTGGATGGACCCACCTTTTGCCTCTTCCACTCAGGGTTCCATTTTCTGATTCCCAATAATCAAAAATCATAATCTGCTTTTCACTTGTTTAACTCTGTAAGTGATTTGAGCATAAAACAACAGTAGTTAAGACGCTTGTAAGTCTTTTGTTTTTCCTTACTAGTCTAACGGTAAGCTGGTACAGTCTCACAACAGAGACTTGTGACGGTGGTGTATACTGGGTCTTGCTCCAGTAACCTGGTAATCTACTGACACAGGGTGTTCCCATGGCACCTTACGATTTTTCTTATTAAAAAAACCAAAACCAACACTAAAACCAAAACCAAACGAAAAAAGAGTAAGCTCTCTGGAAAAGCGCTGGAAAACAAGACTGAATGATCCTGGTTTAGCTTTTGTTATGGCTTCAGTGTGAAATTTGCTGCCTATGTGGCCCCCGGTGCCTCTGTTTACATCTCTGTGTACCATATATTGATGTTTGCCTAATGAAATGCTGCTGTGGAAGATTTATGGGTGTACATTAATAGAATAATTAAAGGTCTTTGAAAGTCTCCAATGAAACGTGTACCAGGTCAGGGAAAAAGAGAGAGTGGAAGTGAGAGATGGGAGGGGAGGTGCCGGCACCCCTGGCCCATTCCCTGACCCCACGTTGCGGGGCGATGCCTGTGCGGGTGCTGGGAGGCCCCAGGCTGGCAGCCCTGCTGGGGAGGGGTGCCTGGGGGGCGCGGGCACCCGTGGCCTTTCTCTGGGCTTCCACCCGCTGAGAGGGAGAGCAGCTCCCGTCTCCTTCCTCAGCCTCCTGGCAACCCGGCTGCCTTGGGGGGTCCGGGGGGGGGGGGTCGGGGGCTGCCTTGGGGCGGCCTGCCTTGGGGGATGCGGGTGGGGGGTCCGCCTTGGGGGATCTGGGGGGCTGGGCCGGGAGGGAAGATGCGGGGGAGGCAGAAGCAGAGATCCCACCCTCGGCGTAGCGAGCGGGCTGCACCCTGACCCGGCTCGGTGCATGGCGGGGGCGTGGGGGCAGGAGAACCCCCCCGCCCCCTCCCCAAGCCTTAAAGCCCCCGCGGGCGGGGCAGACCGGGGGAAACTTTCGCCGGGGCCGGGGCCGGGGCCGGGGCCGGGGCGGCTCCAGCGTCCCCGGCTGGGCTGAGCGTCACCTCTGACGCGCGGGCCGGCACACGCAGCCACGCACGGCGGGGATCCCCGCGGGGGGCCGAGCCCACGGGGGCGCGCCCCGGCACGGCACCGGCGGGGCGGGGGGGCGTGTGTCCGCGTCCCGGCGCGCAGCGGCCGCGGGCGGGAGCGGGAGCGGCGCTCACCGCAGCGGCGGCGCGGGAGGCGGCTGCTCACTTTGCTGACGGATGGATGGCTGGGAAGGCTCCCCCAGCCCATTTGTGCTCCGTTCATACGTCTTTCCTCCGTGCTTTGCTTCCTTTTTTCTTTTTTTTTTTTTTTCTCCCTTCAAAATCTCCCTGGGAATTTTGTATTTTGCAGGCTGCTTTTTTTTTTTTTTTTTTTTTTTTCCTTCTCTCCTCTCTCCCTCCTTCCCGCTGAGGATACGTTTTGCTTGCCAAGTTTGTAGTGCCACCTCTCAGATTCCCCCACTCTCTGTTTTTTGGATCTATTACGGTGCCCGTTTGTGTATAGACATACTGGTTTGGTTTTGTTTTCTTTTTTTCTTCCTCTTTTTTTTTTTTTTTCAAGAAAATTGGAATTCTTTGGGAAGCTAATGGATACTGAGGAGGACGATCCTAAAAATCTCCTTTTGAATCTGTAAACGAGGTGTATGAAGAAATTCTTAAATTCAGCCATCACTTTAGCTTCGCATTAAGCACCTCGAAGTATTTATGATTGCAGAGCAGGTGCAAGCGAGGATTAGTAATAAGGTAAGGGAGCTATTTCCATCTTTGAGGCAGCAGCGTTTGCTTCAGGATTATCAGCAGCTTCTCTTTTTTTCGTAGAATCTGGGCTGATTTATTTGCATTTTCAGTGCTGTGCTCCCGTCCTTCTGAGTCTTTTCTAATGCGCCTGCTTGCTTTTCGTCACTAAAATATACATGCCTTCTCCCTGCCGCCTCAATATTTGGGAGTTTCTTTGCTGGGCACATGCTTTGGCTGTTATTTGGTAACTGTTTAAAACCACCAATCCTCTGTTTAAAACCATTTCTTACCTTGCACTTTCTCCACCCAGCAGGATTCCTGAAAAGCCCCATAGAAAACTGCCACACAAAAGCGCCTTTTTTTTTTTTTTTTTAATAATTATTATTATTTGCGTTTAAAAAGGGAGAAAGAAGTAGTTAAAATTCCCCTGGGGAAAAGCGGGTAGGGGCGGGTGGGGGACACACACAAAATCCGGTTCTCCGTCTAAAAGCAAATGACACACACACCCCCCCTCCCCCCCAGCAGCGGTTCCCGGGGACTGGCGGCTGGGCTGTACCGAGCCTGTGGCACCGGGGGGACCCCGGCTGCCCCCCCTCAAAGTTTGTGCTCCCCCCGGCTGTGGTGTGTGAGGGGGGAGCGATGCTCCGGGGTGGCTGGGCAGGAGGGGAAGGACACCCTCGCTTCCTGCTGGGGTGTCGCAGGCTCCCACCCGTGCTCCATCCATCACCATGCTTTACTAATTTTTGTTTTATCAGCTCCGTTTAGGGATATAAATGGCATGAGCAAGGGTATCAATTACCAGCTAACTGCGGCGGTAGTCCGTGTTTTATGGGATTTAATGATTTCTCTTGTTTTGAAAAAGCTCTTGTGACGCTACCAATAAAGAACTCCATAAATCATCTAAATGAATTGTGTTCCAGAACAGGCAATTCTTAGTCTTTTGCTGCGTATCTCCTTGTCCTGATAATTAATTGCACTAACAGTTGTGAGCATGTTTGTGGTAATAAAGGTGCCATTACTAAAAAGTGGTGTTCTTGATATGGGTCCCATGTTTACTGAACTCCTGCGGTGTGCCTCCGCTGTAGCTGACCGCGGTCCTGTCGAAATGCAGGAGCAGCTCAGGCTGGTGTGAAGTGAGCCTAGTGCCTGGACACCCCTGTGTGTGGAAGTGACACATTCCCTGGCACCAAACCCAGGGAAGAGCCCATGTAACAGGCTGCTTTGGTGACTTAGGGTGAGAGCAGGAGGTAATCATCACTTAGGCCTTCTGGCTACATATTTTGATTAAAAGATGAGTTTGGTGGGTTCATTTTCTGTGTGTGGGTGGTTGGTTTCTTTTTTTTTTTTTAAATCTTGATGATTCTATCGTTTGCTTTTTAAATCCTCTTAAGAATAAGCAGGAGTTGGGGAGTTCAATCCTCCAGCAGAATACAGCAGTGCTCCTGCAGTGCTGTGAGGAAAGCTCCTCTTTCATGTTATCCTTTTCTGTTGCTTTATTTCTACCTTCTATATTCATAATTGTATTTTTTTTTTTTAATCCACTATTTACAGTCAGGATGTACTGAAAAGGCTGGAATAAAATAATGCTGCTGTTCTTAGGGAGGGAAATGTGCTGTGAGGAAAGGAATCAAGTTTGACTGTTTTAAGAGAATTGTTAAGCCACAGGGCTTACATTTACTTCAGTTTTCTTCCTGCTGGCTTTGGAATCATGAACATGATCTGCAACTGGTGATGTAACATATATCTATATGTTCGTATATCATCTGCATAGCTCACTGTTCACCTGGAGCTTCATTTAATGCAGCCGATAAATCATTCACTGTGCAAAAATATTAATCAGCAATTGAACATGTGCAGGTTCAATTCACTGCCAAACATAATGCCATTATATAGATATGGCGAGTCCCTCAAAAATTGTTACTATGTATTTTTTTTTTTTTCTGGAAAATACCCACATGCTAAATCTCAGAAGATTGAACTCCTTGTGGCTGCTGAATAGGCATTTGAGTAAGGTTAATGGAACCCAAATCGAAGAAGTTATTTCATGAAATGTATGTAGATTTTGGTGCTTTCTCTGAGCCCCTCTGAATAGAGTGTTTTATTAGCATGAAATATCTCAGAGATGCTGAGTGCAATCCTACTGTCCCTATTCAAGCAAAAATTTCCATAGACTTCATGAATCTATATATGAAGACGTTTTCAATAAGAATTTCTGACTGTGCAATCAGACGATGTAGATGGTAACTTTCATGCCAACATTATTTATTTAAAGTTAGTTTGTCAGTGTTAGGAAGTTTACCATTTGTCTCTGTTAACTGGAAAAGGTCAAAGAGTGTTTCCTGTTGGGTCATCAGTACAGCCACTGCCATTCCTCTTTGCCAAAGAACAGCTACTCAAGGAGAACAGACTTGGATTTGAGGTTTAAAAATGTCTTTCCTCTGAACATGAGGAACATTTAGAAAACTCAACTGGTGGCTCACTAGAAGGGTTGTCTATATCCCCTTTTACTATTCATTATTTTATATTTTATATTGTGTGTGCATTTGAGGATAATCTTGATTTGACAGGTCATTGCTTGAATAAATTCTTTGTTTATTTATTTGTTTATTTTCCTGTTTGAACATGGCTGTCCTCCTACGCTATAATAATAATTTCTTAAGCGACATTGAGTTGCAAACAAATGCTCAGGTTCATGGGTCAGCAGAGTGATTCGTGACTGGATAGAGAATATTGCCGTTCGAGGTGTATGGCAAATTAAATCTCCAACTGTAGTTCCTGGTAGAGGTACAATACATTTCCTATTTAGCTCTTGTTGTTAGATTAGCTCTGGGAGTTGTTTTATTTGTTTGTTTTCAGGTAGTAAACAGTATTACTGGACTCTTGTATTTTAATCCGCAGAATGGAAATCTATAATTTTGCAATAGAAAACCAGAGATACAGTCTCCCAGATATCAAAGAAACTAATTTATCGTACCCAAGCCTGTGCAGTTACTAATACTGCTGTTCGATCCCATTTCAACTTTTCCTTGAAATCTCATAGTGCTTTTCAGTAGCCAGCAGCTATCAATAGCCTAATTGTTACTGATGGAAAAGGTACCTGAAGCAGGTGAATAATCTGAGATCGTGCGGCGATTCAGTGGCAAGTGTGAATAGCGGCCCTGTGGCTTTTGTTGCTCAGTTCCAGGCTGTAGCCACTAGATGGGTATGAAACTTCTGCAAGAGTTGTAGGTGTTTCTGAGGAAGAAAAGTGAACACTTAAAGAAACAAAGCATTTGATACCTGGCAGAAATAAGCTTAAGTGAAAGAAACAGAGGTGTGAATAGCAACTTTTGTCTACTTTTGATAGCAGTTCATAAAAGGTCCATAAATGATATAGGATGTCAAACCTACTGCTCATTCAGTGGCTAGGAAGGTGCTGGGGCCATCAGTCTGGCCTCAGCAGGAGACCTCTTGGTGATGAGCCCTCCCCTGTATGGAGTAGCAGGAGACTCTCAGGCTCCTGCCCACTGTCAGACTGCTTCAAGCCAGGTATCCTGCTGGCTGCGAGATGCATGCTGCGATGTGCACCTCTATCTGCAAGAGCAGGAGGTTCAGAGCACCCAAGTGCAATAGGTGGCCAAGTTCTGTTATTGTTAATACTCCTATAATCTCATCACAGTCAACATGATGAGCTCAATAAAGTGTGCTGAAATTGTGACCATTTAAAATGGTATTCATATTTGTTTAGGAATGCCAGAACTAATGAAAGCTGCTTTCCCAAAGGCTTCTGTCTTGTAGAATGAAAGTCTTCCCCCATTGACACAGCAATGAGAGCTCTTTCTTTCATTCATCTTTTTCATGCCCAGTAATGTATTGCAGGTTTTCTATTTTTTTCTTCTTTTGAGAGGTTCAGAGTAGTATTCAGCATCTTGCAGAGTTCCTCATACCTATTTTCTCACTTGCTTTCAACAAATTTCCATGTTCCTCTGATAGTTTGGACTGACTGTAATCACTAACTGATTAAAAAAACTGGCAGAAGTTCACACAAAGCATGCTTTAGAAGCAGTGATGCTTTAGAAGACCAGACTAAAACTGCAGCCTTTAAACTAAAACTGCAGGTCGTGTATTTTTTCATATAACAAGTTGGTAAACTACGAGTCTCATTCATTTCATACTTTTTCTGTGCATAGGCCAAGAGCTTACTACTGGTGACAGCTAGTGAGACTTCTCCTTGGCTCCATGTATTGGTGGTCCAAGCTTGAAGTCTGAATATTTGTCGGTGGAGGTCCGTGAGGAGGAGAGGAGTGATTACCAGAAATCTGCTGTGTAGCCAAATGGTTAAGGCTATGGTTTTGTCATAAAGAGGATTAAGGTTTCACAAGAGACCAGTTTTAGTTATGGAAATGACCATATTGTTGTGATACCAGATGTTTGGTTGATTTCTGCCATTTTCTAGGAAATGGCGGTATTTGTGCAGGACTCTTGTTTGCTGGAGGACGTTTTGCAAAGCCAGGAAAAAAAATAATGATTTGAACCTTTCTTGTTTTGAAATATGCATCTACCTCAAGGTATATATCCAAAATTATATTCTGTGGTAGCTTTATCAATGTGAAGACTTTGGAAAAAATCCCACCATGCCCTTTTTTCCCCAGCAGAGAAAAAAGTACTGTGCTTCAGGAGAAGGACTGAGTTTTGGGGGAAGTTTTCAGATACCTTTTCTCTGTGGAGGAAGAGCCACCCACACAGTAGTAGAAAGAGCATGGGAAAGATGAGGGGACTGAAAGGAGGAAGAATGAAGCTAGAAATACTTATATTAGAAAAGATGGTATATTGAATATAGTGATGATAAATCGCTACTAAGTGAGTATAATGAGTGCCTTGTTATCTGTAATGCTGCGTTGCAAACACAAGTAGCCATGTTCAATCCTGAAATGCCACTGTGGAAATGCAGTCTAACGTCCACCTGACTTTGCCTGGTTCAGTGCAGTTGCGCTAGTTGACAATAGTGCTGAAGCGGTGGGAGAACCATGATTTTACTTTTCAGTTGTCTTTATTATTGTCAATGAGCTAAGAACACAAAACTTCTAATGTGACTTTTTATTATGCAAGAAGAAAGTAGAAGGAATTGATCAGCTATATCATTAGTCGGCTTACTAACTTCATATACTGTGAGAGGACTAACCATATATTATATAGAGGGGAGAAGCGCTGAGAAAGCAAGCATTTATATTTGTGCGTGTCAGTAAAATAATACAAACCCAAGTATAAGATGTTTTCCAAAGCCTTAGTTACAGAACTCCAATTAGCATAACGTTTCTAAGGACTGAGATAAATAAATACCAGATGCGCTTGCTTATTTATTTAGAATTTGATCAATTTCCTATTGAGAGGAACTTTATTATTCAGAGGAAGGAAAAGGAGGAGCGTTTATTGTTCCTCTGAAGTGGATGGGAGACTTTCCATCCCAGTTGCCAGAAAACAGCACAGGGGGTTTCTGAATTTTGAAACAGAAGCTTGAAGTAGAAATTTTGTTAATGTTTATATAGTTATTTGCCAACACTCAGTACCGTGAAAATACATTTTAAGGTAGTAGGAATATACTTGCGGGTATTTATTTTTGACACCTGCCTTTCTTTTTGTTCAACAGTCATCCAGAACTGGCTCATCTGTTATTTTCAATAAAGCATAACCTCTAGATGAGATATATCTGACTTTACCAAAAAAAACCCCAAACTCCTGAACTCGGCAAAATTGGGACTGCCTTTGATTAAGGATTTTTGTTGGACAATTAGAATTAAAAGCAGGTGAAGTTTTGCTGCAAGATGTAGCCAGGTAGCAATTCATATTACAGTAAAATGAAAATTAGGTGTTACTAAGTTATAGACGAGATGCGTGCTGAGGGTTTATTAATTTTTGTTTGCATTCCTTCGGCAATCAGAAGGTTCAGCCAAAATCATCACCTGCTTGTGCAAGAAGTAAATAAAAAAAGCATTTTGTGTCCCAAGGGATTTAGGCTTCACTCTACTATGGGTTTTTATGACATAATTTACCGCACTTGCACTGAGTTTGTGCGTTCAGAACATGTGAAGATACTGTAAATTGTGGAAGAACTGGAATACAATGTGAAAGTAGAGCGGTCAGAAAAATAAATTTAATGTGCAGTGAAGTAACATTTCACCGAGGAGTCACTTTTAAAAAGATCATCAATCTGTTTGAGAACTTTTCTCATCTTTGGAAGACTGTTAAAAAATATGCACACATATATAGCTATATACACGTGCACTACGCTACATGACAGCACAAACACACAAAAGAAACTGAGTGGTCTGGTTCCAACTTCAGTGTGAATACATCAAGATTGCAGCAACGTTACTAGAGTTAATAATTACAACAAATGTATGTGTAGCCAGTATATATGAAGAAAAAGCACTTCTTTTTATTGGACAGTGACTTAGTCAACTTTGGTGTCTTTAGTGAATTAATGAAAGTGGCATGGTTAACATTACTTTCCCCCTGCTATTTCATTTGCTTGGGGTTTTTTTGGGTTTTTTTGTTGTGTTTTTTTTTTTTTTAAATCCAAATATAAAAACATAGATTGACTTTTACCCTATTTTTGGCATGTTTTAGCCTATGTAGAGACATGTACCATTTGGCAAGTAAAGGTTTAAGCAAGGTTTGAAAATGAACTGTAAATATTACTTTAAAGCAACTGTTAAAGAAAAAGACTTTGTTTTGGAACAATTGCTGCAACCAACATTTTAGAACAGTCCAGTTTTTAGAAAATGAAAAACCTAATACTTTGATTGCTCTTCATTCATATCCACCATTTGTACTCTTGCAGCTCTGATGATTTTGCAGATTGTTGCTGAGGTCAAAGTTGAGTCTGAACTTTCTGTCTTTTAGTAAGTTTGCTGGAGTAATTAGGAGAGAGATCACTGTCTAAACATAAATCTTGTAGTGCTTGGGAACTTTAAGATGGAGAAGACCTTAAAAGGGCGCCACATCTTTGCCACATCTTTCCTTTATGACTGTTTAGCAACACTTTGTACTGCCTTCATTCTTATCCCCATTGTCGTAACAGAGACAGACTAATTTTTTTTTCTCTCTCTCTTTTTATTTTTTTTCCTCCCTCCCATTTTTCTTATCTAGTCTGTAAGAAGTGTGCAGTGGCTCATTGCCATTGACTGGGGTACAAAGAGAGAGGAGAACCAATGTGATAGCTTGATCTTTGCTTTTCCCATACTCACTCTTCACCCAGCTGCTGGGGTTGTGATGCAGCAGTTACGCTGTACCAGATTTTTCCAACATACCCATAGCTGCCACATGTCCAAAAGAAACACTGGGGGAACTTTCAATCTCATGCCTTTGCTTGGCACTTACGCTAATATATATTCCGGTACTCAATCTGTTTTGTTTTCCCATCCATAAATTGAACTACTACCCTGAGATGCTGTGAGGATTAATGAATGGTTGGAAAGCTCACTGCAGATGGCAAAAATACAGTGCTGCCTCTTCAGATCATTATGTATAACACTGCATAGTTCAAAAGTTATGAGAATTGTATAAAGGCTCTGGCAGATGAAGCAAGAAAATATTAAACCTCCTATTAATGGGGAAGCCATAGGTCTTTCGTCATCTGCCATCCATTCTTCATTCGGATACTGGCAGTGCAATGAATGATCCAGGTCTTGTGAGCCTTCTCTTTGTAATGGCCTTTAAAAATGAGGAGAGTTTGACACGGGGAAATCTTGTTGGACCTTGATGGATGCTGGTCAGCTTTTGGGAAATGACAGTAATCCTTTTCGAGTGTATTTCTTTCAAAATAACAAAGTGTCACTATGTATATGGGCCTGGCCATTCATAAAATGATTAAATATTTCTTAAAAAAAAAGTAAACTGCTTATAATTAACTCAGATGGTATTTGTGAAAGAAATTGGCATTTGTGATAAGAAGTTAAAGTCCAGTTAGATTTCAAATACTTTTTAACAATGTATTTTAAATTTCATTTTCTCCTTGGGTATAAACATATTCCCCCGAGAACTGTGTCTTCCTAGGTAGAAATTTATATGCAACATTTTTGCACTTTTTAAAAATAGTTTTGAATAATGAGGAAAATGCAATTACAATTGTGACAGACCTTTTAACTGTCATAGAACTGTGACGAAAACTTCTGTGATCCCAACTATTGCGCCACTTCTCCATATTTTATACAGGGTCGGGTAACTGGTCAGAAGTTCAGAGAAGTAGTAATTATGGTACTGCGGTGGTTTATTTTCAGAAAACAGAGTGAAACTTCTAGTAGAACTAAAAAATATGTAAACACCAAGATGGGTAATCTTAACCAAAGAGTTGTGCTTTGTGTTAGTGAAGCAACCTGCTTGGCGTTTCGCTGATAATATACTTGAGCTGCCATTTTGCAATCCTGCTTTAATTCAGAAAATATTTGAAATTTCAAAAATGCAAGCTGATTCTTAAGCAAAGCAGTGGGGAATGTGTAAACGCTAGCAACAAGTCCCATCTTACCTGTGGTTATCTAGGAATAAGATGCAACGTGATGATACCATATTGAGTAGCGTGATGCTTTCAGGGCTTGCTCTCTGAAGACAATTTCACTGCCTAACTAAGCCATAGGTATGAAAAGAAATTATTTTACAGACTACCAAACCCAGTCTTGCATAATGCTGAGTTTCCATAACTAGGTCCTAAACTGAAATACAGAAAGCAAGATCTGCAAAATGTAGAGATCCTCATTAGTGTCGGCACCAGAGGGAGCCGCTTGCCCAGCTCTTGGCCATGTAACAGCTTGAAGGTTGGACAGAACCAGCCAAAGGCGACAAAATGGCAGAAAAAGAGTATGGCAACCTGTGGAACACTGTCCGCTAGCGATAAATAATAATGGAATGGTGAAGCTATGGTTGGTGTGTTGATCTGTTGGCCAAATCTGACATTTTTCTTACTTTGAATACTCTTAATATAATACATTCAGATATTAATATAGCCATTTTTTCTAGATTGTTGTCATTAAAATATTTTGCAGCATACAAAGAACATAGTATAAAATTAAATTATGATCTTCAGTTACAACTGTAACTTTAGGTCCTCTATTTGATATAACAATGTAAATGCATTTTATATTTACGTATTGGACCTTTATATTTGTATTCTTAGTTGATACAGTGTGATACCTGATAGGAATACAGATAAGGATCATTATTGTCTTCCTTGACCACCACCACTCCCTCTTCCCATTGCCCCCCCGCCCCAGGTAATCCCATATGTCATTAATGTGTATTGTCTTAGTTTACTGAGAACTGAAATGTGTGTGATACAATGATTCTGGACTTCGTCTGTAAAGTATAATTATTTAAGTATTTGTGTGCCAGTGACATTCATAGGTTGCAAAGTGAAATCGGGGCTGAGCTGTGCAGGATGCTGTATTAACCCATAGTAAAGAAAACCAAAGAATAACCTCCACCACCCCCACCAACCACCTCCCAAGCCTGGTGTAAAGCATTTGTAACCTGTTTACTAAGATAGACAAAAGAGGAGAAAAAGGAAATACTGCCCTTTGAACAAAAGATGACTTAAGCGTTTGCTTAACTGCTTCTGCTAGTTGTCCAGGGTCACAGACGCAGCCTCTGGCAGGATGAGGAATTGAACCTGAGCCTCTAAAGCCCTGGACCAGCACCTTGCTCATAAGATATTCCTTCTTCTCTTAGCCCTACTGCCATAAAAAGTGATCTCTGTACACTGCAGATAATACTTTTAAAGCTAGATTTGTGTGTTCTACTACTGCTGTAGTAAAACTCACTTATTTACAGGCATGCATGCACAGACACACGCGCACACAAATCCTTTCCTTAGACTGGGGCTTTGCTGATAAGGCAGTATAATAGTACTAAAATCAATTCTTGTGGAGCTTCAAAGTTATTAAACTGTAGCGACTTAAGTGTATTCAATCTGTCTGCTTAAGAGCTTTCCAAGGCAGGTACCTGTCCACTGAGGTGTATGTAGAGAGTATGTGTATGTATCCACATGCATACACACGCTTCTAGAATGTATATATACATATATGCAATTATTTATTTCAAAGTCAAAATTAGAAACTGAGTTTAGCTGAGACTTTGTTGGAAGTGGAGCAGCTGAGAAATTTCAGTACTTGTAGAGTGGTCTGGCTTTATTTCGCTTGATAAGAGACATCAGAAAAGCCCAATTTATTTGCTGCCAGGGCCTGAGTGAATGGACATGCTTCCCAATTTCACATTTGGACTAAATCTACTAATATTCTTCTACAGTTTAATACAAGTCATACTGCCAGACTTAAATGGCAAACTAAGTTTTCCTCCTTTGAGAAGATGTAGAACAAAAGTTTGTTTCAACAATGCGTTTTCCCTTTATTACACCCTGAAATTTCTCCCTTACTAAACGATTTGCAAATATGCGTAACTAATAATTCGATTAGTTTGACTTGCAAATCAGGAACAGGGTGGTATAATGGTCTCAACCTGAAGTGCTCCAGCTCAGCGCTAGGGATCTCTCCGTGCTTCCTGGCTGAACAGGTGGGTAGAGGGTCAGGGGGTACGGGTGAAAAGAGGTGTTTGTGTCCCAGTGACATCCAAATTTGGCACTCAGGTCATGAAGTCCTTAAGTGAACTCACTTAGAAACACTTGGCCAGAGCAGCAAGCTGACCTTAGGCACCAGTGATATCACCCAAGTGGTTCTCTTCCTTTCCAAGACCTCCTAGAAAGTTGTTTGTGTGTCAACACACCTTTCCTTGCTCCTGGATAATGTAGCAGCCTTAAGATCACTATTAGAGGAACTGCAGCTTTCATTACCTTTCCAATCTTATTGAACTTCAAGAAATAAAATTTTCCCACCTTGAAACAAAAGAAAGATGTAGCCTTTGACAGTCTGAAAAGAAAAAAAAAAAGTGAATCATAACCTGAGAGGTGAAAATTTTGCAGCTAGGTCTTCCAAATATATTCTTTCATTCTGTTTGCATGTTCGGATCCTAGAAGGTTGTCAGAAGTGGACCAGACAACCTGAAACAGTTGAGAGACACTCCTTGGTGTGTTTTTAATGTGACAGATTTCATGCTTCTGGTCTTTGATTCAGTTTTTACTTTCCTTTTGTTTTAAAGACCAAAGAAAAATAAGCAACTCCTTATGATTTAGCTGGTTGCCTGAAGGACATCTGGACTCAAAAGTTCCTGTAAATCTTCAGTTTTGTGTCAGGTCAAGCACAGTGTTCTTAAAGCACCACGTGAAGCTGTCATATACATTGCACATTCTCAAAGGCTTTTGCAAATATGTTTTCTAAGTGAGGCTATTTATCCAAGAGCCTTCTCTCAGCCAAGCATTCAGAAAACAGTAGCTGTTGTTTGTATCTTGAAGGAAATTATTTATTACTAAGTGCAGACTTGTTTTGTCCAACTCGCTTCTTTGTGAAGGGTGATATATTAAAAAGCAGAGGATTATGAAAAAAATCAAGTTGGAATAACTGGGCAGCAGAATGGTGCTTGAAATCCAACCTGTGTAATTGAAAATGGACACACATTGGTGGAAATATTCAGTGCTGTGACAACAGTCTGGTTTCTGGGGGAAAAACCTCTAAAGCGGTTATGATTTGTTCCTTGGTGGTTCACCCTAATTTAAACAGGACTGGGAATCATTTCAAAGTCCATTGAAATCCGTGGAAAATTTCCCATTGATGTCAGTGGTCTTTGGATCACTTTTCAGTAGCTCTGGCAATGTTGCATTCTCCATTAAATAATGACCTACTAATGCAAAATTCTGCATTCCTCTTTGTAGTGTTTCTGTGAAGAAACTTTTTCATTGCTTCCCTTTAAAAAGATCTCAAGGAAAATTATATGCTCAGTTATTCATCTACATTACTACTAAACCTTCTCACCCACAATGCACTCACGAAGCTCACACGCCAAAGGGCAAAGTGCACATGAAGTCGCTAGGCTTTGTAATCACGTCCTGTGATATGAATGAATACAGATGACCATGTGATAGCTAAAGCATTTAGATTAAACAAAAGAAACAATCTGGAATTTGCCACATACAGAGGTCATCAAATCAAACTTTCAGGCTAGATATGTTGTATTTTTTTTTTAAAGGCTGGATGATTTTATGGCCGTTAATAATATTTGTAGCGCCAGTATGCAAACCAAGATAAGAATAATCAAATCTCATGCTTCAGGGCATAAGCTAATCACCTGCTGGGTTTGGCATAATTGGTTTAGTGCATTGTACTAGGAAAGGAGGTTCACTTTCTCTGAAACTTTGAGTCTTAGCCACCCTCAGTGAAAGCATTTAAAAGGCCAGAGTTGCCTGATCCCTTTTGACAGCTCTTTTGTCCATACAACGATGCATTAACTAAGACCAGTGAACATTAATGTTAAAACCTTATTTTTGGATTTCCTGATTTAAAGCTGCTGTCATGAATTACTGAATTTTATGTGGCAGAGTCTACATGTATGTATTTAAGGGTTCCTTGCATTTTTTTCAAAAGTAGAAAAGATGCCAAATGATGTAAGAAACAGACTTTGTGATAAATTGTTGAATAGTGTGCGTGCACACTCACATTAATTCATGTGTTAAATTACAAAATAATCATTTTATCTATCTGTCCTGGTATCTGGACATAGATAATTGATGTGCTACCTATAAATAAATAGGAAATGTTTACAATGCTTTGCAGGCCCCAAATTAGACAAGTAATAAGTTATAATAGATTTTTGATTAACTCCTTGGCAATAGAAGCTGGATTTACCTGATACGGAGCCTGTTTCTGGCAGTGGCTTCACCAGAAACCACCTGCTCAAAAGGATTAATTCTGTAATTGAATCTCTGCTCATTTTCGTGAATGTGTTTTGTTTTCTTGGGCCCAGTTTGTTGTGGATTCTGGCATGTGGATATGGAGCAGGGAAGCATAAACATTTTCCCCTTCCAGTCCTTCAATGGAAGCTGACCATGTCTGCAGCCTGTGAGCTCTAGCAAACAAAGGCCATTTCAAGAGTAACGTCTTGTTAAAAAAAAAAAAAAAAAGAGTCTCATACCCTTTAGCAAAATCTAAACTGAAGTAACAGGCAATGAGATATCCTAATCTGTGCTCTCTAGGATGCTCAAAACCCCCCAAACTGTTGAGATTCGGTTCCATTGATTTTTTAGAGTCATTTTCTGTTGAATTATATTTGGTTTTTACTATTGAATTAGATTTGGGGTTTCCCAGACCATGCAATATGTTCTTTGAAAGCAGTTTGCCCTTCAGCTCCACCAGTCCATTAGATGACAAAGTTGGACTGGGCTGCTTTGTGCTTTAATAGTTTGATAGGTGGCAGCCTCTGCTACAATACTTCACTTTAGCTGGACTTTCTCTTCCTGGAATTTTTTATGAGCGCCATCCATGTTTTTGCCAATACAAATGAGTTTCCACTGAAAACTGGGGGGCTGGAGTTTTCTCCTGGTTTTCAGGATAAAGGGGTAAGTGACTAAAATGTAATGCGT
This sequence comes from Falco peregrinus, assembly GCF_023634155.1. Classification (NCBI taxonomy): domain Eukaryota; kingdom Metazoa; phylum Chordata; class Aves; order Falconiformes; family Falconidae; genus Falco; species Falco peregrinus. Next base: position 23,160,055 of record NC_073732.1, on the reverse strand, counting down.
TCATATTGCGTACCCTAGAGATCAGGGAGAGGCTATGAGTGATACAGGAGTTATATGCCTTCTGAAAGCCTGATGCAAGGCATCTTCATAGAAAGCCTCAGTGATGGTGCAGGCAGCCCTGTACCATAACATGTCACTCAGGTTGGCACTGACCTTAGCAGCATGAGGTCACAAGCTATTTTTTTTTTTTAAACATATATGTGCATTTACAGAAGATTTTTTTTTTCTTTTTAAGCTGAGGAACTGAAAAGTACAATATTGCATTGGGATTTTCTTTTCTTCTAGTGGAGTAGGGGCTGGGGAAAATGGTAGGTGTTGGAATCTCCTTAGTGCCTCAGCTCAACCTGCAGTAAATCTATACCTGTCACTAGCTAGGGGTTTGAGTTCAAACAAGCACAGGAGTATTGTCAAATCTTCTGTTGCAGGTTTTTGTTTGTGTTTTTTCTTTCTTTTTCCTTCTTTGGCATACAAGTCAAGATGTTGGCTCACACAGGAATAAAAAAGGAAATACTCTTCTCTTAAACAAAAGCACAAGCAAGTTCATTATCCATGTGAAGTCCTCGGATGCAGGCCTGTAGGAAAACCTATAACACTGCTGAAATATATGCAACAGGGTTTTTTTCCAGATGAATACTTTTAATAAAACAATTTCCACACAGTGGTAATCATTTTATTGCTTTTCTTTATCTATACCTATTACTGTTCATAGAGGAGCTGCTCGGTTCTGATAACCTAGTGGAAATACATTCCAAGTGTAACTCAAGATGTGCAGAATTTCATAAAATTCTCTGAATTTCCACTTCAAAGTACACCGGCACAGTTTACTATGGCTGTTAGTAAGACATTTTTAGGTTTAGTATTTTGATCTGGAAACATAGTTATTTCATTTTCTGGTGATTTATATGTTTCTTTTCTAAAGGAATCCAGGGTTTTCAAAGTTATCAATCTGTAATTAAGATTTTACAAGTAGGTGGCCCATCACCGTAGTAGCAAAGTATTGGTCTATGGGATTACACTGAACAGGACTGAATAATAATAATAATAATAATAATAAAAAAAAATCCGCCTTGCAGAGCCAGACCTAACTGCTCAGGCAAGACTTTGCTCAGCATTTCACATGAGAAGTTGTTAACAGATCATATATAAATAATTCTTGAAAGGGAAACTGACCCAGAACAGGAATGTGTTTATCTGTAGGCATGGTTGCGCTGGTTCTTGTCCAGAGTTTGTCTTTATTCATTCAACCAATCCTTTAAACACTGCCTTTAGTTTCAGAACTGAGGCTTGATTTTTACCCTCTTGAGCTATAGCAGTCACAGAAGAAGATATCTGAAATATGTGGAAGTGATAAACACCATTCCCACTGGTCACCCCGATACACTCAGCTGTGCCCAGCACCCTGTCTTGTGTTGAAATGAATTCATTGTGTGCATCCTCAGAAGTAAAATACTTTAAAAGCGGAGTCTAAATTATAAAAATGTGCTTCTACTTGAGTCTACAGCAGGCTGTTAATGATTGTAATGGTAGAGTTTCGTTCCAATAAGCCTCAGAATAAAGTGTTTTCTTGAGCTAGCTGTTCTCAGAATATCTTTTCTGAAAGCCTTTTGGTCTCTGCTCAGGAGCTTTCTGTTGCCTTAGAGATACTCTTGTATATTGTATACATGAAATAAACCCAACAAAACTGCCTAGGGATTCTGCCACAGTCAGTAAAATAACACTTAGGTCCCAACACAAGTGGTTCCAGCTCCTGATGGTTTGCCAGGCTGGTTTTGACAGCCTACATTGTAGATAAACAGAGGCATGCATCATATACTTTGGAGAAATTAAAGATTTAGGTACTTACTGTGATCCAAAGGTGAATAGATGGAGATTACTGGTGTACAGAATTTTTTTTTCTTTCTCCCCAAGGTTATATTTGCTTTGATTGGGTGGCAGAAGTTATTTTGTACTTGCCTGTATTTTGGTACCTTGGATATATTTTTTTCATAGTTCAGGCTGCCATAGAAATCCCCAAAGAATAGATATATATATCTATATATGATACTGCCATGATGGGGGAAATAATCTGTCTTTTTTCTTAATTTTGTTTGTTTCTACTAGAACTGCTTTTAAGGAAAAAAACTCATCCTTGTAATTTGTGAATCAAAATGGTACTATATACTCTGTCTGTGCACCTTCACTGACTTTAATGGCACTGCATGAACACAAGTAAAAGCAACACTCAGCGACCTTACGTATTTTAGCAGTACTCTGGTAGTTTTCAGACTATCAGACGTTATTGTGTATCTGTATTTTCATGATTTGAGGACTGAAGCTCACATTAATATCTATCTATCACCCTTAAAATCTGCAAGTGCTCTACAGCAGAGCACAGATACTCTTGCATTCATGTTTTCTAGGTGTGGAAACTGAGATGTAGGGAGCAAAAGCAACCACTGAAAGTCCCAGAGAGGATAGTGTCTCGTGTCCCAAAGAACATATCTACCTACTGGGATGCATTAACTCCTCAACCCACACTTGGTTAAATGCAATTCAGCTTCAGTCCAAACTTTGCCTTTTTGATAAATTTAAAGTGAAGTCTGGGAAAATACACATTTAAGGTTTTGACTTCTGTTGGAAAGCTTTCCGTTCACACAGAATTCCTCCATAAAGTATGAGCCTGAAATTTGCTAGAAAGAGGAATATCTTCCTCCTTGAAGATTTTTCTTTAGGGTGCTCCCAAAAAGATAATGATTTGCATAAGACCTCTATAACTATATTACTAATAATTTAAGTCTCTGAAAAATTTATTTAAAATCTTAGATTGATCAAATATGGAATAAAGCTTTTTTTTGTAAGTTACGAAGCAGGTACAAGTATTCAAATGAAATTGCAGTGGGGCATGACTCTGCAAGGTGTCAAGTGTCTTCCGTCCTTGTAGTTTCAGTAAATATAAATATTTTTACTATTTTGTGGAAGACTTGGTTTAGTTTTGCAAGAGACTGTTTCTGGTGTCTATAGGATTCATTACTTACAAATACTTAAGGACTGCTTAAGCATAGGCATGTGTTTAAATAGATTAATCTTAGAACCATAGACTGGTTTGGGTTGGAAGAGACCTTAAAGTTCATCCAGTTCTAGCCCCCTGCCCCGGGCAGGGCCACCTCCCCCCAGCCCAGGTTGCCCCCAGCCCCGTCCAGCCTGGCCTTGAGCCCTGCCAGGGACGGGGCACCCACAACTGCCCTGGGCAGCCTGGGCCAGCGCCTCCCACCCTCAGGGTAAAAAGTTTCTTCCTTATATCTAATCTATATGTATTCTTTTTCAGCCTTAAGCCATCACCCCTTGTCCTATCACCACACGCCCTTGTAAAGAGCCCCTCTCCAGCTCTCTTGCTGGCCCCTCCAGGTATTAAAAGGCTGCACCAAGGTCTCCCCAGAGCCTTCTCTTCTCCAGGCTGAAGCACCCCAGCTCTCTCAGCCTGTATCATAGGAGAGGTGCTCCAACCGTCTGATCGTCTTTGAAGCACAAAGCTTTTAATACATAATCAGTCAAGTTGTACTCCGGGTTAGATATACGGTACAAAAGGGTATAAATGTTGAACAGCTAAAGCAAATCTGATTCTCATGTAAGTAGCTGCATTAGTTCTTCCAGGAGGAACCTGCTCTTTGTTTCTCTCAGGTCTTGTACATTTTTCCAGCTCTTTTATTTTTTGAATAAACAGTGTGTGTGAGAATCTGATTCTCTGAGTGCATATGTATAATTTAATTTCTACAAGAAATATCACTCCTTGTTCAAAGTTAAATGTATGCACAATATGCAGAATCAAAGCCTTACATTACAGCTGGAGAGTTTGAGTAGTAGGAGGGCTCTGTAACAAGTTTTAATCTACCCCTTTAATTTGACCTTGCATTTATTTTGATGCACTGAAATTTTACATACTTTAAGCAGGCTTGCACTGGAAATGTCAAATTCCTACATTATTTTTCACTGGCTTTGTTACCAGAACTGCAGAGGATCTGGTTAGGCACCTCTGTACTGTAACAATATTTAACTCAAAAAAACAACTAGACATTTGATATGGTGATATATAAATATACAAGTTCAGCATCCCAAATATATACATGACATAATTTCTGGAGGGAATTAGGCCTCTAGCTCTTTTCATGCTCCTGTATGGAACAAACATCTAAGAGATTTATTCAGCGTACCGTGCTTCCCAAAACAGTCCATTAACTTGAATGCTGGTTGCATTGGAGTTTTTAATCCAAAAGTAAGTGGTAATAGCTATTAAGAATGTTGTTGGGCCCAAGAAATTGTCTTCCAATGAGCAAAATACACATCTGTCTATCCCATCATGTGAAGCTCGCCCTCTTGGGGTGATTCTACAAGGTAACTCCATTGACACGGTAACTATTCCTCTGCTTCAAAGTGACTTTTCTAGACTGATAAATTTGTGCTAGTAACGTGTACAGATAAGGAATTTGTCCCTACAGAGATGTGATTTTAATCTATCATCAATACGATATTTGTGGCCAGTTTTTGTGCGGTAGATTATTGATAGCGCCTCTTCTTTTATGCTTAGGATGCCAAGTAAGTGAAGCAAGCTCTAAAGAATTTCAATGGACTGGCTCAGACCTCCCTGAAATGGCAAATAAACTGCACAGTGGGTTGTGTTCTCATATATTTTGCAAATGCTACAGAGGAAAATAAATCACTGCAGATACTTAGACATGTGTAAGTTTCAGTCTGAAACACGGACACACTTCCAAAACTGCACTAAAGAGCTGTCCTTTGTATTTGAAGATGTCTGGCTGCTGGAATCTAGTATGAGCTGAGGTTCTCTGGCATCAGTTTCATTATGGCTATTTCTAGACTTCTCGTATTTGGATAGTATGATTGAAGCTTTAGTGCAGCATACTCTGTACAAATGACAGTACCTTGGGCAGAAGATGACAGATTTTAGCAAACAGATTAAAGGAAAGTTGAAGTGACTTTCTGCTCTCTTGATTATTTTTGTGCGTGTGGTCTCGTACTGTCACAACATGTATAGAAATATGTTGGTGCATCATAACCTCTAGGGGAGAAAGGAAAAGGAAGAAAATGAGTGGAGAGGGTTCTTCTTACATGGAAATTGTTGGAAAACCAGCTGTTGGTGATGGTCTAATCACTTTGTCTTAGCAGTGGTGTTGAACAGGGATGTAAATTGTGGTTCAGTTTAAACAGCTGCATGAAAAAAGCCATCCTGTGTGCTTGGTTCAGTAAACTCAAATTCTCAATGTATGCCCTGGTTGCTGTGCTTTTGCTTCTTAGCTTGCATGTGGAGTGTCAGAAATCCGTCTAAACAGAAGAAACACAGTTACAGAGTGTACACCTCAGTCTGGGTGGCAGAAGTGCTTAAAATCTCATGTGGGACTCAGTGGAAAACTTGCAGCAAGGGCTGGCTTATAGACACCATGTGTATCTTCTGGCACTGCAGTATTTCTCTTTCTTACCCACCCAATAAAAAGAGCTATGCGTAGCATCTGGTGTAGTTCGTTGGAGACCTGCTGCATGGGTAGGTAAATCAAGGTTAATGTTATCCATTTTGTTCTCTCACTGGAAGGTTTTGTTCTCTAGAAGCATTCAGATTGTAATATTCTTGCCACCCAGGAACTGAAAACCCAGAAGAAACTTAGTTCCTTTAGTCATTGAGTCACTAAACAGTTTCTGAAAAACAAAGGCAAGAGCAGAAACAGAAAAGCAAATGATAAGGAGGTGATCTAGTCACCCACGCAGTGGTGTCCCGGACCACCTGAGGTGCCCCAGGATGTCCAAGACATTCTCATAGTGCTGGTTGGTGTGATAAAAAGCCTATGGAGAGTCACACACCTCTGGAGCAGGAGCTGAAGGGTGGCTCGGCTGGCCCATGGCACCACCAAGCATCTCTCCCTGGGCAACAGAGTCCTCTCCCGTTCACTTCTATGGCCAGGGAGGAACTGTTAATCTAGATTAACAGCCAGCTTGTAATGCCAAATAGATGTGAAATAATTTTGTAATTTTTTTTTTTTAAATTTATATTACTAAACGATTTTGAACAAATTGTTTGTGCTACTGCTAGGCTTTGCGAGGATTAAGTCTCAGGTGGAGATATGACACAAATTTCACACCATGGCTGTTTAGAATTGAGAGAGAGTGGAATTTAATATCAGTTCACCAGCAAACAATGATCTCTACAATGTCAAGGCTGCAAACAAAGAAGCCACCCACTTACGAGTTGCGGTTGAAACATGAATATCACTGAAGTGGAAAATGGTCAGACATAAGCAAGTTCATTTCCCTATATCCCCAAGCAGTTATTAATGGTAACACTATCATTCATTATTTACCTTTTCTGTATTTAATCTGTGACCTAGAGGTAAAGTGCTTTATAATTAGGAAGCAGTTTATGACCCATCTAATCCCAGCTGGTGTTTCTGAAGCTATTTATACTCCATTTGAAATATATAATTAATATTTTTTATGCATTAAAAGCATAGTTCTACAACTGTGTTATAATTGTTAATCGGCAATTAAAGCAGATTAGAATTTTCCAAACTGAAAAATATTAAAATCATTTTTAATAAGAAGATGAGATGAATTTTATAATTTCAGTCAACACTTACTTCACTATCTGATATTCATTTTGAGAATTTTCATTGCTCTAAAAAAAATATTAAAAATAAAAGGAAACTTCAGTAGATGAAGTTCAGTGTCTCCAAAAATTAATAAAGGATTGCAGGTGGCGTATGCTTTTGATAGCTCTGCCTTTGTGATTTTCCTTAACTGGAACACATTTTTGCTGGTCCTGTGAAGAAGTTTGCAGTATGATGGATAACACGTCATGAATAATTAGAGAACGCAAGGCTTTAAATCCAGCAGAAACAATGCGTCTCTCCGCTTAGTTGTTTCTCCTGCAAAGGGCAGTATACAATGATGGAGCAGAGCCATTCATTTTAGATACATTCCATTTGCAAGTAATCTTCCACGTGAAAGAAAAACAAGACATATGATAGTTTACATGTCAATTAAAGCATGTTACGAGTGAAAGAGCATTTTCAGAAGCCTGAAAACAAAGTTTTTCAGATGAAGAATTAGCTCTTGGCTAGAGACTGGTACCTGCACAAAAATCAACAGTGGCCTCATTATGAATCTACCTTCCTTGGATTCTTGCAATTAACAATGAAAATGAATGGGAAGGACTTGTCTTGTAATTAGTGCAGGTTGGGACATCTGAACTGTCCTGGCAAGAGCATCTGAACTTTCCCAGTGCAGTGAAAGAAAACTTCAAAGAAGTCATTATTCTTTCAGTTCAATTGGCTGATTGGGTTGGGGTTTTTTAAAGGATTAGCTCCCTGCTGTGGCAAATAAGTATTGAAATGCTGGAAATGCTGATTTTCAGAAAGACTGTTCAGAATGAAAGCTGCTTTTCCTTTTTATTAATCTTATTCCCATGTGTCACTAGAATGTAGAAGGTGGGGAAGTCGGGGAGGAATCTGCATTATGATAGGAGTGCACTTTGACCTGCTTGTGATACCGTCTCTCCTTTGTTGGTTTGTGAAGTTTTCAATGCTGGAATGTCAATCAGTTGTCTTAAATTCACGAGTCTTTAAAATAATTGAGGTGGATGAAAATGCACTGATTAGAACGATATTATGGAATGGGAGGACATATTCCCAAGCAGAAAGTTCTTGACTATTAGCTGTTGTTTCAGGTCTCTTTAAAGCCGCTACTCTCTGCTTCCTGTCCAAAGAAATAATTTTCTATAAGCTTCTTCAGGTTTTTGCCTTTAGTTGCAAGGACATGCATACCACATTTTCCAATGCTGGTACCATGCCAATAAACTAATAACACAGTGTTCTTCTTAATGAGGTGGCAGTTTTCCTACCTCTGAAAATTAAGAATGTCAGTCTGCAGCAATTTGGCATGAGGTAGCTCTGCCCATATCACTCTCTTCCAGTAGCAGTGAGAACAAAGTGCTGTTATTATCCATAAGCCCAGATTGAACTTGAAGGTCTACATGTAATATATCTGTAGTTCATCCTCTAATCAACAGCCTTCCTATAGAAGTCAGAAAGGCCTTCTCATAAGTGTTTCTGCCCAATATCATACAGCTGGCAGACAGGAAAGGGAAGGAGTTGACAAGAAATAAAAGGTTAGCTGCTGCCCCTCCACAGCTTGTAGATATTTGAATAACGGGCACATTATTGTGTAAGCAAAACCGAAGAGGTCAACTTATAAATGTGAAAAATGAAATCAACCTTTACTTAGAAGAATTACTTGCACTTCCAGGCTAACAAACCTCAGAAAAAGCAGGATACTGCAAAAGGCGGTGAAACTATGCCAATAATTTTCCATAGAGCTCGAGTGCTTTCTCTGGCAAAACACCCCTTGAGTAGGGACTGCAAATGCTGTGGCAAGTGAAAAAAATATTTGTTATTTTAAAAAATGTACGTGGTCAGAAAAGTGACTGCAAGAAATGACGGTAGATCTATGTCCTGTGCATTTTCAGTCTTTCTGCTGACTCCTGCAGAAAAATAAGCATGTGCTATTCTTTACACCAGTTAACATTGCAGACCCAACACATCTCTGGGAAGGAATGAGCTGAATTCTGACCTGGCTGTATTAATTAAGTCCCAAATGTAGACTCTTTATTATAGACGATGACAACGCATGGACCATAAGCAGCCCAACTTGATGTTCAGATCTCAGGCAGAATTTTAGTGGTGGAAGCAAGAAAACCTTGTAAGTCAAGCAAATCTCACCAGGAGTCACTTGCAACAACGAACATTGAACTCAGTGACACCGCTTAGACTCATTTTTCAGCACATAATTGCATTTTTAACACAAATTTCTTTTGTTCCTTGTCCTTGAAGTCCTCTTTGTTCATCTATAAAACAGATGCTCTTTGGGCAGTGGGTAGACCAGCTCAGCAAAATGAAGACATCAATGCTTCTGTAACCAGTTCCTTTCTAGCCTACCCTTACTTACAGGTGGTACTTTGGTACCAACAGAGATGAATGAAACTTCCTTTTCTATAACTATGTGTATCTTTTCCATTGCACATGTTTCTTTTCTTTCCTTTTCCCATGCTTACAACTCTTTTTTTCCTGGCTGTTTGAAAAGCTCGAAGTAAAAGTTGAGAACAAGTTTTAAGTATGTGGGACTACTTCTGAGGACACTAGGAAATTACCTTGTAATTAAAGAAATGTGTTTAGAGTTTTCTCCACTGATAATGTTTAACTTTAAAGCAATTTCCTGTCCTGTTAAGGGCTGCTTTAATTTTAGCAGATGGCACCATTTTTCATCATCAAAACCATAAACCTTTATGTAATTTACTTACATATGATTTGTATTTATTTCCTTGCAGGTTCTTAATTTTTTGAATGTAATAGCTCTCAGCAGATTCTGCCATGTACTGCTGTACTGTGCCAAATATTCAGCATTGATTTTCATATTGACTTATATCAATTGTGCCATCAGTGTAAAATGGTTGGGAAAAACATGTCGAATATGATATTCCGAATGTTTTCATTCTTCAATCAGATATTAATAATTCAGAATGTATTTAAAAGGGAACATGCATTTAAATCTCTGCCAGGATTTGAAAATAAATTTACCACAGGCCCTTTTGACTATGGTGATTATGTGTTGGCTTATTCACTGTAATTTTTCCTTTTGGTCCCTCTGCCACGTGTATGCCCTCCTCCTAGCCTGTCCAAAGCACTGCTAGAGAAGTCTGTCCTACTCGACCCCATGATTCATCAAACAAAATCACTCAAGGTCCCAGCTGATGTACTTGTATAATCTCAAATTATTCCTGCGCTCTCTTGATCTACCAATTGCCTTCTGTTCTAGAAAAGAAGCCATGGTTCTCGCAGCAATCTTATTCTACATTGATGTGGCAAGGCTCCTAGAGTCTGCAGCCCTACTGCGAGGCAGATGGGAAATTCTGTGACAGCTTCAGTTAAATTTAAAATGGAACTTTCAGATGAATTCATTATGAGGATGGAATTCTGACTGAAATAGCAGTTCCTCTGTTTTTGTTTTCAGCTTAGCTTGGATTGGGTTTGCACTAGCCTCATATTTACAGTTCAACTGTATCAACTCTACGCAGTTTGTGTTTTCCTGCTGCCCTACCCTACACATTGCTGATAAGAAGCAGTTACCAAATGTACATGTTATTGCTCAGACGCAAGCTGAAGGTAACCCTAAACTCTATCGTGATGGAGCAGGCAGGGTAGACCTTCCCAGTTATCTCACCTTACCGTTACTTTCCTCTAGTTTGAATATGCATGGCTTTTATCATTACTGTGCTCTGCTTGTTATATATAGTTATGTTTATCTCTTTCCTACCATTTCCACGTTTTTTCTCAAAACGTGGTCATGCCAGAAATCTTTCCTCCTTAGTTGAATGTGCCAGGAATCACTCCTCATTCAACATGTTCTGACTGTCATTCTGTGTTTTCTCTCATGTTGGTTCTTCTCGTCTCCCTTTGCATTCAGGCAAGTCGTGACAGCAGGTTATATTATTCCATATTGGTAAAACACTATGTGAATATATAAGCTTATATACATGATTTTTAAGAATCGTGTAGATCTGAAGAAGTGATATTTTTAAGTTCTTTGGGGTTGATTTCAGTTTGGCATGTGTTGACGTGCTGAAATTGCAAATGCATTTTTAAAGGTGGTTGATACTTGAGTGGTTCAGACGGTGTGTATCTGACAGAGAACAGTACAAAGCAAAGTGAAGCTGATGAGTATTTGGGGCAGAGAGGTGTGAAAATAATCAGCTGTATAGATCACATAAGCAAATTACATTATGCCAGTTGATTTTGGTTTACATGTTAGGTTACAGCTCTACGTGACCTAGCTTCTTTAGAGCGTTTGTGTACTTTTGCTGTTAAGCATGTCTCTGATATTAGCTTCAGATGTGTTTTACCTGCATCTATTTTAAAAGCTCTCCTATTTTATGTTAATAATATTATAATATTTTTCTTTTTATGCTGCATAACTGCTAAGCTAGTGTGTTGGAGATAAATGGCCATTGTCATATTTCTATACAATTTCTTTGTATTTCTTTTCTTCATAGAAGATGGAAAGGAAAGCTCTCAAGCCTTTTTTAATGACTTATCTTTCTTCTATTTATTGTGATTTTTCCTACCTGCCTTTTTGATGGGACTTCATATTAATGGCTTTTTGTTGCCTTCTATACTTATGCCCCAATATCAGAGATAATAATGGTGTTGCTCTGGGAACTAGGCATAACAGCTTGGTGCAAATATTATTGCTTCAGAAAAAGTGTGTTGGCAGATAAGAGTTTTCCTTCTGTTTTCTGATCTGAAGGATATCCATGATTGCTACCATGAATATAATGGTAATTTTTACTCTAGCAATGTCTTTAAAAGATCAACATGCTCCTACATGGCTAAGTCTGTGGGTTGTCCAGTGTGATAATCACTCGGGACCTTGGTGCATCAGAGTAAGGTACATCACACCTGCAAACACAGCATGTGAAAACATATTCAAGTGTATGTGACACTGGTATTTCCTTTCTTAAAGTAAGATGAGTTAATGTAGAGATCTCCAAAACTGTTGTGTGGTGGGGTTTTTTTTTTGTTTTGTTTTTGTTTGTTTGATGGTTGTTTGTTTTTTTTTTTAAGCTAGCTACAATACCAGAACCAGGCCAGCTCTGCCAGTGTGGACCTTTACAAAAGTTAATGTATTTTGTTAAGGTGTGAGAAGTGCAGCCCTACGAAGAGCTTGATCTATACAATACTTCTATATAGTCTTGAATTCTACAGAAGCTGGGGATATCAGCTTTTCATGAAGTGTTTAGCCTTCCTCAAAGTCAAACCTTTGTAAGAACTTTGACCAGATAGATTTGGCCAACTGTTTTTTACAGCCTCAACTTTTCATCAGGTTACCTTGAATTGGTTGAAACACAGATCCAGTTGCTTCTGAACACAGTCTCCTGAGAATAAAAATCAAGTAGAAATCTGCTTATTAGCCACAGTAAAATACTTGAGTCTCAGCTGGATGTTTCTAATTCTGTTACAAATTTTTCCTGATAGTAGATTATTTAAGTGCTAATTTTAATCTAACCTTCAGAAATAAGGAGGCTGGTAATCAAGTTATATTTTGTATTTTGAAATTGTAGTATTGTATTCATGTGTTGAGATCTTGTCTGTTTTAGGATTAAAACAACTTTCCATCATGCGTGCGTTTGCTGACTGGTTTTGTTTTCTGAAGTGCAGTGTCACATAGCTCAGTGTACAGCCAGAGTATTTACTTTTTTGACAGGGTAATACAGAACATTTTCTAACTTATCTCCAGAAAATCTCAGAGAGATCTGACAAGATAATAGCTTTTGCCTGTATCCTGTGCCTTTTCCTGTTTAGTTATTCAGCCTTTTATCTGGTGCTGTGAGCTCCTTAGATAAGTGTTACTTGATTGTTTAATAACTAAGGTGCTTCTCATAATGCCTATCATGCTGCCAGAAACCATGCTGTTTATTTCATTCATGTTCTGATCAATTGGGTATTAAGTAATTACTATTTTGGGCTATCTCCAAAGTCTCTTCGCCTCTGCAGTACCCTCCATTACAAAGATGCTGTATTCTGGCACTCAGTTGCGTTGAGGTGTGTTGTAACTAATTACTGGAGAGCACTAACAGATAAATATCTTGGTCCATAGGACCCAAGTTGTGTGGATTCCCAGCAATGCTGAACCGTGCATACGAAAGTGCTCTGTAGATCTTGGGAATGATTTTGCTTTTTCTTATGCTGAACGTGGTATAATTCTGTTTAAAATATTTAGTTTGGTGCCCTAGGCCAAACATCTTCTACACCAGGCATGTTGTTAGAGGCTATCTAAATGGCCAAGCACTCATTATGGGTGGAGAGCACTTACTCTGCACCTGCAGAAGAGCAAATGGGTTTGTTTCCTCTGCACGGAGCTGAATTGACTCTCACCAAATCAAGCTATGTGAACTACACCAGCCTGCAGTAAGTGGGGAAGATCAGGGGATTTGCTTCAAAATTGCTCTGCTGCTCTGAGCCAAAGTGCGAATATAAAAACAGCTTTTGTGTCTATATCTCTGCTGTCTTTTCTTCCCTCTCTCTTTGTATTACTTATAGGAAAGACAGATCTTAGAGAGAGGTGGCTTTGTGATTGCAAGCGTGTTAACTGTGGTTTGGTTGTTGGTTGGTTATAAGGAGCTCCCATGATAGAAGTGGCTCTGAGGGAGTTTTATATCTTGTCTTCCAAAGCGTATGCTGTCCTGCTCGTTGTGAAAGAGCTGGAAGACAAAGAAGCCCATGCAATTACACCAAATCCTCCATCACGATACGGAACTGCAGGAGGCAATTGTAACCACAGACATTTTTACAAATATTTGTCCCGCAATGAAGGAACAGTAATAAAAGCAAGTCACCAGTGGAGACTGCTGGAAAGGTGACCAGGGCATGCCTTTAGTGACAATGAATGTGCCTGCAGCTACCATGGAGACAGATTGCATGCACAGAGAAGGACAAAACAGAGCTGGTGAAGGGTCTAGAGCACAAGTCTTACAAGGGGCGGCGAGGGGAACTAGGGGTGTTTAGCCTGGAGAAAAGGAGGCTGAGGCGAGACCTCCTCACTCTCTACAACTACCTGAAAGGAGGCTGGAGCGAGGTGGGGCTCAGTCTCTTCTCCCAAGTAACAAGCAATAGGACAAAAGGAAATGGCCTCCAGTTGTGCCAGGGGAGGTTTAGGTTGGGTATTAAGAAAACCTTCTTCACCAAAAGGGTTGTTGAGCGTTGGAGCAGGCTTCCCGGGGAGGTGGTTGAGTCACCATCCCTGGAGGTATTTAAAATGTGTGTAGATGTTGTGCTTAGGGACATGGTTTAGCGGTGGGCTTCGCAGTGCTGGGTTAACAGTTGTACTGGGTGATCTCAAAGGTCTTTTCCAACCAAAATGATTCTATGATTTATATTAACAACTAAGATTGTAGAAGGGATGTTGAAAACCAAGCCCCAAATCCTTCATCTCATCAATAGTTGCAACAGAAATCTTAGTGGAAGTGGGAAATACTTGGAATTTACTTCATTTTCTTTATAGACAGGCTGCTAAGAAAAGAATAACAGGGAGTGATTTACATTATCACCAAATTCAGTCTTGAAGCCAGTAATTTTGGTGTCAACCTACAATTACAGGCAATCACTTCCACTCATCTGGTTGTTCTAGTCTGCTACTGTTTAGAGTGTGTACATACCTAATGCACAGCATTCCACCGAGTTGATTGTGCTTTTGTTGTAATTAATCAGCTATGTTATATTTTCTTTATGATATAATGTTGTTTCTGTGGAAAGCTATAGGCAGATGAAAATGTTTCTAGTTAAAAGAGGAAAGCATCTTTTTCGGTTCTTTTCCTGCTCTCCTCTTGCTTGGTAGCCTCACAGGTTGTACGTGCCAGTTTGTGACCTGAAGAAGGTTAAAAGGTTTTCTTGCACTTGAAACCATCTGCACATTTCACCTGGTTTGCAAAATTCTGGAAAAAATTTTGAGAAACTGCCATAGAGCTGGAATCCCCAAACCACATTTGACGATGACTTGTAGCCAATGCAGGAGCTGGTTCAGGCAGCAGAGGCACCTGTACCCACCGTGGCTGGTGGCAGCCGGAGCAGCTGCCAGCTCTGTTCTGGTGAGCCGGTGGGAACCACTGCCACCCCCCTGGGAGCGGGGGGCACAGCAGTTTCCAGAGGAGAGGCAAAGGACGTGGCCGTGCCAGGTTGGAGAGAGCATGCTGTGGGATCAGTCCTGTTTCTGTGTCCAAGCATCACAAATTTTTTGCCAGTGAATCTTTTAAAATGCTGCTTTGCCAGAGGTAATTCATTGAGTTTGAATATTACCGAGCTGTATAATTAAGTTTCTTTCATTCTTGGCAAAAGCTTGAATCACTTAAAACTGGTTTCCTGTTAGCCTTGGAGTATGGAGACATTATTCCTTTGGCTTAAAGGAATGTCTTTCTTCCTTCTACCTTTCTGGTCCTCAGAAAACCCAACAACAAACCTTACTGAATTGCTGATGGCCCTAATTGCTTATAGATTTGTTTGTTTGATTTGCTAGGAATGCAGCAGTTTTTAATTGAACAGCAACAGTTTTCTTTTGCATCCTGCAAAGTTCCCAGCATGACACGTCAGTCTGGGGCTCGCTGTCACCAGAACCCACAGGTAAGCACTCGAGGTGTCCCTGCCCTCACGAACCACACAGAGCAGTAACACTGACATTTACATAGCGTGGGTAATGTCATTAGGGAACTACATTGATGATCACGCTGAGGCTGAAATGAGACCAAGAAAATCTTAAACACCCCATATTGGCAAGCGGGAAAAGCTCAGCCGCGTTCCTGTGACTCATTTTGGTGCATAGTTTTAAAAAATCCTGGCATCAGTTTTGGTCTTCTTTTAGTTGTACGTGTTTGGAGAAGTGAGAAAATAAAAAGATGCAGGTTTTAGAATTTTCAGTGTAACAGCTTACAGACAATATTGAAGTTTTTGATAATTACTGAGAGTTCTTCTGCGTGACACTTTTGATCATTATATTTTCATAAGGACTTCTGACTTTCTGAGGAACACAGACCTTTGTGAATTCTTGCTGTTACAGCTTTCTGTTTAAAAAAAATCTAACCTTTTACGTAAGTTTTCTGTAAATTCTTCTCATTAGGCAAAATGTGGTGTTTGATCCATTTAACCCATCTACTTGTGTGATATGGCAGTCGCTTTGTTAAATGTCTAGATGAGGATAAACAGAATGCAAGCTGTCTTGCAAAAACAAGATCTTGTGTAATGTGTTAAGCTATATTAATCATTCCAGTTTTCCATATTAAAAGATAATTAGTGCTCATAGCATAAAAATTATGGTATACAAAAAACCTGAAAACATTTTTATAGCAGGCACACACACAGATACTCGCACTTAATCCTTGCCCAATGACTAAACTTCAGTTATATATCAGCTGATATTCTCACATAATTTTCTTTCTTTTAAATAAATCCTCACCTTTCTTATCGAAATCTGCAACTCATAAGTTATGCATTGTAGCACTATGAAAGGAAGACCACACAGGATAAATTTAGGCTGAAGAAAACAATACAGTAGTCAAAGGACAGCACTCTTTAGGGAGCTCTACCTACCTGGAAATTTGGGGGAGGGAGAGCATGCAGCCAATCTATTAGGAGTTTTGCATCATGTCACTGTTGGTAATGGTGATGTGAACACGCTCTGGGTAGGAGCTCCTCAGAAGAGTAGGGGGTTTCTGGTCTCTTGCTGTCAGAAATGGGTGTCCATAGCGGTTTGGGTTTTGCAATCACTTGGCCTGATTGGTCCACAATTCCTTGCAGAGAGATGTGTCACTGTCACTAGGGGTACATTACTACTCGCAGTCTTGGTGTTCCTTATTTTAGCCCTCAAATCTTATGAGCCTTTGACTGCCTCATGAGGAAGGAGGGGGACTTTGCCTCATGAGGTTAGGTCAGGGGAATTCAACCTTTGTGGCAGAAAATAATCTACAAAAAGAGGTGAAATAAAGGTACTGCAACCAATCCATCCTGAGGCACCTAAGATGACATTATTTTGTAATTTGTGTGATACTCTCATTTTGCCACCCATGTAGCCTTCTCTGAACTCCTTTGTGGTGTGATACCCAAGGCATTGATGATGCTTAATAACTTTTCTATTGTTTCAAGGATGGAAAGACATTCCAGCTCACTCTTTTATATCATACTTAAGACTCTTCCTTACTTCGTATTTAAGACTGTTGTGTATATGTATGCAAATGAAGCTATAAGGGTGACCATAATGGTCTTGCATTTGGCCAAGATGCATTAGCAGTGGCTGTTACTTAGATATATATTCTCAGGTATCGATGAGCTGTTATTTACTAGAAGTGGTTATGGGTATAGTGAGCACTTTTACTTTGATCTTGATCCCGTCACCGTTGAAAGGTTGCTCCCATGTTGATGAATAATGTTCTGTAAGTATCTGTGATTTGATGCAGGGCAGGTATTATAAGGTGAAGGGTGAGAGAATCTAGTCCCCTGGGACTGGGGTGTTACTGAGGAGATGTGAAACAGTGAAGATAAAAGGAGCTTAATGTATTATAATATTTAAAAAAAACGTTATCATTATCCTTCACCTAGGCAGACCCTGTCCAGGCAGTTGTGTTACTGCTGCTTAATTCTAGGAAAAAATTCTTTACTCTTGTATTTCTGCTGATTTGTTTGGTTTTGTTTTTCGTGGTGTTTTTTTTTTGTTTGTTTGTTTGTTTGTTTTGTTTTGTTGTTGTGTTGCGTTTGGTTTTGGGTTTTTTTGGGGGGTGGGGGTGGGGTTTGGGGAGGAGGGAGTGGAGTTAGGGAGAGATGAAGAAAGCCTGTTAGGTATGTAATTACATGATTAAAATAGCAAACCTTACGAAAAGAACACTGCCTTCCTTTCCTGGAAGGTGTTCTTTTTTTCTCTCTACCGTGGAAAAAGTAAACAGTTAGCAACTCTTCCTGAACACAGGCCTGACTTGTACTGGATGCTGCTTTTCAGGACTTCATCTAATCAGGGCATGGAATAACAGGAAGCCTGAAAAATCATCTCCCAAAAGAGAATCAAATTATCATTCATTTTATCTCTGCAATCCCATTCAACTTTTCAGTGCAGTTCCAGTGGATAGACCTTTTTTGGCTCTAAATGAAGGCAGCTGTTGGCTTACGATACCAGATTCTAGCCAGAATTATCAGTTTGGCAGTTTAATAAGCATTAATATTCATCCTAAACTTTTTAAAAAGCATGAAGATGTATACTAACTGTAATGCAAAAAATAGAGATGTTCCCTAATTAATGGGAATTGCACTAAAAATCAAAAACCTTAACAAGTTTGGGCAAGTTTCTGTATCCAGGCTTTGCAATGTGTGCTTTTACCACAAAATTAACAGAAATATCAAGGTCCAGAAAGCAGTGTGTTGCTTCATCTACGGATTTAAAAGCAAAATGAGCACATGTTGACACAGTAAATGTAGGAAGTACAGTGTCACTGAATATAATATACCAAATGTTTGGTTATCTTGTTATTAAAATCTTTACTTTTTTTGTCAAGAAGATGTGCCAGAAGCATGGGTTAGCTCAGCTGAACAAAATTTGCTTTTAATAAGCTTTATTTTGTCTTTTGAAATTAGACATAGCCACGCTTCAAGTGGAAGTTTCCCTTCTTATTTGGCTTACCTGCCCTCCAGTTAAAAAGTGAATTATTTTTCGCCATGCAAAGTGGAAAACCCTTTGGGTATCGTAAAGCTAGAGCACCTTGACCCTTTGGGTGGGTCCTGAAACTTTTATTGTGCATAGTTGTAAGTGGTGCACAATACGCTAACGAATAGGACCCTGGTAGCTTGAGTGGCACATCTGTGCCAGATGGAGCTATATACCTTACTGGTCAACAGAGCAGAATTTCAATAAGACAAATGGGACTAATAAAGCATAAAGCACTTGTAGCTACACAGTGCCTTGCCTTGTTGTGTATGCTTACAGTGTCAGTATGAATTTTACAGTATTAAAGATTACCTAAACATGATCGAATTCAACATTGTAGCTAGACGTAAGCATGACACTGGCTTAACTGATTAAAACAGCCTTTGATAAAATGAACATAAACAAACTGCAGGTCTGTGTTGGCTTGAACTTGACAAATATAGGAAGATTAGAGTTTATGAAAATAGTCATTCTATGATTTACAGTTAACTTACTTTTAAGGCTATAAACCTGAACGATTTTACATGACTGAGTATTTAAAAGAAAGATTAGAGAGACATGCATGGGAGTGCAGGCGTATGACCATACAGTGCTCAAATGCATTTCAATTGGGATATTTCCCACCCCAGTAAACTGAAGTATGCAACTAATTTTTTTTCCACTCGTTCCTTGCCAGTTCTCCTCAATCTGTCTCTTTTGTCTGTCATTGAAAAGAGAACATATGTTCTCTGGTAGGTTCTTTGTCACTTACCTAGTGTGATATAAGGAAAAAAATTATAAAGCCCTGCCCAGCAAATTACCGGTAGTTGTTCCTGCAAATCTGGTTTGTCAGCCCCAAATGGCTGCTCCCTCAGCTCATGTGATATATCCCCCGTTTGTAGAAGTCCAGTGCAGTGGGGTTAAGAGCCTTGATTAGGATTTCAGCATGCGGCTGAAACATGAATCATTTGTAAGAATAGTGTGTTTCTGGCAGAAGACAAGGAGAAATTTCAAGCCCTGTAAGCTGTTTCAGAGAAAGAGGAGAGTAACCTCCGTTGCTGTGTTAGCCAAAGTTTTTTATCAGGTTGATAAGAAAAACATTTTTCCTTTATTCCAAGACAATATATGAAATATTACTGAAGGTATAATGGCAGCAATTCAATTACACTCTCGCTTTGTTACCAGATCGTGAGATAATTTGCACAGCTTTCTAAGATACCTTGCATATGCAAAAAATTCTATGACTTTATGATAGCTATTTATTTAGGTCATTTGGTCGAATGCTTTCCATTAATATTAATTTCTTTATGTTCCTGTAGCTAGAAATGTTACTACAGAAGTGTAGAGTTTTTGTTATTATTCTATGAGTAAAGGATGGTCTTCTAGATGTCGCATCATAAAAGAAGCTATTTCTTCTAAAGGACTTAATCAGAAAGATCAGCCAGTGAACAATTCTCTCCAGATCAAAATCCACAGCTCACTTCCATTCGTTATCTCTGAGGGTCAGTTAAAAATGTTTTTAATGTTGTGACATATTTTTTTTCTTTCTCAGTTCCTCATTACAATAGGCCTAGAACTGACCTGATGATTAAGTGAATACCTAAGAACTTAAGCATAATTATATGCTAGTTCTCAGACACAGTAACTTGCGACCTTACATTTTATAGAAGACAAACATTTGTCCTTTTTCATATGCCAAGTTTCACAAGATAATTCAAGACAATTATTCGCTCCTATTTTTTCCTCTCATTCACATAAAACTGCTAATAAATTAAAAAAATACATCACACAGTTTGCCAATGTAGAAAATCCTATAATCTGTCTTTACTGCCATGTAGCCATCATTAGTAGCATAAATTAATTATTTATATGCAGGAAAAAATAGCTGAGCTTACATTAAGATGACTGGTAACAGAAGCTACACTTCTAGAGACAAACAGAGAAGATAGTAATAGAAATGGACTTCCTTTTCATTCTTCAGTTTATAGTTTATTACAGAATCTATGTTTTCTGCATTTTATTAAACAGCTTTTATAAGTTACTACCAGAACATGCTTTTATTTATTTATTTTTGTTTTTAAATAAATATAATACCTTTCCTGGATTACCCTTGAATTATTACATTGTAGCAAATTGACACCTTCTTGGTCCCCTACAAGCAAAGTTCATTCACTGTCTTTTTTTTTTTTTTTTTTCCCTTACAAACAGAAAGAGACAAGTCAATAATACATATGTGTAGTAAGCTGAAGAAATGGAAGTATATTGCTTAATAGCATTACCTGGCATTTTCTTTTTTTGGTTCACTACTGAACATATGGCCATTCTGTTTGGGCATGCCTGGCTAACATATAGTAGTGTCCTTGTTCAAATGTATCATGACACTGTTCCACTTGTGTTGCAGTAATGCAGAAATCTGGTTTAGTTCTGTTTGTTCTCATCATTACTGTCTTTTCCATGGCTACATATCCATGTTCTCATCTGTGGTCCTTCAGGAGCAAAAACCAGTTGATTTTTCTTTTTGAAAAAATGCATTCTCATCCATCTAATATTTGTTGTTGCGCCTTCATTAAGGATTTTGAAGTGCTTTGAAGCCATAAGAAAGAGTCTTCTCTACTGCAAAATATCATGTGTATTAAGACAGCAGGATTTTTCCAGCTTCTCTGAAGTGGCTGTAGTGAGGTCATGGGATGCTTATTTTGATCTTTGCTCACGGTCATCACTTGCTGAAATCAGAGCTTTCCTTTTCTACTACTATGAATTGTGTTTCTAACTTGCCAGCATCATAGAGACTAACTCTTAGTAAAACCCTTCAGGGCTTGTGAACACCTCTTGCCAATCACAAGGGCTACCCCTGTTCTCGAGTTTTAGAACCATAGTATTCAAGATCATCAGATAAGCAGATAAAATATTTTGATCTCTCTTTTTTTTGCATAATTTTAGTAATGAGATGTTAATGGGTCACAGTTAATTAATTCTTTCCATCATGACAAATGATTGCCTCCAGCAGAGCTCCTCTTACAAATATAGAAAGCAGAGGGTCCACTCTGATATTATTTGGACAAGTTACTCGGCCTGTCAGTCTTGTTTGATTATTGCAGCTGCCATTAAGAAGCAAATGTTAAATGTCAGAAGATAACAGCCCCCTAAAATGCCATGTGAAGCAAGCGCTTTTTACATGCAAAACCTTCTCTCTGTGTGAAAGCAGCAGTTGATATATACCATTTGAAAATTCATCTTGCAGATTGCATCAAACAATTAAGAGGATTTGAACCCTTTCTCTCCCCTGTAACTTTTTCCAGATCAAATCTAAGCCCAGTGTCCCAGTCTGATGGATGTCAATGGCAGTAGGATGGCTTGTATACACAGCTGATTACTTTTGACAGTATGTGCTTAATATAATGAGCGTGCTTCACGGTTTAATTAAAGGGAATGCGTAAGGGAGTACAGCCTCCTCTCCCTTGCTAAAGGTGAGACCTTCCCTCCTTAGTTCTGAATCTGCAAACCTTGTTCTGGTTCCTCTTTTTTCCCTCCTCTCCCTGTGAGTGCAGTTTACCTCTGCTGAGACACTGTCTGCCGGCAGGATTGGGTGTCCTGGATCTGGGCAGCTTCTGTTGTGGTATCTCATTAACTAACCGACCCTGACATCATGAGAGTGCTGTGAATGGTGTGAGGAGAAGCACAAGTTTCTCGTCTGAAGACATTCGGGAGCCAGCACCGACTTTGGGCTGGGACCCTGAGCAGATGCACGGACAGGGGCACCCAGCCAAATAAATCTCAGGTAGTTCAAGGGCAGATGGAAGAAAATCAGGTGAATGGGCTGTAGCAACAAGTGACTGTGAAATAAAAATCTCAGGAAGGCCGACCTTGTGTCTGTGTCTAGCAGCATGGTACTAGCATGCACTTCAGTTAATTGCTTTTAGAGCATTTTATTGTGCTCCTTACCAGCCTAGTGCCGTTACTGTGCCAGTGAAACTTCAGCACAAGCAGGACTTAATGTTACGTATCTTCTCACAAAGCCTCAGCAAATTAAAAAAATATTAGTAATCGGTTTATTGTCTAAGAGATTTCCCTGAGGAAGGGTAGGCTGCTGCTTCTATGCTGTTTCTCTTCTCTAACACCATAAACAGATTATGAGTGAATGTACCTTATACTTATTCATAATAGATTTGTGTCAACACAGATAATACATGTATATATCTCCTTCATTTACAAGTGCTCAATAGAGCATGGATCTCATTTGGGAAAGCATAATACCCTTGAATTGGGGAAAACAAGCTGTATGCACTAGGACAGCTGCCCTAATTAGGGAGCATGGAGCCACCCTTCGCTTCTCTTTATGATCCATATTTTACCTGTACCTTACACTAAAGCCCTGAACCTCCGAGGTGCCGGCCAAGCCATGCCAGCAGAAGTTTCCATCAAGTGCGTTGTGGTATTAGTGGCTCAGTAGCCTTGAAAGCCACGGGAAGAGTGATGCAGTTTTCTGGCCGTGGGGGTCGTTTCTCTGTGCTCTACAGTTGACAGGCAACAGAGCAAAGGTAATGGCCGTGCTTCTTGTGGGACGGGGGGTTTGGCCCATTCCGTTGATGGTAGAGTGGAATATATCAAGTCTTAACAATTCATACTAATGCTTTATCAACAATACTACTACACTATCCATAGACAGTACACAATACTACACTACACTGTCCATACTCTGTATTTGAATATATTTATTATCTACTAAATAGAGTGTTTCGATATATAATACACATAAAAACACTACGAGGAGCATTTAAACAGTATAAAAAATACAAACACGTGGGAGCAACTCCCAGCACTTCTGCACCCCTAACTCTATCTCAGGTAGTTATTTACAACTATTAGTTAACATCTTTTTTTCATCCAAACAAATATCTATGACTTTTACACAGCCATGGCATGACTTTGCTGTGTTTTTCCTCCATGAACCAGGGCAGTTTTATAACTCTAGCTAGATCACTTAGTATGAATTGCGGTAATATCCACTGCTTTGGATAGCTTTGTGCTGTTCACTATAGATGAGGACTTAATCCCTGGAATCTTCCATCATTAAGTTCAATATTTTTTTTTTTTTTTAGAAGTCCTATGTAGTTGCCTGCTGTACAATAAGCATTTTAGTATCTCTAGGCAGTTTTATTATCCCACTGTGTTTTCAGTACAGAGCCATGACCCTGTACTGGGATAGAAGCCAAAGGATGAGCAGCATGAGATATTATAATTTAGTTTTATTTGAGACCTTTTTAAAAACAATAATTTATGGTAGCCAAACTTTCCTTTGGGAAAATAATTATCTTAAACTTATTTACAAAAATGTGATTTTGGACTAAATAATTTCTTCTTAAGTGATATGTTTGTAGGCAAGATAATTAATCTAAATATCCTTGAGTTTGTGGCATTTAGGTACAAATGAAGTTAGATATCTCATGGCAGGGATGGTGTATGTTGAGTGCTTTGTTTAAAAAATGTTCAAGTCAGCACTGACAAGTGGTCTCAGTGTATCCGCAATATTCAGATACTGAGAACCTATTTTGCTGAATCTAATTGATTCACACATTCCTCTCTGAAATTGTTTAATATTTCATGTTCACAAAGATAGCAACTTTTACACATCATTTCATTTAAAATGTAGGATTCTGGTTTATACGTGATAAGCCACAATGCTGAGAAGCACTGCATTTTCATGAATAATAGCTAGAATACCTGAAACGTTTTTATTAAACGGCTTTTTTTTTTTTCTTTTTACAAATTTAATTGGAGCAATCTAACGCTTGCGCATACCATGAAAATTATATTTTGTAGCATTCAGCTTTCAAGAGGCAGCTTTTAATTCATTTTAAAGCACGTCTCCACCCTGCTGGTGGGTTCCAAATGTTGTCTGCTATACCTGCAGATTACTCCAGGTTTTCTGTGCTGTAGATTTTGGTCATGAACCTTTTTATGGAACTGTTCAGATAACCATCTGATTCTACTTCCACTGTTATCTTGTGTTATCATCTGAAGTAAAGGAGACTTGTATTTTCTTTACTTAAAAAAAATGTATCCCATAGCAGTGCTTGCACAATACATTTTTCAGAGTGATCATTTATTAGGCTGTTCTTATACCCAAATATTCTAATTAAGTGGTAACTAAAGTTATTTTTAAAGTACTGAGATAAATTTTGCTTGTTTCATGGTATATATGCTTGTTATATATTTGTAGGAAGGTAATGAGAAAGAGATGGTAAAAGTCAGATTTGTTTTTCATATAATTATATCATTATATTGTGAGCATTTATATCCCTAGAGTTTGATGTACTACTGGGAAGATTTCTCATTTACTGTAGAATGGGCGCACCGTGGGTGTGGAAAAGCAAAGAAAACTGTTTAAAAATTGACACAGCTTGCCAAAAATGTAGATGGATTAGTCTCAGAAGAGTGCAAGTAATAGCAAAACTGAAAGAGGCCACTGAACAGAAAGTTGATATGCAACCTATCTATTTTTTATTCCTTGTAAAGCCAGATATGCTCTATATGGTGCCTTAGCATTTCTTATGTCAGTGAATCATACGTGTGTCAAAAATCCTAATGGAAAACTTGAGTTGTCTTACAGCACTTGAGAACTGTCTTCCTTATGTCCTGTCTTTCTGGGATGCCCAAATAAGCAAACATTTTGTATAGAAATATTTTAAGTTTCTGAAGTAAGGATACTTAAACAACATTGCCAAGGCCCCGAGATGTAGATAGGTATCTATGAGTGGATACCCAATCTTATGCTAAAGCTGCATAGCATCCCGCTACCTTGCCTCCATGAAACAAAATCACAATTACAAGCATTAAAAAGCAAAACTGGCTATTTTTATTGTAAATCTTGCTTACTGCAGTAGTGCTTACAAATCAGCTGGGATACTTCATACCAAAACCATTGCAAACTCAAAGTAGCGGACAGTTCCTGAGCTGGTTTACCATTAGAATAGATCATGCATCCAAATATAGTGACTATTCCTTTTCCTTCTGCTGAGTTTTGAACACAAGCTTGCGGGGCTCAGCCTCAGCTGCTGTGTTCTGTTATTACTGCGATGATATTAATGAAACGATGGCAGTTTTTATTGGTGACAGTATGCCCCCATAGTTACTGGAACTTTCTTTGCCTCTCACCATTACTTTTACTAGAGAAATTTCAGCTACAGTAAAACAACATATCCACATATTGGAAATGGAGCATATTAATTGGATATGTATGAAAGGAAAATTGCTTTACAGAGAAACAGAAATCAAACCAACTATTTCCCAAGTATTAATTTCATTTTTTATTTTATTTCATCTCTAGTGATAACCAGGGACATCTTTTTTGCATTTTAAAAGCCGGAATCACTCTTTGGAGTTTCCAAATGAAAACATGCCTATCTTTTAATGTGGGTTGTTAAACTGAGACCTGAATGGCCTATTTATTTGCTGCTTTGTTTGAGTGGAGACTGGATCTCATCTGTATGTACACCAAGGGCTCTCCCTCCCTCAATTTCTCTGAAAAACTGCAATTAAATTTTAGGCATAATAGGATTAAAGCATTATATTGCATATGACATGACATTTGTGTGCAGAATTATTGAATTTTATATTCTCACTGATATTTTACTTGAATATAGAGATAAAAAAGATGACCTAATTCATCTTGTATATCTCTTTCAGGACTATCCCTCTCTTTTACGCTACTTATGCTTTTTCCAGTTTCATTTTAAGCCTGCCATTTCCTTGGAAGACTATTTCACAGCCTATTAGGCCTCACTGTTAGGTGGATATTTATTTATTTATTTATTGCTATACAGTTTTCTTACGTCTTTAAAATACAGAAGACAGCAATTTTTAAATCTATTTTGATCACACACAGCACAGTAAAGGTTGTGGTGAGGCACAAAATCCACAAAAAAATTAGACATAATTAGAAAATGAATATATTTATTGCATCTAGAAAATGCAGAGAGAATATATTGAATAGCTTTTGTTTTAGGGCAAATCAGTCAGTACTAGGTGCTTAGTAAAATAGTTCTGTTCTAGAACCATCAGTTTTACTGTAGCTTCTGCCTGTTTTTCTTGCCAGTTTTTCTCCCATATGTTGTTAGAGAAACTAAGGACCACCTCCATTTGGGAAATGTACTAATTTACAACTTTTTTTCTTTTCTTAGTCCCATAACTACACGTACAGAACATCACTGGTGTAGTAAAAATGCCATGAGTTTCAGGCTAGCATGCCAGAACTGCTTTTCTTTAACCAGCCTAGGATGTATATATGCTAAGCTAAAGTGCCAATACTCAATTCTCTGATGAATGAAGACAACGGAATAAAAATCTGTTGATTGAACATACTGGCCCAAAGATGAGATTGCAGATGCACCGATAAAATTATTTCATAAAGTATTTATGTGGCTTGGTGTTAAGCAGTATTTTTTCCCCTTCCAAGTCTAAGTGAGAGGCTGATGCTTGCCTGTTCCAGGCCTGCAGGATTGTTCCCCGGAGTATGGCCAAACTGCGAGCTGCTTTATGACACAGGGTGGCTTCGCACCCAGCCTTAGCCAGGGCTCCAAGCACACAATGGCTTGGCACCGGCTTCCTCAACAGATTTGTTTTGCTCTTTCCATTTTGGAAGAGACCAATGTCAAAGGAGTCCATTTGGCCAATGGCTCGGGAGGAAGAGAAGTCCAAAAGGCATCACTGTTTGGGAGCCGCTAAATGAAACCCCATGCTGCACCTACACCGTGAATTCCATAATGAACTGGCAGACCTCGCAGTCACTTTGACGCAGGTCACACAACTTGGAAAATGCCAGGAACACCTCTTTTGGGAACCAGAACTACATCTCATGAAAATGGCAGGAGTATTCACTATTTTATGTACTGTAATCATGTTCCAAATACCCATTTTCAAAAAGGTGCTATTCGAAGCTTTCAGATTTACCTTCCTGACAGAAAATTACTGTCTGTGCAATATCTGAATGATGAAACTATAGGTAGATTTTCCAGTGGTTGGCAAATGGAAAAGACCTATTTAAATCAAAGTGATTTAAAACCTTGGATTTTAGTTGAAAATGATAAGAAAATGGAATTTTTTTGTAATACTCAGTTTTTTTCTTAGAGAAAGACACTTGTCATTAATTAGTAGAACAACAAAAAAAAATCCAAACCTCATACCTTTTATTAAATATAGAATTTAGTTTTGCTTAAGCAGGAATACACATATTATGTATTCATACTTATCTATCTGTATGTAACTTAACATGCAATTAATCAGAATATTAATTTTTACAGTCATAACACGTTGATATTTTAATTTTAAGGTGATAAAAATAGTGAATAATTTATCTTAATTCAGTTGAATAATTTCTTAATTTAGTTCTGTCATGTGTGAATTGAAATTTAGTTATGATGATTACATAGAAAATATAATTTTAATTGTGTAGAACTATCCTAAGAGTGCTGAGATGCATTAACAATAGAAAAAAAAACCAACAACAAAAATATTTTGGATGACAGCTCTATTACTAAAAAAGGAAAATTTAATTATTTTTAATTATAATTATGTTGTTTTGGACATCATTTGACAGACTTTCCAAGACATTTTGATATTTAAAAATGGACATGCATGTGTAGTGCAGTTGTCAGAAGAGCCAAATTAGACTAAATTGGTAGGAATTGAATTCTGCAAAGGCTGAACACCTAATGAGTACAGCAGGAACTCCACCTAACTACTTGATATTCTGGATCCACTTATTCCAAATTTTTGAGTTAATAGATCACATTTTTCCTACTAGTTTCTTGTCATGGACTGAAAGAGGAAAGCCTGCTGGCTTTTCAGCTCAGCCATCTTTCCAACATTCAATGAATTAATCCAAATGAGATGATATTCTTCAGCTCATTAAGATTTGTGAGGCACTGTTGGTTCAGTATATTTTTAAATGAACATTTAAAGGATTCTAATAGATTATCAGACATTTATGTTTTAACATTATATTTTAACATCGCTAATCATAGTATCACATAGAAATTTAAATGTAATAATTTTAAAAACAGAAATGCTTGTAGTCTAAATGAAGTAGCCTTGATTCAAAATTGATTTTTCCTTCTGCTTCAGGTGCAAATACTGGTAAAAGTGAATTGGGAAATAAAAAAGATACCTAAACTCTGCATGCACCCAATCCAATCCTCCAATCCACACACACTAGCACTAAAACAACATCTACATGGTGCATATATAATTCTGTATAATGCAAGTTCAGTAACATAACTACCTTCTCATTATAGTGATACACATGGTAATGAAGCATTGCATGTTGTAATTCTAACTTCTCTCCAGGGACATGAGGCTCATTTTGAAGTCTCATATCACACCACCTCTCTTGGCTGAAAGCTCTGCAGAGATGAGATGGTTATGCTATTCCCTGGCCTCCCTGCAAACTATTCCAAGAGATCAACTAGCTTTGATGTTGCAGAATTTAGTGGGGAGGGAAGGAGGTGATATTTATACCAATATTATGCATGATACCATGTCTGCATTTTATATATGGGTCACTGATTTATCTTAAGTGGATTTGTACGTTGGCTTACAAAGGTGTTTTTGTATGGCCACAGTGTAGGTGGGTGGTGGTAGAACATGCCAGTTAATCTCCTAGAAGTACAGGTAAGCCATCCCGTAATTTGTGTACTTTACAATGATCCAGCTGAGAAACTCATCCAGGAGCATAAAAGAACCCTGATGAGAAAAAGATAAGCAACATATGTAAGTACAATCTTAGAACAGAGCCTTTAGTGTTAATAGGATATTTCGTAGGAATCTCATTAGACTGTAACTAGAATTTACATACTGAACAATACAGAGCTAAATCTTTCCTTAAGGGGCAAAAATGAAATGTAAACCTGGCTTCTTCCAGGCTTAAAATATTAACTGAAAATGATTTTCTTTTTTCGTCTTAGACAGCAGCCACAACCTTTCCTTTCTTTCCTCTACTGCCTTGGCTCCGTGTTTCTGATGTATTGAACCCATAATCCTTTGATCACATTCAAACTAGTCCTCTGTGATGCAATGTATAAAATTCTGGCTAGTCTTGGGTTTCTGTCATCCAAAAGATACTAATCTCCCTTTCTGTGGGAATTTTTTTTGCCAGCCATTCAATCCTCATTGTTTTTCTGTCACTGGAAACCGCTATAAGCTATTAAGTCCTGGAGAGTGAAGAGCTATGTCACAAGGAGGGAAGAAAAAAGATTTTAAATCATAATTAAAAAACCAGTTTGATTATTTAAGGAACATAACTGAAATAGCATAACACACATATACTGTATATGAATTTTAGTGAATAGGAAATCAATTTCATAGTTACATTTCCAGGGTTTGCAGTAGTCTCATGTATTACACCCATTGAATGCTCCATTTCTTTCAACTATCAAGGTTACTGAACTTCAGATATGCTTCCCCTGCTGCGTTTACAAATCAATTAAGTCAAAAGAACAAAGCTTTTTTACATGCTAGAGAAGTAATGCTCATTAAATTTTGGATAAGGTGCAAAGACAATTACTTCTAAAAATGGATGAAATTAATTGCACTCTTGGTTTCTTTTGATCTTCTGAAGCTTACGTTATGCTTGTTGGTTTTCTTCCCCCTCTCTTGAACGTATCACTATTCCAGAGACAGTCATGGGTTAGTGACTAAAACAGTATTTTTATGAATAAATTTCAGTGCACTCTGTCTGCTCTAAACA
Source organism: Falco peregrinus (assembly GCF_023634155.1). NCBI lineage: Eukaryota > Metazoa > Chordata > Aves > Falconiformes > Falconidae > Falco > Falco peregrinus. The sequence goes on along the minus strand of NC_073732.1, from coordinate 23,130,066 downwards.
CGAGAAGGCTGCATAGATGAAAGTTATCTGTGGTTTGGTCAACCCTTGCTTATGAACTGTCATCACTGTTGCATTTGGCACAACATTATGCAGTGAGGTCACTCTGGGTCCTAAGAGTGTAGTTTCTAACTGTGATCCTGTATTTTTTTGTTTGTTTGTTGGTTGTTTTTTTTTTTTAACCTGCAGTTTTGGGTACCTGGTAATTTATCTCTGGCTATGCTCTGTACTCAACCCAAATTTATCTTTGTTCAAATTATTTGGATGCAAGCACATGCTGAGTTGGACTCTGGGCAGCCCCTGTGGCTTGACAGATGGGAGGGGTGGAGATTTAGGTAATATTTCTGCAAAATGGGGTCAGGTCAGCACATGAAAAGTGTTGATCTCTGATCTTGCGTAGTACAGTGTCAGATTCGGAGACAACCGATCCATGGTCATCCATTTACTAGTAGGTTGGATGTTAGAGTACAGCGTGCTTTGACCTTCTCTTAGACCTATCTCAGCATAGCTTTTAAATCTTAGTTTCTCTTACCTTAAAGGAACTAACATCTCTCATTTTTCAGGAAAAATATTGAGGATTAATTAACTTCTTTTCAATTTACGGTATTCATGTTAAGTCTTAATTAGCGTTGCAGATACAATACAGTCACTTTAGTATGAAGTTTTATGGAGGTGACATCCACAAGTTCTGGTTTTTTTAGCTTCCAGTTGATGACTTTTTCTTCTGAAATGCGTAATGAGTAGTAATTGCCTTTATGAAAGAGCACATTGTTGTTGTTATATGCCGGTTTAATACAAATGTCTTCTGAAAACAAAAACACTCTTCTCATTAATTTTTTCCCCACAGTTTAAGTGTGGGAAAAGTGGACACTTCTCGGTTTAGCATGTAATTAAGAAAAATCAAGGTAATATACTTATAATTATACACAGGAAACGGAGTGTTATCAAAAGACCTACTGCTTAGAAGATAAACATTTTAGTAAAAGTGGCTGCACGTTGGAGTATTCCTGTGTGTGAATGTGATGCTTGCTGGAGCACGTACCTGTGGTCAATAGAAATGTTGGCCAAGTAGTTAACAGGGTTGTGCTCTTGGTTTACCTGCATGTAGGCAACATGTAGATTTCTGTGAATACATATATTTATTGAAGAAAACTTGCATATTGTTTTTCTTCTCTGTATGGCATTGATGATAGAAGCAGGAATAGGAACCTCAGTGAGTGTTGACTGGGGAGGAGGGAGGCAAAGGGTTGCACCAAGACCATTTTCCACCTTGAGTATTTGCCTCCTCAAAGAAGTCTGAGGTCCACGGCTGTTAGGACCACTGCTGAATCAGAGATGAGCTTTCTAGGAAAAAGGGTAGTCCTTAATTCCTCAGTCTTTGTCTAAGGATAACCTGTCCTGTCCACAGTATGATATTGGACTCAATAAACTGCTAGGAGGTATTTTGTGTATTTAGATCATAACATGCAGCTATTATTAAACTTTTTTTTAAAAAAATGTATTTCTTTTACCATCATGCAAGGTACATAAAGGGAGGATGGCAAAAAAAACCCAATTTTGCTCCCAGTGAATATTACATATAAATAAGAATGTTTCACAGTTAGATTTTCTTTATGAAGTGCTACTTGAGACTGCTGATGGGAACGGATCTTTTTCTGTTCATCTCAGGAGCCCTTAATCTGCCACACATGTCATAAAGGTTAATGTTCCAATCCCATGAAAGATACAGAACCATACAAGCCACCATTTCTATGAATGGGGAAACATAAGCAAAAGTGACTGTCCCAAGGAGACATGGTTGAGCAGCAACAGAGTAAAACAATTGTAAAAGCAGAGAACTCTTGAGTCTGAGCCTAAACATTATGGTTTACATCTGTATTGGTGGTGAGGAGCTATCTAAAGGGCAAGAACTGAATTCTTCTAATGTAGCTATTAATCATAAAGCTTCATGGACCGCAGTTCTCTTTTCTCTACCAAATGGTTTCTATGGGCAAGTGTATTAGCTGAGTCTGAGGCAATGCCTGTTGATTAAGGCCTGAGCTTAGAGTTCAAGTCTTCATCACCATGTTCTTTTGCTGTATGATTGATGAAGCTCAACTATAATTAAATTTACAGCCATAGATTTGGCAAAGAACAGTATCCATTAACTGGACTGATGTAATTTTGTCCCATGTGATTCATTAACAAGTAGCAGTATATGTTTCCTACAGTTTACCTGATGTCCTAGGACATTAAAGATAATGGCAAAGATCTTGGGACATTAGACTTGTTTATTTTCTTGATATGAGAGAAGCTGTCAGCTTAGGTTTGCCTAACCTTTAGGTGTTCACAGAAGAGGAGTAGTGTTCTTAGAAGGTTTAGTATTCTGTTTATGATTGTTTAATATTCAGCATCAATGATTTTATTGCACAGACGTTGGCATTTTGTTCATTATCACTTTGGTTTTCATGCCAGGTTCTTGCAAGAAGTGTATTTTATGCCAGGTGCCAAATAACCTTTTGTCATCTTGCTGAATGAGGCACTGCTTTTGTTCTACAGTCAAAAATTACATCGGGATCTTATGAACATTAAAAAATATCCATCTTCTCTTCTGCCTTCCCCTCTGACACACATGCAATTTGGCAAGGACTAACAGTACTTCAGAATCCATATATTCTGCTGAAAGTGAGAAGAGACATGCCCCTCATTTCTTAAGATCATCTCAGGCCAATTAAAGACCTGTGCAAATTAATAGATTTTTCTGATTTGTCTAACACTTGGCTATAAGAATGGTGGCCAGACTGTAGAGCCATGAGGGCTACGTAAGACAAAATGCGTCAGATTTTGGGACTCGAGAAGGTCCAAAACATTTGAAATTTTACCTATAAATAGCTGTGTGCACTAAAACCACCCATATGGCTACATGTGCCAGATATATGTAGGATGATCATTCTGAGTCATGCTTTCAAAAAGAAAAGCCAGCAGAAAGAACATTACGCAAACCTGTAAATCCTTTAATTAAGTCAAGATTTATTTATGTTAAATTATCATACATTTGCAGGATTACACATCTGCATTTTTCTTAACGCACTCAACTATTTTAAATCTAGCAGCTAATTCCTAATTTGCTTTCATATATCCTTTGAAAAGGCAAAGAAAAGCTTAAGAATTCTTATGTAAACCAGATCATTCCAGTGAAATAATTTTATTACTGCAATCCGTTACACAGCACTTTGGTGATAAAATAGTATATCTTAGAAAAGCAAATCTTGGAATTTGCAAAGTGTTGTGGGAGGGGGTTGTTTTGTTTTAACACTGTTTTATTAATTCCTCTTTTCACTTGGTTTTATTCTAAATAAAATGAAGTGGGAAAGAACTGCCTGTGTATAAATCAACATACTCTTTCTCTCCATTTAATTCAGCCAAAGAAATGAGTTAAATACTCTTCTTTAGTACTTCACCACATTCAAAAAAAAAAAAGTTTTTTGATACAAACACTACCATTGTTTTCTGCAATAAACCTGTCATGTGATTTGAGTTATTCTCTTGCCCTTTTAGGAGAAATAAAATAATAAAAAAAAGTTCAGAAGAACCTTAAATGCAGATCGCAGGCCTGATCCATCTCAAGTTACATATCACTGTTTCTTAGCTGTTGAGCTGAGTTTAGGTAAACCTCTCATCAAATCAGGCTACATCTTAAAGACATGAAGCAAGGGGCTTGCCTTCCGTAAACTGTTTTATGTAGTGGAAATCAAAGGAATTACCTAAAATAACCCTAGCTGAAGATCTGGCAATCCTAGTTTCATTAAATACTGTTGTGTCTTACTTTGATCTCCCAACTTGGTCAACAAGGAAATAGTTGGAACGCCCTTCAAATTTAATTTCCTCTTCAATTCTTTGGTATATATTTTGCAATTCTTTCCACCAGGACTGTTTTCCAGTAATAACACAACAATCCTAGAGACTGTTTCAGTGATAGCTGTCAATTGCCTTCCATTCTGTCCTTCCAAACAGAGTAAATTTTTCAGTACCCCAGCGTGCCTGGTGGTCACATCTAGTCATTCATTATCCATAAGCAGGTTCATGTACAATGCACACCAACCTGTGCATAGAAATACTAATTCCTAGATATTGGTTATAATCTAGAAATATGGCAGCCCTATGCCATTATACTCAGCTGTAGAGTCCTTGCCCAAGATGAACATCAGAAAATGCTGAGTGGAGAAGACCACAGACCAAATGATTACCTGCAATAATCTCTCGCCTTCATGCATGATGTGGAAGAAACACTGCAATTCCTCTAGCATGAACTAAGGACCCAACATGTGTTTTAAGCAGTCACATAGTGATGTTGAAGCCAAGGCTCTTCCCTCCACCCTGCTTCTCTGTTAATCTTTTTTTGGAGGGAGTTCTCTTTGCCAGCCCCCTTGCTTAGCCCCCTTCTTCTTTGACCCCCATCCCCTGAAGGCATGGGCTCTCCCAGCTGTCCCCAACACAGCCTGTCTCCCTCCTTCCCCTCTTCCTTTTCCCACCAGCTGGCTCATGCACAGTGCATCTTCCTCCCTCTTCTCCCCATGACCCTGCACCCACTCCCTGTAAAATCCCTGGCAACTCGGTTGGGAGGAATCACTTTGTGCAGCGTTTGAGCAAGAGGGCAGGGAGGATGAGCCTGCCAAGAGCCCTATTGAACACCAGCCTGCCACTTGCTGTGTGGAGGTGGCAGAGGGTGTAGGGAGGGAGTATGGAAACTTTTTTTTCCCCTCCCCTCCCCCTCCTCCCACCCCGTTCTGTTGACATCCCGTTCTGCAGAGCAGCATGACTCATGCACCGGCACTCTTGGTCCCTCACCCCACAACTTCATAATCGCAGCCATAGAGACTGTGTGTGGGAATAAGGAATAAAACATGCTGCCTTTTAATGTCTCTGAAGAGACAAGCAAGGGCACAGCTAAAAAGCCACCACAGTGTGCATTTCTCAGCACGCAGCCCCAGGAGCAGCTTCTGCACGAGGCAGGAGGCACCTTGGAGTCCTCCTGCAGGATTTGCCTTCCTGAGGCTTTGATAAACTCAAGAAACGGATTTAAATATACTTAATTGTTTTGATCATGGAGATAGTCACACATAAAAGCCTTTTGTGAAGAGGAAGATAGGCTTTCTGCTCAGTAACTGGATGAAGTCTTTTTCTTGGATGGCTGCAACAATACAGCATGAAGGGATAGGGAGCCAGCAGATGTTAGCAGCACACAAAAGTGCAGGCAGTCCTCCTTCAGTACAGTCTAAAAATGCTTTGTCCTGCAGAACAGGCAAACCCTTTTGTCTCATCATCAAGAAGGGCACCTGCCCACACCTTACTGCAAGGCGGGAGCATGTGGGCCAGTGGTCTGTGTGGGAGGGTGTCCAGATGTGTCGCCATCCAGGCAGAAAGGGCAGGTCTGAGTTCCTGCTGGTAACGCGGGGACAGTGGAAAGCTCAACCTGAACCGCTTCCTTCCAGGACCGCTGTGATCCTTAGTGTCCTCTTCTCACCTCTGCATCCTGGTTGTAACTAATTGGATCCACTTGTCAAGATGATGCAGCTCTAATTACCCTGTATCTAGATTGCCCTGGAGAGTGGCTTGGCAGAAGAGCTCTTCACCCCTGCGAAGCAGATCTGATCTGTAACCTTTCCTTTGTCACTCCTGGCCCAGTGTTGATTTTTCTTTGCTCGCTCTTGTGTTGGTTTCTAACATCTTAAACTCTGCAGTGGCTCTGCATGTTTAATAACCAAATTTTAGAACTTGCTGACACATTAGAGCTTATTGTCTGTTAGTTTATAACGCCGATAAGTTCCTCCTAGATGTGGAGCTTTGTCAAATATTTTCTGACAATCTAAATAACTAACATCTTTGACATTTACTGCACCCCTTTGCCAGGCTAGGCAGTAATAGGCTCAATGAAATCTGAGTTACTGAGGCATGACCTGAAACAATATTAGCTGTCCTTGATTATGCTCTGAATTTTCATGTTCCCCTCCTCCCCAGCCCCAGTGTGATCCTTTTAATGGTTGTCTAAGACTTGCTCGACAACTAATGGGAAATGAACTGACTGGTAATTTCTTGCTGTGTGTCTGCTTGGCCCCATGCCAGTCTCTTGAAATGATGGTGCTAAATATAAATTTTCATTACACCTTCTTCAATTTCTGTGCTTACTTCATGTAGTACTTTTAGATGAGCATTGTTCAGCTCTGGTCTCTTACCAGTTTTAAGAATAATCCAGTTAATTGACAGTTTGGGCATTATCACCTTTTCTTTTAATTCCTCTCCGTCATTTCTGTGTGTTGAGTCTTAGGCAAATGTCTGACCTCTTCAGTTTTGAAGATAGGTACAGGAATAATTGCTGTATAGCCTTCCTGTTCCTTTACACTCCATCACCTTTTTTCCTGTCAGTTGCTTGGTGTATAATTATGCTTAAAATATCTTTTGGTATTAGTTGAGATGCTTTGCACTATTTGATGCTCATTTTTCAATTTGGCTTTCTCAAGTATTTTTGATTGCCTCAGGCTCTTGTTATAATTTACATAATCCTCCTGTATTCTAGATTCTGTCTACCTTTTAACACTGTCATTTTATCCTTGATGCTGTTTTCCTCATCCTTTGCTTTTGCACACCAGCTCCTGTTCTCATTTGTGACGCATCCTGTAGATGTTTTATTGGAACAAGCATAGCTAGTAATATCCTTCCTTTACTACACTTGATTTTCTGGACTCTATTTAATTCACATCAATTTTCTGAAGCTCACTTCTCTGAAACCTACCTTTTATAAAGTCCATTATTTTTGCACTTTTTTTTTCTTAGCACAATCTAATGAATATTTTGGGTATGCATACATGTCTTGCTTTCTAAATCCACAAGAGCCTTTAAGGAAATGCTATCTCTTCTCAACAGTTCATTTTTATTCAGGAAAGCAAAGTAAAGCGAGTTGCACATTAGGCTCTCCTGCTGTCTTAAATCATGAAATAATATTTGTTGTATGTGAACCACAGCTGAAATTGCGATAGTCTCATAAGGCAATACTGGATGATTTTAAATCCTGGTAACTATAAACAAAAAGCATGGTATAACAGTAAGTAGATTTATTCTTTATTGAAATCAGCATTCACTCATAGTAGGACACATTTCATACAGCTGTTGGGATCACATTAGCCACTGTCTTTCATCTAAGGTAGAAGATTTTTGTTAGTGCAAACTGAGTGTGGCTATTTTGCAATCTGATGTGAGAGCAGCCCACGCTCACTTACTAACACTTTGCCACAGATATTGGCTGCACAAGATACAGAACAGTGGTGAATTTGCTCCTAACTCTCACAATCAGACCAAGTTTCGTTGTAAAGTAGATAATTTAAAATAAATTTTAGCAAGTAAAAAGCACAATTTATGTGACAATGCTGGTATTTCTTTCAAACATTTCAAATCTCTTTTTTTGCTGTTGAGGTTCTGGAGGATCTTAATGAAATTTTTACAGCCAATGTTATGTCTTTCAGCAGAGATATATAAAATTTACACTGATGTCACCAACAATCTGAGCTTTTCTATGGTCTGCTGCACTTTCGTGACATGTCACAGAATGTGTTCAGAGATTTGTACCTGAAATCTCTTAAGAGATTGCCTTTTTTTTTTTTTTTTAGTGTTTATTCCTGTAAAATATGATGTGCAGAATCCACATATCCATTATATTGTGAAATATAATGAACACTGGAAAACAAATCCTCTCATAATTTGAAGTTACTGTTAAATTAACAGCTTTGATGTCTTTGCAGAGGAATGTTAACAGCTCTAATGCTTGAGACAGACCTACTGTTTTGCTCAGTGGAAGTTTGTTACTGTAGTTTGATAGTTGCTAGTGCTATTACTTGCTTCAGATATGCTATTTCGAGGTTTATTTCCCCCCATGAAAATGAGTATTTTTTTGTGTAAGACAAAACAAAAGAAAGACTAGCTCTAAACAGAATATACCAAGCTTGATATTTCTGTGCAGAAACAAAGGCACAAGTGAAAGCAGGTACTTCAGTTGCTCATTGTTTGGTAGAGCTGTTTGTAGTAGCAACTTCCAAAATAATGAGGTGTCACTATGCTACTGTTGGTATGAGAGAAGGGCAAGCTTTCTGTTCTTTCTGTAAAGAGAAATCAAACTTTCTCTGCCTTCCTGTACTTTGTATTTTTCTGCTCTCTTCAAAACATTCTGTGCTGCCAAATAATTGTAAGTTATTGCCTGGGGGGGTTTGTTATTTTTATCCCACTCACTTATTTCTGTGGACTGGAAAGCATATTTGGTTACCACTACCTGTCTACCTGTTCCTTCCTGTAATACCATCTCAGCTTTAAACCATCCACAGGTCATATGTTTGGCTCATTAATGGCTTAAGTAACCAATGATTTACTCGCTTTATCCTCAGTAGACCAAGGATTCCATCAACAAACTGTGGATTAACTCACTGTGTGCTTTACTCAGTTTCCTTGTCTGTCTTTGGAAAACACATCTTCTTAATAGGAATGTAAGGCTCAGTTTTGCATATCAAAATCAGTGTTATACCATTCTTTGAAGCATTAAAAAATGAGCTATTTCATAATTTATTTTTTGCTTTGCCAGTTTTGATCATGTACTTCTAGGAAGCAGTTTTAATATATACACCAGCGCTTGATAACACCGTATCTTAAACAGGAAGATGTATTTTTCTGTGCTACCAACATGGACTAATACACTATTGTAGAGTAATTGGGTATGATACATTGCATGTGTCCTTATGCCTACAATATCTAGGTACTTTTTACATCCTGCTAAGCTATTAGAATCAGTATTTTACAATGAAAGAGTGTTCCACAATTTAATTACACGTTTTGTACAAAATATTTCCATTTAACAGTTCCAAACTGTCTCTTTCCTTTGAGTATAACCATTTTGGCTCAGCTCCCATCCCTAACAATGGGAGTGTCACATATAGTCCCTAAGTGTTTGAAAATGCTTTTCTTTAGTCTCCATTTATAAAATGTGTCTTCCACCATTTATTATGCACTCGCCATTTTAACTTATGGAATGGCCTCTACCTTTGTTTTTACAGTGAGAACAACAACACTGACAGTGGCTGTGTTTTTGCTACAGAGTGTCCTTACATTCCCAATGTAGTTTACAAATCCCAGCATCCTTGCTTGAAGCCTAATTCTACTTTTGTCCACTCTAGATTAGTTCATTAGGTCAGATTAGGAGGGCTTATTCCTGATAACTGCTCATAAGCAGGTACTTTGCTGCAGAAGGCTGACTTGAAAGTAATTCTTCATACTGGGGAGAGGACAATTGTGTAGCTAACAGTAAAGATGTCACCAATGCTAATGCAGTAAAGATGTCACAACTGACTTCCATCTCATGAGTTTTGGAGATGGTGGAAGGAAGGGTCAGCCTTTTATTAGCCCATTCCAATACCTCCATCAGGACAGCTGTGGATGTAAAAAGGAAAAATGGACATTCTTCAAGAAGGAAATCTTAAAGGTGCAGTATCAGGCCATCCCCATGTGGCAAAAGATGAGCCAGAGGGGAAAACAAACAGCCAGACTGAAAAGAGAGCTTTGGCTGGAACTCAGTAGAAAAAGGAGAGTTTGTGAACTTTGGAAGAAGAGGCAGGCAACTCAGGAAGGCTATAATGATGTTGTGAGATTATGCAGGGAGAAAATGAGAAGGGCCAAAGCCCAACTAGAACTTAATCTGGCTACTGCTGTAAAAGACAATAAAAAATGTTTCTATAAATACATTAGCAAGCTAAGGAGGCTAAGGAGAATGTCCATCCTCTATTGGATGCAGGGGGAAACACAGGAGCAAAGGATGAGGAGAAGGCTGAGGTACTCAGTGCCTTCTTTGCCTCAGTCTTTCGGAGTAGGACCAGTTGTTCTCGGGGTACCCAGCCCCTGAGCTTGAAGACAGGGTTGGGGAGCAGAACGAAGCCCCCATAATCCAGGGGAAATGGTCCGCGGCCTGCTGCACCGCTCAGCCACACACAAGTCTATGGGGCAGATGGGATCCCCCAGGGTGCTGAGGGAGCAGTGCAAGCACTCACCGAGCCACTTTCTGTCATTTACCAGCAGCCCTGGCTCACTGGGGAGGCCCCCGTTGACCAGAGGTCAGCAAATGTGACGCCTGTTGACAAGAAGGGCGGGAAGGAGGATCCGGGGAACTCCAGGCCTGTCAGCCTGACCTGGTGCTGGGGGAGGCGATGGAGCAGATAGTCCTGGGTGCCATCATGCGGCACGGACAGGGCAGCCAGGGGATCAGGCCCAGCAGCGAGGGTTTGTGACAGGCGGGTCCTGCCTGGCCGACCTGGTCTCCTTCCATAACAAGGTGCCCCGCTCAGTGGGTGAGGGAAGGGCTGTGCGTGGTGTCTGCCTGGACTTTAGCAAAGCCTTTGACACCGTTCCCCTCAGCATCTCCCTGGCTGCACATGGCTTGGGCAGCTGTACCGTTTGCTGGGTAATGGATGGCCGAGCCCAACGTGTGGTGGCGAATGGAGCCACATCCAGTCGGTGGCTGGTCACAGGTGCCGTTCCCCAAGGCTCAGTGCCGGGTCCTGCCCGTGGGTCACACCAGCCCCTGGCAGGGGCTGGGAACTGCCCGGCGGGAAAGGGCCGGGGGGGGCGGCTGACGGCCGGCTGAACGTGACCCCCAGGGTGCCAGGTGGCCAAGGAGGCCAGCAGCATCCTGGCTCGTGCCAGCAGCAGCGTGGCCAGCAGGAGCGGGGCAGTGCCCGTCCCCCTGTGCTGGGCACTGGTGGGGCCGCCCCTCGCACCCTGGGCTCAGTGTTGGGCCCCTCAGCGCAGGAGGGACCCTGAGGGGCTGGAGCGCGTCCAGAGCCGGGCAGGGGCTGGGGCACCAGCCTGGCGGGGGGCGGCTGGGGGGGCTCAGCCTGCAGAAAAGGGGCTGGGGGGATCTTACCGCTCTCTGCAGCTGCCTGGAAGGAGGCTGGAGCGAGGTGCGGGTCCGTCTCTTCTCCCAAGTAACAAGTGACAGGGTGAGAGGAAATGGCCTCAGGTTGCACCAGAGGAGGTTTAGGTTGGGTATCAGGAAAACCTTCTTCAGCAAAAGGGTGGCCAAGCATTGGCACAGGCTGCCCAGGGAAGTGACTGAAATCTCCACCCCGGAGGCATTTAAAAGACCTGTAGATGTGGCACTTAGGGACACGGTGTAGCAGTGGACTTGGCAGTGCTGGGTTAATGGTTGGACTCGATCTTAAGGGTATTTTCCAACTGAAAGGGTTCTATAAGCCTGTGAAGAGAACTGCCTTGGCAAATTAGAATAGTAAGGCAATACTATGCTGTTGCTAGGCAATAACTAGACAGTTTTTGTGCAATTTTCTACCTTCTGATGGGCAATAGAACTAGTCTGGATTTGTTATCTCCTGGAAGTCCTTATCTGACCAATATGTGGCAAGAGACAAGGCTGGTGAGATAACAGGAGTGGTACAATTAGTATTAATTAACCTAATATATCAAGAATACATGCCTTACCGTTGTTTGTTTGACAAATCCTGGCTGCTTGCTCCAGAATTAAAATGTAAACAATTTAAAGTAGCACACTGCTTCTGAGATGAAGCAATCACTCACTTTCAGGTGCTAAAAAAGAAAATAATGTGATGGGAGGAAGTAAAATAATGAAGTAAAGAGGAGTGAGGTAAAGATATGTAAATGATTAAAGAATCATGTAGTTTTGAATGTACATACCTTTTTTTTAAGTATTAAGAATATAAGGTCTTCTATAATTCAGTAGTGTCACATGTTAGGCTATGTCACACTGACCTCATCCTCAGTATATATTCAGCCCAGAATGTGCTATTTACCTTTTGCAAAGTAGCATTATTCAAGTTATTACATTTGCTGGTGCAGTACTACAAAGTCTGAAGTACAACTTAACTTAGCAAATATTGAGTCAAATTGAAGTGAATCCAAAGATTACAGACTCGGTGTAGCCAGCGGCAGGTATAATGCGCATGCAGCTTGCCCTTAATATTTATTTGTTGTCATTATTTGATCTGAAGGACTAATTTCAACTTTGGCATCAGATAACCAGAGGGGGTTTCTTCCAGAATACTGACATCAGAAGGGCTTCATAAATAGAGTTTGGCGTGCAATTAAACCATTTGGAGATACTCGGTAAACTTTCCACTCTGATGCCAAGTCTACTCTTTCTGACATCTCAGCGTGCCTTTTGTGAGTCTCATTTTTTCAGTAGGTCAAGAGATCTAAGCCTTAAATGAAGCAGGCTGTACCAGCCACAGATTTTCATCACCAGCGGGATCATGACCTTGCAGTGTATATTGAATTTAAGTTTAATACTTTAATGGATGGGACTTGTAATAAAAATTGCTAGATGTTTTGGGGATGAGTAATAAAGAGTAGTTCAGAGTACAGAACTTCAAGGATCCACAGCCAAAGAATTTCAAACAATACTGAATTTGTACTATCTTTTGGCATTATTTTTGTGGTTTGGAAAGCTTATAATAAAAGTCAGGCTTTGTCCATTATTTAATTACTTTGCTACATTTTTTGGCAGTTTCCTAGTAGCTTAATAGGTAGTTTGCATAAAACGCTACCACTGTTAAATATCTGTTTGTGCAGCTAGGAACACAGTGGTGTTCCTTCTGTCCTAATGTATCACTTAAATGGAGATAAAATAGTGATTACACTTACTCTTTAGGACCATAGACTTGGATTTACTTTCACCTCTTGCTACATATGTAACCATTTTGGCAGACTCATTTAAGTTTTCAGAAGATAGGAGTACTTGCTGCTAGGGTTACTCTGACTTCAAGTGGAGTTTTATTTTACAGTCTTGTCATTAACCTGCTCATCTCTCACCAGCAGTAAATATGAGCAATCTTGTTATTCTAGCAGAGGGAAAAAAAAAAAAAAAAGAAAAGTTTGAAGCCTGGAAAAGAGCATTAACTGCTGTATGACATTTTTCTGTGGTTGTGATTACTGATGTGGAGGTTCCCTATCTTTTAAAAGTATGAAGGTCAAGCAGCCAGGTTCGTTGAATGTAAGGATTTGTGGGGATGTGTCTGTTGCTTTCACCTTTCCCAGGGAACTGAAAAACTGCCTGAGACTGCCAGGGGTGACTTAACAGCAGGGTCAGCATGTGTGCTGCTAAATCTCCTTCAAAAGAGAGATGGCATGGTGCAGCTTTGGAGAAGTGTGCCATGTGTTGCGAGGGCTCAGTGATACTGTTCCTTTTCTGGGAAACACAGTGTATTTATTTTCCTACATTATTTAGTGCTCGCACCCAGATTGTCAGTTGCCAAGGCTCCCTCCCATGGGACTCCCAGGGAAGTTATGGTGAGGTTGATGATTTAAATGGCCTTTCAGAGGTTGGTAAAATTAAGGGTCTCAATTACTGAATTTGATCTGGAGTGCTAGTGACAATGAAGCCTTCAAAATGGCACAGGGGAAATGAAATGAAACAATTACATGGAAATAAAGGTTTTTCAGACATCAAAGTTCACATGCTCATAGGAGGTTTCCTATCATACTGATTTAATCCTGCTGAAAACCAGCAAGTTCTCCTAAAATAGATGCCGCTTTATTGTAGTATGTGGACAGTTACATCTCTTGTTATTTCTATCATTAGTATTACTACTTTTGCTATGTTCTGCACCATATTTCATGTCAGCACACTAATTGAAAACCTGAATTATTATTAATTATTACAGTAATATATTGTGCCATAAGTATATATAATTCTTGCATAGTAACAACAAGTCTAAGGAAGTCAGTAACTAGCTTAGACATGGCATGAAATCACAAAGGACACATAAAGATCGGCAAGGAAGAGGGAAAAACCCTGAAGTTTTTAGCATAAACTTGAGTAACCATGACCTTTAAAAAGTTTTCAGAATTTTGTCTGCACTCAGAACAGACATCCTGTGAGTATATCATACAGTTCTTTATTTCACTTCTCCTTTCTCACCCTCTATCCATATACCTTTTCAGCTCTTGAAAAATGCCAATATAAATGTGCTGTGAATTATGTGCCACATAAATGTTCCTTTTCTTTTTATCCTTCATTAGGACATTGTGATTTATAATGACCAGCTACTCTGTACTATGTCAATTATACCAGAATGGTGGCATTACTCTTTGGATTGAAGCGTAGGACAGATACTGGCAATACGAAGTACATTTGGCTTGGCAAATATTACTGAAGAATAGCTATGTCCTCCTTTGGGAAGTATCAGCAAGACTGAAGTGAGATCTTAAGAAGCTCTCCTTCCAGTTTTGTACTATTTCAGTCAAAACCAGGTTGTAGACTTTTTTGTGATGAAGCTGTAGCCTATACTAGGGAAAGGTTTGAAAAAGGCAGAAGAGAATTTATTCTGGCAACTTTAAGGGACGCATCCCGTGAAAGATGCAAAAAGCACTCCTGGAAAGGCATACTCTGCTGATCTTCATGGAAGGAAGAAGCAGAGACCTATTTAAGCCCCTCTATTCCTCTCCTGAAAAAAAGCTTGTGTTGCTAAGAGTGCAAGCCATTTATACTTCTCCAGAGTAAAGCAATGATGGGTTTGCACATGGAGTGCATTAAAAAGACATTTTCTTGCATTTTGGATCGAAAGAAGAAGGTTGTTGTGAGACAATTACACTGGTGGAGTTTCAGAAGCAGCGGCTGGCTACACCAGAAACGCAGTCTGAGAGGTGATGACCTCTGCAATCTGGAAGCAGCATTGCACAGCTCCCCACTGAAACCAAAGGTGAGGAACAGAACTCTGCTTTCAGGAATCTAATCTTGCTTTTCAATAGCTAACTCTGTAGCTGTCATGTTTTGATGATAATGAATTTAGATGCCAGTCGGTACCTTGGTCAAAAAAGGACAAAAATGTTGAGAGGAGCCAGTTCTGATGAACGCTGTGTGAAAGATGGGAAAGGTCTTAGGCCATTAGCGATGACTGATGCTATAGGCGAAGCATATAAATGATATACTGAAGTAATACATTAGGGCACAATATGAAGCCCCTCTGGACCTGAGAAATGTATCACCAATCAAATTTCTTTTGAAGGTCTTCTCTTTACCTAGCAAGGAGGACTTGATGGGAATCCCTGTCAAATCTCCACTTGATATACGGTACTTAAATGTTGCTGGATGTTTTAATCTGCAGACATTATCAGACTGGGAGTGGGAATATTTTGGCTGTTAGTGGAAAGGAATGCTTATTATTAATATCAGGCTCTTTTTAGTTGGGAGCATAGGTTGTTTTGATTTGGTTTAGCAGAATAGTTCTGAGGTATTTAAAGAAGCACAACACAAGGTCGTGATCAATTTCAACACAATTATTTCATGATTTAAGACAGCAGGAGAGCCTAATGTGCAGCCCATTTTACTTTCTTTTCTTGAATAAAAATGAACCGTTGAGAAGAACAGGCTGAAGTTTCTGATGGCTCCTGTAAATCATCTCAGCTGTCAATGGCACACAGCAGCTTTCAAAGGAGAATATCAATTGTATTTTGAACATGTTTATTAAAATAAAGTCCTGCAGGCAAATGAGTGAAACCTGTCCTGGAGCATTTATATGCCCTTTCATGGCAACACCGTCACCCATGACACGTTTTCAGGTGGATTCAGAACTGGAAGAATGGGAATATATATTCTATCTTGGTTTGGTTTCCTAGTTTGTCAGGGACAGATGGTCTTTGCCCAACCAACATGCTTGTTGAAGTCAATGGGGCATCTTGACTTGCCAAATGCATATGACCTTATGACCTAGGGAAATGTAGCAAAGGGTAACTATGCCCAGCTTCTGAAATCAGTATAGAATTCAGATATCGTGCAATATTTTCCAGATTCCTGTCATAAGGTTTAACAGTCATTTTGTGTCTCTCTGTTCACATCAGAAGTTTTCTCCTTTTTGATTCATTCAGTGGTTTTAGTAGTTAGCTTAGCTCAATCTTAGCATCGCACTGCTAGAAGCAAGCATTCATTGTCCTTAGTCACCGACAGATTTGTTTTCTTGCGGGCTACCATGTTCCATTCAACATTTTGGATATCCCAGATACCTATGTATTAAATCTAGCATCCAGAGGTTGTAAATACTTTGCTTCTTTTGGTGTAGTTGAACTAAATCTATTATGTAGCTGATAAGTTTCACTCTATCTGACTGTTTCAATCCGTATTGTGTTGTGCTGTGTTAAGGCCATCGGCTTTCACGAAATTAGATGAAGCTGGTGTCTTATTTTTGGTATGTTGCATAATCTGAGGAATTTAGTCTGTTTAAGAAATTGATACAGCATATAAAACTGTATCTTGTGCACATAATACCATACAGTAGAAAAGGTGTAAGTTTAGTACACAAGTTTTAAATTTTTTGTTTTCCATAAAACATAAGTGCAGAAAAATCCTGCTTTTAACTTCTTCCTCCGAGTTTACAATCCTTCTGTCTTCATCCCATTTTGCATGCCTTACACAATGATATCATTGGAACAATCAAATATTAAATCAGAATGAAGTTAAGGATTTATATCTTCCATTACAGCTCCCTTAATGTTTTCATTTTCTGTCCTTTCAAACTAAGCATCGTCTTTAAAGACCTGTATTGCAGATGAGTTAAGGAATCAGTAAAGACACTGGGGCATAATCTGAGCAAAACTGTATTTTCTGTCTGGCCATCCCATCACTACAGAGCAGAAAGAGAGAAGTTTGGGCTATAAATCAATGGAAATATGATCTGTATTAGCAGGAAAAAAAAACCCACCCAAAAACCAACAAATGCTGATCTTGTCTCAGTAGACTTGTTTCTTCCAGTAGGAGCCATAAGCCTCCAGCTGTCCTCTGGCCTAAATTGTATTTAAGTCAGCAAACAGTTTGAGAAACATATGTTGATTGCAGTAATGACTGGTCAGAATGCTTTTAACCTGATTATATGTAGGGGTTTATGCCCTCAGGATTTTATTACAAATGTAACAATGTGTATGCTAAATCATAGTATAAGAGTGAGTTGCTGCCTTTTTTTTGGAGCTGGTAAGCTCCAAAAATTTCTGGCATAGGCTAAGATAAGTTTGAATCCTCCTGCAGGAACTGAAATTCATGTGTAACAAACCTACCTTTCACTGCTGATGGTCCACAGTTACCTAAAGAACTAAAAATGAGCTGATGGTTTTGGGGAAAATATGTTGTGTTTAGAAGGCTGTGTTCAGAGAAATCCTTTGGTTTTCTTTTCTTTCTTTCTTTTTTTTTTTTTTTTTTTTTTTTTCTGACCAAGGCAAATCAAACCTGCTGTGAATAGCAAGAAGTTTGATCTAGAAGCTGGTTTGCTTTTTTATCTCTAAAATGCTTGCTTCGAGGTAGTTTTGGAACACAGACGTGAAGCTGAGAATAATGTATACGTGTTGTTCAACATTGGTTTAGATATTTTTTTTGATTCCATAAGTTATATGACTACTTTTTCCTTTTATTAACAGCTGTCATTTTTTTCTTTCACATATAGTGTAGGAAATATCACATCGGTATAAATCAATATAATAATGACATTATGTATGTATATTATTATTTAACCATTGCTCTCTAGGGCATAGTTATGTCAGTCGTATTTTATAGAGAGTTTCTGTAGACTGTTATAATCATTACAATCTGTTCCATGAAAAAAACCCTGCAAATCAGCATTTTCTTGGTATTACAAGTGGTAATGGTGTTGTATGGGTAAATAGTAACAGAATCTCCGAATAACATGGTCCTATAAGCATTGCAGGAAATAATGCATGGAGAATATGCAACTAAAAAACAGATTAAATGAATACTCATTATAGAAGGTATTATTGCAAAGACTTTTTGAAGTATTCTAGCATGAGTGCCACCATGAATTTATGCCTGTAAATACAAAAATATTAATATGCACTGGTGTCTTTTGGAAACCTGTCAAATGCACATTTTGTGCTGTCTTGA
Organism: Falco peregrinus; assembly: GCF_023634155.1. Lineage (NCBI taxonomy): Eukaryota > Metazoa > Chordata > Aves > Falconiformes > Falconidae > Falco > Falco peregrinus. The sequence goes on along the minus strand of NC_073732.1, from coordinate 23,112,149 downwards.
ATTATTTTGTATGTATATTAAGTAGGCATCAAATTGTGCTTAAATCAAAGATAAATGATTGCTGTTTTGGATGCCTTTTTCTGAGAACTGCCCTAAAAGGAGGATGAAATTGGAAGTTGTATGCAACCACGTTTCACCAATATGTAATGATCTAAACCTTGTAATAGATAAATCTTCTTTTGGCTGATATCTAATCAGAATGAGCTCTCTAAATATTCCTTCTAGCAAAATTCTTTTATAAATCAGATACAATTTATGCTAACATTGATGTGATGAGCAACATTTTGTAGATCTCTTCTTAAATAATATTCACCCACAATGTTTTCAGAGGCCACAAACACAAAGAGGACGAGACAAATAATCTTAGCGTTATTTGCCTCATTTCACATCATTATTTTAATCTATCGAGGCATTGTATGCTGAACACTGTGCTCAACTTAGTTTAATTGCAGCAATAATGTGTGCTGACGTGTATGAGACAAAATCCTGTCCAGATCATGATGTCATCTGTTAAGGCAGATAAAACAACCTAAAATACATGTATATTTTTTTTTCTGTGTCCAGTGTTCTACTATAATAAATTTGTTGCTTTAATACATTAAAAACTTTAAGAGATTTTTCCTTCAAAACCTATTGATACTGCCCAAACAAATGTGAGAACTTCTAGTCACAATCGTGTTTAATCAGTAATTACCACAAGCTATCTTGTGGAAGCATGGCCAAGCCACAACTAAGAAAGAGGTAGCCACCACTTTTTGCTTTGCACATGATAGTTCCAGCTTTAGGGTAAACTGCGAGGGAAAAGGGAGTGTAAAACCTCGATCAGGTAGTCCACTGGCAGTTTAAGGACTTCAGAGAATCAGGTTTTCTTCTTGCATTTACAGTATTTATTTACTGGGTTGACTACCACATATCAAATGCCTGTTTTCTTTTCAGAAAGTTCAGACGACACAGCTGAGACTCTGTCCCTCACAAATGCTTAGAATTAAGTATTTTATTCCCTAAGGTGCTCACACAAGAAGAAATTATGGAAGAAATATTGTTAATGAACAAATCCATACCTATGTGCATTTGAGTTATGGTGGTTTTTTTTAAATAAATGCATGAAGTTCCAGATGTAGAAGTAGTAATACGGGCTTTAAATTGTGAGTTATAACTGTGTAGATCATGAAGGTCTGAGAAGATTCCATGAAGATGATGTTCCTGTCAGATTTTAACCATAATTATATAAAACTGAGGAGAGCAATTGTTAAAGTGTCAGGGATAGAGATGCCCAGTATGAAGGTCTTTGGATGCTTCTTTTACAAGATCCAGAAAGTGTAAAATGCAAACTATAGAGTAGGTCCTGCCCACAACTTCTGACAGCCTAACCAGTATGGACACAAGTAGACAGAGGATGTGTTGGGACGTTTGCAGGAGAAAAAGAAAGGGAGACTATGTGGATGGAATGGAGAGGAACTGAGCAGCTACAATTTTTAATACTTTTCTCTAGGAAATGCTGATTATCAGATTATATTAAGGAATTACCTCTTTTACTTGGAAGACAATTTGTCTTGACGAGTCCTTTTTAAGAAAGCATGTTAAAAGTGTGAGGGAACTGAACCATTAAGAAAGGATACTGTATGTGAGTGAATGTATGTATTGCTTAATAGGGCACCGGTGTCTTCAGTCTTTATTATTGTCTCACAACCCTTTTTTTCCTCTTTCTATTCACCATAAGAAATATCCTCAGAGTCCTCAGTGAATGTAACTGTAGATACTCAGCAATGAAACAATGAGCGATTTAGCTTTGCATCCTGCCACAGTAGCTAACTTTTTTTCAGCGGTGCTTTCTTAAGGCTCCTTCCAAATATTCAGGGTGCTTCTGATCTGTTCATATACAGCCCTAAGATGAATCATAAACACATGATCAGGATATTTCTAGGGTGCTGGTATTTTAATAAAATTCAAAGTGAATCCTGCTCACTTCTTCCATGCAGATCAAGCGTTCCATTTCAGCTTCTCACCACACAAAGCTATTTCATACAGGTCTATCACTGCTATACATTATATACTTTTTTTCTTGCGTTTATCATAAAATGAAAGGGCTGGTGAGAATGTTTGGTTAGATACAGAGCTGCCAAGTTGAAATGTTGAAAAGCGATGGTTGTCAGCAGCAAGCTTTAGTTACTTCCCTTAGGATAATTCCACACATCACACTGACAGGGCATTTGTGCTGATGCTCACTTTAAATATTAATGTGCTGCCCTTACTTCCTGCCGTACCTCCCTCTGATACACTCTACATTACTCCTGGGTGTCTATACCTTTTGAAAACATGCACTGTTGCTGTTTTCCATTCTCATGAATTTATTCCTTTGTTGATCAAAATACTTGGCCTTCTGTTCTGGGAAGAAGGTCCAAAAGATTCAATATTTGCAAAACCGAGTGTTTTCAAAGCTGGTTCTAGAACATTTGTTGTCTGACAGCCAGCAGATGTCCACACCCGAAACTCCTGCGCCTCCTGTTCTCCAAAGAACAGATAGAACATAATGTAGCAAGGAAATTGGTTAAAGGCTATAAAAATAGATGGAAAGTAACCTTATATTTTTAACATAATTTTTGAATAAAATACAGTACTGTACATCACTTCGGTGTATCTTAATTAGTTTTCCCAATTCAAAGATAAAAATTGAAATAATGATGACAAGTGTGGATGCTTGAATACAGACCCTTTTTTTCATTATCAAACACTGCCTCTGCATGCCGTTCTACGTTCCATATTTGCAAAAATCCATCTCATAAAGGCGACTATCTTTGGCTGTCTGTAGTTGCATGAGTCAGTAAATTGTGTATTTTCTCAGTGGGAGTTTACTCAGGACATTGAGGAGCTATTTCCTCCTAATTAGTTCCCCAGAGTCTTCTTATTAAAAAAAGCCAAAACCCTTAGGCTTCAAGGAGTCTGTTTGGGGTCATTATTTTCTTGATAAATGTACTCACCACCACTCCAGATTTCCCAGAAGGGAGACTGCAGGGTATAAGAATGTTGTGTTGCACGTTATATTCCGTGATTGGTTCAAATTACTCAATTTACCCAGTATTTTCAAAAAACAATCCTAAATCATCAGTCAGCTACATCCTACTTCCAGTGCTGATGCCAGACAGTCATTTTCCCTCAGAGCATCATTGAACATGAGCTCTCCTCAGCTTGTTTCATTCTTTGATGAACTAGATGGCTGCAGGGACTGTACTGATTTTGGAGACATTTCATTTGAGATGTTGCTAGTTGTTTCCATCGTGGATAGCTCTGTAGGGAAGGAGTGGACAACACTGATTTTACTCATACTAGGCAGAGATTATCAACGTGTAAAATTTACCATCATATTTTACCAAACCGTTCTGAGATGTCATCTTGTCAGATAGGCATGCCAGGGCAAGGTGCTTTATCTTTCCTAGTCTTTAAAAAGGAACCTACAACCAAACCTAAGATAATGCTGAAAGAGATTGTCATTTATTTAGCCCATGCTCATGAGACAGGCACTATTGTTTTGGTCTTTAGATCAACAAATACTTCCTCAAAAAAAAAAAAGTATATCCTTCATTTTAGATTGAAACTTTAGCTCTGTCTTGTGTTTGTTTGCAGCTGTCACAAAACCTTTCATGTGGCGTACCTTGTGATTGTGCTCATTCTTTGATAATTGCTCACCTCTGTGACTCTGCATGGTCAAGCAGTTTTGTGTTTTCATTTATTCTGTAGGTGCTGAACTCAATCTAACAGAGTTGTAGGCTGATTGAAACACTGGGCTTAGGTTCCCACAGCCTAAATCCCACCCAGATTCCAGTGTTTCCTTTCGGTCTTCTGAGGCACCAAGACAGCTGGTAGACCAGGCACTGCAAGTAGAATTACAGATGTGAAACACAGGGCTGCAGCAGGTATATTCATATGGTTCTACAGATACAATCTTGTTCACATTTGTGCCAGCCTCACTGCAAAATTTTTACAAAACAAAAGGCTGTTAAGGGCTGTAGAGCTGACTGCTTGGGCAGTGCCCTCACAGTCCCATCACCCAGTACTGTTTAACCCACAGGTGGTTGTGGAAGGAGGCAAACCCCACCTTGAGATAATTCTCCCTTTAACAAGGGTCACTGCAACACCCCCTTTGCCAACAAATGCCTCTTCAGCCTGTCTCAGATTTACATCATCTTTCAGAGGTAACTCCCAACACCAAGGAAATATTTTTGGTTTCTTTCAGCGAAGTTTGTTTGACTGAAACCTGAATAAAGGCCTGAAGGTATAATAGAAATAAACTTCTCTATTGGTAGGAAACGCACTTTTTAAAATCCTGTGATTATGAAAATATCTTACAGACATGTCTCTTGCATTTGCAATCATAAGATACGTGAGCTTGCAAGCCTTTCTCGCAGTCCCTGAATCGCATGTTCTGAACACAAGCCCTGCATCACTATAAACACCGAGAACGGTTGCTAATAAAGAAGAAGAGATGCCGTGCAATTTGTACATGTTATTTAGTGTTGAACTGCACCCACAACGTAACGTCAGATGCCCACCCTAGGACCAAGCTGCAGCGGCGGCGGTGCCCAGCTCAGGCTGCAGAACGGCAGCCACACTGACTGCACCCTCTGCCGGCTGATGCCCGGACCACAGGTGGGCTGCGCTCGAGTCTCTTTTTTTCCTCGGCTATAGGAATAATTTTCTCAACCTGAAATAACAATATTCGTCAGCAAAAGAATTTATAGCATCGTTATTAAAAGTAGTAGGAAATTCGTGTCCTGTTTGTCTGGAATGGGAAAGAAAGTGAAAGGTCTGAAAAATAGAAAACTAATGAATTCTTGTGTCTTGATGGAGAAACTATTTGTTAAGAACCAATTTCTATGGCAAGGGAATGACAAAGTTTGCCACTTAGAAAGAGATTAAGCTGTATTGTGCTTATTCTGAATGCTAGCGACGTTGTTCATTAAGTTCTGCAAATGCCAGATGTGGGAAAAAAATAGTGTTCTGCAACCAAGACCTTCTAGAAATTTGAAAATTAAAATTCAAAGTCATGTCTTTCTGGGTGTGGGATTCAGTTTAGCCACAGATAGGTATTACAAAGTATTTGTATAGATTTAACTTTCAGATGGTTATAGCAGATCGTGTATAAAGAACAACTGAGATTTCAAAGTCCGTGTAGAGTGCATACTGTAGCATGACCGTAGTATACAGAGGATAATACATTCTCCTGGGTTATGACATCAATTAAATAGTAGTCTTCTAGGATGCTGCAGTTTCTCTATTGCCATTTCTTTCTCTTTTTTTTTTTTTCTTTTTCTTTTTTTCTTTTTTTCTCCCTTGTCTGCCTACAAGGATGTCAGCTAAAGGCTTCCTGAGGTTGTATTTTTCCTGTCATAGCAGGCAGAGGTATCTGCAGATATTTTGCATAGAGCAGAGATGCTGTTTGTGTCTCCAGTTTTCCAGTGGGACTTGACAGCCCGCTACTGTAGATCTGGTACTATCAAGTGTCTGTGTGCAGCCAGAGACACAAAGGCATGTAATGTAACATGCACCCGTTACACAGCTGGAATGAAAAATGTTGTTGTTGCTCTGCTATTAAATCACTAGAATAGCTAGATGTTACAGAAATAATATTAATGGTCTATAAATAATGGCTTGGCTATACTACAGTGAGATTTTCAGAAATCACAAGTGATTTGATCTGCCTTCAGTTTTACTTTCTTAAAAGTAACTGTATTTTCAAAAGGATTAATGCCCTCCACCCCTGTCCCCCGTTAAGGATGTCATTTCTTCAGGTCCCTCAGTTTAGGACCTCTTTAGGCATTTCTGATTTGGAAATTCATGGCAATTTCTGTACTCTCTGCTTTGCCTGTGTGTTCTTGCCTGTCCATATCAGTTTTGTGGTGTTTGTCGTTGCTCGGTGTATCAGATTTTCAGACATCACAAGCTTTGAGACTTACTAAGATAAGCAGGTGAATGTATTATGGTTTGTATGAGGGTATTTTCATATTGATACTATCCTCCTGGATTTCCCGTCACTATTGAGGCTGATTAATGCCTGCTGAATGCAGGAGCGTTTCTTTTAGAAACTGTTTTTCTGTCAGTTCATTATTTTCTGATGCTTATTAGAGCAGAATTTCATAAACACGCTATATTGACTTCTCCACAAAAACAGTTTGTCCCACACAACTCTCTCTGGTGCCTGGCCTCTTTCAGAGGTCTATCAATGCCCCGTAGCAAAACGGACCCGCCGCTGCACCTGCAAACGACTGCGCCTGTCGGTGCCAAACAGCTGGGGCTGGCAGAGGCGGCAGTGCCCGGCGGTGCCAGAGGCCGGCTGCTCCGCACAGCCCTGCTCTGCCGGCGGCTCCGGCGCTGCCTCTTGACCTCCCTCTCCTCCCCTGCTTGGGAACCCCTGGCCTCCTTCCTCCCTCTTCTCCTTGGTAGGGGAAGATTGTCTCTGCCCTGGTGATGGAAAAAATTAAAGTGGGTTAGATCAAGTGAAAAATAGGAAGGATAAGATAGTTTGAGCAAGGTCTCCACCCGGTCGCTGACCAGGCCAGGGGGCTGCCCCTGACTCAGCCCGGTTACCCAAACTCAAGGCCACTCCAGCCTTGGCCATATGCAGCTTGCGTAAACTAGGTGGGAATGGGCTTACTGCTCTTTAAGTGTGTTTTCAAATTACATCTTTTTTCAGTTGTCAGAAATTAACTGGGACTGCATGAGTTTTGATTAATGAATCGTGTTATGTGGTGCATCTGAAAAGAAATTTTAAGAAACATCTTTGGCTCTTTTGGCCAGTAGCCATAATGGCAGCCAGGCTAATTCTATCGGTCAACAAGTGATCAGTGCAATCATAACAGGAGGCAAACAGACGCCAAGAGAAGCCGGTAGTAAAATCATGATGTATTTCACAATCATCTTATTACTGACTGGTTTAAATAAGGGCCTAAAGTGCTTTATCAGTACTGAGAGAGTGCTGAGAATTCAGCAAGTTTTAATTCACAGAAGGTGAAGCTTTCCTTGCTTATGGGAAGTGGCTGGTGAAAAAGCAAAAGGTATACTTCAGTAAATGCATGCAGAAAACAGTTTACCATTTTTGCCTGCAGATGCTAACAATCCAGCCTGCAGATTCATTTTTCTTCTGAGGTCAGGAAACAAAGTTCTCTGATGAGGTTCCTCTGACTTTCATTTCATTACATCAGAGGTGAAGGCTGGCCCATAGTTCCCCATCGTTCGCTTACTGGGTCTAAATAAATATAAACTGCCTGATCAGTGACTTAAAGCAGCAGCCCCCACAGGGAGCGTCCCTGTGTGCATTAAAACTCAGTGCACCAGAAGTAGATAGAGTATGTACTCTTTTCAGCTATAGGTTTGAATTGTTTTAATTAAAAAAAAAACCAACCTGGAAACAGATTGGCTTTCACATAGCGTAAACAGAAAACTCTTTGTATAAATGCTTTTCATAACTGGTAAAAAAAAAAGAAAGAAAATTCTAGCCCCATATTTTCCTGTATTTGGTCATTGCAAGCCCAGGTACTGGTAGATTCTGACTTCAAAGAATAACTGAATTTTGGGAAGGAACAAAGTCATAAAACTCTTCCGGACTAGAAGTATTCACAGCCACATAAACAAAGAAATGGATTTTATAATTAATTCAGAGTTCCCTGGCAAGCACAGTGTTGTAATGTGTTGTAATCTACTGATTAAGTTCCAGTAAGAACACTGGCAATGGCTTTCTTTATCAATATCAGTCCTTTAACAGCACCCAAAAGGACCTAAAATTCTGAAACTGAGAATAACCGCGGGTGGACTGTGCTCGTCTGAGCATCTGGTCAGTGCAGGGCAGCATTTAGAGAGGGGTGAGTCTGTAGGAACGGGGTCTGTCTCATCCTTGCGTCCTGTTCACTTCCTCTTCCCATGTCCTGGAGTGCTGCATTTTGGAAACACAGTACTTTAAAGAAAATCACCTTTGAGAAGTTCAGGCCAAACAGGCATTTGAAACCTTCCAGCAAAGCTTTTCATCCAGTAGGATTCTACTCCACAGGATGCTTTGCCATCTATCAGACTATTGGTTGTGGCTGTTAATTAAATGAAAATCCAAAATAAATCTACAGTGCAGAGACAACACAGCCAATTAAATATTCCAGTACAAGGTGCTAATGATAAAAAGCGAATGTCACTGAGGACAACCTGTATGATGTTGGAATGCAAATCCTACCAGATGACAAAATATATGATTCCCATCACGGGACGGGAGGAAGAAACCCAGTGACCCTGAGCACTGAAGTCAGGCGTTGCAGAAGAGGCAGTGCTAAGGACATATGGAATGTGCATACAGGCTTGGGGACTTTTGCAGACAAGAGTGAATGCCGTTAAAGCCTGAAACCCTTAGACTACGTGCATGTTATTTTCTTGACTCTTGATACGTGAAAGTCTGAGCTTTCCCGAGTTCTTTGCCATACAAGCAAAGCATCGTATTTTTTAAAATTGGTTGTTTTAGGACAAAAGAACAATATTAAAGAAAGCGAATGATAAGCAAGTGATGATGAGTGTTTGAAGTGATTGAAGGACTGCCAGTCCCACGTATCTTTGTGAAGAGCTTTAATGGCTGTGCTGTGAAGTGGGACAGCCTCTTCAAGTGGCTCTCTTCTTGGCAAGGTTAAACCAAGCGAATGGCAGTAACTAAGCAGTTACAGCTAACTTAACAGTTACAGCTAACTAAAGCAGCTTATAGGCAGGCATTATGATTTCATTAAAAATTTGGCAATCAGGGACAATCTGAAGAATATAAACAGGCAGAGGTGAGTAATCTTAAATAATTTTCATGAAATCAAAGAATATATTTAATGGAGTTACTTGCAAGAAAAAAATTAATGAGCTATCCTGAGACAAGCAAATTAATGAATATTTAGAATCTTATATATTGAACAATTTCACCTTTTCTCCCTGTTAGAAAGGTTCATCTTTTTTCTTGAGAAATACAGTATGACAAAATCTGTACTTGAAAGAAAAACATATGACTACCTTAAGTTATATCTTTCAATAACTCATGAAACTCATCTCACATAAAAACCTTTTCTTGCCATTAATGCTTCAGGTGCAAACCTTGTGTACCTCACATATGTATTTTAGCTTGGATTGGTAGGTGGTAGCTTCTTTCTTTTAGCTTTCGATTGTATGTGTCACTCTTTTTTGTAGTGAGGTGCATACGTGAGGGTTGTGTGACTGGCTTCATGTTCTTAAAACGGAGAAATTAGAGTTAAATTTTAGAGTACTGCAGGATGCTGGACTTTAAGTCTCCATGGACTTACAGTCTATGAAAATTTATCTGTCTTTCTTTCCATTATTTTAATAAATGCAGATAACACATCCCTGTCAAGACTCAGCTGAACTAAATATTAACTAATGCCATCCTTTAAATGAGTTTTGCATTCCTTTGATTTCAATAAAACTGTAATTTCTTGACGTGCAGCAGATTAAAACATATTTAGCAAAGCTCTAATCGACCCCAAGGTCTTCTCCCCCTTCTTTCAAATGAGTCCAAACACCCTTTATACATATCTATGTATATATATACGTGTGTGCATGTGTATAAATAAACATGTATAGGCCACTCAGGTCTTCAAAGCAAGGACATACTGCATGAGGACTGAATCAGCATCAGGAACTATAGTAGTAGTACAGTAGTATCAGGCCTTAGGCAGTGCTACTAACCACATTTATCTTCAGACACAGCTATTACTATCACATGCCAGTATAGAGAGATTAGTCTTGTACTTTGTTCTCCCAACTCTATATCCCTTTCTAGACCCACACAGCTTTCTGGAGTTGAAGACAAATCTTGTTGTCCCATATAAACCAGTACTCCCGGCATGTTTTGGATGAGAGGACAGCTGTTGTGCTACCAAGGTCCCTGGGTGAAATGTTGAAGCACGGAGGAGGGGAGCAGAGTGAAAGACATCGGGAAAGTCCTGGAAAGGGACCCCAACCTTGGGGACAGGCCAGACCAAAAGCAATGCTGTGTATGAACTGATATCACATATCACTGCTGTGAGAGGGAGTTAAGCAAAAACGTCATGTGCTCAGATAGCAACTTTGTGCCATTTCTGCACAAGTGAAGATGGGTCAGGATCAGGTGGAAGCTTGATGGCCAGCGGTGGGACTGTAACAAATTGGATGAAAATTATCAGCTCCCACCCCCCAAAAAACCCCAGTGGTAAAGGGATAAATGGGTAGGTTTTTCCCCATAGTTAGTAGGGGACAATATGCTTAAACGATGCTTGGAGCGCTCCAGTGAGGTGTTCACATGATGGCTCAGAGAACCTGCGGAAGATACATATCCTCCTTGAAGGAGTGAGAAGAAAACTTTACACTCCTGGATGCCAATGGCTTATCAAGTGACAGGAAGGGTGCAGTTATTTTATGTCACCGTTATGTCTTGCTTTTCAGCACAAAAAACAACCCAAAGATAAAACTACTCCAGGGTTTTATGTGGATGAGGAATAGCAGAATAGCTCACCTGGTATTGCCCTCTTTGGTGATAGTTTTTAGGCTGTTGGTCGATCTGTGGCTGGTGGTAGGTGATTGATATTCATATGCCCATTTTCATTCTAGTTTTGAAGCCTTTTTTTCCCCTGTAGTGTTCCCTCAAGAATAACATAACAGCATGCATAAGATTGCTCTGTCAGCAAGGAGTATGTTCTGCCTTTTCCTCCCATATCTAAGAGCCATATGCTTTCAAGTGGCAGCAAAAGAGTTAATTTTCAGAGTACTAACTGAAGGACTTTGAAAATTAATCATGGGCTATAATAATTATTGATACTTAACAGGTGAAAAATGTGCCCAGGACACAATTATTCCAGTACGCAGGAACGTCACAGGATAAACTGCTGCCGTGTCATGTCCTTCCTGCCATGGCCGTTTAGATATAGATCCTCAGTGGGACTCGGAGACATGAACAGCCCAGCGTGGCTGGCACTGGCCTTGGCTCCGCTGGGATGTGCTCTCAGGTGACGGGTGTAAGATTCTATCAAATTATCGGGCACCTTCAGACCTCGCCTGGGGCTACACGCTTGGAAACATGAGTGGCTGTGCTGTGCTTGATTAGTGTCAATATTTGAAAACAAGGTGCATGTTCGCGCAACAAAATACAGATTTTTATCAGAATGTGAAGGGAAGTCTCCCCTAAAATAACAGGAGATGCTAATGAGCTGTCTGCAAGAGGCTTAACTCAGGATGCTTATAATCTTTTAGTGTGTGATTGTGGCTGTTCTTAAAAAAATGAATAGACCTTTCAGAATTCAAAGGGCTATTTTCCTTCCCCTTCTGATCCGGCCTTCCTTTCTCCCCGCATCCCCCGAGTTGTCAACTTTCATTCTCCACTGTGATCCTAGAAAGCACAAAGGCCGGGATCAGAGAATACTTTTTTCCTCAATTAAAGATAGAAAGTAGGCAATGAAAAATAATTAAAAATGATTTCAAGAAACAGCAGGAAAGAAGTCACGCATCTCTTGCGTGCAGACAGTGGCAGCCGGAGTGAGACCATGGCTCCTCGCCGAGTTTTCTGCCGGTGTGCAACGCTGGAGCGCTGCGCACAGGTACCCCTGGGGGAGCGCAGCAGCCCGCACGCCCGCAGGTGTGCACGGCACCCCCCGGCAGCACCTCGCCCCCGCCCCGCACCCGGGTGCGTGCGCTTCGTGCGGCTGCGGGGACCCTCTCCCGGGGGGACACCCCCAAAGCTGCCTCGCTCCGGGGCCCCGGGAGGGTCCCCCGGAGGTGGGGCCGGGGCGGTGCGGAGCGGGGCCGGGGCGGTGCGGAGCGGGGCCGGGGCTGCCCGCGCTGTTCGCCGCGCCGCCGCTGGGGGTATCTTTGTACCATTTTTCATCCAGCAGCAATTTGGAGTGGAACCGTGGAACAGGGGGAAAAGCAGGGTTCTCGGCGGATTGAGCGAGCCGCGCATCCAGCAGCCAAAAAAGATTCACACACACAGACACCCCCCCCCCCCCCTCCCCGCGCCCCCCGCACCCCCCCCAACACCCCCGCACCCCTCGGGGCATCGCCGCGGCTCCGCGCTCGCCCGCCGGACATCGAGCGAAGGGGATTCATTCGTCTGGAGGGCAGTTTCGGATCGGGGGAGATCTATTGGATTAGTAGGATTATCTGCTTGCAGACGGAGAGAAGTAGCGTTTGATCATTTCTATTGCTTGCCTGATGGTCGGATTTAAATGGAGGTGGCTCGGCACGGATGAGGCTGAATTCCGGATGGGGATTTCCAGTCCCCCCCTCCCCTCGCCCCCATCCGAGGAAAAGGGAGAAAAATATATAAAAATCGCTGTAATTCGGAAGTGTCTGGGGCACGATTGAGAGCCCTCCAGCTTCGGCGGCTGGGGGAGCCGGAGGAGGCGAACCCAGCGAATTACAGTTTCAGCTGTGATTGCAGAAAAGCGGCCGTGAACTGGTAAATACTTTGATGCTCTCGGCGTGCGGGGCGAGCCCGAGCCGGGATGGAGGGGCGGCCGGGCCGGGCTGGGCTCAGCACCCCCGGCCCCGGGCTCAGCACCCCCGGCAGGGCAGGGGCCGGGCAGGGCGGCTGCGGGGCCGGGGCGCGGGGCTGAGCCCGGGGGCGCGTTGCGGTGCCGCTTTACGAGCCCGGTGCGGGTGCGGGTGTCGGCGGGCAGGGAGACGGTATTTAGCGGCTGCAAGCGGGGCTGGGGTGCGGGGCTGCGCGGGGGCTGCGGCGGCGAGCCCGAGCGGTGCCTCGGCGGCGCTGCGCGGAGGCAGGATCCGCTGCGGGGGGGCTGGGGGTTGGCTGCTCGCAGGGATTTACACCCGCACCCCCCGCATCTGCCCGCAGCGCGCCCCGCCCGCCGGCTCCTGCCCCCGCCGCCCCCCAGCGAACTTTTGCTGCCCCCGGGCGGGCCGGGGCCGGCGCTGGCCCCCGGTGCGGTGCGGAGCTGCTGCGCGCCCCGCTGCCTGCGCGCAGTGCCGTGCCTCTGCCCAGGCTGCCATGCCTGATGGAGGGCTTTTTTTTTTTTTTTTTTTTTTTTTTTCCTCCTCTCCTTCAGACATCTTCTCGCTTGGGTGTTAAGTACTGCTTTTTCTCATCTTCCTCGCCCCCCCGCGCTTTTTCCTGACGATCGCACCAGAGTCTCATCTTTGCTTGCTGAAGGAAAATCAATTTTCAACAGGTTTAATTAAAATTAATCAGTCAAATTACTTAATATTAATTGACTTATAATTAAAGCCAGAAAGAAGTTACCTTGGAATCAGGAGAGAGGATATTATCTCAAATCGTTTTAAGGATGCATATGGTTTCAGAGCAATTATATTAAAATAATTGTTTAAATAAAACAAAACAGAGCTCGATTAAAGTGTTGCGTTCTTGCTGCTGCAGGTGACACAACCTGGGCAAGCTATTTTCTTCTGTAAATTTGCTGACCTTTTTAAGGAATATCATCTTAGTTTGACACTGGTTTTCCTTTCTGGAAGACCAGTTTGTTTTAGCTTTAACAACTATGGTATTAAAAATCCAGCAGGATAAAATGGAAATATATCTTATAGGAGCTATAAATATCGAAGTGAATGTTTTTAGCACGTTTAGATGTTCTGTGAATTTGAAATGAAGCATATATATTTTTTTTCAGCATAAGTGTAAGAAATTGTTTTAGGAAATATTTTTTCCAGTACTGCCATCCAGTGTGGCAATATTTGCATTTATCCAGAGCCTTAGTGGGACCAAACCGTGCTGATAAATTCACAGAGATAATTCATATCTGAAACCATGTATTTCTGACAATGTTAAAAACAACTTTTTCATGCTCCTTTGAGACCTAGGTTGTTTTTCTAGTTTGTTTGCTTTTTTACAGTAGCAGCATTTTTGATGCATCTACAGATTATTGTTACTGGTGAAAGTGCATAGCTCTGAGCTCTGGGACCTTTTCTCCTACTTTTTTTCTGGGCTGGCTTAATTGAAGCAAAGGATACTTATGAAATTGCATGTACTTTATTACAGGCACCTGACAAGTGAAAGACCCATGTATGACATAAATTAACATGAGAAAATAGAGCCCGTTATTCACAGGGCCCTGATTTTCAAAGATACTGATTTCCATTGACTGCACTGAGACTTGTGTGGGCTCAACAGCTGTAACACGCAGCCCACTTTTGCATCTTTGAAATTAGTTTTGCAGATTGGGAGCCAAAAGCTAAGTAGCCATGTTTGGAAAGACAGGTTGGGTGGCTTTTTTTTTTTTTTTCCTTTCCTCTTTTTCCCCTTCTATATTTCTGGTGCATGATGCAGGGTTAAAGGAGGCCGCTTCTTAGTTACTTCTGATAAATGACACTGGTTTTCTTAGAACTATGGCTACAGACTGCAGCAATGTTGCAAAAGCAGCTTTGCAGTAAATGGTTAGGGGGACCTTAGATACATGTGAAGAGATCCAATTTATTATTATATTTCACGTGTATCATATGCAGACTAGGGAAAGAAAAATGAGGCTGAGGATAATCATGCTAAGTGTGCTCGGAAGCAGGATCTGGCTGAACACCTCTGTTTGTGATTAACTGAAGTAGCAACGAAAACCATCAGAGAGTGTACAGGCTGTTTAAGGCAGTAAGTTGCGTAGAAGCAAGGAGAAGAGCTGTCGTCCTGTCACTGCCTTGGTTATCTTACCCCTTTTTCTGCTGTAGGGTAAGAAGATCATATCCTGGCTGTTGATACTTAAACGTCCTTAACATTGTGGGTTTGCTCTGGATTATTTGGCTGGAGGTGGAGCAGTCTGCTGTGGAGGGTTATTTAAAGACTGGGACAGAGCTGTAGGCAGATAAATTGATTTGCAAGTGAACGGAAGATTTGAACGTGGTAATGGTGGTAGTGTCATTTTTTATCAGTTTGTATATTTACTATCCACTGGCATACACACAAGCATAAACCACTCTAATTGTTCAAATGGAGTCTGGGGAAAAGAGAAGAAAGCAGAGGCTTAGATATGGTCTCCATTCGTAATGGATTGGCTTGCCTCTCTTTATTAAAAGCAAATATACATTCCTTTCTAATAGAGACGTAGAGCTGTATTACAGATCCTTGGCTAGCTTTGAATTATTTGTTTGATGTCATATTTGTTATGTTTTTTTAATCACATGAAAAAGAAACTATTTAAAAATTAAATAGTGAAAAAGAAGGGCAAAAAGAGACAGACATTCTTTGAAAGCAAATAATGAAAAGACAACATTTTGCCAGACATTCAGTAGAAACCTTTGTGGATTTCTTTTAATAAAGGACCGGGCAGTAATCAATCTGATCCAGTAAACGATGAAATTTCTGATTAGTCCTAGATATCCATCCATGGTAAGTATAACAGGTAATGATAAAAATTAGATCCTGACTGATGAATAGAGGCTATTATAAAAGCATATTTCCATTACTGTAGCCCTGTTTCTGAGCCCTGCATCCTGAAGGAACGTATGCAGTCAAAGGAGGATGCCTGCCCTGCTACACGGCTGTTGCAGAGGAGTTTGTCTGAGAGGGAGGGAGGGAGGGAAAGAGGGAGTTAGGGGATGTGAAAAAAAAAAAGAAGCTGATGGAGAAACTTCATCATGCGTCGCGCATTGCAAGCACATCCTGTAGTTTTAATGATAAATGATGACATTACGTCCCTCAGAATGACTATTGAATTATCACATTTACAAGGGGAAATTGTGTTGACTTCTTGGTGACTCAGCTCCATGTTTCCACCTGCCCCTGAAGACCCCACGTGTTTTCCAACAGACTTTGTTTTCATAATTACTAATTGCTCATTAATGATGCTATGTATTATCCAGGGGTAAAAAGTGACTAGTTGGCTACTTAGTACCATGTTCAAGTTTTTCTGCGCACCCACTCTGCAGTGCCACTGTTCACTAAAAAACCAAAGGTGGTGTGGAGGGACACCATCTCTGTGAAGCCATGGGGCGCAGTGTCTACTGTAAATATCCTTATGGCAATCAAGCCACATAAAGGTCTGGGCTGCATACATCAGTGTAAAATGTTTTTTCCACGGCTGTGCACAAGTAAAAGATGAGGCCATTAAAAAAAAAAAGCAATTGGAGTTCCCTTTCCCCCATTTGTTGAATCTCCTGTTTTGTCCTCATAATATTTTCTGCATAATCAGGTTTAGTGCTGCCTTTGGGAAGTCTTTTACTTTCCACTGATGCTTGGTTAGGTCTCTTGCACCATATTAAAGGAGAATGTAATGCTTGGAAATTAGCAACACATGACTTTAAAATCATAAAAGTGGTCAAGGACACTTTACAAATACTATATTTCACTCATATTCCTTCAACCAAGCAGAGAACTTAAATGGAAATTTAAAAATATGTTTTTTAATTCTCCTCAATTGCATCCTGCCTAGAGATGCCACTAGCCCGCTTTTTGAACTGGTTCTGGGAATTTAAAGAGGGAAATACTTTTATGTTGTATTTTATACTTTGATTGAATTCCATCTTGTCTGAAGCTTTTAAGTTCAATATCTGAACTTAAAATCCTTCTTTAACTTCTGCCTTCCCAACCCCGTCCCCCAGCTTCCAAAAAAGTTCTTGAAAGCAGTAAAGTGTTATGTAGGCACATAGTGTTAGAAATACTCATGAGGAGAAAACGACAACTTCTTTAGAGGAAACCTTACTACATAGACATACTGAATATTTTGACATCCTCAAATCTGTGTAAAATAGGTGTTGGGGGATGGTGCTTTTGTTTCTTCAGCTGGTTTCACAAAGGTGGGTCACTTTGGTGGAGACCTGGGCACTGAGTAAGTTGCCACCAGACCTGGCTGCTGGGTTAGGAAACACTTCTGGGGCTGGAGGCCGGGTCAGCATCACCAGGATGTGACCACAGGGGGACCCGACACCAGTTGCTATAACTTAAATAAGTTTCTTTCTCACAGATAGTGGTAGAAAATGAAAACAGGACAAGGAGCTGAATAATAGGAGCTGCACATGAAGTCAGATGGAAAGAGTAAATCTTTGTAGACATTTAATGATGTTATATTCTAAGCTTTTTGGAAATTTTATTTGAATTTTTTTTACAACAGTAAATACAGCCTCTGCTATATCCTATTTCTATTTCATGTGAGAGAAAAATTCCCCGTCTATGGCACAACACTTTACTGCTACCATTACTGCAGACTTTATAGATCAGAGATGTGTCAGCATGTTAGCTTTAGCTGTAATGCTTTTTTTGTGTGAAACCTTATGGGCCTTGCAGCCACTTTCTCATACTGACACTCATAAAACGTTCAAGTTCTCATATTTATTATTTAATTTGCTTCCTATATAAAGCAACAGTGTTCTTTGATACATGAATGTGAAGCCAAAAATGACAGGCAGGCATGAATGGGACTAATGAGTTTTAATAGTGCACATATTAGAAACTGCTAAAGGAAGTTTAATTAAGAAAAACAAGTTAAGCATGAAATTCATTTTGGAACAAATACAAGTAAAGTCACAGATGTACAGAATGCTACATCACAGGAAACGGACTCTCAAGTTGATAGATCCCTATAATGCCAATATTGCACTTGAAATGTAGTGTGCACTCTGCAGTTCTGGAAAGCATGGCAACACAACTCAAGAGCACTTTCGAAGTTGAGTTAGACATGTCGGGTTTGTGATTAACAAATTATATTTATACCTCTGTGGCTTTTATGATGAGTTGGAATTTGATCTCAATTGCCCTGATGGAACTGAGACCAGAATCTGATCAGGCAAGGAAAACATTGGGTCTTTTTTGTGCCACAAGGAAGTTTGGGGGTTTCTTTTGTTGTTGTTTTTTTAAGAACTCATTTTATTGAAGAGCTGGTTATTGATCTAACTCCACAACAAGGGCTTTGTTTTTTGGAACTGTTATTGTATGGTATCCAGATAGAAAAACAATTCATAGACAAATGTGAGTTCATTCAAGCATCTTTGTTTTCAGACTTCTTTCTCCAGAAATGGTAATAACTCTATTTGAGCTGGTTTTAATTTTGAATTCCAAATGCCCCCAAAGTAGGAATAAAAAACCCTGGTATCTTTCTTATGAATCTGATATGAAAGCTTGCCTTAGGTGATGAACTAACGTTAAAAGCAGTATTATTGTTGATGTAATAATTGTAATAAAGGCAGTGAACAAAGTACAATTTACTTTTCTCATATGATTAACCCCAGTGCACCAAGGGTTACCCACAAATATATATCAGGTAATGAACTTAGTTACTAATTCTATAGCTATCACCTGCAAGAGACAACAAAAGAACACTTAGTTTCAAGGGCCTTTGGATGGGTTCTAGTATACTCTTGTTGGAGTGATCAGATGGGAAGCATGTGCATAGAGTGTTAATTGAAGCAAGTTAAATCCACTTGACTTTATGATATACAATATGCAGGTTTCAGTACTGAAGATCTGAAATTGGAAACATCAGGGATAATTTTTCCTCTGGTATGACCTCTGATTAACATGAGTTCAGTTGAATTTCTACAGTAGGTCAAAAAACCTTCATGTCCCAAAGCACACTGCACACATCAACAGAATCGCCATTTGATCGTTTGGCTGAATAGTTACAGTACTCAAAAGCAAGTATGATGTGTGGTCCATTTAAGAGTTAACCGTAAGCTGCTAAAAGGAATAAAGGTTCACTTCAGTGCCCATTATATTCCAAGCCAGTGCATCTGTCATTTTTAATTTAAATCTGTATTACTTAGCTGTCTAAAACTTTACACATAAGTGACAGAGTTACCCATTCTTTCTGTTATGGGTAAAATCACCATTTCGTTACCTACTTACTGTGCAAAATGTCAGACAGCTATAGTCCACGTTAAAAAATTGTAGCCAGCTTCTGGTAATATAAACAATTGCTTCAGCTAAGAAGTAGAACTGTTTTAAGAAAATGATTTATTGATACGCGTAAATGGAAGATGATGAGACTTAAGTGACCTTCTTCTTCTCATAGGTTTAATTTGTCTAATTCAAAAACAGCTTAACAGAAAATTATGATCAGAAGCCTTCCTATTTTGGCAAACTAAGTTGCAGAAATTATTTAAAGGGATCTTTTGATCATGAAAATGCTAATTAATAATGAGTTAGCATTAGTGAATGTTCCCACTAACAGGGAAGAACAAAAATATAGCGAAGCTGAGAACCGCATGATAATTTAAATGAGTCTTATAACACCTACTCAGTTCAATTCAATTTTTCACTGATTTGCACTACACTGCATTGAATAACATATTTAAATATTGTATTTTTTACTAATTTAGTTGTAAAGGTTTTATGTACCAAACATAACATTAAATAAAGGTAAATGTGAGACTGGCACTGAGGAGTCAATCTCTCTGACCTGGGAGTGATACATTTACACAGCTTGTAGCATCTGGAGATCCTCACCACTGGGATGTTTGTGGACCCATGTAGCATAACAGTTGTAATCTCATACTACTGTGGGGTGGGACCACAAGCCCATTAGAATAATGTCTTGGTCATACCTTTGCTGGTGGTCTCAGCAAAGGCTGTGCATCTCAGTAGGGTTGGATTTGTCGCTGCTTTCTGGAACTTCCAGACCTTCTCTCGGGTGGAGGAGATGCTGGCATGTGGGAGCTAACCAAACCCCACCAGAGCTGTACTCTTCTGAGGTGTATGTGTTCAGGATTGCAGTCCTCTTCCGTTATAATTTCATACACCTATTTTTTTAAATGCAGGTAGTTTATTTCTCGAACTAAATACACGTAAATCTCTTCTCTTCACCAAGTATTTATGGAAATACCCAAGAGCAGGGTCTGTTTCAAAATCTTTACTAATACATAGAAAATATGCTGTAGTTGACACAATGCTTCCCTTTGCTAACTTGAAACATGAAAGAAAAGATGGGGAGTTCTATGATGCATCTCTTGAGGATTTGTCTGATCGTGTTTACAATTGGTATGTCACACTGACCTAGTGTTCACCCTGGGTCAGAGTCTTTCCTTTAATGGCTTCTGTTCCACTGGCCACGTTCCTTTTTGGCATTGTAGTGTATTTTAGAACACGGATTTCTTTTTAAAGACACGAAACATCTTTAGGCTCTTCGTTCTAAGTAGAGACTGTTGTAAGTGAAAATGGATGCAAATGTAGTTGGTTCTGCAAAATAGCATTTATGTTTTGAAATGAAGTGGCATTGTGTGGCGTTCAACACTCTTACAATCACTTTCTATGAATATTTGTGCAATTGGGATTTACTAGCCAAACTGAGGTGGAAAGGAATTTTTCAGCATGAATATCAAATCACAGAGTATATCTTCAGCTAAAAAGAAAACAGCCAGTGGTGTAAAGATATCATAACAGTACCTTTTACATGTGCTGAAGCTGGAAAGTGGCCAGAAGTCTTGGGTGCCACTAAAGTTTTTAATAAGCCATTGGAGCTATTGCCAGGTGGTGCAGTTCAAGACATCCCTTGAGATCTGGAGCTCTGTGCACGAGTAACAAAGAGGAGTTTAGCTGCTGCAGTTTGCAGCAGATGTGACCTGTTGTGGGATGCCCTATGTCATTGGAAATGCAAAGATGCGCTGAAGTTATCTTGCATTGTTCGCTCCTCGGCATACTAAATGCCTCTCTAAGGTATGTCGGAATCTGAGCTATGAAGTAATTTAAATTCAGAAAGGAAGATAATAAAATAATAGATGATAGAAAAAGCCTCTACATAGTATAGTCTGTTCCAAAGACCATGAAAGACTTTATCAAATACCTTTTACAGTAGAATTCATTTGTGTTACCACAGGGAACAATTGTGATCCTCACATCTAGACAATAATAAAATCTGAAAATGTTTCTCCTCCTCCTGCTCAGATCCACAATATTTTGACGCTGAACTTGTCCCGAATTGATCATCATTACTTTTTAGTTTACTCTCCTGCCCGTCTTCCTGATCATTCCTGCTCCTGTTTATTGCTTCTCTTTCTTTCCATTGATTCCCGTTGAGGCAAGTCAGATACCAAGGGAAAGCCCTACGCGGATCACTTACTGGAGGACTAAGGAAAATTTTGTTTAACATTGTCTCAACAAGTAAGACAAGTTCGAGGCCAACTTGCCTGCTTGCCTTTCCACCTAGTGCTCAAAATAAAATTTTGGCATTAAACTCTCAAGATTTTTGATGAATCTCAGTTTTTTTATTTGTTTGTGTTTGTAATCTTACAGCTTCAGAGCAGGCTTGAATGTTTGACCCCTCAGTCTCAAAAACCACCTCCGCCCCCCCCCCCCCCCCCCCCCGTTACTTAGTTGTGTAAAAAGAAAGGCTGGGAGGGGGGGGCGGGAAATCCAAAATTTAAGTTGCAAATACAATGAAAATCTGTTGATTCCAATTCTGCAAGTGCTTTTCAATTTACTGCCCTGTATAACCTATAAACCCAACCACTGAAGCTAGCTGCTGCCTGATAGTTAATTTTTTAGGAATAGCCAAACACAGCATTGAGTTCTTACCTTTTTAGCCTCCTGTCTCAGTCGTAGAGTAAAAGCACCTCTCCTATGATACAGGCTGAGAGAGCTGGGGTGCTTCAGCCTGGAGAAGAGAAGGCTCTGGGGAGACCTTGGTGCAGCCTTTTAATACCTGGAGGGGCCAGCAAGAGAGCTGGAGAGGGGCTCTTTACAAGGGCATGTGGTGATAGGACAAGGGGTGATGGCTTAAGGCTGAAAAAGAATACATATAGATTAGATATAAGGAAGAAACTTTTTACCCTGAGGGTGGGAGGCGCTGGCCCAGGCTGCCCAGAGCAGCTGTGGGTGCCCCGTCCCTGGCAGGGCTCAAGGCCAGGCTGGACGGGGCTGGGGGCAACCTGGGCTGGGGGGAGGTGGCCCTGCCCGGGGCAGGGGGCTGGAGCTAGGTGGGCTTTAAGGGCCCTGCCAACCCAGACCAGTCTGTGATTCTATGAAAACCTTCTCCATGGGAGGCAAACCAGAACTTTAGATCACAGCAGAGCTGTTCAGCTGCAATGACAAAACAGCTAATAGACAAGCTTAAAACTATAGCTCAGCTCTAGGATTTGGGTCGAATTTATATTTACATTGAATTTACCACTTTAGGTATCAAAAGCGTATTAAAAAGTTGTCTTGGATCTGAAAACAGGTCTAAGTTTTTTTGAGTGAAAGTGTTAAGTGAGTTATTAGTAGTATCTTGGTAATTTTCCCCATTGAACCAGCTCAGCAGCTTGAAATGAAAAGGATGCTATTTGGCACAGCTATGTTGAATTTTGTTTGTCCTCAGACCTTCCCCAGACAATGTAAATTAGCAGGAGGTCTACTTAAGATTAAGTTCTCACTATTTACAAAGTTGAGAAAGAAAAGAGAGTACAGATTTCCATTCCTGACAGAAAAAAAACGAAACCAAACAACAAACCCCTGTGGATTTTAAGACCTTGTGGAAAAGGTTTAAATCTGTGGAGGTTTTTGACTACCACTAAGGAATAATCTACCATCTTTCCATGACTTACTGTACATCAACTCAGAAAAGCAAAGTTGTACTAGGTGCCTTCTGCTCTGGCACCTGCTTATGTACTCCGCCTTTACTATTTCGCAAGTAATATCCTACTCTCTTCAAAATTTGAGATGCAACAAAGCAACAGTCTTCCCAAAGGCAATTGTCTGCATGCCATTCTGTGTAAGTTTATTGAACTAAATGCAAACACGTACATCAAGTTTGGGGAATTATTTTCTGCAGCTAAATTGGTGTGTTTCCAGCAAATGGTGAGAATCTGAAGCTGGAGAATAAAGGATATAAGCTTGTTTGTTAATGCAGTTTCACAGTGAAGGTGTTAGAATTAGCAGAGAAAGAAAGGGAGAGAGAAAATTGCGGAAAAGCTTCATCTATCTCCTTATTGCCTCCTGAGATAGATTGTTCAGAGCTAAAGGAACACTAGACATGAACCAAATCTCCTGCTGTCCTATATAGCTTTTACAATCTCCTTTTTAATAACCCAAACTGCAGGGTAGTCTGACTATTAGACAAGCCGTTCTTTTGAATTCTCTCTACAATGTGTATAGACATGATAAAAAAAAAAAACAATTCTCATTAAAGCTGCCAATGCTGTTTCAAAAGCAGGTGGTTTAAAATGTTTCCTATACAAAGCAAAACACATTTCTTGTGCATTATACACTGCTTAATAGGGAGTGTAAGATCACACTGCTATGTTGTGTATAACACTGCATCTTAAATAATAGGATTTTGTAAGTCGTGTTGGAAATATGTTTAACATGAATATGGAAGATATAATGATATGCACTGAGCAATTTTCAGAAGTGCTGGAACACAGCCTTGTGTGACAACCTCTGAGCGAAAGTAGTTGAAAATAAGATCTGGAATTTGAGATTATACAGTCTCTGATCCTAACATTTTTTTTTCTAGGATATTGTTCAGTCAGCGTGTGGGTATATAAAAGATAAGATTTCTACTGCCCTATGGGAACTTTTATTGTTTATGTTATAAATTAAGGACGGTAGGGATTGAGTACATTCATCATGCATTTTCATTTTTCATTAAAATCAGTAGTTTATAAGGAATGCAGGATTGGTCTGAAGTAAAAACCGTGATATACAGCTCCATCCCTGAACGGGCTGTTCATATCCTTTTCCAAATCTGTTTTGAAAAGAAAACCAAACTAAACCAAACCACTGAGGTCCAGTTATACTCCCGTGCAAATTCAGAGTTTGCCATTCACTTCAGGGGGAGCAGATTTTGGCCTTTCGTTGATGTGAACATTTCACTCTGGAGGTGTTTTTCATCAGAAACTTGTGGAGTAAGAAAACCATATCAAGTGTGGTAATTCAGGTTATCATGAATAAGCACAGTAGTTCGTGTTATCCTTACAAATATGTTCCAGTTGCCTTGATGTTTTTATCAGAAGTTGTATTTCAAAATGAGCAAAAAAAGTTTGTATTTATCATAATCTGCTTTTGATGAAATAAAATGCCTTTGAGTCTTCAGTATGCCTGTCTATATTAATTTCACTATCTTCTGCTTTAAGAAATAATTACTTTCATTTTGATAAATCAACCTGTGCAAACAAGGTGAAAATTGATTATGAGCTGATTAAGTTAAAATATTAACATAAACACTTATGTAATGGAGCCTGTCAGCAAAGCGCTTACCCTTAAAAAGGTGAATTTAAAACTGTATTTTCTGTGAGTCCTGTTTCTTCTAAAAAAATCTCTATAAATTCAACAGGTGACATTATAGATAATCCCGTAATCAGTGCTTCACCCACCATTTCATGGACCCATAAACTACTGCAATTTTACTTACATGACTCTAGCAACTATTAATGTATGTAAATAACTTGTGAAACATCTAGTTATCACTCTGCTCATATTAGCTCTTTCATACTAATGATTTATTTTCATTTTCTCCAGGATATAGACCTGCGGCTAACTGGATTTGATTTATAAGAGGGGATTCTGCAGTAAATGGCTGCTCTCTTCATATTGCTGCTATGGAAAACAGAATTGTCAATAGGATGTAGTCTGATAAATAGTGCTGAGTGAAGATGCAGCTTCAATAAGTGTGAAATCAATGGAAGATACTTACCGCATGAAAAGCCTTTCGAGATTTTTCTGACAGGCACCTATTTAGGAAACTTGATCCGTTTCCTTCAGTTGCCCTGTTTTTACACCAGTGGATACAAATCAGATTGCTTCATTGTAGTTACACAACTAATGTGGGACCATGGCCTTTCCAAGATCCGTGTGGCTGAACTGTGTATGGAGAGCGATGATAGTCCGCCTGTTACACATGGGATTGAATGCCACTTTTGCTTTTTGTATACTTGGATTTTTGCTTCACGCTGCAGCTGTGTCCTCCCAAAAATTGGATGATACCAACCCAGTGGTGACCACCAACTTTGGCAAGATAAGAGGGATTAAGAAGGAACTTAATAATGAGATTCTGGGGCCCGTTATTCAGTTTCTTGGGGTTCCGTATGCTGCCCCTCCAACAGGGGAGCGCCGCTTCCAACCTCCTGAGCCTCCATCTCCCTGGGCAGATATCAAAAATACCACTCAGTTTGCTCCAGTGTGCCCCCAGAACATTATAGAAGGCAGGCTGCCTGAAGTCATGCTTCCCGTGTGGTTTACTAATAACTTGGATGTAGTTTCCACCTATGTACAAGATCAGAATGAAGACTGCCTCTATTTAAATATCTATGTCCCAACTGAGGATGGTGAGTTAATAGCAGGCAAAACAGGGAGATCTTTCTATTTTCCTGTTCTACGTTCTAACAATATTAATTCACGTGTACTGGTAGCACGCATGGCTTTCTTTGTTTGCATGCCAGCATATTACATGTATGCATGCTGCTTTTCTGTGTTTGCATCTGTCCTTGGGTTTTGTATTTGGTTTGGTTTTTTTTTTTTTTCTTTTTCTTTCCGTCTACACTCATTTTTTTTTCTCCCACAGCACGTGTATTTTTAGGTCAAAGTTGGTACCTAATTCTCATTGCCACCCACTGACTTCTGGGAAGATGCATCAACATCTTATCCATTGCATGTGCAGGCACAACAAGTTGAGAATCTTCCACACCTAATAAAGCAGGTCATATTTAAGTTAGATAGTGGTGTTGCATGCTCCTACTGTCTGTGATGGAGCTCCATGTTATTTTCTAGTCTTCTATTCATTTTTCAGTCAAAAGAATATCCAAGGAATGTGCCAGAAAACCCGGCAAGAAAATTTGTAGAAAAGGAGGTATGTATAAAGTGGACAAAAAAAAATACGGGGGAAAGATCGAAACCTTGCAAAGGAAGAACGAATAATACAGCTGAAAGAGGCTGATTTGCTGATGCTATGAAGTGAACTGTTAGGAACTCTCTTGTCCTAATGAAGCTAGAAAGGTATTCAAAGAGAGGACTGTGTACAGCAGATGAGAAGATAACATTTGTAAAGCCTGAACTCAGTTGCACCTGCTCATCTCTCTTGCACTATCTCATACTGACCTTATTGGCAGCTTCTCTCTCTCGGCCTCGTGGTTCAGAGGAGTGCCTGTCACTCGTACGTAGAGACGGTACATTGCATATGCGTGCATAGGAGGTAGCTCGTATGCCTGGGGCTGTTGCCACTGAAGTTGCTGGCACAGCTCCGCAGCTCTGTATTCCAGTGGTGTAGCGTAATGGCTGTGATGTATTATGGCAAAGCAGAGCTGAAAATCTGCATTGCCTTTCTACGTGAGGCACCTTGTTTTCTTGGAACAGTGAGAACTTTCCTGAAATGCAGATGTGCAACTTTTTTTCATTTACATGCTTCTAAGAGTGAGCGTTGATTTCCTTTATTATGTGATTACAGCTCTCTTTGTAAAACTGAGAATCTCTTAATAGGGTTGTAGGGAAATGTTAAAATATTGTGACATGGTACATTGGAAACTAAGGCTGCTTTTGGAAGCTTTGGAAACTTGGCTTCTACACTTTTCGTGTTAGATAGTATTGGAGAATTTGCAGATTTCACTGTGAACATTTGCAAATTCCCAAAGCAATTGGTATGTGATGTAGAAGGTATATTTTCATACTGATTTAAAGTATTAGTGGAAAGTACTGATTTTGTACTATACACATTTGTTTTACATCAATTATTTTTCTGTATCATTTTCTTTAAAATGATGTGTTAATAGCTGGACTACATTTGAATCTAGAATACTTTTTAAGGTAAACAAAGAGTAGTGTGGACGTACACTGTTGCTCATTAGCAGTAATCCATATTTTTTGTATCAGTTGCTATTCCAGAATAAATACATTTTAGGAAAGTGTCATAGTAGGAAGTTGCTTAGAGTTGGGTGAAATTGAACTCTGTAAAGCCTGTATTAGGTTTTTAAGGTGATATCTAGACATCTAAATGAAGGTGGCCTTATTTTCCAAGGTTTTTGCTCTTGTAGCTCCTACTGACTGTTGGTTGTTGCTAGTTGTTAACTATTAATTGTTAATTATAGTTGCTCAGTGTATGCTTTTTTAGATGTCTAAACCCACTTTCAGTGACTTTGGGCAGTTTGTTTGTAAAGTGTCAGGCTTTGAGGCAACAGCTAATGTTTTCTATTGGGGAGTTTTTGCTCAGTGCTGTAAAAATACAATTGCTTGAGCTGGATTCCCAAAGTCTGAAACAAAGATAATCAGGGTACTCTGAGCAACGTCATTTCTTCACACATCATTCAAGTTAGAATAGCTGCTGTCATTTATATGCATTCAATTAACGTGCAGTGCTGCAGCAGTTATTACGCAGTTCATCAAGCATGTGTAATTAGCTGAGCAACTTTCACTTCCTATCACCCAGACACTGATTCACAAAGTCATAAATAAAGATGCAGATCTCCATCATTGTTCTCAGAGAGTATCTTTTCCTATGAGAGAATATTACAAAAAATATTAGAAAAATAGCAAAAATAAAGGGCAGGAGAGCCCAGTAGATGAGAAAGTCATGTTTATTGTCCTGCGAGCCAGAAGGAGAATAGAGAGAGCTATTTGAAATTCAGTAGGTACCTTTCCAGTTAAATTCATTGCACAGAGAGCACAATAAAAGGCAGCAGAACCTACCTTTTCCCTTTGACAAGTGCAGAGAATGCCTGAATACCTTCAGCCGGGGCAGCTGGCATAGCTGTAGTAGTCTTTGTTCCCCAGGTAACTCATGTTTTACTCCCCTGTATACAACCTAAGGTTATGCTTGGCTTGGTTTGCCCCCATACCTCGTAGTAAAAGGGATTGTGTTGTAGAACGAAGTTGCAATACAGTCGCAGCATCTTAGCAGCCACAGCAGCATGGAATAGCATTGGTTTTGTGTGAGAAAGAAGGCAGGCCCAATATTCTCTCTTTTACTGGATTTTTAGGTTGCAGGCATTTAATTACATTTAGTGATGAAAATTACTGGAAAGAGAAAATGCGAAAACAAGAGGCAGACCTTTACACCATCTTTTTAATTAAGAAAGGATATCTAAATTCGAAGTGTCTGAACCAACAACCATATGCTATCATATATATGGTTCCATTCTTTCTTGTTACATGAAATACATTGAATTAACTAAATAAATTAGCACCTATGCTTAATTGTCAGTTGAAGGACATGAGAAAATTCAGAATTTTGAAGAACAGGGAGTAATCTGATGAAGGTAGGTGCAGAAACGAGAGGAATTTATCCACGTGTCACACTGGAGATTGCAGCGAGCATGATAACCATCAGCACCCGCGGGTGGGGCTTGGGTGCCCACGCCGCGGGCATGGCAGAGCCATGGGCTGGAGCTGGGGGAGAAGGAACGAGACAGTACAGCAAATATGGATGCCTGTGCTTCAGCATACTTCATCTTCAATTTACTGATCAATAGATAAAGAAAGATGATCTGGTTTTGTGTCTTTTGCTTCAGGTACGCGAAGGTCAGAGGTTGCTAATTCCGTTATGGGGATGCCTACAGGCAGAAACCTCTCTGTTTGCCAGGGCTGGTTTTAGAAAAGCTGTGCAAAGGCATCCGATTCATTCAGTGTTGGTGTTTTAGAGGCTAGACTCCATAATTCTGAATCTTAATAGAACCTAGGTTATATTGTAGGTAACACCGTTTTACTGACTGATATAAATTATATTGTTGATTTTGTGGTATTTCCTGAATTTCCTGAAAAACTTTTGCATTGTTTCTAGGGAATACCTGAATAGTTTTGCATTCTGGTATTTCAGGTCTCTCTGACTTTATAGTCAAAGCAAAAGTATTTTACTTGGGATCTGGAATGGTACGCGGTAGGACAGGGTAATTTACAATCCCTGAGGGGGTCTGCACATCCTGCTTAAGCTGCATGTCTGTGTTTGTTTAATATTCTATGTTCATTTCTGTGCGTTGTAACAGTTTGCACCATGAATTTCCTACTTTAATGACAACTACGTAAAGAAAATTTGAAAGAGATCACTAATATGACCACTAAAAGAAGCCCCAGGTATTGTGTGTTCAGCTCGTGGGATGATAGCATGCACTTTCTTACGAACCTGTACTGAAGCCTTCACATTGCCTGCAGATATCGTAATGCGAAAATGTGGAGGTGTACTTTTTGTAGAGAGTATGATATAGACTCAATGCTATGGAACTAGGCACAGGCAGTTTTGGATACATTAGTATCTGTAGGAGAACTGGGGGTAGAATAAGGAAAGAAATCACTTGATCCTTACTTCTGTGTTCAGGAATTAGCAGTGGCTATCAGGAGACTGCCCAACATCAGTGACTTCTTCACATTTGGTTTCTGTTTCTTATTCTAGTCGATGCAGTGAATAAATTTAAAATGCAAAGAATCATGATCTGAACTATCTCATTTGAGAGTGTAGGATTAGACAGCTCTATTAATATTTATGCCTCCTAATGGGCTACTTGATTTTTCAGAGCAAAGCTCCCAACACCATACTTTCTGGGTTATGGCTGTGGTTACTGTGGATGCGTAGGTACATATATACATACATACAAATACATTCTTGGAAATGAAACACAAATCACGGTGCTATAGTCTCATCCTGCTTTGATCATTGTTGTTTTCAATAGAGAATATATTACATCAGTAGTGATTCTTAAATGGCACTGATAAATTCAAGGCTTTTAAGCTTAGCAATATGAAATATTTTTTACAAATCTAAGCAGAAATTTAGCCTGTTACCCTGTGTTTCTGTTGGGTGTTGGTTCCAATACTCCATTTAACTATCCTAGAACTGTTTACTTGTCATCCAATTTTGGAAAAGAGAAATTCATGCAATGTGTGCAGTTCCTATGAACTTCATTAAATGAACTTCTTTCTGTATACCTGTTTCAGTTCTGAAATCAACCAGAAAAAAAACAGGCTGAGACCTGTGAAAATGTGTATTTCCACTGGCAAAATTTGTCAATCAATTAACAGATGCCTTTTTTTCTAAATACTCAATGTAGAAAATAATACCAAAGTACCAGACTTGTAGATGGCTTATTGTCAAAAATTATTGAAATATTATTTCTCTATGGCCATATAAAACAGTATAAAATCTCAGGTGTGAGCCTCTATCACTGTACACTGAGCTATGTCAAAATATGTTGCATTGCCATTGGGCTAAGAACATGCGTTCACAGACCCCTGCCAGGGCGCATGGTGCCTGAGAGTGAGTGCCAAAGCCCGCAGAGGTACCTTCATGCATATTTTGGTGTACATCGACCATTTTGAAGGATCTATATCTTCATTAGGCCACTTTGGAGATTCGTGACAAATTATTTGCTTGTAGTATGATTGTGTCAGTCGTTGCCTGTACACATTTGAAATTTTTCCCCCTTTCACCCTCGCTGGCTCCTGGCTGAAGAGCCCACATCCTTGTTCTGGCTTTGTGAGGCCAAAGCTCATCTGTGCGGTATCAGCGGGCACACATGCAGTCCATAATCCTGAACTCCCGTGCTATGCACTAAGACGCCAAGATTGTTCTTTTTCTATTCCTTTTTGAAGCACTGTATTCCTGTTTCTCATTCCTCAGATACCACTGCGGCATTTCCTATTATACTAGTAATACATGGAAAAAGATAATGAAGCAAACATTGTCTTGTACCAGACCTTTTCATCCTTTCACAATCTAAAGCTGTTAGTGTCAGTTAGCAGCATTTTTCAAAGATATGCAGTAGGTTTATGTCATATTTGAAATAAAATAAAATGCTTAAACTCTGATGTACTTCCTCCAGTCCTCTTTCAGGGTGAGCCAATGCTTGACAATACAAGACTTCGCAGACTGCATTTTAAGACTCCAGTCATCTTAAATGCCATCAACACTGGTCAAAGTCCTCTGTAAATGTCTGGTTGTTTGGGCTCTGGGCTTTTGCTGACCACGCAGTTGTCGTGCTGTCATTGCCTTGTTCATATACCTTGACAGTGCTTATAGCTCTAACAGGTCTTAAATTCTGATCTAATTCCATTCCTTGTCCATTATTTTACTGCTTGCTTTTCATTTTCTACATCCTCCCACACACAGGCTCTAAAATAGTACTGATAGCCTGATAATACTAAGTCAGATAAAACTGGTTTGTGCTTCTTCCCCTGGCCTTTCGTGGGTTGGACCAGTTGTACTCAGTAAACAGCTGCGAGATGGTTTTCCCTTCAATTTGCTAGTTTCTAATTTATCGTTTAAAGCCAGAATGGATAAATATTATAAAAATTAGCTACATTGGTATATTTGTATAGGTTCAGAGAAACATTTCAGGAACTCATATGACTTTAGGATAACTATTTTTTCCCTCTTGCTTTCCATGCCATTGTTCCCCATTGTTTGCCCATCTCTGTGTTCATGCTCTTCATTTCTTTGTCTCCTTATAAAACACACGGATACAAATAGTTTTAGTAATCTTGGCATAGTTTTTTAAGCTTGAAACATGATGCTTACATGTGTCAAACCATTGTTAAGGATCATCTCAATTATAACGTTAATAATCTGCTTATAACTCGAATATTGCTCCAGTACAATTTCAATTTTCTTCAAATTCTTTTCACTTATAATTCTTCAGCCCTCTTCATTTTTACTTACTTTATGTTGTCAAATTTACATGTCTTCTCTACTTTGATATGTATAGTATTATTAACTATAGTCTGCATTCAGAACCCAACTGCTTTAATGAGCTTAACAGAAATGAGATTTGTTTTCAGGATATCAAACCATTTCCTTGTGTTTTAATATTAATGTCTCTTATTTCACTTTCTCGTACTTGTAATTATGATTTATCCTGTAAAGAAGCAGCACGGAACAATACAAGGCTAAGGGAAGTGGGGCAAAGCTGACTTGAAGCTGCATTTGCACCCATGTGCCAGTGCATTGCTGGGACCAGCGTGGTCACTGGCTGGAATCAGAGCTGCCTCAGGGCTGCTCGGGGTGCAGGCAGAAATTGCAGGATGCATGGAAATGGCATAGTGCAGATGCGGCAGCTGATTTCCCCTTCCAGAGTTTTACCAAAGTGTTTTGAAACATTTCAGCAGCAACAGTAAATCATGTTGCTAATTCTTCTGTTGTGGGAGCTCTTTTAATATCCCTTTATGCTATCAGAGCAGTAATCGGAATCTGCCCTGGCTGAATTTTCTATATGATTTTTATTGAGGGTGGCTTTTGCCTTTCCTATTCATACAAATAGTACAGTCAAGACAGAGTAAGTTGAGTCTTAGGAATGTGCTTGTGGAGAAGGAAAGTTACCCGACTGAAGAACTTTGGGTTCTTCAGCTGATAAAGATCTGGAAGAAGTTCCTTTATTGAAATACCATGGCCTTGTAAAGGTCTGTCGACCAAGGGGGATGGAGGGAAAATAAATCTTCTGCAGGGTTTCTGTCTCAGCAGTGGTATAGCCAGTAGATTTGACCCAAAAGACACATTTTGGGAGATCACAGCCGGTATGACTGCTAAGCTTTAGCAGCAGCTGTGCTGGAGTGCTGTGCCCTGAAGGAAGGCTCACAGTCCCACAGCAGCTGTCAGGGACCTCCTCTGCATGTGGACCTTTTCCCAAGTACTTTATGGTGGTCCAGGATCTGTCCCTTTATGTTGCAGAGGGATCAGAATACAGTTTGTATGCTGTTGTGGGCACTATTCACATCTTCTTTCTCTCGACAGCAATTTACAATTCAGTGTGTTGTGAGATGCTGAGTTATCATGGGATTATTAGGTTTGAGCTACACTGATGTCAGGGGTTTTAGATCAGGCCCTGCAGAGGCAAAGTACTGAGGTATCTTGATATGGTTTAATATTTGTTTAAATATTTTTTTTACTCTTTATTTTATAATGTGTGGAAAATCATATATGTAGTGTATATATGTATATATAGAGAGATAGCTAGTAAGGCAAAAACTATAGGAGAGAGACAGCCATTTATTATTTGTATTTGTTTTCTGGAAAGCTTCCATTTGTTAAATTTCACCCTTTTTGTAAAGGCCTTCTTTAATTATTAGCTGAAAATCAGGTATTTATGTAATTACCATAATTATATCTACACATCTAGTGTACTTGCAATTATTTCATTAAAGATTGTAATTATTATACAATTATAGGGGATAATGACGTCCTTGTAACATGTTGCAGAAGCCCTAATTAAATGGTGGCATAAATGAATTGGAAGTGATTTTGAAGTTTTGAATATTGTTTTATCAGAAATATCAGAAGTGATTCATCCATATTATGAACTGGCAGTAAAACCCCTCCAAAGTTATTTTGAGAAAAGATTTCACAGAGCTCATGGAAAAGGATTTGTCTCTGTTGCCTTTTCTGTCTTCACTTTCTGTTCTCTATATTCTTACACCTAAAAACTGTGCAGATTTTTAATGGAAAGGTGCATTGTGTAAGAAGATTGCACAGCTTGCCGAATCTTTCTAGAAGGCTCAGTGCAGAGCAAATAGGATCTATGTGCAAGCACAGTCTGTACTTACACATCCCTCTTCTATACAGAGGGAAAACCCTATGCAACAGTTGGTTCAAGATGATGAAAAAGGTCCATGAAATTTAAGGGGGTTTTCATTTTATGCTGAGTTTTAATGATCTGCTTCTACATTAGAACATCCAAATAGTGTGACTGCAGGTGTTTGGGAAAGAGGAAAAAAATTCCTTGTGTAGCATGGATCCATGTGATGCCAACCACATGAAGCACAGCAGGTGGACTAAGCAGCACTGATACCGAGGAACCCTATGGAGCGTCTCCCTCTCTCTCTTCCAGAGTGGGTGGGGAATGACGGGCAAGGACAACATATGCCAGAATCTACCAAAACCTCAGGATTCCAGATTTCTCACCCTCTGTCATGTCAACCTTCTGTAGTGTGCAGATGATCTCTCTTCCTTCAGTTAATTTGAAAAGTCATGGAAAATGGCAGTACTGCATATATAATTCTACGGCTTATTTTATCATTCTGTTTTTTTCACTTCTAATGCAGTGTGTTCTTAAGTGATGGGTGTACAACAGTGTACCTATGGCATGACTGGCAGCCACGCAGCCACCCTTACCATGACATCTGCCTCGGTTTTGCTTCTCAAAGCCAGCACCCCGCTGCCGGGCTGAGGCTCTGGGCAGGCTGGAGCTACATGCAAACCAGCTGGAGGGGCCTCCCATCTCCCTTGCACCCGGCTGTTTACCTCCCACCTACCAGCTGGGACTCCTGCTCCAGGCTTTGCTCCCAGTTTTGTTAGGGGAATGACTCATGCACATTCTTCCCAGTTACTTTAGATGAGTTCAGGCAGAGTAGACAAACCTGTTTAATTCACTTAATTCACGTCAGCTCATTTTTGCCCAGGCCTGATTAAGGAGTGTTTTCGGGGTCTACTCTACTGCAGAATTTTAATGTCACACAAAAGGACAGACACAAAGCTCCAAGGGGCAGGAGATGCCTTACTGTGCCCCACGCTGAAGAAAGACCATCCATGGCCTGGAAAAGAGCTCCCTGTTTGTACCATCTTGTGTTAAGGTTCCTTGCTGTGGCAGCCAACACAAGAACTGGTTTGCTCATACGGTGGTTGTGCTTTTTGAAGGGCTTGCTGCCCTATAACCAGAAACCGAACATCACCGTTGCTGACAAGGTGCCTTCCAGTCCCCGGCAGGGATGGTTTTAGTTTCTGCCAACGCTACTCTTTGTTTTTAGGTCTCTAATATATGAGTATTAATGTAGTGAACAGGCAAACAGGACACAGCATCCACCATTCAGCTGGATCTAGCTGAACCAATGAGAATTTGGTCCCTGAGAACCCTCATTCCCAAAGCAATCGTTTAAACAAGATGGCCCCAGCGGTAAGGGAATCTGAAATGTACGTTTATCTATGTGTAAGTGTATACGTATACAGTCAAACAGATTTGAAAGCTCAAAGGAAAGCTAGTACAATTTGTCTTACTTGATTGCAAGATAATATTAGGATCATATGTTTTCATATTTATTTTAAAGTGCCAATAAGGTTTTAGACTACTTTTAAAAATCTGAACGTAGTTGCTGAAGGCCAGATCTTCACGTAGGCCAAACAGAAGACTTTGCACATTTACCTGCTCTGAGGCTGCTTTTGTTAATGACAGTGCCACATGATTTATATAGCACTTTGGATCCATGAAATATTGCTGTGTGTGGCTGTTGTAGAGACAGGTTTGTTTTGGGAAATTTCACAAGAAACTGTCGGGCTATAAACCTAGGTATCACAGTCTTCGTCCTTTCCCTGTTTCTCTGTGATGCTAAACTCAAATGAAGTAGCTCGCCGTAAGAATTAATTAACAGCTGTGCTATATGGAACGGGAAAAAGAATCAAGTTTGTTTTCTACACTTTTCAGTCATTAACTGAGCTGTTCGCTAATGATAAATGGATTACTTTTGCTGGAAACAATAACTTTTGAAACAGAAAATAATTGCCATACTTAAGTACTGAAGCACCTGCAGTCTCTTTTATATGAAGTCTCCATAGATGAAGTCTCACATAAAGGAAGAAACAGAAGATGCATCGATTGTCTTTTCTTTAAAGTGCCATGAAACCCTTGATTAACTGGCAATTCTTGCAGTGTTGCAGTTGCGGTTCAAGTATTGAAGGTATTACCTGGCCAAAAACACATCATGATACCAGGTCATGGGTAATGGGTGCTTGAGTTTTATGGAGACGCAAATGATTGCTGAAGGATCACAGTAAAAGTCATCCTTACCCCCACTCCATCCTGAATCTGGGCCTCTTAGCAGGAATCCCTTTCTGTGTGCATTGTATTCCGTGCTGTTTGTATGTGTAAGGAAACATTGCCTCTTGAGCTGTGAAACAGTCCTGTGTTTTTGACAGGCTGGTTTTGTTTCTTTTCCTGACGTCTGTGAAAGATGGCTGCCGAAATGTGCTTAGGCACGAGCGGGGCGTTTGCTTGCCAAGGTGAGCTGGGAGACAGAAGATGAGCTGAAAGAAGCAGGGAGGGGATCTGACAGCAAAGGCGCCTCCTGCCACACACGGCGAAGCAGGTGTACACTGCCAGGCAGCGTGCAAACCAGGCACAGAAATAGGATTAAAAGGCTCTTTACCTTTCGGCAAAATAAGACCAAAAAGAAGGCAGTGCACAATTTCACCGTGCAGTTTTTAGTGGCAGAAACTATTTTTCTCTCCAAAGTTTGCTAACATATATTAGGTGCTGTTTTTCTGCCTGGAGCTTAGACATACTCAACTACAAGTTAGTTTGGCTGAGTATCAGCACAACAAAGCAGCAGTCAAATGAGAGAGGAAGAAACAAATAATTTACAAGAAATGCTCCATATCCCTTCCACGCTTGATATTTGCACTGTGCAAGTGGTCTGGCTGTCACCCCTCTCCGTCCAGCACCTGGGCATGTGTTGGAGGACCTGTCACAAAATAGGTTTGACCTAAGGTAAAGCAAAGGCTAGCCCTGAATATTGCTCAATTAAAAATAGATAAACTCAGCAGTAAATTGGATTTTGGCCTGTTGTTTGAATTATGAATATTCTTCTAAATGCTGTCACTTCCTTAAAGTTATACAGTGATTTCTTTGGAATCTTAAGTGACTTTGGGTTGAAACTCTGTGTGAGTGATTATCTGGCTCAGTGAATGCTGTTGTTGTTGTTAATAATTTTGGCTGTTAACCTCTTCACTGCTGAGATCTCTAAGTGCAGCGTGACATTGTGCTGGCACTCAGGAGCTAGAAAGGTTAAGAAGCCATTGAAACACATTCAGGAAATATAGTTTTCAGGCTGATGAAGTGCAAGCCTGGAAGAGAACAAAGAAATGGTAATAATAATTACATTTACTTTATGCTCGCCAAGGAGACAGTTTGAAGGAGAGCGGGCCACAGATAGTAGCTCATTTTTGGTTCTGCCCCCATTAGTTAAGTCACACTCCTGCTTTACTTCTGTAACCCCAGAAATGTGCTGTTTAAAACGTTCTGTTTAAACGGAGCTTGGTTGCAGAGGCACGATTTGACACAAACCCAAATGTCCCTTTCCAGTCATTCCGGACCTCACTAGCCTTTTCCCGTTCCCCCCCCCCCTCCTCCCCTGGCTAAGCAGCATCTGGTCCTCTCCCTCTGGTGAACTTGTGTGACTCTATTTCAAGTATAGATTTAGTTATTAAATCTGGAGATAAAGTATGGATCTGTTCCACTAATCAGATATTACAGTGATTAGAGCCATAGAAGTACTTGGAGAGATCAATTAGATTAGATTATCAAATCATTATAAGCAAACTCTTAAAGACAAAATGATCGAAAGTAATCTTGTGCCCCTCTATTTCTTTAGAGAGTATTTACACTCCTTTACGGTTTGTTTGCCTCTGCTTTATTTACATGTGTTAAGTCCGCAGTGGCGCCAAGCCTCACACTCAGAACTGGGCTGGAGGACAGAATAAAGCAATTTCTGCAGCAAAGCTCTCTCTGTGATGCTGGTCATGGGCTAAACCACGTTATTGCTTGTACTCTAGGTGAAAAAAACCCACGCTCATGGAAATGTTACTTTATAAAGCAATTGGGCAGTTTCTTGGGGGAGCTCATTTCAGATCTCTGGGGTTAGGCAGGAAGCCTTCTGCTCTCTCACCAGCCTTTTATTCTCTCTCTTATCTCATTCTGTGTTTATTATTTTGATGGTGGAATCTTATTTTGACCACTTCTATTGCACAGACCCAGTGTTATGAACCAACACTAGCTAATTCAAATAAAGGTTTGTGATTCATTCTTTAGTAGTTTGTTTTCAGGGCTCTTGTGAAAATGGTTTTCCAGTGCATAATAGCCATTTGTGTCAGTCCTAAGTCTTGAAGTTGCGTCTTCTGCAGCCTGCAGTGTTGTTTTCTTAACACGTGTGTGTATATATACATATATATGTGAGCTTTGCTTTATTAAAGTATATTTTAGTAAGTACTCCAGCTAATGCTAATACACTGCTTTCATGAGAGAATTGGCAGAATGGTATACATCAAAGGCAACAATTAGTGTATTTTCATTCAACTTGTTCAGCCTATTAGGTTGTTAAATTTTGCATAGAAAATCATTAGCATGTTTAATTTGGGAAAGAATCTCTTGGAAGAGGAGTTGTGGACATAAATCAATCAGTGAGGAGGCTCTCCTACAGCATTACAACAGCAGCTAGACTGCTGAAATATCATCAGATATTTTCCTGTATTATTATCTTTAAATGCCGAGGTGAAAAACATGCAGGATTATCACTGGCTTAGGATTTAACAAAGAAGCTTCTGATGATTTTGATTAATATTAAAATCTAGAGCAAGATCGTGTCATGCTTTTTTCTTACTGAGTACTGGCATAGAAGAACAGGTTTGCAATTGCAGTATACTTGCTCTTATTTCAATGAAGGTGAAGGACATCCAAATCAGGGTTGATGTAACATATCTCATGGGTTTGTTTTCCTCTTTCTCCAAGACTAGTTCACAATCTGTTGCATTGCAAGCGATGTTGCAGCTGTTAGGAATGTTGTTTGCTACTTCAGAGTTAGCTGAAGTTGAAAAAGTGACAAGAAAGACTGTGAAGTTCCTTTTTCCCCATCTTTACCGGGAGCATGTGACCTGGCATCCTTGCAATTTAGAAACAGTTATCTGGTATTAAGTACATTAAAAAAGGTTTGCATTTTGACCAATTAAAGTCAAAGAGGAAAGGTCAGAAATCAACACCAAAATAGAACAAATGTTAACTGAATATTCCATCATACAGAAGCTAATCAGGGCTTTTGTGTGCCCTGCTGTGCCAATATCTATTCAGAAGCTAGTCATTATGTCTCTGTTCTAAAAGAGAACTAATTTTGAAGACTTCACTGCACTAAAATCAAGTCATTTACTGCCCTTTTTTGCTGTGTTTTTATGATGTTTTGCCTGATTAAACATTCAGTGCTAGACACAGTGACTTCTGGTTTTGTCCCTGCACTTTTCAGGTTCAAATTTCTTTGAGTGCAGTTACTATTCTTTGGTGCCAAAGTACTTGATTGCCTTCATAAACTAGGAAATTTAGCGGCAAAACTGACATAGGCGTCAGGACTATATTATTGATTATTTTGAAGGCACACAAATCCATAAAGTCCTTTCCATTGTGCTCCAATGGAAAGCACCTGTATCCATTTGTACTAAGGGGCCAAAAAACCCAAGTCAATCATGAAATTCAAATCAAGGTTTACAACTCCAGGCCCAAATTCCCGTCTCTAAAAGATGAACAGATACAAGCTTACAGAAAGATTCAAGAGACTTGAATGTTTGGTAGATTTTGAAAATTTTGCCTGAGATGCATAGATATAATTTATCTTTCTTTGCTCCTTTTTTCTCCATTCTGGTTTTCTTGAAATACCTGTCTTGTATCACAGACTCTTTTATAATAGCAAATATCTTTTATCTTTTTCTGTACTTTTTTCTATTTCCTGCATAGTCTTATTGTGTCTGATTGGTCTTTATTTGATGTTTCCTCATTGCCACTATATCCTTTAATTTTTTTCCTTTCCCGTGAAGGTGGAGAAACAAGGACGAAAGAGTGA
Organism: Falco peregrinus; assembly: GCF_023634155.1. Classification (NCBI taxonomy): domain Eukaryota; kingdom Metazoa; phylum Chordata; class Aves; order Falconiformes; family Falconidae; genus Falco; species Falco peregrinus. The sequence continues at coordinate 23,072,737 of NC_073732.1, read as the reverse complement.
ACTTCTGTGAAGTCACACACAGAGAGGGAAAGAAACCGTGGATAAGAAAAGATATCCATATCATTGTGAAGCTGAAATTGAGACATCCCATTCTTTTTATCATGTGCTTATTTTTAGGGGCTGTGCTGTTTATGATGCTCCTGGGCTGCTTTTATGGTTCATGTAGCTGAAGCAATGCTTCTCGTCTTTAATTTCTGCACAACTTAATCCCAGTCTTTCCTAAGTGCAAGTATTAGTCAGTCAGTTACCCCCCATAGGGTGAGAATCACGTCTTATCTTAGCCCATGAAATATTTTCTGCCTCCCACTTGTCTTGCTGCCTTGCAGCCTCCAAATAGGGAAAAAGAAAGAGTTGCTGCAGCTTTTATTAATTATTTACGTGCTGTTATCAAACATTCCTACAGTGCCGTAAATTTACAGGCTTTAGTACAAACCTGGAGAAAACAAGTTCCCTGCTCTAGAGGATTTACAGTGAAGAAAAGACAACAGAGGTGAAGATATAAAGCGAATGGATGTAGTAAAGTAGTGCAGAATACGGGAGTTTTGATAAGAAGGGATTGCCGTAATACATGGCGTGAAGGAGAAGGAGAGCAAGAGTGCTTGGATGCGTGCACAGAGTGCCCGAAGAGGAGAAAGAGGCAGCAGTAAAAGCCAGTAACAAATAACGTAGAGGGATTACAAGGAAAGCAAAAGGATTGACCTGATTTGTGTGTTTACCACTCAGCGTCTTAGTGGTGCTCTTTCTGCTCCTGAATATAATCATTTAACTCAAAGGGTGGCAGAGGCAAGTGCCTGTTTCGAATGGAGGCCGACACGATCGAACCGTTCTCTCTCTCCACTATGGCTAGTTCATGTGGGAGCCAGTTAGTGACTGTTTCCAAGAGTCGTATGAAACAATGGGAAATGGCCCCTCCAGAGGGATTAATGCCACTTCAGCCCCTAGCACAGGGCTCTCTGTGGGCTCACTGTATTTCTGTCCCTCCCAGAGGCAGCAGTGTGGTGGCACAGTGCTGCATCAGGTGCCCACTGAAGCTGTTTTTCAAACTCAGTCTCTAACCTCATGTAGAGTACCATCCCCCCCCGCCTTTTTTTTTTTTTTTCTAATACGATTTTATTTTTAGATGCATGAGAGGATGAGTACAAAGAGTAAAAGTGTATCTAACCCACACGGAGTAACCAGAGGTGAGCAGGCTAGACTTAGCTTACAGAAATCCACAGATTGGGACATCATTTCCCCAGGATATGGCTTTACACATTGTGTGGTAGCGTGCAATTGTTCCCGCGTTGTAGAACTGCTGCTATGGAGGTCACTTGAAATAACGGAATATTAAATGACACAATATATGATAGAATAATCAGCTGGTGCACAAAAAAATAACCCACCTGTGTTACAATAATAATTTTTGCCTCAAAATCCCAATGTGTCTGGGTGTCATACCATTTCACCTTGTTCTGGTCAGCAAAAAGGGCTGCTCTAAATCCCTTCTGACTACGTATTCAGGCATCGCTTATTTTCTGATCCAGCACCCTTCATCGTGCTGAAGAACTGCGGAGTCTGCCCAGGGGCTTGGTCCGCGCGCGTTCAGGGCCCTCACCTCAGCGTGCTCCTGAGGAGAGCGGCTGTGCAGCCCGGGGTTTATCCAGGGGTAGTTCAAGGTAGGCATGGATTTAAAGGCTTGCCTGGTGGTAATATTGTGTTTACTGTCCCCAGAACAGGATTTGTCCCATAGCTTGCTGAAACAGGAAGGAAGATCATAGGGACCAGAAAGCCCCTGGACATTGCTTTGGCAGTTTAAAGTGATTGTAAAATGTCTGTAAGTCTAATTATAATGTTGTTATAAAACAGGCCTAATTGTAGTCTCTGTATGAATTCTGGGCAAGACAAATATTTGTGTGGTCATGTACTTTCACTCTGAGCTAAAACGACATCGCTGCTGGCCACCCCTCCTTGCACTTGCATTTGCCTGTTTTCTGCAACTGTCTTTTCACTAACTTTAAGAGGGAATATTTTCAGGCACAGGTATCGAGTATATACAACTAAGCCTGTGGACAAAAAGATCAGCCAAAAGCTGAACATGGGAATGAATACATAATCAGCAACCTTGTACTTGCCTGATATAACAAAACAGCATTAAAGAACAGAACATTTGACTGTAAAGTAAGTTGCAGTTACTTCCCTGCCGGGGCAGCAATCCTCTTGAGGCTGTCATCTATTGCAACCTGAGCGATTGCTAATTGCTTTTATGAAAGCACCAGCTTCAATTATATTTTTAGTGTGTCACCTGTACAGCTTTATATTTGCATGTATTTAGAAAGGCATTCATGCAACGCTGAAAAAATTAGGAAACAGTCCTACAAAAGTTAGATTCACATTTGAATTGTAGCATTAAACATGCTGAAACCACAGAACAAACCGTATTGTCCCTATCCCTATGCTTTCAGTTTGGAAAAGAGGGGAATATGCAGTGTTTTGCTAACAGTGAACACTGCCCACGCCTCCTTTTGATCTTCTGGGTTTGCACCTGGCACTGATGAAACGCTGTTCCACAGAGCAAGCGCTTATTATTTGTTAGCTGCTTTTGGTGCGAGACTTCACAGATCCAGCAAGGCGCCCAAACTGCTGACTGTTCAAGCAGATGTTAAGTGCTTAGCGGTTTTATGGGAAGAGCTGATATCCCTGATAACTGACTGTACTGAAAGCAGAGAAGGGCCTTAACAACACATCTGGGGTTCACCTTGAGCTCTGCAAAACTCAGGTTTGAATCCAGCCTGTCTGGCTTGAGCCAACACCTCCTTCAAAGGGAGAGAATTAAAATGACTTTTATGTCTTTCTTGCAGTCATCAGGTCATTTGTTCTGGCAGCAGATGCGACAAAATTACTGTACTTATTTTAAGTTTTCTATGTTATCTTAATGGCCCAGAAATTTTGTAGAGGTTTAGATTGTGTGGCATACAGCGACAACTGCATTAATGCCAGCATTTCAGTGAGCATGGCTTTTCAATAGCCACACTCATTTTATGGTCTGTGGTAGGCAGGGTTGAACTGCTTTATTGATTTGCTCTCTTTTAGTGAATCAGAGTAATTCCTCACAGTAATAAACCAGAGACCTGAATTAGCCAAAATCTGATCCCTAATTGACCTTATCTTGCTGCCAGTCTGATGTAATCCAGATTTTGACGTGATCTTGCCCTCCTTTCTTGTGAATAGCAGAAGAACACTCACTCTCATTGAGTAAAAAAATTTAGTTTTCTTAAAAAAAAAAAAAAAAAAAAAGGTTACAAATAAAGGTTAAAAGAAATATCTTTCAGGCATTTTCTGTTTTGGGAGTATGTTTTATTGATTTCCACAATTACAATAACTTGCAATATTTAAATTAAATACGTTGTTGATATGACTCTGCATTCTTGGATACATCCATGTATTTGTGCATATGGTAGTGCCTATAGTGGTAAAATTCTGCTTCAAGTGCAGTATAGCTGCTGAAAATTCTGGTACCTAACAGTTTCGGGAGGCAGATGTAGATTTTTCTTTCTGTCTTTTTTTTTTTTTTTTTTTTTTTTTTTTAAGCAGGAAGAAAGAAACATTTTTAACAAAATGGTGTTCAGGTTAAATAAATTTTAAGACAGACATGTAGTAACCTACTGATTACTTTGTGCTTGGGTCTTACCCTTATTAGTTGAAATAATTAGTAAAATGGTGATATAGAAAAGACATGTTGTTTATTAAAGAACCATTGCTAGATGAAGTTGAGTTTTTAGGTTTTGTAAATCAAGGCAATATAAAAATAAAAGCTGAGAGTAAATTTTATGGATTTTCACTCCTATTAATATTTATTAAACTACAGTTCTTTAGATTTCTGTATCTCAGATACTCTGTCATGCAATAACACAGGGTTGTCTGAGATGAAAATTAACTTGGACCCAACTGAAAACAAAGTGAACCGATTTCTTCATTTTTGTTCCTCAGACTGACAGTAAAGTAGAAGAGTCAGAAAAACATAATAATTAGATTTGAAAAGTCCTTGCTACTTTATACATCACAGATAGTTTTAGGAATAAAGATGTGTGAAGTTCTTAAAAAAAAAGAAAGAGAAAAACCCTGTTTAATCCTCTGTTACTACAAAAATTTTATAGCAATGCAACATTGAGGATTACTGAAAGAGGGTAGGTTTAGATCAGATATTAGGAAGAAATTTTTTACCCTGAAGGTGGGAGGCGCTGGCCCAGGCTGCCCAGAGCAGCTGTGGGTGCCCCGTCCCTGGCAGGGCTCAAGGCCAGGCTGGACGGGGCTGGGGGCAACCTGGGCTGGGGGGAGGTGGCCCTGCCCGGGGCAGGGGGCTGGAGCTAGGTGGGCTTTAAGGGCCCTGACAACCCACACCAGTCTATGGTTCTATAATTATGATTCAGCCTTCAGAAGTGCTTCTGCCCTGGTGTGTCAGTGTTCTTGTCCACACCCTCTGTACTGTTCTGGGCCATAGTTTATGATACATTGGATTTTTTTAGGGAAAGCAAAAAATGCTCACTTGTGCAGCAATTGTGGGGAGGGGGAAGGCAGAATTTCCCCACCAGCTGTGGTGGTGTTTTACCAATGGTAGGGCAAGCAGGTGTTTTATATCAACACAAATGTATTCTGTATTTATTTATAATTAATTTGTATTTATCTAAGATTTATATATTAATATACATGTATCTTTTAGTGGTTTTATCATGGTAATTTGAGGTATGTTGGCTGAAGTGCCTAATAGAAATATTAAGAAGTAATTACACATATGATTTGGAAAGGAGTGAAAAAAATGGACAGTGATTTTCTTCATGTGTGTAAAAACCACTGAAAGGTTTTAAAATTTAATCTTCTTAAATTTATTTTTGCTTATCTTGGACAGAGGGGACTATTTGATTTAGCTAATCCCAGAGATTTTAGGGGTCTTTTTAGGGGTCAGGGAAAAATACCTCAGTTATCTGCATTGGGGTCCTACCTTTAAGTAAGGGAATAGGACTTTGGTTGTCTAAAATATTTTTTTGCTCTTAGTATTCTGCCTTTCAGAAGTTAAATTCAGCTCTCTGATTGCCTCTGAGTTGATATAATTTCTCATTTTCCTGGCTGCTGTGGACTTTTCCTGGCCACATTTTTACTGTGAAAAACAAGAGGAGCTTGTATATTTTGAAACTTTTGAAAAGCAAAGCAAACCTCTTTCATATAACAGAGGGAAAGAAGGGCACATCCTATTTGTTTCTTTTCTTCCCCTCTGCAGACCATCTTTAAACTCACTCTGCCTCTTCGTATTTCTTTATAGAATGAAAATTTTGGTCAAAAAGAAGGGCACATCCTATTTGTTTCTTTTCTTCCCCTCTGCAGACCATCTTTAGACTCACTCTGCCTCTCCATATTTATTTATAGAATGAAAATTTTGGTCAAAAGTCACAACAAACATTATGGTAGGAACACTACAAAAAAAAAAAAAAGTTGTCATTTACAGTGGAAAATCAGACTGAAGGTTAAGTGTAGATAGCAGCAAACTGTAATGTAAAGCTGAAGACTAGAGCGGAAGGCAGCCGTCTTTGAACACTAACCATAAATATTTACACTTCCAAAACAATTAATAATTTATGATACACCACAGTCATGGAACACACTGTGTTGATGCTGTACAGCTGTATTCTTATTTTTTTAAATTTTTATAAAGCAACACCTCTAATCCCAGGGTGCTTTGTGATGTAATTCTCACTCGCGGCAGATTGACTAAGATCGCATCCTGCTGCGCTGGACCATGGGTGCCTGCTGGTACGCGTGGCACTCCTGGCTCCTGTTTGCCTCCCTGTCATGGCATGCGGCTGCTCCCCAGATTTATTACAGGTACTGACGGTAGGGATTCCTACAGGTAGAATTGCTTTACCCATTTGCTTGTTTTTCTTAGTTTAAGTTTGAGCAATTAAAACCATCTAGGCTGGTATCGGCTTCAGGCTGAATTTTGTGGGCAAAGCTCAGTGAAGACCTCGTAGCTGTTTGCCAGAAGGCAGAAACGGATGGTTTTGTCTGGCAAATAAAGTTGTTGCAGCTGTTTGATGGAGGACCTATGTTCCCCCTTGCTCTGAAGCAGGCATGGGGTAGATGTGAGCATGTAATTATAAGACTGCAGACTGTTTCATAATGCATTTGCATAAGGAGCCAGATTAAATTAGTTTAACTTAATTCTGGTGTTCCCTAACCTCCTGGTCTTTGACTCAGCAACCTTAATGTGATTTCAATATAGTTTCTTGAGATTAATGCAGACAAAGGGTCCCTACAGGTCCTATAAATCTGATAACCACGTGGGAAATGTAACAGGAGATGTTTCTGAGAAAGAACAGGAATATGCGTATTTGTATGGAAATAAGAATATGTCTCTCTATGTTGGGTTTCAGAAAAACTCCTGTAAACTACCACAAAAAGAGGTTGAAATCTTCATCCCTTTGAAATCAAAGGGATTTGCTTGAGAGTTTATGTGATTAGTACAGAAAAGATATCTGCTGCAGTAGAGGAAGAAGGATTTTTTTAAGAAGCCTTTAAAGTGACATAATGAACTATTAAATGCTGTAGTTTTCTATAGTAATATTCTGTAGATTCTCTTCGTGTTTCTCACAGCAGAAAATGCACTTTTAAAATATGCTTTTTTGCATTATTTATAATTCAAAGATAAAATCCAGCTGTTCTCTTAAAAAAAAAAATTATAAATCTATATATATAATTTTCCTGTGTTAGCTGTTGCCTGAAGAGTACTGTGTGTTCACTTAAATTCTGGGGTGGTGTTCTGGAGGACAGGTAGTTACATTTCCTTACGGATTACATTAACATTGGATTAAGAAAGCCACAATGACAATTATCTACTTGATCTTCCACACTAATATTAGTCTAGTTTAAAGCTCTTAAATATCAGAAAGTACAACAGTGCCAGTTCTAATTAGCATTGTAACTAATGCACGTATTGTGCATGTGAAATAAACATACCAAAGAGCACAATACATGTATTATTTTAATGCTTGGAGGGTGGGGTTATTGTAATATTAATTTTAAGTAAGGATGACAAAAGAGTTATGTAGATGTTCTTATTAATTAAAGCAAAATACACTAACAAATTGATTTTTTCCTCTAAGAACAGAAAGTTGGAAATTACTTGTCACCCTCACCTTGCCTCCTATTTGAGATTATAGAAAAAAACATGTTGAATGGCTTCAATTTGCCTCCTTTTCCCCAGATTTTTGCCTTTACCTTTTCAAGACGCTTTCAGCAATCACAAAGCTTAGAAACATATTAGCTGAAATTTTCATGTAGCTTTGGCTTCAGAAGGCTTAAAGAATGTCATGAAATACAGCGAGGTTTGTGACTTACAAACAAATGCATGCGGGCGTCAGTGTGATGACAGTGATAATCTCTCACGGCAAGGGTACAGCCCGCGCTTTTCCTGAACCCGTGATGGCCCTTGGGTTTCATCCAGATTTTTGGGATGGCACAGGAGGAAAGGTGTGGAAACTTTTCCCCCAGGGGATTTTTAAATGGTTCATTACATTTTCTTGAATCTCTGGCCAGGAGTGGGGAACCCCCCTGTTAGAGGGGGCAGCGGGTATCTCCCCAGTGTGACTGCCTGCACCCCTGCGTGGACAGGTTTATTGCAGCAGATACTTCTCTCTCACCTTAGCCAGAGGAATAGTTGCTCATACTGTGGGTTTATTAGACGAGCATCTCCCTTTGGCTGTAACATCTCCATCCCTTCCTCCTCTCGCTCCCTTTCTTCCCTTCCCCCTGGCAAAAAGCACATCCTACGGCAGCAGAACCAGCAGCACGGTTGCAAGTACAGAACTGTACAAGAGAGAAAGGAGGTTAAAAGCCCTTAAAACATATGGCATGCTTTGGCTTAATAGGAAGTAGGTGGCAATCTCCACAGGGATGCAGCATGGTTTTTTGAAGCATTTGTTTCCCAAATACCTTTTTATGACTTTTTCCAGCACAGACGTGCGGTAAGTGAACGTAACTAGAATATATGCTGCAGCGTAATATGCGCCTTCTGTAAATGTGACAGTGATGAATTTGACGAAAGAGGAGGTGGCACACAAAACAAAGACAAAAAGTGCTGTGAGGACTATGTAGAAATTAAATGCAGGTGCCATTTAGGGTATTGCTGTAGAGCCTGCTGGTACTGTTTACTTCCCTGCTGAGGTAGAAATCTTTCTCTGCTAAAAGCCTTCACAAGAGCGCTGAGGATATCCCTGTGCAGCAGTGTATTACAGGACACACATTTGAGAGGAAAACTGTTCAAGCCACCTCTTAGTTTTATTGAATTATTACTGCTCTGAGAAAAGAATATACTTTAGGAAAAACCCAGCTGTTAAACGTAGTGCTTTTGGAGCGAGTGTGTTTACTTCAGTGTGGCATTTAAAATGTATTTATCCCAAAATCAAACAGCAAAAGCTGCTGGTAAGAAACACATTTACAGATCTGGGTTACTTCTCCTGCAGGAGCTGGCTTTGGGGGCTCTTTCTTCAGCATGGGGAGTGCGGCTGCAGCCGAGCTTGTGTGCAGTTAGGCTGGAGGGGAAGATGGGGGTCTCCATGGTGGGACCTGTCCCTGGCACGGCCGCGGTGGGTGTCAGCGGGGGGCTGAGCTCACCAGGGCTGGCAGAGTGCTGCAGGAGCACCAGGCGAAATTACAGGTTAGAGAAGGCTGAGTAGCTTGCTTCCATCTCTTGCCTACCTCCTCCTCTCCCCCCCTCCCCGTTCTCTCTCTCTCTCAAGTACATATGATTGGTGCTGAGGCAGGATCAGAGAGCCTTGAGCATCCCATGGCTGTTTGTAGAGCACTATGACAATTTATTTTCCTTTTACACAAAGAAAGGACTCCTGTTTCCCTACGCTCTGTCCGTATGCAGCTTCTGTTCCTTGGGATACAAAGGTAGAAAATGGAGTGTGTTCCTATAAAAAGTAGGTAGAAATTTTAACCATTGTCTAGAATCCCTCACAGTATTGTGACTGCTGTGGCAGGTGAATAATAAGCCACTATGCTAGGCTTCCAGCTAAATGGGGCTTTGTCCTGTCTACGCGGCAAAGGCATCCAGAAGAATGCCGAGCAGTTTTCCAGTATACAATGAATCACTCAGTGAGGCCAAATGACACTCTCCGAACACTCGTCCCAGATATTACAGCTGTTGAAGGAAGCTGCTTATGAAACAAGGGTCGGCTCAGTCGCTTCGTGACCTTACTGTTCCTGCGCTGTAGGAAGTAGTTGGGGTAACTCTCTGCAGGAATAGCATTACTTTGAAACACATAAAGATCTGCAAATGGAATTACTGGAGTGTTAGAAAGATATTATGCTGGCACCTGATGTGGTACGATGTACTCTGGGAGTAGTGTGGTAGCCATTTGGGTAGACTGCACAAATTCATGAGAGAGGGGTGTTCAATTCAGTAACATGGCAAAACAAAGGAAGGGAACACCAGGGAATGGGAGATTCGTCTCTCCCCAGCCAGGAACCCTCTCACAGCTGTAACATACTTGGTGAAATAGACTTTTCCTTGCATGCTCAGCATCTGCTACAGAGGGAGCTGTGTCAGTATTTAGGTTTGTAAGTGGGAAATCAGGACGTTTTGCAAAGCAAAACAGGTAGTTTAAATGGTACAGACCTAAAAATCATCTCCTTGCTGGGTTTACAATGGGAAGAGTTCTAAGTATTGTTGCCATGACTGCCATAGTGGGGTGAAATACTGGAATCTAGCCATTATCCCTGCTTTTGCTACTCCCGTGATCAGTCACATAAGCTGTATTTCTTATTGCCCTGTATAAGCTCTTGGAATGGTCCGTGACCAGTGGCAATTACTTTTATGCATTAACACAATGGAAATATATTATTTATGAGTTATGCTTGCCTTCAATTTCCATCCATTATTTTTCTTGAAAATTTCATGTTTCAAAAGTAGGTACAGTCATAGGTAAGACCATATTCCAGATAGATTTGGGAAAAAAGTTCAATTAGAATACTTACCCACTGCTGCATCACTTTCTTTACCTCATGGATAATCAGTTTCTTAATGTTGTTAATATATATTACTGAGCTTCACTTTCTTTTTAATGCAATTATGTTAAGAGGTATTATGTCTCAGTGATTCACAATATTTATATACTTGCATAAGTCAGAAAACAGGATGCTGTACCATCAAGGGAATTATGCTTGTCCACAGCTTTTTTCATGAAGAAATATTTACCTGTAAAGCAATGTGAACATATAATTCCTATGCAGAAACTTTGGGAGGAAACCCAAAATTAATGGTATAAGCACACCATCATTTGTTAGGTCTGTGGTAATCATATGTGAGCAGTTTCTGATAATTAGAAATTACTGTGTGTGTCAGTAGCTGAGTGAGGTCTTGAACTTTCTTTCTGCCCTTGGGATTTAAACATTACGTACCCGGCTGTCATTGCCCTTGTCCATGCTTTGGCTATCGCCTGTCACGGAACAGTTTAGTTTCTTTCTTTTTTTTTTTTTTCCCTTTTACTTAAGTTACAAATTTTCTTTGATCTTGAGGCCAGATTGTGATAAATCACAATTTTTATTAGCTGGGAAAAATACACACGCATACACAAACTGCTGTATGTTACTTCAGTGTGTAAATCTGTGCCCATTTAATGGCCTATTCCTGTGTATGCTACTTTTAAAAACTGGAAAAGGGTGAAAACTGGGCATGGGTGTTCATTAGGGAAATGGAACGGATACTAGGGGTACCTGCTGTCAATCCCTGGAGATCTGGGTTTTTTTGCCAGAGCCTGGCTGCTTTGCAGGGGGACAAAGGTCTTCCCGAGGTCCTGTGTCTGCTGCCAGCCTCTGCAAATGTCCTGGATTATCCTGCAGTGTCTAACAAGGTGCAAGACATTCCTATTTCAGCAGCTGATCCATCACAGGGTCCCTGTGTTTCTTGAGCTGTGGGACCAGGCACTGAACCTTGCATTCATTCTGACCTGAAAGCAGTGACACAGAGGAAGTAGCGATGTGAAACTTGGAGAATTTTTACTTCCATATCTCGGTCCCCTCCTGTGCGGCAATCAAGATCCTTCGGAGGCATTTCAGGTTGACTTGGCTGCTCTTTTAGCACTGTATTGGAATAGCTTCATTACAGTCAATGGAACTATTTCATTGAGTAACTTATTCAGCAGGGTGAGAAAGAAGCTCATAATATGGCCATAATAAAAGGCCCAGTTTTGTCTTCTTTAAATGCACAAAATCCCCATTGACTTCAGTGTAAAAGGAAACAGGGATATCAGGCCTAATGCTGTCTGCCTAAATATCATTCTACCTGACACGTCTGACCTTTATTTTTAGAACAATTTCACTTTTAAAGAAAAGTACAGAAATACAGGAGCATTTATCTGTATATATAGGGGAAAAGTGAAATCCCTTCTGCTCTCTGTCTGGGTGCTGGAGCATTGTAATGCGCCTGCCAAGCCCTATGTGTAGCTTGGCCTTCACGATAGAAAGCCAACCCTTAAATGAACAAAAGACACAACAAAAGCCTTGTTGGAAGTATAGCAGGAGAATGTTGGGGACTGGAATTACATTGAAGCATATCAGACTCTTCATTTGTCTTTTAGCTTATATTTTAAAAGATTCAGACAGGACAGAGTTAAATCTTGGCCCCAAAAGGAATAAGGTCATCTGTAATTTTTTCATATTCCAGAAGGTACGGCACATACTGTTACATGTATTTGCCATCTCCAAGAACCGGCACTGGAAAGACTCCAAGTTTCATTTTGCCTAGACTAAAGCAACAGTTTACAACTGTTGTTCTGTGATCTTGTTTTTCTCCCCCCGCACCTAGCTGCATACAACGCTAAAACATGTCTGCGGAGACTATCCCCCTAACAGGGGCTGCAATGTAAAAACAGAACAGCAGATGGCAGCCGGGAGCACCACTGAGGGCACCGCCGGCGCCTGCAGTGAAAATGGTGTTCGCAATTGGTTTCAAACAAAGCGACAGTCTCCTCTTCTTGTTAATGGGGAGCGTGCTTAGACCCCCAGTAGCTCTTATTTTACTTGCTTCTTGCAATCCTTGAAGTCTCCTGGAGGAGCCTTGGATACTTTTCAAAATGATTGTACTCAGTATTATAAAAAGCCCATATAGGTCTGATCTCATAACTATACAAAAATCAATAAACTTCTATTAAAAAAGGCAAGACACTAATTGAAAGAGTGCGGGCACAGGCCCAGTCACTTCCTTGGCATGGATTCCTTCTTTTGAAAACAGCTTCGGTCAGGATCGGGATGGGACACCTCCATTTGATGACACTTGCATCGTCTCCATTTACTATGAATATTGTCCAGCTGTGGGGACGTGATTAATAGATCAGTCATGCCATGAAAATAATTCCATAATGATACCTTTCTGTTTTCAAATTCTAATACCTCTCCCTCCATTGTGTAGCTGCTTCAAGGCTACGCTCTGGGCTAAGCCTGCCACCCCACTGCAGTGCGTTGAAACAAGCTGAACTCTATAAAGGAAAAATGCAGTTTAAAAAATGTGATCTTTCATTTAAAAATTGATTTTTAATTAAAAGCCCTTGTAAAAAGTAAACTATAAACCAGAATTATCACTGTATAATTTATAAATGCATTATTTCCACAATCATAATGCAATTTTTATATGCCTGGGACTTTATATCATGATTATCACATTTAACTCGTTTAACATATTGGTATATTTTAATGGAATAACCAAACTCATTTGTTTGACAGACAGGAAGAGAGAGGAGGAAAGTTTTAAATTCACTTAGGATATTGAATTACAGATAGGGCCTGTAATAGCTGAATGTGTTTTGGTACACATTTGAGAAGAAGTCAAACCCACAATTACACATCTGATGTCCGTTCAGATCCTGTTCTTGCACAGTCTGCGTTGTGGTTTAACTCCAGCCAGCGAGTGCCACGCAGCTCACCCCCCACGTCCCGGTGGGATGGGGAGGAGAATCAGCAAAAAGGTAAAACACATGGGCTGAGATAAGAACGGTTTAGTAACTGGGGAAAATAATAATAATAACAACAACAATAATAATAATGGTAATGAAAAGGAAGACAACAAAAAAGAGAGAAAGAAATAAAATCCAAGACAGACAAGTGATGCACAATACAACTGCTCACCACCTGCTGAGCGATGCCCAGCGCATCCCCCAGCAGTGACTGGCAGGCCCCAGCCAACTCCCCCCCAGTTTTTGTATATTTATATATTACATATATATAATATCGCTATACATAATATACAGGTTTATATCTTGTATTACATAAAACATTATATATGATATTATGTATTGATGTATGGATATGCATCATATATTATATTACATATAATACTATATATTTATACATTATATTGTTTCTAAATATCTAATATATTTATGTTATAGATTTATATACTTTATATTATGTATAATATAATGTCTATATAGATATACTCAGTGTGACTTTATTGTATGGAGTAACCCTTCTGCTAGTTCAGGTCAGCTGTCCTGGCTCTGCTCCCTCCCGGCTTCTTGTGCACCTCCTCACTCACAGAGCATGCAAAACTGGAAAAGTCCTTGATTTAGAATAAGCAATACTTAGTAACAACTAAAGCATCAGTGTGTTATCAACGTTAGTATCATACTAAATCCAAACCCAGAGTACTATACCAGCTACTAGGAAGAAAATTAACTCTATCCCAGCTGAAACCAGAACATGAGTGTTGACAGAAAATGGGTCCTGGCTCTAAGCTCCTACCCCCCACATCCCAGCTTAATCCATTTCTAGAACTAAAAATATCTATAATTCAAAAGACATCACTGATAACAGATAATATATATAAATCGTATACTGGTATATATGAACAACCATTCTTTCATGAAGTTCAAAGCAGTAGGCCAGATATCAACTAAAAATTTCCTTTGTGATCAGTGTCTTTTCATTACAACCTTTTTCCAATACCTATATATTAGAAGTCCATTGTATGAGAACTGTTTTTCCAGGGAAGAAGGCTTGTAATCTGTGTCATCTTTGATTTCTGGCAGTTCATGAGGAGGGGAGTGCTGTTGTATTCCAAAAAGCATAACCTATGACTCCTAGGTGAAGGGGAGAGCCATGCGGAACCTGGACTAGAATGATGCTCCCTTCCTAAAATGTAAAGGCTGATTTCTTCTGGGATCACTTCAGAGTGATTTAGGATGCATTTAAATACACCTGAGACAATACTTTGGCTGTGGAACATTGTACTGTTGCCAGGTGAACAGTAACGTATGTGGACCTGACCTGTGGTTCAAATAAGGATGCTCAGTCAATAAGTGGGCCTCTGAGCTGAGCTTAAATCTGAAGTACCATTCCTGTTTCCCAGTGCTTTTGATCCAGTTTATGACTTTTGGAAGATCTTCTTTAATCTCCATTTCTCCTACCTCTTTGCAAGTTCAAATACGCTGTAAAATCTGCTAGGGAAATGTGTTGTGTGTGCAGTGTTGCGTCTGTCTTAGCGTGGCGTAATAATTTTACTGCCAGCATTTTAGCTAACAATACGTGCTGAATGCTACCCCACTGTGAGTGATTCTAGTTTTCATTGTTGTCTTATTAAACCAGCCTGTAGCTTGTACCAGAGCTAACACATGACCCAGTTTACCTTCAAGATAATAAAAAGCTTCTTAGATTCTTCAGAGGAACGTATAAGATCCATAGAATGGCCTATCATTAGTCTGATAATGGGAAAACAATCGCTTGACCTATGAGAACTTCAAGGAGAAAGAATAATATAGGCACTATATAGGAGCTCTGAGTTAATCGGATTAGAATCTGTTTTCTATAACTAATTTAGTAGTTGTCAATAGCATCGGACTGAGCTTCTTGCTTTCACTGGGAACACGCATGCAAAAGGCACTGGCAGCTTCCTCACACAGCCGTCACTCTGTCCCTGAGTACATTCACCTCCAAGGATTTTTTTCCATTATTGTGTCTTTACCTTTTTATTAAAACACCCACAGCATTGCCTTTTTTTTTTTTTTTTTTTTTTCTGGTGGTGTTCATGATGGAGGCATCTATCAAATACAAAGCAGCTTCAGGCCATATTCCTGTTTTGCGTGAAGCATCAGATAGCTCTAGTGGTATCTACTTTAAATCACTGCAAATGTCATTGCAAATTCGTGAGCCATCCATTTGCCTAATGGCTGTATTGCTTAAGAGAACTTGGATAGAAAATAGTTTGCTTTTACTCAAAATAATGCTGAAGTAATTAGATGTTCTTAGTTGCCTGAATGCTGCAAGTACCATTAGGCTCTTTTGGCCCTTGAAAGCATAGCGATGGGAAAGCTGCTTTAGAAAATCACATATAAAATGTATTCAGAAGTTATTTTTGAAAGGTATTGCAAAAAAGCATACTTTTTATACATTGAAGTAATAAGTAGTTTAGCAAATCCTTTGCAAACTTGTCAAAATGTCATATCCAGGTACTGGATTGGAAAATTAGTAACTGCTGAAGTGTGTGAGTGTTTAAAGGTATCACTGTGTGTGGCAGACTGGCAGATTTTAGCTTCTGGCTTTAAGGAGAGATGTTAATCATTACAGCTGATATTTAAAATGTCAGAAGACCTCAGCATGAAGATAAAGGATTTAATACTAGACTCTGCTGTGTCATGTTTCCTCACAGAAAAGGAAGATCAGCACCTGTTCCTGGTTTTTTTCCTCTCTCCCCCCACCTTTTTTTTTGGTTTTACATTCAGTGGCACTGTAGTAGCTGAAGCTGCATCCCAAAAGCACACCATCTAGCCAACTGTGGAGCTGTGAGGCGGAGAAACAGATTGCTTAGCTGTTCCTTGCTCTCTGGTACAGTTTCCTTTTCTTATGTTCCCATCGTGGATCCTGCACTCTGTTGTAGCAGTGTCTGGGACTGTTGTACCCAGTGGCATTGGTAGAGAAGCACGGCTGGAATAAGGGAACCTTAATTTATCACTTCCATACTCACCTGCCTGCCCTTTCTTTGGCTTTGTTTGAGCATCTGAAAAAATGAGGAAAATTTTCTTTCACAGCAGGTTTCTTGGTGAGGATTTTGACTAACTCCACTAAATGCTTCCTAAGACAACACTAGGTAAGCAAAGCTGCAGAATTATTTTACATCCACAGCCAGTGCTTTCAAACTACTTAGTGAAGGTGGTCTTAGTGGCTGGAATGGTCTAAAAAGGGGTAAAGAGGAAAACTCATCTACAATTTATTTTAGAATTTGTTTTTTCTTATCTCCTTTTTGTAAAAGGCTGCAAAACATGCTCAGGTAACTGAAGCCTTAAATTATTTGAGTTTAAGCCTATAGTTTCCACTTTGCTGGGTTAAATTCTGCTCGTCTTGGTAAAATTAAGCAAGTCATATGTTTTTTTGCTTCAGTGTTCACTTGGGCAACCTGCTGCACTGGGTCACCTGAAGGATGATGGTATTTGTTAAACACGTCACAGATACAAAATGATCCATAACTATTGAATAACAGGACGGTAATACCCTGTTCAGGAAGCATTTAGGCATTTTGTCTAAACATAATTGTTATCCTGGTTTAACTAGTTTAGTTAGGGCTGTGTTTTTTCCTGCCAAATTTGATCAACGGTATAAATCTTTCTATCACCAGACAAAGTTATACAAAGTCATATAAATTTTTCATTTTTAAAGACGTCACAGTTCAGAGAAAGTGTTTTGTATACTGAATAACATTTTATATGCTAGGAAATAGATGAAAAGACAAGAATTTTTGCTTTTGGCAAGGTAACATAGAGACTTTGTGGTTGGTGTTCCAGCTTTAAAAAGAGAATGGAAAAAGATTGATGTCTTGATGAATATTAATTGACGCTTACCTTTCCACAGTTTTTCTACGAAACAAGCTATTTCCCAAAACCACTAGTGAACTTCAGGGCTGTTATTGTGGTACCATTGTAAAGAACATTTGAGTCTCAATCTTTTATCAATATTTCTAGCAGACTGGGTGGTTTTGTAAACAGAAAAATTACTCTTGGGATAGGGAGCAAGCTACAGATTTGGCATCTAAATTCGCAAGTTAAATTCACTCTGATTACTAATTTAGGGCTAATCTAGTTTCTGATGGCCTGTGAAATAAGTGGAAGGTCAGCTGTGTCCTGTTTTCCTTAGTTTATGCTCTACATTATGCACCTCTGCAGCTGAAATTGTTGTTAGTTAATGACTTTATTGGCAGCTGCAGTGAAGAGGCAAAGAAAAATCCCAGGATACAGTCCCTGAATATCGGTGAAAAGCTGAGACACATTGAGGTAGCAGTATTTCTTTCTGATCTTACTTAGTAAGCCAAAAGCTCTGGTAACCAAGACAAGTAACCAGATATTTTTATCAGGCAGTGCACTTGTGTTTACTTTACCCAGAGGAAGCAGGTGCATTTTTGCAAGGGGATTTTCAGGTATGGTATACGCCTATCCCATTTGACCCTAAGAAAAGAGGTGCTTCCAGTGACTTCAGTCAGAGATGCTTCCAGTTAGTTTTCCCTGTTCCTTTCAGAAATCAGATCCTTTTACTTCTCTTCTTGTTGTAAGTGGAGGGTTGTTTTTTTTTCTCTCTCAAGTCTTACCTCCATCACCCTTCATAAGATGTCACTGTACTGCAGAGACAGAGAGCAAGTCTGAGCACCAAGGTCTCCGCGCTCGTTCCCGAAGGGCTGCGTGTAAGCGATATGCCACACAGCATCTGCCATCACCCACCAGCTGAGGCATCACCGCTGTGATCCTCCTGGTTGTGACATGCAGGGTGAGACTGAAACCTGGGGTTACTTTCAAGCCCAGGTTTCTCAGACAGATTGAGTGTGCTGTGCTCACAGCTACTGTCTTCGTAAGGCATTTTATAGTATCTGTACTGCTGTAGTTTTTTGGGGTTTTGTTTAGTTGGGTTTTGCTTTTTCTCAGCATGATGCAAAGGAGATAAAAGGCATACATTTCATTACAGAGTGCTTCACTTTCAGCAGCAGTTTAGTGCTCAACCTTATAAAATGACATGTAGATGTGTTTAGTTTTTCTACTGCATGCATGTGCGTTGCTTCCCATTGCTTGCTCAAAATAAAAGAAACCTGACATTATTCTTTCTCTCCTGACAACATGCTACCCGTTTCCTTTCTCTCACTTTCTCCCTCTTCTTACTTTGTTCTCCCAGGCATGAATTGCCATATACTTTCCCTTTAGCTGAGAAGTGGATGGTTCAGAAACAGAAGATACAATATGTATACTATAAAATCATTTTTACCAGAAAATTTAATGGAAAAATCTCAGTAATTCTTCACAAGCTACCACACATCAGAAAATAGAGCACAGTCCACAAAAAGGAATAAATGTGATAAAAGTACTTGGCGTGTGGTAGTCAATACCTAATAGCAAAGAGTTTTTATCCCTATGTGGGAAAAAGTGTTGACTTAGTAGTACATAAAAGATAAAAAATACTTTTCCTTCTCTCAGTGATGACAGTGGGTGCTCTTGCTACGAGTTGTATTTCTCAAAGCCAAGAAGATGAAGTAAAGGCAATTTCTGCATGAGCATCATCAGGATCAAAACTTTGTCTATAATTTCTTGGTGTCTGAGGCAGTTTTGACAAGTATAAACCTGACAGTCAATGGTCAGAACACATTTAATATATCTTTCATGTGGTGGAGTTAGTACATCTAAGGTCTCCCTGGGGTAATATGATGTAAAAGATGTTCATGGCACTAATTTACTCACAGACCATTAGCTCTCTGTAGATGCTAGACTTTAAAGACCTATGTGCAAGGAACGTGCTCTTTAGATACCCTTATTATACTGCAATCCTTCATTTTCTTAATGCAATTTCCTGCAGCTGTCCTGTTGGTCATGTGACGTGCAGTGAAGAGTAGACCTTGGAAAGTCATAACTGAGCAATAGGTCTTATTTTTGCACTAAATATTTTGAGTGTTTCATTCCTTAAGCAAAGAGGGGAGATGAAATTTTAAATATAAAAATGATTTGTTGTAGTCAGTTTTGACAAAAAACATTGTCTAGTGTTTCAGTGTTTTAAAGAAATTGGCACAGAAAAACAAAATGCTAACTATCGTTATGAAGCTTTTTTATAGTCTTCCTGCCTCTGTTTTCCAATTTTAATAAGGTACCTATAAAAAATGAATAATGAAGCAATATATAAACAATGTTAAGAAGACAGCCTTTTCTTATTAGGTTGAACGCCCTACTATTTTATAGATAGATTTATTTTAATGTTATGAAGGAAAGTTTTGGATGAAATGCCAAGAATCTATAGAATGATACATAATCATGAAGAATTAATGTCACATACCAAACTATGTTGCCATTTTAATAGTATATCATGCAGTTCAGTGCCAGCAGATTTAACAAACTTGTCAGCCATCGTTATTAGAGCATCTAAAGGGTCATCTTTCTATCCAAGGAGGATAGTCTAATAGCTCAGAGTATGCACATAATACAAGATGATGTGTGGGATCTCCGGTGATCTTCTTGATCGAGAATCAATTAAAAGAAGTTGCTGCTAATGTGACACTAGATGTAGATAAAGTGAGATACATTTGACAGTTACTAATTACAGCAGGCAGCCAAAAGAGCTCTGTAGAGATACGAGGACAGAAATGGCTAAATTAGTAAACTGTGTTGACACGCTCGCTCAATATTTTTTAATATGCAAGCATAGCATATTCCCAGGTCTAGTGAACCTGACAGGCATGAGTTACTGACACTTTATAAAAATGAAGCAGAGAATATGATATTTTTTTTTTTTACAATTATTGTAGCTCAAAGCTAATTATCCTAGCAAAATGGAATGAGCAAGCTGTCCCAGCAGAGGAAGCTTGCATTTGTCTGTGCTGCTGCCTGAGTTCAAAAGCAACCTCTAGCTAGATGCTTTTTAACCTGGGAATGCCACCAAGAAAATGCTCCTGTTCTTTAAAGCAAATGGATGCTGACTTCTGTCCCACTCCCTCACTCCTTGTGGTGCCTAGTGGGATTTCTGCATCACCTTGCTTTAGAGCAGGAATTAAAGAAATGTAAATCTGGGATAATTCTGCCCTGCTGCGTCTCACTCACAGCGCTCTGAGCTCCCTCGGCATATGCCCTTCTTTGGGACAGTGTCCAAGAACAGCCATGTTCAGACGCCTGGGGTGGAGGCAGGGAGCTTTATTTTGTTGGGTTTTTTTCCTCCTCTTTTGATCTCTTATGCAAAGTGCCAAATGATCTTGTCATGTTCTGAGTGATTTGGTGTATGTTTCATTTGGAAATGTGTATGCCCACAGGAGGTTAACTGTTGCCTTGTAAGATGGATCTTGATAAAAACCTAACCCAGCTGTGCAACTGTTTTGAAACCGAATCCTGTATGAGAATCCCAGGCTGTCATTTCTTCTGGTTTGCCAGAACATTTCTGAATATGTTTTAAAACAACTCTAAGATTTTATGAGACTGAACTTGTTATTCTTTGCCACATCACAAATTTTCCCTGCATTTTCTTAGCAAGCATTTTTTACAGCCTTGGACTTCTAATTGGGAAAATTGGGACTTCTTTAATGCCAGTGCTGTATTTCAGCTAATGGAAGAATCTGACACAGCACTGAGGTCAGCACTTTCTAGCATGTTTATCACACTGTTTTCAACCTCGGGTTGTGCTCATATCTTTCTCTTCTTTCCTGTGGTCAGACTTGCCAAATCACATCTGTTTTTTCCTTTACAACCTCTCTGGAATCTGACTGTGCCTCACTTTCTTCTTCTGGGCACTTAATGTCTCTCACAGTGACATAAACCCATTATCTTGACCTAAGCCTCACTTTGTCTGCTGTAAGCTTATTCCTGGTTCTGTGGTGTACCATCGCACCCAGGTCCCCCCAGAACAGAGTGGGACCCTGCAGAGTGTACATGCGGACCATGCACACCCCTCCCTTGTCTGAGTATTTGATATCTCTCTATCCGCTCTGTGAACTCCCAAGCTTCTGATTTTTTTGGTCCTGTATCCTGTTCCACCACACTGTGAGTGTAGAGCATCATGGGGCTAATGCTTTTTTCTGCTTTCTAAATAATACCTAAAGTTTATTGTAAAGTTTGTCACAAACTGGCTTCATTAGATTTTGTCTCACTAAATTAGTGACTGAATGCTCTCTTACCGAACTGAGCATGAATTAGCAGCACAGATGTATTTAACTCAGCATTGCATAGTTCTTCAAAAGTATTTCTTCAGTACGAAGGTAGCTTCTGAAAAACAGTGCATCACGTTTCCTTGGTGAAATGACAGTGCTGCTAAAGGAGGTTTAACAACAAGAAGGGCAGACATAGACCAGCCATGTTAATAAAAATAGAAATGGTTTTCAGCCAAACATCGTGTGCGAACCAAAGGTGAGGGTTGAATCACAGATTCATCCTGTAAAAGATCAGAGGGAAACATCATAATCCAATTTGATTTTCTGTCCACAGACCTTCACCCAATCAATCCTGTGATATAAAGCTGCTGTTTCTAACCTAGATAAACTCAAGTTATTAGGCTGTGTTGCTGTTTCAAAGTGAAGACTGATTTTTTTCCTGTTCTAGGAAATGATTCTATAATTTCTGAGAAAATAGAAAATATATTTGAAATGTGACATACCCCACAAGAAGTGGGTTAAGGTGGGATGCAGATGACTAGCAGAACTTGACTAGGAATTCACCTTTCACTTACACCGAATCAAAAACTAGCTAAAATCTTTGCGTGCACTATAATTTCTGCATTAAATATGAGACTGAGAATCTTACAGTGTATGATTCTCCATTTGCCCCAAATGGGATACACATAAAATGCCTTTTGATTTCTATTTTGATGGAAAGAACTCTTGCTATACATTTCATTTTTCATTGCAATACAAAATAAACTCTCAAACTCTTGAAGTTTGCATTTTTGTGGAGTTCAGATAGTTTTTCCATATGAATGTTTCCCTTTTCATTGAGCGAGCCATGACTGTGGTGTTCGCTGACATTTTCCCCTTACTGTAGACCGTTCTGTATCTCTTAAAGGCAGTGAGACATTCTGGGAATGATGTGACAAGACATGACAGGAAATTCCACTGAATAAAACAAATTATACACTGGAGATTTGCTGAGCTGACTGAAAACAATCTGAACACCAGGGGCTGTGAAAGGTGCTGAGAAGGTTGAGAGTAATGACATTTTCTTCTGGATTTTATTTAAAGTGTTTTGATGCACAACTTGGTGTAAATCAGTGATTGTGAGTTCTTCTTTGGGTTGTCTCCCTTCAGATTTCTTGCTCCAAAGGGTGTGTGCCATGTATGTGAGTGAGCTGCGTCAATGAATTTCTTGTAGCTGATAGTGACTCATTATGATTTTGAGTGATATTGGGAAATTCATGTATTCGTATTTTCAATTTGTGTTTTACTGAATAATATTTACGCAGAATAGAGATGGGTGATGTATGTGCCCAGGTTTTAATTCACGCTTGTAATCAAGCAATCACATGCTTGGGTTGCAAATCAAACTCTCAAATGCATGATAGCTGATCAATGGAAAGATTTTATTAAGGCTAATTTTACCTTATCTACTGATAAAGAATTTCCTGTATATTAAATGCAACAATGAAAGGCACAGTTGATGTGGAAAAGTATTTAAATACATCCAGAGGAAAGAGGAAGAAATCTAGTAAATGAACTGAAGATTGTCATTCATGTCCTCCAACTTCAACAATAGAGAAATTTGACGTGATTCTTCTTTTACTTTTGTCAATTTTAAATCATTGTATGTCACCTTCTTTTGTGAGGTGCTTCTGATTTGTGAGTGAGACGAAGGTAGTGAATTATGGCCAATAAACTAGGATTACCATTTTGCCTGTACAGTAACAAAACATAAATTTTGTTTAATGTGCCTTTAAGAATGGGAGCTGAGTGGATATGCTGCTGGCAATGAATAACCATTCACATCATCAGAATGAGGATCCGTCTGTCTGTCTCATCTTGTCATGTAAATGTTTGAAAGAACATAGAGCAGATAATATGGCAATCTGGCAGCAGTCTACACTAAGGTCTGTGAGTCAAAGGGTTCTGCATCAGAGGAGGGCATTTATGTGAAGTGTACTTTCCCTGATACCATTTGGATGACAGACGTGGAAGCATCGCTCCCTTTGTGAAGCCAGGCAATTTTACAGCCACTGGCAATCGGTCAATACTATTGGGAAAGGCAGTGGAAAGCAGGGGATGAAGATATTTTACACTTTACTTGATGCATTTTCCAATGGTATGCTGAAATTAATCCCTAGAATAATACAAATTCTTGAAGTAACACCCAAAGAACGTCATTTGAGCTTTATGCTGACACCTGTTCAGAAGAAAATTGCAGTAAAGCATTTAGGCAACAAGCAGATCTAGCTTTGTGATTTGGAAGAACTAAAGCAGAGTTTAATTCATATACTTGAGATTTCTGCCTAGCGTTGGTAGAAATCAGCAATGAACATTAGCAAATCTGTAGAATTCCTCCCTTGAAATCAGATTGGAGTATTGTAATTGTTCCTGCCTTCATCCCTAGTAACGCTGGGTTTATGCCAGGATTTGACCTGTTAATCTCACTGGGACTGTCGAGTTTGATGACAGGAATCCTGTTTTGGAGGCTCTGTCAGCATCAATCCATGCTACTACCTATTAATTTGGTGCTTTGCTATAGATTGCAATACTTCTTACAGTGTTTCTGTCGTGAAATAGAGTAAAACCTACAGATACTATTGGCCGCATATGCTGCAGTTATAAATGGGTTTTAATTGCATTTCTGAGAAAGAGTTCATACTGAAATACTTGTCTCAATGGAAATATGAAGTAGATTGCAACCTTGAACAGACTCCAAAGTGGCTGAATGTTCTTGGAAAATACAGAGATGATTTTGTTTATGCGTATTGGGTGTATGAGCACATGCACATTATACTGGTAGTACCCAATTATTGTATTTATAGACAGATTTTCAAAGGTGCATCTATGGTGCTTAAGGAGCAGGCCTGAAAGACCTATGGAAGCGAATGTACAGTCTCTTGCTGTGGTCAGTACCAGATGCTTCATGGAATAGCACGGCTAATTATAGTTGGATTGTACTATCACTGATGGGTCAATCAAATTCATTGTTCACACATGACTAACTTTACACCTTAATTTGTGATAACAAGGAGTCACTGTAATTGATCTAGCTGTTGAAATTATTATTTTTTTTTTGTAATCAGAATTATCAGCATCTGTTTCTTTGTCTCTGCAACAGTTTTGTATGGGGAGTATGGAGAGACATATATTCCCAAAACACAGTGATTAATTTTGATTAAATTTTTCATGTTTCTGGTTTTACTTGCAGTTGGAGAGCGTCAAATTTTGTGAAGTTGGTAAAAATAATTCTGCCCTTGTATGTGCTGTTTTAACAGTGCTGTGCATGTTTTCTTTCCCACGCGGCATTCTGTGAAACAATCTGTTAGTTGTGAGCAAAATTGTCGGCTTTTGCAAATTAGAAACAAGATCCAGGCGTCCACAAATGAGAGGGAGATTTCTGAACATCTTTAAGCGAAGACACAAAGACAGATTTTATTGGGCCACATATACATGGGTGTATATGTGTGTGTGTAGTAGATGCATACATCAAGCTATAGAACATAGTTCTAAGTAGGTGTTTGCGTACTTCTCAAGGGACTTGAAATACCAGCCACAGAGCACTGTACCAGGATATAGTTTTTATGCCAGGAAACAGTTCTATATTAGCAACTGCATAATGATCTGTAGAATATATATGACTGATTTTATTGAACAGTCTTAAGGCACAGTGCATTTGATAAGGATTTTCATTATTGTAAATTAGATATTAAAAATATTTTTTTCACAGACTACAACTTTTTTTTTTTTCTTTTTTTCTCCTGTAGTTCCCATTAGCTTAGTAATTCAGTTATGGAGGTTTTTTGTTTTGTTTTAAGAGAAAGGGCTCATTTTGAATCTTTTCCAAGACTAAAAGGAAGAAATAGATGTTGCAAACCAAATGATAGAATAGAAGATATGTATCCACAGTAGGTTCGGTAAATAACTTTTCTGTGGTCTGTTCCAAGTACTCCATATAAAGGCAATATTTAACTTTTTTTTTTTTCCCATTAGAATGTTGTTTACTTGAAGATTAAATGATCTTTTCTATCTGATCATCTTGTGTATTGAGAATAATCCTGCTTGTTCTTGGTTTTGCTAAGGGCTAGCCCATGTCAGGTACTCAGTTCAGACTCCTGAAACACTTGATTCTCTTGCCCCAAGTTCGTGTGGTAACATTTCTGCTGAATTTTAATGTAGGGTAAAGTATGTATACAGCTTATATTTAAGGGTTTCTAAATAGCAAACAGCTCATAAGATAGTGTCCTCAAGCTCTTCAGTATTACTTTTTTTTTTTTCTTTCTTAAATTAAACAAAAGAACTAACCCTAAATGCCGATATTAATTCACAGTGTATTTTAATGCCTGATATTGGATGTTAAGTGTTAATAGTGAATCTATGGAGACAGCATCATATTTTGTAGTCTTAAGTACTTTTAAGTACCACAAGGTCTTTCAACATAATTAGCAGAGAATACTGTGCCCAGCCAGAAATATGGGATTCATCACTAAATTCAGTGGCTTCTTTATCTCTGTGAGTCTAATCGTGTGTGCAGAAGACTAATTGTTAATGGCATAAGGCTTTATTGCTCTTAGCTGTCCTCTATTTGAAATGGAATGGCCTGTTTGTGAGAAATAATTAGGCTTTATCGTTCTACCTGTATCGAGTCTTGTTGATAATCTTATGTTTTTACTAATTCAGATTTGGAGAGCAATTAATGGTAGTGATGATGTTTCATTTTAAATCACAAAGTTTTGTTATTTTTCTTCCTTTTTCCTTTATATTTATTTTTCTTTTCTTGTGGCCGTAACAGATGTAATATCTTTAACTGTTAATGGGAAAATCTCAATAATTAACAAATGAATACTTTTTGGGTTTGCAATATGCAGATTTAAGAATATAGCTGCTTCTCTTGGCACATGCTTTAATGATTTGTAGGACAGCTCACCCATGACTTTGCAATCAGAAAATGTAAAGCCTCAAGACAGTGACAGTGTATTACATAATCATATACAATTTTCAGTGATTTACAAACTCATTGTTTGACCTTGCTTTTTTGGTTGGGTGAGTTATGATTATATTAAGGATTAATTAGCCTTCTGGTACTTGCTCACACAGAAGAAAGATTTGCTTATCTGTACCAAGGGTCATTTGCTCTGTCTTGAAGTCTCTGGAGGAACCCCCCTCATGTTTTTCAGTTTTAGCAAATCTCAGAATTAATAGAAACTGAGGTTTTATATGAAACCAAGGGATTGTGTGTCGGGGACATTTAACAGAACTGTCACTTCTAGCTTCAGAGGCGGGATCTTGGCTCTTTTGGCATAAGTACCAAGTCTCTTGTTGACTAATACATTTCAGAATTAAATTCTTGTCCCAGTTGCACAGTAGGGAAAAATAACAATATGACTGAGAAGTCACTATGAGATGCATTTCTCTGTGTACAAGGATGGAAAACTATGTATCTTTTGTTCAGGTCTGCATTTCACGTTTCCAAACATGTCCCCCCACAGGTTTCCAAGGTTGTCTGTTGGCGCTGCAGCATGTGCACCCTCCACTGTCAGTGCCCACTTGCTAGGATAGTTCTAGAAAACCAGGAAAATACTTAATATTTTTTTATTTCTTGTACCAAGGCAAACTCTTCAAGAAATTTTAATTTCTCACCCTATTTTAGTAGGTCCTGACTTGATCTAACAATACCCAAAGTCTGTTTACTGATTCTTGGGTAAATTTTAATCTAGATGTATTTTCATTCTAAAGAAAGAACACTACAAATACTTGTGAGAGTTATTTAAGAAACATCTCCAAAGGGGCTTGTTCAGTCACTAGACTTGAGGGAAGGCTTTCCCTATTTTAATGACTGTACTGTAACTCAGGCATTGACATCCATTTACAAATACAAATTAAGTTATAACTTTCCTTGGAAGATGGAGAACATTAAAATATCAGAACTAGAGCTATTTGTTAAAAAATATTGGGTTCAGTCATCTGAAGTGGAGACTTTATGAAATGCAGGACTCTACGTGTGTAGGAGTGGTCTTTAGAATCCCTTGCCCAGCACAAATGGACTCTCATTTATTTTTCCAGTAAAGTCCCTGTGTGCCTAAAGCACTGCTTTCTCCATGACACAGATTCATCTCAAACACAAGGCATTTTTGGTATCCTCAAGAAAAGCTATGTTTTGTCTACATTTCCTTAGCAGTCCTGTTCAGCTGAAATGTGGCTGATGTGATGCCCGCACAGAATGTAATGGCCGAATCGAGACTTCTGAAATTTATACGATATTTCAGTAGATAGAGCACTCATCCAGGCTTGCAAGACTGAAACTCTGGGCTCTTTGTAGCCTCAGGGAGATCAAATTCATACCTTTCATTTCCTATTAATGTGCCCTAGGTATTCAGTATGGAGGGCATTGTCCATTCCAGTTACATCTCTTTCATTCTGAAAAAAAACCCAAACAAAAACCTCCAGGTTTTTTGACTGAACAGACACAGTATTGTCTGTAGTTCAGTCACTGAGGCAAGTGCCTGGGTCAGCGGAGATCTTGGTCCAGTTATTAATCCAACTATGGTTTAAACTGCCATCGGGCAATATCCTCTATGTAAAAATTATGAGCAGTCCCCAGAAGAGGGATTAGCACTGCGCCCCCTCTTTCTTGCTTGTTGTAAATAGGGCCTCTAACCCCCCCAAATTACACCTTATTCTGCCCCTCTGGTTCTGGTGAATTTTAACGTAGGGATGTTTTCCACACGGTTGTGTAGAGAGTGCTTCTGGCTGTGAGCAAGTGATTGCAGCATTACAGGACTGGGCAAAAGATGGGAGTCTGAACTCTTTCATGCTGAGAACCATGTGGAACATCTACCTCTTTTTCTCAATAGTGTGTAAGAGAAAAGTGAGTTGCAATGCTTCCTTCCATTATGCTTTTTTTTATCGGAATGACCCTCGCTCGCTATTTCGAAAAGAATGATTTAGGTGCATAAATGTAGTAGTAGAGGATTATTTCGGGACTGGCTGTAGCAGTTTAAGAAGTAACCACTGCACTGCTTTTATGTGTTGTGACCTTTTCCCTGTAAGCGATTACTGCCTCCAAAGCAGACATTCTTACTCGCGGTCGATCCAGAGTCAGCCAGGTTAGCCTTGAACCAGCATTAAAGGTGATTTAGACTAATCTGTCGGACTTGTTATTGAACTGGTCTTGAAACACGCACCCAACCTGACAATGGGGCTGTGCTTTGTGCGTGGCAGCGTCTCACAGAGGAGGAGAGCAGAGGCCGTGTGGAGCGTTGCCTTGCAGGGTTTCGGCCCGGTGCCCCGAGCCCATCTGCCGGCTCCCCAGATGGCAGAGGATGGTGGTGCTCTGCATTCCTGTCTGATGCTGGTAGCCCAGAGCGTGGCTCCTGAGCCTTACAGGGAGGTGGGATTCAGTTGCTTCAGTGCTCCCCATTAGTTATTGAGTGTGTTAGCTATTGCGACTCCCTCCCAGAATGCCTGATTTCCCCACGTGTCTTACCAGAAAATACTTCTTAAAATGCCACGGATTGCAGTTTGGAAGTCAGGTGCTTAAAAGTTATGTAGTTACGTGACCAGAGTGGAACTGCCATGGTCTTTCTGCATATTCAGATCCTCTTTTTTTCCCCCTCATTTACTGCATTTATCATACAGTATTTAGTAAAAATAACGAGGACAGAAAAGGATCAAATAAATAGGGTTGTTCTATCCCACCAATATGATAGAACAGTTAAATTAATGGCTAAATCTAATTAGGAAATGAAAAATTACAGCTTGTCTGCTGCCAATACTACAGCCAATGGACTGTGAGATAGAGCTATGGTTACACTCCAAAATTATCTCACCATTGTTGAAACTTAAGGTGGCTTTGCTGCCTGCACTTGGAAATAAAATAATCCTAGCAATTATGGTTTGCAATTTGTGAGTGGTTTGAAATGTAGTGGCTTTTACTATAATAAATGGATTATTGTATGTTGACAAACTACAGGTTTAATTAACAGTGACAGATAAAGTTTCTGCATTTAGAAGCTGTTTATATTAACAATTACCTGATAAAAAGGGTTTTTTAAAGCATTCTAAGTACTCAGTTACGCATTGCCATTTTGATCTGCTACCATATGTATTCATCATCATATGGATGTTGCTTGGAATCTTAGCAAGTTTTTCTGAGACATTAGACTGTCATAATAACTGATAGATCAATGGCTTGATTTACATATTTATTATGGAGAAACTGCTAGTTTTCATCAACATAACTTAGATTTTATGCATCTTTTGTCTAAAGTTAATTCCAAAATATTAATTTTCCAGTGACAGCTCATCTTCCTGTTTAATCACTTAATTTTCCTTCTACCTAAGAATGACATTCAGTGAAATGAATGAGAAATTATAACTTCAGGATAACATTGTCCTTACCGACTAAGAGCAAACAGACAGCCCAAGAGAGGTCTGGATAGCTGTACAAAATATATCAATCACAAAAGCAAGATCTCATACATTTTTTTCTTTTTCACAAATGTATTTTCTTCAGTTTATTAATTTTCTGAAGTCTAAAATGTATATTTTTTAGAAACAATGGTCTTAAAAACAAAAGAATTGTGCCATCTGTCAGAGCTAGTAATGTTGTTTTACTCTGCACATTTTGTTTTCATCATCATATCCAGCATCATCTGGATCACACTGTCTTAATCCTTCAATGACAGGAATTTGCAAAGAGGCATTCTTGATGGATCCTAAGGAAAATTGTCACTGGAGTATTTTCATGAATAAAAAAGTGTTGGTATTTCTCTTTTTTGTTAATTCCCTACTGTTTATTAATTTTATCCATCTCTGCAATTCAAGGTAATAAAGATGTCCAAATGAATACAAATAGGTCGAGAAGAGGGAAATTGATAAAAGGGAGTGGTTTATGGCTTTTCATGTTGTTGCACTTTGTATGATAGAGCTGAACAGCCAAGGTAGGGAGAACAATAAAGAGGAAATAAAATGAGGAGACTAAGAAACTGAAGAGTATAAAAGGTAAGAGAGAAGAACAGACAAGATAAGAAGCAGGGTACAGGCAAAAAGAACAGTAGTCCTGGTGTTAGTAGCTCAACCATAAAAGAAGTGTTAGCAGGCACTTAACCTCTTGGTAACATACTCAGAGCATTTAGAAATTGGAAAAGATTTGTAAGCTGATCTTGAATCTCAATCGCTCTTTGTGTCTTTACAAATTTCTATCATCAAGGGTATTTCTTATTGTATTTTTTAGTGGTATGCATCATGTCTTTCTTTAAAATAGTGCTATTTGCCCATTGCATCCTGCATCAGCACTGGAAGCTCAGCCTATTGCCTAAGGGTATCTCCACCTTCTTCTGGGTAAACTCCATGTAGCCTTGCTGCTGCTAGTGAGGATTTTACTAATGTGAACCGAATACCTACTTTGTTTGGTAAATGGATTTTAGAATGAAAATGATATTTTTTTTTTTTTTTCATATGCCATCAGTTTAGCACATATATCAGATGTGTGCTCACAGGGACAGTGGACATGATTTTAGCCTCCAGCCTGTTACTAACTTTAGTTTGGTAGAGGTTCAGTCTAGTTCATTTATTTGGCTGCCTCTGTTGCATGACTAAAGATCTAAGGGAAAAATGCTTAGAGTCCTAGCATCTGTTAGTTAAGGCTATTTAAAGTACAAATGAGTCAGAGGAAAGAGTCTTAAACCATTTTCTTAGAGGGTTTCCTTCACTCACCACTTGTGTCTGTATTGAAAATGACTCAAATAATTTTAAAATTCCAAATTATAAAGCAAGCATTAGAAAATGATTTTGAGTCAACAATCGTCATAACTTCTGTAACACAGTAATGTGTTCCACAGGTGGGAACGTTCAGTCATGAGCTTGGAAATGCCTGTAAGTAAGGTATCATTCTTCCTGTTAGACAAAACCCGATGGCTGCTTAAAATTATTGCATGTCATGGATGCTACACAGGCAGTTACAGTCTCCATGAAAATACACTACCTCTGTAGTTTGTAGACACTACAGGAAATTTGACTGAAGCAGTTTGGGTGTGTTATGGGACATAAACCCAAAGATGTTCCTTACTCTTATTATATACTTAAAATATTATCTAAAAGCGCTCCCTAATAGTTTCTTATAATTTTGTCTTGGTTTTAAAAACAATGTCTCTGAGTATGAATAGATGAAAAATCCCTTGGTAACTAGGGTAATTACAGAGATTTTCAATTACCAGTCTGCACGTTCACTGACTTTTCATTTATATCTTTCTTCTAAAATGAAGTTATATTACAAGATGAGGTAGATGCATCTTCTGTTTTGGCTTCTCTTCATGTTCTCAAGAATTTGTTGCTCCTTTGGGTGCATTTGCTGTTGGCTCTTTGCTTTTTTGTTTTGTTTTGTTTTGTGTTGTTTTTTTTTTTTTTTTAAATTGTTCCATACTGTGAGAACAATAATACATGCCACAATTGCATTCCCCTTGTCCCAAGCCTAACCACTGTCTTTCACCAAGTATGTATGTGATATGAATGTTTCTTTTTATTTTGGATATGGATATGTATTTGTGTGTGTATTCATAAACACATAGTCACAGATATACATATATACACATTATGGTTTCATGTCCACACAAAACTATAACCTTTTACATTTTACAGGAGTAGAAACACACGACAACACCCTCCACAGTACATTACTGTAAACAGAAGAAGCTGAAGTAATTGCAACAGATACATTTTCAAAATGAATGTTATTGAGCTGCATGTATTTGGTTAATATTTTGTAATAATTGGAGTTCCACATTAAGCCGAATGAACTGCTTATGAAAAATGTTAAATTTGCAGCGTTGCCAAACTGATGTTGCTGGTAAAAAACTGAAAGTGTTGGGGGCTAAATTTGCGGATTGTGTGAATATCACCTGTTATAGCCCAATCTTTTCAAAATTTACTAATGCACTTTCAAGCATGTTTTTCAATTAGCTAAATATCACAGCTGCATCTTACACATCAGGAAGTCACTGTTAGCTCAGCTTCCATGCTGAGGGGCCAGAGGGCTTTTTTGTAGAAGGGAAAAGAAACCACCATGAAGCTTTAAGGCGAGACAGTTGATTGCCTTTTTTGTGTGCTACTATTCTTCCTTCTTTCTGGACGTGCAAATAACACCAAATTACATTAAAAATGTTTGCACATAATTTTGATTTCTGTTTATGTCACTGTTAAATGTGACCTTTGTGACTTAACTGTTGCAGATTTAATCGAGAATTAATGTTACTGATTGCAATTATTTGTCTTTTTAATTGAAATAAGGTAGGAAAGAGGTTTCCAGCATTTGTTACTTGTGGTACAAATGTTTCTACACTGGTTTTTAAGTAAACATCTCACTATGGTGAGTGAGACTGGAAGACAGAACAGTGCATGTAATTGCACAGTCTGTTATGCAGTTGGAAGACTAGGAGAGAGCATGGTCCTGGAAAAAAAAATACTACTCTCTACCTGTGTCGCAGAAGAAGAAATATATAGAAATACCAAACTATACGATATAGTCTTTTTTTGGAGCAGAATTATTAAGTTTGTCTTGCTTTACTTCTTTTGTAGAGGTACACCGTACCTATTTTTATTTGACTATATTTACAGTGTGCAGTTATGATTGTCTTTAAAAAGCTGTGGGGTGTGAAATAGGAATACATGTAGTTTTTTACATTAAAGGGTTCAGAATTGCTTTTCCTGAGGAAACTGTCAGCGATGCCAGAGAATATCAAAGTCAGTGTGAAGCTATTATGCTAAAAACTTACTTTTCATTCAATTTCTCTGCGTCTGTATTTGAAATCTTGATAAAGGTTGAAAGTTTAGAGGTGACTGATACAATTATGAATGCAGTGACTGTTTAGTTAATTGGCAGCACTTTGAATAAAGGTACCATTTATAAATTATTCATTGATATATACTCCATGATTAATAGGTGGAGCTCGGTTCTTCAGCTCATTGAAAAGCATATTCAAATTGTTTTAGTAAATTCGTAACAGATGCTGCTCTAACAAATTGTTATAAAACACATTATAATGTGTAGATGTAACTGAAGCAATATATATCATTTCACTGTTATTCAGTGTCACTGTTTTCTTATATCATTTCTCACATCAGTGTAACACTGAATAAAGTAAGGGGGTTTTGTCTAATGAATAGTATGGGGAATAAAACCGTATCCTATTTGTGAAATGCCAGCTCCATTACAATCAGCGGTGAAATTTCCACTGTCATCACCACGTTCAAAAGTAAGATTCAAATTTCAGTATTGTAAATTGCTATGGGTGTCTCAATTTCCACTCTAAAAAAAGGTTTATAGATTGAACAATAATACAGTGGTTAACGTATATTAATGTTACTTCTTCATTGCTACTCCCAAGCCACTCTCACAAAGGATTGTTTAAGTTTTCAGTGGAGGTTCAAGTCTCGGTTGTGTTCATTCAAGGCCTCTTCCTGCCTATGAAATAATTTCCTGCGAAGGAGCATCCTTTATGAGTCTCTGAAGTCCTTATAGGTCTTTCAGTTCCCTTTCTTATTGCCCCTCCATCAATGGGAGTGACAGTGGACAGTATTTTCTGCTATTGTCTGTCTCCATCCTTCATCTTACAGTCACTCAAGGTCATTGTTGTTCTCTCTAAAGGGGGTCTAATCCTGCAGATATGTGCACTCCACTCTCTTTTACAGTCTCCCACTGAGTTGTTCAGTGAGTAAATATTTTCACATCCATATGACCCATGGATGACAGCAGGACTGCGGTCTTGGTTTGGAAAGTATCAAAACCTGTGTAACACACTGAGAAACCAGAAGTCAGTGTTACTTTTGATTACTTTCATGAGAATCTTCAGTTATCAAGGGCACTGAATTAACCTCCTGTGACTCTGAGAACATGAAAATGTAGCAGTTCAAATAGTTGCACAAAGTCCATAGATTAATATATTTGATCTTCGCAAGGGTCCCACAGGTTATTGATACACATATTTAGAGAATTCAGGAAAACAGATGGTCTGATTCACAGGAGGGACTAAAACAAGGTGATCAGGACATCAGAAAATGTGATACAAAATTCAGGTTGCCTGTGAAAAAAATTAATGGGGAGCAGGTGGGGAGAAAATTACAATGTGTCATCAAATGGAAAGCATAGCCTCTTGCTGTGGTTTAGGGGGGGTGGGGTGGACGGATGTTTGGTGTGTAGCCTTGCTGCCGGACAGAGCCGCATTTGCTGTAGGGAAATTCATGTCGTCAGCATCATGACAGAAAAGGTTATTTACCCAAGAAAACTCTCCCTGAACTACCTATGCAAGAATCGCCCTACTTTGAACGATACTTTCCCAGAATTTCTCCTTGTACCTTTCATATGCATTATAAGCTTGCTAAACCCCTCATTAGAAGGGAACTTGCTGAGGACCGCCACATACCAAAAGAAGCCAGCTCATGTAGAGTAACAAGCATAAAATTTGCAAACGCGTTTCTACCACCACTGTAAGTAATAGTTCTCACAACAAAACTATCAAAATTCATGGATTCTCTCTCTCTCTCTCTCTCTGTCTATCTCAGACTGCAACATATTTCATCCAGTACACCAAATGTCCTCACGGAAACTGCGGGTGAAAAGAATCCCTCTGCATTAAAATGAATTCACATAGACAACTGGTGAAAAAATATGTAAATCATATTTTTCCCAGGACAATGACTCCATTCCCAACCTCTCTTACAAATCCTTAGAGAAGGTCTACAAAATAGCTTCAAGAGGCTATGTTAGGAGAATAATTCACATCTATTGGACACTAAACCCAGGGACTCAACAGAGGTTTTATTGCACATTATAATTTCGATTTCCATTAACTTCTTGTATTCCAGAGGCAACAATTTCTTGCCTCTTTCCCCTGTCCAGTTGGACCAAATTCCTGATCATCTTGTTTGAGTCCCTTCTGTGAATACTGAACATCTTGTTTTCTCAATTCTTTAAACAACTTAGTTGAATGTGTACAATTTGTCTTAACCATGTTTCGCTTGAAGGTGACTGCTCCTACACCAAAATTGAAGACAAGCTTTTATACGAGTCTCATTTATTCCTCACAACCGCATTACCTGTTCTAATACAACTTTCCTTGCAGACCTTGCTTCACTCCTATCCTCAGATGGTCTCAACTAAAGCAACAATAATATTACATTCTAGGGGAGAGAACAGTGAGCCATTTTCACTTCTTATGGCACCCTGCTGTGCAAACATGTCTGCATATATATATATATATATATATATATACATGGGCATTTACATACATGTGTTCAGTGGCCAAACGAAAACACAGTCTTTTCTGTAAGTCTAGATCTCATGCCTGAAGAGTTCTAGTTTTGCTTTCGTGAATGCAATGGTATGGTGTGCAGTCAAATACAAGTAATTTTCAACTGCGTTAGTGAAAGCACTTTTTTTGTTCTGATGCAGGGAAAGAATGCCCAGCAAATGGCTGACGCTGTGTGTTTTTGGGTAGTGAAGGCATTGCTCTTCTCCAAATGCTACAGCTGCTAACTGAAAGCCCTGGGGCATCTGTGCTGTGACTCAGCATCTGTATTTTAGAGCTTTTAATTTCCAAAATGATGTTGATAACTCTTTCAAATAAGGGTTGGTTCCACAACAATCTGATGACTTTTCCAACACAACAGCTAAATGCAAATTGTTAAAATGTAAGGGAAATATTATTCAATAATTCATAGTGTTAAACAATAAGATTTCATAGGAAGTGTTTCCTGAAAATTTTTTAGAAGTAATGGGATAAAAATCCCCTTGGACTATTCAGATGCCTGAACACAGCAAATTTTGCAATTATGTTTATTTTAAAACATAACTACTTGTTTCTTAAGAGCAAAGCCTGATAGAGTTATACAAAAGATAATGGCAATATGGCTCACTAGAGACTAAAAGTTTCTTTGAAACCAAGGAAGTAAATACTACTTAAAGAAAATTAGGTATATATCAAATCAGAGCTAAAATTCAGCCTCCAAAACATTCAATTTTTTCTTATACAATCTTAGGAGATTAAGAAAGCCATCTTTTGCCTGGGAGAACATGTTGCATATGGGTGGGAAGATTCCTAGATTACTTAAGGAAATATCTCAAGTCATTCACTGGCTTGAGTTTAGATGAGTGTTTTATTGGAGAAATGTTGCTGAAATAATAGCTTTATAAGATTTACACTTTTCAGTGATTTCCAGTGCTCTGTTTACAAGTGAAAATTACTTTTTTTCCCACCTAAACACACATACTGCAAAACTAATGAGGAATTTGAAGCAAACAGGGTCCTCTCCTCTCACTTCTGAATAGGAATAAACTTCCCAGAGCCTAAATAGTGCCATGATTTCCACCTGAGCATTACCGTTATCTTCAGCCTGTGCCCTCAGCTGACAGCCACTTGGCCTAGCTGGTGCCCGTTAACGCAGGTGCTGCTGCTTGGGGGTTGGTGCACAAATAGTCCATTTGCACAAGAGAGCCTGGTTTGCCTCTACCTGCTGCCAGCACTAACCGGTGCTGTGAACCTGGTAGCACACAGCCCAGCTTTCCCAGAGCTGGCTAGCTTGCAGCCTGTTTGCAGGGTGGATGACAGCATCCTACGTCTGGGCGCATTGGTGGGTGCCTTGAGGTTTTGGTGAGTAGTGGTCAGAGCTGGTTGGAATTATGTTTAATGGCAGTAGGGATGGTGCTGAATGGAGTGCATGAGAAGGAGAAATTTATGCCCATTTTCATAAATTTGTAGGGGTGCCTGTGTTCTAGTACGCTGAAATAATAGTCAGGAGCATTTCATCACTTGTGAGCCCATCTGTGCAAAATGTGACTCCACCTTCATGTATTTAATAATTCCTAGACACTGTATCTGCTGAAAATACTCAGCCCTGCCGAATCAGGAGACAGGGAAATTGTTAGACTAATGGGGCACACAATAAGAATTTTACTGTCAATAGGTGCAAATGTTTTTTGAGAGCTTTTCAGTAAGGACACAAGATTAATTCCATTTGGGGTATTTATTAATCACCCTTTTTAATTATGTTTTTTTTCACTTGTTCTGTCCTTTGCCTGCCTGCAACTCTCAGATGAGTAATTGCCACGTATCTTTAGAAGGATATCGTAGCAACGAAAACATGGGGAAGACAATAAATGAGAAAGTCTACAGTCCAGCAGTTTATTTTAGCAGACGTTAATCAATGGAACTGCAGCTTCGATCGCAGAGCCTGAATTCATTTCTTGTATTTGATTTTCCCTCCAGCTACTATTACAATTTACTTTTTATTAAATGGCTTCTGATGAGCAGATGACTAACCTCTTCTCAGTCCTGTCCCTTCACTGCATTATTGTGGACTGTAGATTAAACAAAACATACCCTGACAGAAGTAAATTTAAGCAGTGTAGTTTTATTTTGTGATGCCAGAGTAACTCTTGGTTACCAAGTACCTTCATTCATTAGCTGAACTTGATGTAATCTACTCTGAAGTGTTAATTTTATCTTTATATGGACCTATAAAAGGTTTCTAGGGAAGTGAAAAATATCACTAGCCACAAAAAAAGTAATGAAAGTCTTTTGCCAGGAGTGAGGCACACAATTTTATAATCTCCAGTATTCTCTTCCCTGCCTTCCTTCTCAAAGGAATGTATCTTTTGCCTCTTATGTTTCATGGAGCCAGAAGCTTGCAGAAATAGTTAGCTGGGTCTGTATTGTGTTGACCAAACTTGTGTAACCTGCCCCTTTGATGTGGCTCTTCTAATGCTTTCACTAGATCAGCTGCCAACAAGGTATTTTTTATTCCCGTGCAAGGTGACTGATAAAAGTGCTCTCTACATGGAAATGATAAGGAATGACTAATCTCTCAGACAAAATATACAGCCTTTGCCAGAGACAGGACTGTCATCCCTGTGAAGTAGTAAAACTGGGGAATGCAGTCAATTGAGAAGAACAAATTTGTGAGCCAGCAGTAGGTAGCATACGGGATCCAGAATCACACCTGGGCAGGTGTAGAAAACTCATTACCCCTATCTAGGTTAAAAAAAAGCAAGTAGTAGCTAGTTTGTTGGAGCAAGCAGTTAGAACTCTGCTGTGACTGGTTGTTCTCTATAAATTTTGTCATCCTCCACCAGTGGAAGGCCAGTTGTGGTTCCCTGAGACACTAAGCTTTCCAATACTAGGCAAGCTCTCTGTCTTTTGCAGTGGTCTATACAAGCAAAGCAGCACTGGGCTACAGAAATGTAGAGATTTCTGCTATGTTCAGTGTGGGAACAGAAGTGTTTTGTTTTAACATTTCCTGCTTTGCGTAGTCAGAAGCTGATATCAAGGAAATGTTGCAGAATCCTCCTGTGTTGTGTTTCTTGTTGCTCCTACCCATTCCTATCTGCTCCTTTATTCCTACAGCTGCACTTTGTTGTGTTCTACCTTTTGCCCCTCTGATCACAAATTCTTCGTCTCTTGCACCCATCAAGAGAGATGCATTTATTCTCTCCGCTGCCTCTTTACATTTAGTTCATATTCTACTCTTATTCTCCATGTTTCTTCCTTACCTGTGAATTTGCCTGCCTCAGATTTCCATATCATTGTCTTTTCTTGCCCTAAGTTGGCACAGCTGCCATCTGACTTTTCTTTTCTGTGATCTATCTTTTTTCCTTCCATTCTTATGTTCTGCAATGTGTAAAATGCACTGAACTGTGGAGTTGCCAAGAAGCATCATACAGTGAGGAAGAGATAAAAGTATTGAACTATGAGAGTGTACTTTAAGCTCTGTGTGCTGCCACAGATAGGACAGGCTCCCTGTTGTACATCTCTATTTATGCTGTATAAATTTTAAGACTAATTATGATATATGATGCTTGTTCATTTTTGCTTTCTTGGGCGTACAACCTAATTCCACCTGGGAGAAATGACCTTTCTCTGAATAACCTTGTGCTATAGGTGTAGAGGTGGTTTGTTTTGTTTTGTTTTTTGGGTTTTTTTTCTTTCTGAACACCTTTTTCACTTCTAGGACAGCCCCAGGGAAAAAAAAAAAAATAAAAGCAGTTTAACCATGTAATATCCTAGCTTTGAAAGCAAATCCAATCACATTGCTTCAAATAATTTATGTATTTTAAAACTTGGTTTTAGTCAAATGCACATATTAGCAATAATGAATTGATAGATATTTATTTACAATAAGGGGTCACTTTTTATTCAAGTACCATTTACATAAATATTTCTAGACTGTAATTTTAGAGTTTGCACAGGTTTTGTCCATCCTTATTACTCCTTACTGCTTGCTTTCTAACCAGCTGAGAAAAAGAAACCTACTACAGTCAAAGCACCATCATCATTCTAAAAACGTATGTAACTTGTATTTATTGAAAACTTAGAGTGGGCTTGTAGTAAGAATACTTTTTCATTGATAACAAGAAGAAGAATAATACAGAACTGTGTATGCTTCATAAAAGCAGTTTTATTTGTCTTGTACTACCCTGAGATGCAAAGGAATGTACAATAGTAGAAGATAGGAAATAAAATATATTGCATAAATCAGACTTCCTACTCTTCGCTTCTTTCCAGAAGAAAACAGGACTTTTCTAAATGTGCAAGTGAAACTGGTAAAGTTTTTTAAAATATATATTTCAGAAAAAAAACAAACCACACACACACACACCCCCCTCAACTAAACAAAAAACAAACTCCCTCCTATCCCACCATTTGTGTCTTTTTAATATAGATAGGGACATAGGTACTGTGGTAGTTCCATATGAAAACATACAGGTACTTGTAAAATGGATATTTCCTACAACATATTTAGGAATACACACTTAGAAAAATTGCATGATATTAGCAGGCATGCTGTGAGTTAGAAGAGATAACCAGTGGGGTTCAAGATTATATGATCCAATTCCACTGTCTTCAGTTTGGGCATTTTTTATGCTGTCTTCAGTGTTTTCCTGAAAAGCAGTAAGTAGCGTGACCAGCCTGTGTGAGGCATGATTCTCTTGTAGGGAAACTTGGTGAGATTTTTAAGTACCAAGATAATTTTGTTGTGTTTACTTTTCTTTTGCTATGGTTTATGTGTGTTTTTGAATGTAAATTCAAATAAATGTCATAAGAAATCCAATAGTGAGATCTGAAGTATCGCTCAGGTACTGTGAATGTTCATGCCAACCTTGAGGAACAGTCTGTTCCCTGTACATTCTGGGATGTATTCTGGGTGTATTCTGGGATGGACTTCTTGGTCTCAGGCTTCTCAGTGATGATTTAGATACTCTGGGCTGTAAAACAACCAGGAAGTGACAAAAGCACAACTATCTATGAGCAGGCTATTGCCCTTCAGAATGAGAAGGACTGTATTCAGTTGGAGGTGGAAAATGTTCCTGTAAACTGAGAAACTATGTCAAACTGAGCATCAGGGAGGAATTCTGGAGCACTTGGAAGTGCAGAATAAATTGTCTGTCTTTCAGGCCCATACTTAAACAAGTAATGATGGCTGTAGGCTCATGTTTCACTGGTAAGGATGGTGTCTGTCCCCTTTGGGTTCAGTTTTAGTCAGCCGCTGTTCTTGTACAAACTCATCGCTACCAGCCTGGTCCCAGAAGACACATATAATTATTTTTCTGGCTGTGCTATTATCTCACTGTGTGACTTGTCTGTATAAACCACCTCTAGTAAGTCACTTCATTTAAAAATCACTTTTCCCATTTGGGGAAAGACTGGTGCTTAATTCATAAGCACACTGCTCAAAGTTGTTGCAAAACAAAGTTAAATGAAGAGGACCATAAGTACTCACTATGCTCCATTTACTTGGGAGAAATGCATCTCACTTAGAGAGCCTATAGTTGCAAGTGTTGAATTTGGACAACGCAGCCTTCCAGTTCTCTCAGACTAGCATGGCAGACAGTATTTTTATTCATTTAGAAAATACTCAACTGAAGTTGACCACCTGGCCATTCCTTCCTTCTTTCTTTCCTTCCATGAAATTTTGTCCTCCCCTTCCACTCCCAGTCCTCCCCTGGTACGTGCCCCCCCCCCCCCCCCCCCCCCCCAAGGGTAAGTTTTATTAGACAGAATTCAAGGTATGCTTAACGTTTCTTGTGGCTGATACTGAGGCAATGTTTTAGCCATAATGCACATGTTCATCTCTGTTGTGCCACTTGAGAACGTGAAATCACAGATGTAGTTTTGTTTCTTT
Source organism: Falco peregrinus (assembly GCF_023634155.1). NCBI lineage: Eukaryota > Metazoa > Chordata > Aves > Falconiformes > Falconidae > Falco > Falco peregrinus. The sequence continues at coordinate 23,031,432 of NC_073732.1, read as the reverse complement.
GCTGACCATGGTCTCCCTTTGCATATCAGAAATGTTTTGTGATTATGTGCAGTTTTTAGAGGGTGAAGTCAAGAATGGTTTGAAAACCTCACTGTTCTTACCAAGTTAAGCATATTCCCACATGGCAGTTTCCTGGAATATAAAGGTTCATCAGCTTGCGTGCCACCACTCTCTCTGATTCTTCTTGGTTTGCTTATTTGTAGGGTCATCATAGATGTAGTCAGTGCAACAGGCATTTTCAGAAGACAATGTTGTCGTCTTTTCTGCATGTGTTTTAATAGCTCCTGACTCCTTTATGAAAGTCTGCAGGGAAAGAATTTACATTAACAGACACAGTAGCTGTATTAGACCTTTAGATATGAACTCTAGAAACAACAACAAAAATTCTTTCCGCTGGCTTAACTGTCTCAAGAAGCAAAAACTTGAACTTGACTATCGTGTTCTAAAATAACAAAATGCAAATCTGCAAACAACTTCTCACAAGCTTTTCTCTGGAAGTTGATACCCTGGGTCCGTATTTATTCTTTAAACTATACTAGCTAGGAACATAAGCTGTGTAGGTGTTAAGTAAAAGAAAAACAGATTACATTACAAAGCAAGATGCACACTGTTTGAATGCATCAATAATTCCCTTTTTCTATTCTTTTTACAGCAGTCCTGAAAAAGATGCAAATATATTCTACAATTTAGACTCGTACTGTTTATGACAGATGCACGTTAATGTAAAACTGTTTTCTTAATGTGCACATGGATGAGCCAGGTTTTGTACAGAAATAATTGGGCTAATTAAAATTGAGTGAATGTTTTAATTTCTTTTAAATACAGCAACATATTTTCTACCTGTATCAGCTGTATGCCTTATTAATTTTGAGATTTTGGAAAGAAAGCAAAAAAGGCTGACTACATTACATGAAGGGAAGTAAAATTTTTCCAGCCCTTTAATATTTTTTCATGTTAAAATGTCCTGTTCAATCAAAATAGTCTTGTCCTAACTCTTTCCTTATGTTTCTTTCCACATAAACCTTCTGTTTTTAATGTTCACATGCATGAGCATAATTTCAGGATAATTACAACCTTGGCATACGTGGTGATTTAATTTTTAGCGTTTAGTAATGAATAAATCAATTTTAATAAGGAACAACTACTTGTCAATTAACTTGAGATTTTTATGTGGATCAGAGACATGTAGCTTGCCTTGTGTTATTCCTTGGGATCTAAGCATTCACTCTTGCAAAACACAAACTTCTCCTCCTCCAGTTGCATTATAAATGAAAACAGGTTCTCCCTTAATACCAATTTTTTTTTTTTTTTTTTGTCATACTGGATTCATAGCATGCTCAAAAGATCTATTGATTTCAAGGAATACTATATCAGATACTCATTTATGTCTGCTAGCATCTTTTTTTCTAACAAAGTGATTCTCCTTGCCCATCTTTTCAATTTGTACGGTGTCTTTACTTGCATCAATATTACTCAACTAACACTTCACAGCTTGCCATATCTTCTGTTTGCATCGGTCCTACTCTACTAATAGTGTTATACTTCATTTTTTTTTCAATATTTACTGCTAATAACGATTACCTGTGTCCTGCTCTGTGTGGGAGTTTTCCAGCTCTTATTAGTGACTTTTCAACTGTGTCATGAATCATGTTGTTAGTGTTTAATAAATATGAGCAAAATGGAGTTATATTTAACTTGGGTTTCCTTCTCATGAAAAACAAATTTTATTTATTTATTTATTTATTTTAGTAACTGCTGCAGCAGTGATGTGAATTCAGTTTAAAGGGTTTCTTCAGCTTGCTTGGGTTGAATGCTTGCCTGTTAAAGTCAATGGAAGTTTGCCATTTTCTTCCGCAGAGCTGTTATTTCCTTTGCTGTTCCCCTTCCCACCCCCTTTCTTTTCAAATAAATTATCAGTGTGATTCAACCCCAGCATGGTCCCTGGAAACCCTGACTTCCTCTTTCTTCTCCTTCCTTACATTTTGCTGTTCTCTTCTTCTCCAAAGATGTTGTAAGCTTTCATGCTCTGTTGCTGTTCATATCAGAATAACCATGGCTTGTTTCTATCTTGCCATTAAATTTTGCAAGACCAGAGTCTTCGCTGGTCAGTGTACTGCTTTAAGTTTTATTTCTCTGGGAATGGGTAGGGTATTTAACAAATGCTTCTCTTAAGAAAGGAAAGGTGAAAGTAACCACAACTATGTATCTTTAAAAGTCACTTGGATCTATGCCAAATATTGCTAAAGTTTGTGTGGGGTCCTTTGAAGAGACAAAAAGGCCTCAGTTCACATGCAGAGAAGATATTTATCTGGACATTTGGTAAAGTTGCGTAGTCTTTAGTTCAATTTTACACAGCTTTCTTCTTTAGATGCCTGCTCTCATCACTATTCAGTGAATGTTCTTCTATAGGATCCAAGATGTGTGTGTGTTGTGCATCTTGGAGAGACAGAAGATGACACATGAAAACAAAATAAATTCTGTCACTGAGGAAAAGTAAACAGCTACATAGAAATTCTCCTTCAAGTTGCCACTGTAACTCAGCATTTCTGTTTGGATGAGATGAAAGGCTCAGCAAAAACACTTTGCATCATGGTAGAAGTGCCATGAATGAAAAAGCAAAAAATTGCATCAGTGCAGAATGAAAATGTGCAGCACCTTGCCTGAAAAGTGTTGCACAAACAAGGACTACTCCTTTTGGGGCTAGAAGTTGGGACTTTGAAAAGAAATATACATTCCAAATCATTGGGGTTTTTGTATGTGTTTGTTTTTTTAAAAAAAGTCTATTAACTTAATTTCCATTTTAATACTCACGCCATATATATGAAAAATTATCTGTCGCTAAATTCTTCTCTATAGAAGTTACTATCTCCAGGAACATTTTTACAAAGAAATCTTATAAAAGAATCTTCACATTTTCCATCGGACTATGTAATACACCAAATCTCAGGAGACAGTAAATGTGTGTCTGTGGGAGAATGCAGTGTTCCTTGCATAATTTAACTACCATTATTACTCGGCAGCCTTCTTAAAGGAATAACAATTTCAAAGCTCTTCTTGTTCTACATTCTGTTATGTGGTGCTTTTCTACATCCTTTGCTAGTTAAATAAAAAAAAAAACTTAAGTCTTGAAACAGCACTACTTTGCAGCACAAACTAGACAAGAAGAGATGAAAGTAGAGATTTTATCTGGGCCTTCAGTTCATGAAGTTACCGAAAAGAAAAATGCATAGTGATGGCAGAAATTATTTTTTTTTCCTCATGATGTTCCTTTATTTTTTAGTGCAGGTTTGTAGAAATGTGTTTATAGAAATGAATTATGAAGGGTAAGAAATAACTACATGGCAGTTTTCTGTTAATCGTTCCTATTATTCAGTTGATCCTTACTAAATTAATCTTATGGCAGCACTCAAGGCAGTAGAAATTCTTCCTTAGAATCTGAAAAGCTATAACCAGCTACCTGACTATCTTGTTCCTCTACTGTGTGCAACAGAGTATTCAAGGAACAAACAATACAGGACTTTTTCTCCTTTACAGTCATTTTTGATCCACATGGACATGGCAGAAGAGTATAGAGTTCTGCATGCTAGAGCTTATGCACCTCAGTTCTCTGTGTGGATTTTATGCATTTATCTGTGTTTGAGAGACAGAGGCTAGGAGGTATTACGCTGTGAGATGAATAATCTGCTTAAATAATAAAGCACTGGTAAGTGGTATTGAAAGCAATGAATGTGTTTCTTTGATGGCCGTTTCCTGTGTGGCCTGAATAATATTGCTGAGGACTGACAGCCTGGTGTTTTAGACTCGGAGGAAATTTCTTCTGGCTTTGTAGGACAAGTTTGTCAGGTATGATGTGACAACAGTTTAGTGTGCAATTGAATGATTACTTTGTGCTGACAACTTGGCTAACTATGCAAGAAGATCCTACTGACTGAAGTTTAGGTCCATGTTTTAGGTCTCTCTGGAGTTGCTATCTGAGGTTTAGTTTTAATTTTTAAGTTTAAATTACAGCAAATATATTTATTCTAAGACAGCTTTTATGCTAAGGCTTACAAATGGGTAAGAAAAAAAATTAAGGTAGGGTTGGCATGACGGAGGAGTTACTGTATTAGCAAAATACTCCAGTTGTGGAAACTTCAGAGGAAAATGTAGAGACAGATTAGAAGAAAAAGATTAAACTTGGCAGTGTTGCTGAGAGAAGATGGGTCAAGATTTCTCTGTGGAGAAATCAGTACAGCTCCATGGAGATCATATGGAAATCTGATCATAAGTTTTTTTGTTCTAATCTGTTGAAAACTAGGCAGAAATCCACTAAGGTCATTGGTGTTACACCTGCACAAGTGATAACTGAACCACGATCTACGGTAGGTGTTAAGTGGCAGTGAAGCTATGGGTGGCCCATAGCGTAGCAGTAAGAAGCTTGTGCTTTATTCCTTAAATAATCGGGTGCGTTAAACTAGACTGGATGCATGAAATAAGTAGAAGAAGTCTTTTCAGTCTATTGGATAAATATGTACAACTTCAAAACTTTCCTGTATTTGGAATGCTAGATTTTTGTATGGTTTCTAGATCTTGGTAAAAGTGTTAAGTACTAAATAGAAGCACCGATACTAGGAATGTTTAAAGAAGCACAAGAGTTTTATGCAGTTGAATGGCATTCTGTTCCCAATTACTCCACTTCGTTACTCTTTTGCATGACTAAGTTTGCAATTGTGTGCCTTTGAGTGTGTCTTGATGATTTGAACGGTGATGAAGGTGCTATTGTAAGGAATACGTGGGAGTATTCATCCACAGGAACATTTAAAATATATATATATACACACACGCCATCTGGTGCAATGAGGTGTATTTCAAAGGCAAAATATTTGCTCTTTAGAAGTGTCTCAGAGTTAAGAATATTTTTTTTTTCTTTGAAAAAGATGGTTTGGCAGTTTCTAGAAGAAATTCTTCATTTGGAGAAGGGGAGGGATCCTAACCAGGATATGGGTATTTTATAGTTCATATTTTGAACCCTCTCCATATTTAAAAAAAAACAAACCTCAACTCTTTTAAAGTACCTATTCAAGAACCACAGGGTACTTGAAGAATAGTGTCATTAAAATTTCATACAAACATAATACCATTTAGCTATGCCTTCTTGATATTTGTTCATACAACAAGGATCTGTGTTAGCACTCATAGGAAATATCAAATTGATTATCCCTTTATATGGCCTTTCAGAACTTTCCAGTATCGAAGACTCCAGTCAGGATTCCCCTATATGTAAAGGCTTTTTGTATTCACACCTTTGCAAAACACTGTATTATTAAGCTATCTTTTTTCCTAAGTTAATGGTGAAAGTACTACAAAATTGTATAGGGCCAAGAACAGATGTTCAAATACCCCTAACAGCAGCACCTCCAGTGAGCAGTGAATATCTAACAATAACTCTTGAAGTTATCAGCCTAGCAAAGTAATGTGCACATTTAAATGTGCCACTTTAATTCTGTGTAGTGCATTTTTTTTAGAACATTGTGTGCTTCAACATTAAATGTCTCACAGGGTTTTTTTGTCAACTAAAGCTGATGATTTTTTTTTTGAGAGGACTCAAAAACATGTTTATAAAACCAAGGTGGATGACACAATTATATCTTTTTTTCCTTCCACTTTCTTATTTCTTTGCGCACTTGGCAGCTGCTTGCTGTTTTGCTCAGTGTAAAAATCAGCCTAATGAGTTGCAGGTACAGAATTAATTTGGTTTGCACTTTACAATTTTTGCCCAAAGAATGTCCTTCATTAGTCTTCTGGAATTTCTGCAGTATAGCAAGATGTATTGGAAACCAGTTAATTCTTGTAGAAGAACTGGATGAAAGATTTTGCTCATTTTTAAAATTCACCATTAGCAGATGACAGGTTTTCTTTAATTACTGTAGGGATAAAACCCCTGCTAAATTAACTGTGTAGCATATCCTCATATCTTCTGTTTTCCCAGATTTAAACAGGAGTACTTACTGAATAATCATTTTTATGCATCTTTATTGAAATTTTAAGAATCCTAATATAGTGATGGATATATGTTTCACTGATAGATTCATTTTTTTCATTATTGTGCCTCACTATTTGCCACAATTCTTTTATGAGTGCTTTCCAGCTATCTTTTAAATTCAGGTTTTTATGGAACGCAATCAGGGTTTTTTTTTTCTTATACTTTTAGAAACTTTCTGTAGTGCAGCTTTCACTTTTCTGTTTATTCAGGATGACTTTTTAAGTAATACAATCTCTTTTAATAACGAAATTGTACTTTGTTGTTTTGCCTTTTTTTTTTTTTTTCCAGGAACAATTAAGAAGTCCAATTAAAATTTACGTCTTGTTGGGCATGAGCTGTGTCTGTACACAGCAGATGCAACCAGGCTGTGATCATTTACACCTTTAGAGGTACTTTAGTAATGGCAGCATAAGATAACTAGCATATGTCCTCCAGACTGTTGTCACCTCGGATAATGCATTTTTCTTCTCTTTATCATACATGTTAAATCCTGCTCTTTGATCTAATATGGTGCTCTATAACAAACGTTAATGATTGCTGCTGTCAGATAGGACTTTAATCCGTTCCAGGGCCTGAATGTCTGATGTGTGAATAATTTGAAGCAGTAACACTTTCTCTCCCCAGCCCTAGCTAGGCATGCTGTTCCCACTGACTGGATGTATTTAGAGACTTCAAACACTCCAGTCACCAATCCTCCCACCAGATTTTGATAATTCTGATTTCTGTCTAATTTCTTCTCAAATGGAAGCTTTTAAAATGTTTCTCTTATTTTTGTACAGACTTCTGGTGTTAGCCTAAAGACAACTGATCACTTTGATTTTTACATCTCTTGATAAACTTGATTCACTGTGCAGTGACACCCACAGTTCGAGCTCAGCATTTGATTATCAGCGCCTCATTTCGCCTCTCAACGGCCTTGTGGGGAGACAAATGCTCTCCCCATTCGTAAAACTAGTCAGTCCCCTCGGGTGTTCCGTGTCAGCCTGCTGTGAGGTGGATTACCCGCAGATAAAGCGTTTTCAGTTACTCCAGGCTGATGGAGAATCTCCCCAGACCCGAACCAGCCCCTCGCAGGGGCTTCTGGTGCCGTGCTGGGGCAGGGGGAGCCCCTCTCCCTCCTCGGGCCCCAAAATGGCAGCCGCGGCCTTGCCTGGGCACCTGGGGCTGTGCCGTGGGCTCGCCTGCCCTCAGCCAAGCTCCTGCTTCTCTTTGCCATGGCAATTTTTGATTGCTTTCTGGATGAATACAGTTAAGTGATGCAAATAGCTATTGCAGTTTTTCCCTACTTAAAGTTTATGTTCCTGATGTGGCTTATTTCGGTGAAGTGGTTTAGTAACCACATAGCCTGGCATATCTCTTCTACGGGCTGAGGAGTAGCACTGGAAAAATGAATACATGAAAACTCTCTAGAACTTCTACTCTGCATCTAGAACAAAAATGTGTTCAGTCCAACTGGGAGCAGGATTTGGCCCGTACTCCATTAAACTGTGATAGTTCCTCCAGTCTACATCATAAATCTGTTGATTATATTTCTTCGAAAAGGAATTATTGCTTCAGTCAGACATTAATCTCTCATTAGATTTTATTATCTTTCTTATTTACACAGCTACTTGCATTATAAACGGCAGTTAAATAGTGTGAATTAGCAGTTTGTCAAATTTAAGTTTTCATGGCCTAATACTTTCCAGGGTCAGCAGTCTTCTGCTCAGTTTTTCACATTCCTTATCAAGAACTTTTTAATTCTGGCTCGTAAACAACAGCCAGGGAGGGAAAAATCAGCAGAGCCTGCCTGCCTCCCCCCGCCCCCCCCCCCCCCCCCCGGCTTTTGTCAGGGACAAATGTTTCCAGCCAGGTTACAAGCCCCTGACGACAGAGGTCGGTAGGGGAGCGGACGGCGGCCGAGGGGCCGCGGTGGGGCTGCCACTGCCCGGCCGCGGGGGGCTGCCGGGCCGCCCCCTCATTGCTGCCCGCCTCACGTCCGGGCCGCGGGCGGCCGCGCTCGGGGCCCTGCGCGGTTGCTAGGGCGACGCGGGCCCTGCCGGCCGCAGCCGCTGCTCGCGCTTGCACTTGGAGCCTGTGCCGAAGTGGTGCAGAGAGCGGGCTTTAATACGTGTTTATAGGTGGAAATGTGTAATAGAATAGTAAGCGCAGTACTATGAGGCACCTGTAGGAAAAAAAATGTTGTCTGTGCTGCTTTAGTGCCCTGCTGTGAGTGCCACAGCAGGTGTGGCAGTCATCGTTGTGCGGGGAGAGGCTGCGCTGAGTGGGGACAAGATGGCCTGTTTGATTTTACGCATTTCTATATCTATTTCTTTCCTCTCATAAAATGGAAACAAGGGAAATAAACAATTGCTTCAAGTTAGGTGGATCACGCTGGTTCATTGGTCTGTGTCTACTTCAGCAAATCGCTAAACCCTGGGATAACATCATGGAATTTATTTTTGGAGATTATTAAGCATGAAGAAGTCGGCATTATTTTGCTGAAGTGTTAGCATGTACTGGCAAAGTATGCGGGTTAATGCTGTTCCAGGATCAGCACATCCCGTGGGCACTCTTTCCCCTGCTCCCAGTTGCCTCTGGTGGTGGTAGTTTTGTTTCCAAAACAAAGAGCTACTTCTGAGATGGCTTTCAGCCCCCAGGAGAACAAATTAACTGTTCAAACAAATGTGTTTTCCCTTCAGCTGCTAAATTGCAACCTATCTGGTGACAGGAAAGAACCTTTTCACTGCTGGCAGTGGTAAAGCTTTTTAAATGCTGAATGTTAAAATCGTATTGCTTTTACGTAGTATGCCTGGGAGACCTTGGAAGGAAATGGTTTACCTGAGCATTATGGCTACAGAGACATGCTGAGCTCCCTGCAGGCCCTTGGCTGTGTTTGACCCTCCCTTTGCCTCACCTCCAGCCTATTGAGATTTTTATTGTAAAGAAGTTCCTAGTCCCTGTTTGACAGCTTTGTCAGAGACTATTTCTGTTTCTGCTCCAGCAGCACCCCACGGTGGGGGATTGGCATCTTCTCTGTGCTTGGGGTCAGCCAGAATGATACATGGTGTCTGCAGCACTGTTTTACAGTTATGTAAAATACCATTGGGTCAAAATCTGCTGTTGCACTTGGTGCTAGGCTTTTTCAGCTTGTCTTTGAAGTGCTACAAGTGTTGGATTTAGCTATACAATAAAAACATGGAATTAGTGATTATTTTCCATGAAAAAAGGGATGCCACTACTTATTTCTGTGAATAAGAGGAGAGCTCCCTTTTCTGATGGTAGTAGTCTCTGTGTTCTGAAGCACAGTTACTGTGCACTAGGTTGAAAAACTGCCTTCGGAGAATATCATACTTACCCGCTTGTCTGAAAACAGATCTTGTCTCCTTCAGCCTACGCAGACGATGAAAGTATGATTATGGAAGGTTTGATACTGGCTGGCTGTGGAGGCAGAGCTCAGCTGGCATATGAGTCTTTGCAGCAGATCACCTCTCTTGGAAAATTATCCAGGACCTTTCAACCATAGGTTGTGTTGATGATCTCCAGAAGTCAGAAGCTGATATCGCACAATTGCATTTACTTTGGGTTTCTCTGTTTCTGCTTCAGTGTTGCCTGTCAAAAAGCCCAGCTTCCATGCTGGGAAAATGACTGGATGGATTTTTCCTGAAGCAGCACCAAAGCTTTTTGTTCATGGGCTGGCTGTCAACAAAATGCTGAGATAAGCTGGTTGACACTAGAGTTTCTGTCCAGGAGATCAATTGCATTATGGACAGAGTGGCAGAATGAGAGCTCTGCACTCTTGTCTGCCCCATAAATTGCTGTCTTTACATTTTCTGGTTGTCTGTTTTTACAGTCTTATAAAATTTGCTGTAATCGCCATCCATTGTTCACATTACTTTTGGAATGTGCTGTGTTACATGAAGTGTTTTAAGAGCTTTTTAACACTGAATGTTTCTGAGGGGCGTTTGTAATGTGTACAAGGGTTTGCCCTTGTGAATCCAGTCACAGACATGGGATGCAACAAACACTTAATGAGGAAAAAGTGCACTAATTTGAGAGCTGTGTATAGGAATGTGGTCATCTGTGATGTTGCTTAATACAAGTATGCCATTTTCAATAGCTGGAGGGTTTGGCATAGATGAGGCACACAAATGGAAGTAAATAGATATGCACTTAATATCTGTAGATAGTAACATCATGGCGTTTGTGTCTTCTATACGATAGCGATCTTAGTAAGTAGTAATCTCAATCTCATTTTTTAGAAAATGTCCACTTCGTGTATTGCTTTCACTTACTCATCTCAGGCTGCGTAGTTTTGCTACTGATTATAAGCATCCTCATATTATTATTTTTATCTTGTATTTTTACTTCTCTGAGTAAAACAAACCCAGAAAGTTTAGGGAAATAAGTATATGTAGTGCTTATCAGTGATATGGAAACAGTGTATGTACACCTCCCCAGCTGGATGGTGATCTATCAGTAGGAAAAAGAGAATAACTGCCAGCTACAAGTGAAGAGGCAGAAATTAGAGCAACTACTGAAAAATCACTGAAATTAAGGACCTGCTCGTTTAGTGTGATTGGAACATGTAAATATTAACTCTAATGATGACAACACGTAAATTGGAGTGCTCAATAAAATTTGAGCACACAGAACTGAAGTGCCACAACCTGCTTTATTGATAATTTTTAAAGTCATCTGCATTTAATTTATCACATTATTTACATATACTTTCTGTAGTTTGCTTAGAGCAGAATTTCCATAAGGAAGCCACCAGCCTTCCAAAATTCACACATACAGGTACATATAAACAAAACAATTCTATGTGCAAGATATCCTGAAATTGGGAGGTAATTAGAATTATGAAATTCTTTTATTTAATATTCTACAACAGTCTCTGGCTTTGCAGAGAAGATGGAATATCAAAGAAAACAACAAGATATCACTGAAGATTTCTGACAGTCAACTTCCATTTATTAATCAATAAGGGTAGCAAATAGAGGCAAATTCTGACACATGCAAACAGATCAGTTTTATAGTAAACTTCTAAACTAGCTGAAATGTAGTTTGTGTAAACCGTATAGGGTTTAAGCTGTAGTGAACTTATGAATGTGAATGAAAACTGATTTAGGTGCAAGTATCTTTTTTGTTATATCACCAAATAATATTCTGGAGTCTTTCAGTGGGCCTTACATTTTTCAGACCTGAGCTTTATACACTTAGTATTAGAGTGCTACCTTTTGGTTCGTAAAATCTCCCAAGTGCAAAGGCAAGAATTTAGGTGTCATCTTCACTGTAAGGATTCAGCAAACAAAAAGCAAAAATATCCCAAAAGTGAATCGACAATGAGAACACTTCCTAGATAATTCAAAGAGCAGCATCTTTAAAATAATTGTGCGCTTTGTTTTGGCAGAAGTCTTCGTGTTTTTATAAGGCTTCTAGATCATAAACATTGGTATTGAACAAAAAGATGAATCTTAAAATTGGAACAGTTAATTTTTCAAGAGTTATGTCCCTCATTAACATGCCATTACTTTTATAAATGACAAACAGATGTATGTATGAAACTGTCTGGCATAGTTAAAGAATCTTAGTAATTTTTGCAATATAAAATCTGTTATCTCATTTCTCAGATTTAAAAAATCTCTGCAAACAGGAACAACAGTAGTGAAATTACTTTTTAGGATTCCAAGAGGAAACAAAAGTTGTCCATCTGGGTCAGCTTGATGACAGTACACAGTCAGCAGGCTTGAGAGGCCTGTGAGCTGCCTGGAGAGCAGGGTTTCTGGCAGTGGCAGTGTAATAGAGCAGTTTATCCTGACAGATGATGAGGTTTGCTTATATTAGCTCATGATTTAATAAAAGACAGGCAAAATCATGGGGACCTTCTGTCCTTTTGTCAAAGCCCTTGTACAAAAGGAACTTTTTACATGGAAGGAGACATTTCCTGAGAATTCATAATTAAATGTCAGGCTGTGGAGAGGGCAGAGCTATACAAAATATGAATGAAAACTCTTTGCGCAAAAAGAACCAAGAAAGGATTTTTATGGATTGCTGTAGCAACCTCTTACTGTTGACAAAATATTTGTGTGACCCTATCATTTTCCAAGTACTTACTCACTATCATGCTATTAAATGATATTGTATCCAAGAATCTCAATAATGATTACTTTTTAAAATAATTCAGATTTCTAACACGAAGAGATATATTTCTTACTCCTCCATAAGACCTTAAGGTGCTAAGAATCTTTCAACTTAATGGCAAATAATGAGAATTACTTGGCTTCTCCCATTGCAGACTTTGAAAACTAATCAGAGGTTTGCATGAGAAGGTGTTCTGTTCTGCAGTACAGAAGCACTTTGTTACTGCAAAATAAAGCAGTTTTCCCACACTTCCCTCAGGTATTTAAAAGAAAAAATGAGACAAACCACAGACCTGCTTGACTTTTAAGGAGCAGAGAAGAGCTTTGTGCAATTCAGTGAGATTGATTTGATTTTAGGCTCAGGTACTGGGTAAAGTCTATGGAAAATGATGTGATGTAGGAGACTTTGGGGTTATCTCTGTCTTCTTTTAGGCTATCCTTGAACAAAAGCAGTGGCTGCTAAACCATGTGTGTCTACTATTGAAAAAAAACCAAAACTATAACCAAAAGCAGAGAACATGTCAAAACATTCAGGTAGTCCTATCAAGTATGAAGTCATGTGCGATGAGACTAGTAATAAGACTAGTAGTACTGATCCTTGTCACTGAATGGAGATGTTGAAAGAAACTGCAGGTTTTTTTTACCTTTACGGTGTAGTACTGTGTCACCAGTGAGCACACTGCTGCATACCTTAACTGATAAAAAAAAAAAATTGATTGGAGGGGAAGGATTGAGGAAATTATTTATTCTGGAAAATGAGAAGACTGAAGAAGAAAAGTAAGGAGCTAAAAAAGGAAGCAAATGGGAATGCATGTAGGAAAGGTGAGAACTGAAAGAAATGCAAGGGTAAAGGAGTAAAACAGGATGAGAAAGGAAGGATAGAGTGGGACTAGAAAATATGAGAGGATGCAGAAAGGTACTGAGGAGACAGTATGAAGGTAAGGGCAATAGAAAAGGAAAGGAAAAGATAGTCTATAACATATACAAGAAGGAATTTAACTTAAAAGAAGTTGAAGAAAGAAAAATTAATAGAGGAATTAGGAAGTGTCCATATAGAATCCGTCAAGAGTCCAATATATAGCCACTGCTAGTGGCAAAGATTTTAATCTCATCTGCTTATCTTATGAGTTAATGTGCCTTTCTCAAAGCTGGTGACTGCTGTGGTCGACTTTTTCTGGTTCGAGGGGATGCGTTCTGCCTTAGATACTCTAGTGATACAAATCTTCCACACAGGCTATGTGACTTGTGACTCTGGGTGAATGTCAGTCATTGTATGGCTCTGTGCCTAAGCCTTTGAAGATAGAATCACAGAATTGTTTAGGTTGGAAAAGGTCTTTAAGGTCATCAAGTCCAACCATTAACCCAGCACTGCCAAGCCCACTGCTGCACCATGTCCCTAAGCACATCTTCATGTCTTTTAAACACTTCCAGGGATGGTGATTCCACCACATCCCTGGGCAGCCTGCGCCAATGCTTTACTGCTCCTTTGGTGAGAAAGTTTTTCCTGATACCCAGTTCTAAACCTCCCCTAGACAACAAGCTGTCAATATATAGTTAACATTTCCATCTGTAACTAACGGCTGGAGGCTCTAAGAAGATAGACATTGGAAAAAGTCTATAAAATTACAAGATCATCCGTTTCTGTGCTAGTACAGGGTAGCTTCCTGCAATAAATCTTGTTAGAAAATAACATGAAATATTAATTTAGCCATATATCCTCCAGTAATTTAAAAATTAAATCCACTGTGGTGAGCTCTGAATAGTTTCTTATTCAGTGGAAAGTAAATAGCTGCTTTTTCTATGTAGCTTCGGCATTTGAGTTTCTGCTGCTGAGACCAGCTGAATGGCCCAAGACTGGCAGTTCACTTAAAATGTTAAATAAACCCTGTGCAGGACAAATGCTTTTTGATATAGAATATATACCTTGGAAAAGCTTGCCTGGTTATGATGGGGTGCAAAACCTGTAAGTGATCCTTTCCACAAAATGCAACAAACCTGTTCAGGAGGAGAGGTCATATTAAAATACTTAAGCCAGAATTAGAGAAGCCTTTACCAACCTGTACACTTATTTTTGTCGTAAAGCTGCGCACAGGCACAGTGCAGAACTGGCTGCAGAACTGTGAACCTAGGTTGTATCCTTTGGGACAACAGGTGACCCATGTTGATTGACAAGGCTAGATTTAATAGTTCTCTTCTTGGTGCATTTTGTGAGCGCTTATCTTATGAGTGGCTTTGGAAAATGACATGTTAGCAAGTAGTGAGCTTTACTTTAGTACTAGAATGTTGACAATTGCTTTTGGGGGTCTAAAATTTATTTTTCTCACTTATGTTTTATGTTGATATTAATATTTAAATCATATCAGCTAACAAAAATAGATTGAATGAACAGAATAGAAAATGTCTTGTATAACTGTTGAAGACAAATACTTTAATTTTTCTCATTTTAAGTCTTTTCTGTTAAACCATACTATTTTATCATGCTGTTATACTTAAATTAGTCATTTGAATGTTGAATTTGGTATAGGTTTTGTATGTGGAGTTAAGTTAAAATATATTTTAACAGTTCACTGGGTTCTTTCACTTTCCTCAATAGCTGATCCAATGTATGTTCAATAATAGGAATAAATGTATTGTATGTGGGGTCATGTTTTACTTATTCCATGAGTTGTCTAACATTAATATATCTTATTTCATCAGATAACTATCAGCTCTCATAACATCTATCTCAGCAAAAGAAGTCAGTCACATTTCTTTTTCAGATATGGCTGAACAAAAAGTCTGTGTTACAGATCCTTTCATAAGTGAAAATGCAATGGCCGTAGCCTGCACTACGTTGGGAAGTTTTATCAGATCTTCCTTCCCTCTCTGTTCTGTCAGTCTCTAAAAAAACTGATCTAAAGGTCACTGAAGTCAATGAAAATACTCCTATTGACTTCATTAGGTTTGGTTCACTCCCTAAATGCCACTGAATAAATGTGGGCTTTGCAAGATGCCTACAGAACTTAAAAAAACCAATATATATATATATATCTCCCCTGGTGAAGATGAAAATACATTGCAAAATCTTTCTCAGTGGCACAGTCCCATGAGTTCAATTCCCATTTATATCAAAGGAGCTCCAACTCTGCTTTCTGTTAACCCTGTGTAGTTTTTCTCATTTCAGTTGGAAAAATGATTGACAGAAACAATCAAGAAGTGCTCGTCACCTACCTTCATTTTGGTTTAGCTGTGAACTAAAAGCAATAGGGGATTTACACTCATGACCTTAGATTATTGCATACTGTAATGTAAAACCCCAGCTAACAGCCATGAGCCAGAGTTCCAGTGGAAGGAAGCAGTTGTGCAGCTTTCCATTACTCATGTTTCCATTGTTCATGTTTGTTTGGTGTGTTTTTTTTTTTTTTACCATCAACTCTATTTGGGGTGTGTATGTGGTGTTCAGGGCACACAGGCAAGTCACTGTACACTCACCAGAATTAGTATTAGCACGTTCTCCTATCCTGTATTTCAAGCATCACTGGTAAGACCAGATATATGTGGATATAAAGTGTTTGCTACTGTGAAGTTAGTTTCTAGCAACAATTACCCAATGTAAATGTTACATTCTCTAAGAAATGTCACAAACCTGTTTTGCTTGATTTAGAAGCTCATGTTAATAACAACAACCTCTTCTGATTTTTGGAAATCTTTCTTCCTGTTGCATTAGTTTCAGATGATCTATCAGGATACAAGTAATTATTATTTGTAGTATTTATTTAGAAGCCTTTTAAAATGATAGTTTTACAAAAGAATAAGGCTGAATTTTGTGTTGATTTTTTTTTTTAAGAGGAAAATAAAACTCTTGTGGGTATGACAATCATAGAGTTGTTTAGGTTGGAAAAGTCTTTAAGATCAAGTCCAACCATTAACCCAGCACTGCCAAGCCCACCACTAAACCGTGTCCCTCAGTGCCACATCTACACATCTTTTAAGTACCTCCAGGGATGGTGACTCCACTTCTCCAATGCTTGACAACCCTTTCAGTGAAGACATTTTTCCAATACTATGCTTTTCAGAACTGTCAGGGTTAATTACACTGTACTTCCTCTAATGCAAATTGAGCATGCGTAAATATCTACCAAATATTTCAGAGACTTTACTAATTCCTTTTTACACTGAGTTACTTGATGGGCTGAAGGACTTGTTAAAATAAGCCTGCAATAAAATGATTGCAGGCTGTTAGGTTGCTGTTGCAGCGTTCGTGGTGTCCAAGAAAACTTACTGCTTGGAAATATGCTGTTAATTGAGATTGGACATGCTGCAATGCTTAGATAATTCAGCAAGCTAACACTGGAGAGGCAAAGCTCAATTTTGAATCTTCCTTTTCTGGTCTGGTTGTGAAACCACTGACAGGTCAGAATTCATGGGAGTGTTGGGAGGACATCACAGCTTTATTCAGCAGTTTAACGAACTCCCCAAATGTCAGCTCTTCACCACTGTGTAATGGATGGGTTTGTTCCCTCGTGCTGCTTGCAGTTATCTTGAGAAGTCATCAACCTTAACTGAGTTGTCTCTATTCAAGAATACCCAACCATGTGTTTAGAAATTCCCTTTGCCTCTGTGCTGATTCAGGCTGTTCAGGAGACTGTGTAATACTGCTGTGCAATTCAGATGCTCCCTGAGGTTGCTGGGCTTGGCTGATTTGAAGTGGTAAGCTTTGCCCTAGTCTCGGTAATGATAATGGTAAAAATGGATATAGTTTTTGGATCAGTTCTCACTTGCATCTGCTAAACACTTACTGAAAGCCCGTACTTTATATATTCCATGCTATGCCGTCGTTATATGGGGTTTCCTCTACTATCCTCTTCCTAAAAATATTTCCTTCTAAAAGAACATTTAGCAATATGAATAAATAAATACTAGCATCTGGCTAGTATTCTCCCATTTCTTATCTGACAAAGCAGAATTTGGTTATGCAGTATACAGTTTGCTTTTAGGGGAGCTGTTTCTTTTGATTTTTAATACAAACTTCTGATCTCTCATGTGTCTAAAGAGACCTAATGGTTTAGGGATATTTTGCTCTTTGAATAGAGGTTTACGATGGTCTTTAGGTCATTTGAAAGTTTCTCTTTTAGTCTCAGACAGCTTTCACTGCTTTCACAAATGGAGTGTGGTGCTAGTAAAATGTCTCATAAGATACTTCATTTTTGGTTTGTAGCCTGTGAAGGGTGGAGATACTCTTAAGTAACATGACTTCACTAAGGACAGCTAAATTTAGCATTTGCAAATGACTCAAAATTAGAAAGACACAAATACCATTTAATTTTATACCTTAATAGTAAAATCTAGTAGTGGACTCCAGCTGTGGTGCAGAAGAGGTAAATGTTGGTCGGAGTTCAGGGAGTTAGGTGCATTACTGAGGTATAATGCAAATAGTCAGAATTTAGTAATTTTCTTGCTGAATAAAGAATGACATTTTAGACTGACCTATTGGACTTACATGTGTCTATATTTTGTAATTGTTGTGTATTGTGTTTTTATAAGGGCTAAAGGGTTGGAATTCCAATCACCACCACAAACAAAGATGGGTATGCAGGAGTGGACAAATCTTTTCAAATAATGTTTTGAAAAACACTTGTTTTCACCAATTCTGCGTAACTACTGAAAATTTGACCTATTGAAGTAAAAAAGGCATTTATAACATCTGTAGAGGGAAAAGAAAACACCATCAAGTCACTGTAGTTTATGCCACGTTTTCTAACAAACTTTTGTATAGGATGTATGTATGGGTAAATAGAAAAATCCAATGTATTTCATGCTGCATTGGTTTTTAAAGTGAGTCTAGGATGTTGTTAGGGCAATTGATAAGTAATGCAGGCAAACTTTACATTGACAGGGCAAAAGCCATAATAATAATTTTTAATTAGAAAGTGTTAGGTGCTACTGAGAATTTAGTAGGAAAATATTGGATTATTCCCTACCGTGTTAACTACTTCTCATGATGTGCTGCCTATGAAACAAAATTGTATATATGTTTATGGAAAATCAAAGCAATCCAGTCTAGCTCCTTCTGGCATTGTCTGGTGGGAAAACACTGAAAGAGCTAAAAGAGAGAACACCTAAAGTTAGGAGTGGGAGCAGACTGTATGCCTTTGTTATGGCATGAGAGATTTGTGATCAAAATGATATCATATGCAAGCTTTCTCTCATATTCAAATGGTGAGGGGTACACTTTGCCTTATATACAAATACAATTTGACATGCAGTTTGTTTGCCATCTGGGTTAGATTTCTATGGAAAATACCGGAAGGATCAGTTCACTTATTATTTTTAAATAGCTTTATACTATGTATATGCAGCACTTCAGTTCATTGAAGTCTTATCAGCACAAACATATAAGACAATTGCTTCACTAGCATTCAATTATTGCAATTACAACTTTATTATGTTGAATAAGCTTTTTGCCTCTTGCAGTTAATAAATAGCATTCAAGGTTTGTTTATTTTTTTTCCTATGGCAGAGGAAGCATTGCCTTATTTAAGAAAAAGAAAAGCAAGAAGCAGAGAGCATATAATATATGCAGAGAAAAGGTCATTGAGAAATTTTAGTGATGTGGTAAAGTGAAATGAGGGCTCATTTACTTCTGCGTAGCTTTTCAAAGCTTGACTCTGTGTTTAGGATTTGTGACTGCTATCAATGTACCGTAATTTCGGGGGGAGAAACCCATGACTAGTAGAATATAAGCTTCTAGTTTTAGTCCATTACTTTATTTCTTTACTACTTTCTTGAACTGACATATAGTTACTAAAACACCAGGTTACTTTGCTGGCAATGCTAGTCCACCATTTCTTCCTTCTGCTGATGTAGTAGGGAAAAAGTTATGACTTTACACAGGTGTGCTTTCCTCATGTCAAAGTAACAGCTAACTCCATGCTAAGCTGAAGTTGGAAAGAACTTCTTTTGGTTTAATTCAGTGATATTAACCAGTTCTACCAAATTACAATTTTTTTTATTTTTTTTTTTTTTAATGCTTAGCACTTACCTTCTTTTTTCAACTAGCCTGTCAGGTCTATTAAAAGATACTGCCTCTCTTTATAAACCTTGCTTTTTTAATATGTTATCACTACATTGGTAACACTGTTTTAGGTGAGTATCCAAAAGCGTAGCTATCTGAAATATTGCTGAAATTCCAAATTTATTCTCTCATATGTAGACATAATCTATGGTTTCAGGTCTCAAACAGCAGCACATTGACCTTGGTAACAATGACAAACAGCACTTAACAAATTCTTGACGCTGGCTCTCCTCTGTTTTGGTTCTAATGTTGCGTTGCACGCTCTGGGGCAAAAAAGCTCCAAAGTGCACCTGAATAGAAGGTGAAAGTAATGCTCCTTGATCAAAGCTGGAGGGGATAAGCTGAAGAGTCATATTTTGCTATGAAATAGTAGTAAGTTAGCTTAAAATTGATTACCATTATACACCTAACCAAATAAATCTGTCTGGTATTTCATATCAGAAAGAACAGAAATAAGAATGAGACAGTTTAATACCACTTATTTCCTTCCCTAATTATTTTCAGTTCTTGAGTCTGCTGAACTGTCTGAACTGAAGTTTTATCTTTTTATCACACATGCACCAACCGGTTTACACCACAGATGGTTCAAATCTGACCTTTTAGAAGGTGAATGAATACCTTTTAAAAAAGACAAAATAACCTGGTAAAACCAGATGGTATGTCATGATCATATTGCCCGATCATTTTACAGGAAGAGATGCATTTCTGGCAGGAACACATTACATGTCACTGTGCAGACTTTGGCTGAGGCACAGCCTCGGGTTAGATGTTCTGTCAGTCAGGTGGCAGAGGTAAAACAAGTAGCTGGCACAGAGATGCACAGACGTCATGAAGAACTATCTTGTGCATATATGCATGACACAGAGACTCACATGTACACATATAATGTTACTGTTACTTTTTAGCAAGTTTGGCTCGTTTTTTTTAAACTAAGACAGCTGAAAGTAATCTGAGTATGTTCATGACATTAAACATTTCCACATGATTTTAAAGAAATAGGATAGTAAGCAAGAGCAGTAATGAGCTTATATATTTATACTATATGAATAAAAGGATGAGTGTCGCAATTGATTTGTCATTTTGCCTGTTTTGAGTAAAGGAGCTTGTACCATCAGGTATCTTTATTCTGGCTGTACTTATGGTTTAGGATGTAAAATATCCTGACGGGTATTTTGCCAGAAGGGGTACTACACAGTTGTGGCCATGTCACATAATACAGTGGATCCCACTGAACAAGGCTGATGGGAAGGTTATAAAGCTTTTGGCTTACTCTGTGGTGAATCTGTTTAACTTGCAGCACTGCAGTGGTACTGTAGGGAGGAAGTGGGAGAATGTAAATAATGTAGCTTCACCTTGGTGAAGTTTTCACCTGCTCTTGGGATAGCAGTGTTCCCAGTATGATGTAACCTTTGAATTATGTGTTGCAGTTCTAGTGTATGGAATACTTGTGCTCCAGGCAAACCTGCAAAGTCATTTTTGCATGGTTTTGCAAGGACGCTGAGATAAAATAGACAACTAATTTTAGACTTAAGTCTGGGTGTGTCTTAATTAGAAACAGGAGACAAGATTTTGAAAAACAACTTAGTATAAATCAGATCAGTATCTTTTTGCATTTTAAATGTAAAAGATTAAATATGATTTTTTTGCTTACTGTAAATAAACATGGTTACAATCCTGTATCCCTATTAATAGCTCAGTCCTGTATCTGCCCCTCTTGTGGTTTTAGTAGTGCTATTCATATGAATATAAGGCCCACAAAAAAAGTCTTTGGCACTTTATTTGGAGGAAATTCTCATACTGACTACTGTTTGAGCAAGGAGGGAAGGAAATACTTGTCCCTCTGCTGTAATGTGCATTTCAATAGTCTTATTGCACATTATCATTATAACAAGCCACAAGAATTGATGCTACTGATTAATGTAATATTGCATGTTAATGAGCCATTTTCTGGTATCATGTAGAAGGCTGTATCCATGAGACGTATTTAAATAAATAACATTAAGAAGAAAGAAGCCTTCAAATAACTAAATGGTTTTAACTTAAGTCCATAAAATCAATGAAAATGGAAACTAAAGCTCTTGCTTATCTATTAATTCAGCACTATGCCTTCTCCAGGTCAGTGTTACAGCACACATGGGACAAAATATCCTTGAATGATTTTGTACAAGATTACTGCAATAGCCAGACACAGAGACATAAGGTAAAGATAGACTGATAGGCTTAACTCTGAAATGGCCTGGTTTCATGGGTTTATTTCAAACCCCTCACATTGAGCAGGGATATAACACACAAGAACTGCAATGTAAACCCTTGCTTATGTGGCCACGTAATTTGTAAAGAAGGCAACATTTAAGCTGACAAACAGCCTTAGATCCTTTCTAGTCCTGGTACCAAAAGGAAATATTTGGACCAGACCAAGACCCATATAGTATAAATGCTATGTGTCTTTATCAGATGATTGCTTTAATAGGGAGACACGTGGTGTTTTTTATCAGGCCTAAAAACTTCTGTTTAACAGATAAAATTTTCACTTACGAAAACACTTCTGTTTTTTTAGTCTGATCCTATTTGTATGCCTGGCTTTTCATGTATCTTCACAAAACTGTGTTTTACAAGCAATAACAACATAAACTGCAATACTGATCTGTGTAACATCCCACATATTTGGGATTAAATAGCTTTTAAATTTCATTTCTCTGTGCTCTCCTTTTCCTAATAATGTCCCTCCTTTCTCTTTACTACTTCTTTTCCACCTTTAAGAATACTAGAGTTACGGGAGTGAATTTCAATTTATTGCTATATTTATGATCACTGTAAATTCCTCTGGTGTGAACCCAAACTGAAGTCCTCTGTGGAAATAGCCCTGTCTCCTGTAATCACAAGTGTCATCTTTGAGGATGACAGCTTCAAAGTTTCTGGGGGAGATTGTTCTCATGGGATGTTAGTGTTGTGAGGAGGGGAGCTCCCACAGATATTTTAAACCCATTCCTTAGAGGGTTTTGAAGCGTAACAGTGAGACCTTGAATCTGACCGATTATTCTGTGGGGAATTGGTGTAGAAAAAGAAAAGAGAGATGTTACATAGGTAGCTATTGATATGACTAAGGAATAAAATGGCTGCATTTTGAATTAATTGAAATTTTTCATTCACATTTTTTTTTTAAAAAAAAAAGTATGCCTTAGCCAAGGGGTCACAGGCATCAAGGTACCACTGATTTTTATTTTTTTTATTTTTTATTTTTTTTTTTTTAGTGGAGGACCTTTTCCACCCCTTGTATATTTACTTTCACTGCAAAGGTAATAATTTTGGAATGAAACTTACCTTGAGCTTTCCTGGGTGCACATTGCCTCAGGGAGCCCTATGGTTATGGGAGGCTTTTGGTATGTAAGATGTTATGTTTTTGCTTCTTGCCATCCTGACAGTTTTTTAGATTTTTGGTGCTATTAGAGCTCCTTGTTAAATATTTTTTTTAATATTACCTGTTTCCTTTTTTCCTAGTTAATTGTGGTTTCTAGTTAATTTATTGTGGGGTTCATACTCAAGGATTCTGTTTTTTATGTGAAAAGTATGCTGAAGGGAAATATGTCTTTGTAGATGAGGTTATGTATTTCTTAATACTTTATAAACAACACATAATAAGGAATTCATGGTAAGGTTCTGGAGGAAAAAGGAACCTATTCAATAAAGTGAGTGTGACTGGTAGTTTTATACTAGCAGGAAAGACAAAAGTCCTCTAGTAAAACTTGTCATGAACCTGATTCTCTAGCTACAGTAATTCCAAATGAAATTTTGTATTCTGGACAACTAGCTTCCTGGTCGAAAGTTGCATTGTTTCTTTTGTAGTCTCAGGTACCTGCCTTGGAAACATCTCTGTGAAGTAGCAAAGTGCTGTATGGAATCACATTGCTAATAGTAATGATTTTAGTGATTGAAAAGGAAGTTTATGTGATCTCTGATCTAGCAATCCAGGTGGAACTGAGAAACCTTCATTTGGGCAAGGAAGCGGTATGCATTTGTTTCCTCTAGAAGTCTGGTTTATGTCAGAAGAAGAGCCTTCCCAACAGGAGGTAGTTTTTGTAATTGGCCTTTATGTGAGTTCCTGCTTTGGCAGCTTCATTGCAAAGCCACCCTTGAACATGTCCCACTTTTCTGTCTCAGGGCTGGTGTTGTCAGCACTTGTTTGTTTTCGTAGGATGTCAGATGTCACCTTCACAGTTCATGGTGACCCACTAAGCTGAGATGGTCTACTCTTTATCTGAGAAGCACAGGAGAATTTGTCTTTTGGAGACCATGGAGAAATGTTGAATAGCTGTGAGAGGATTATTTTTTTTACCTGAGAGGTTTAGCATGTCTCAGTGCAAAGCACGTGGATTACTATATTACAGCAAACAGCACTATAGGGTCAGACTGTACCTAAAAGGATCAGCAGGAATTCTGTCGTTACCCTGCGCCTGAGTTAAGAGTTTTGCTGTTTGGATGGGAAATTAGTTACAGAGAACATCCAGGCAAGATCTGCCTTTAATGCAGCAGTGAAGAACAATCCCTTAATCATGATGGACTAGATAACTGTAGAGCCAGATCTGGGTTTTTTGCTGGTTTAGGAATAGCTTCATTGGAATTTACTTTTATAAACTCGATAGGGCGAAAGCAGAACAAATGAGAGGAGTAGGAATTTACAGTTAGACTATTTTCTTTTTTTAGGTGACCAGTATTAGTGACCCATTAACACTTTGGACTCTATGAAAGCTTCATCACTTCTTTTCTGACAAAGATATAAAAATCCATTCTAAACTGCTATGAAATCACTGGAAGTTACAGGAAAAAGAGGCAAATATATTTATGCCTTAATATATATGTATATACTTTCCAGTTATATATAAAATCGCTCCAAAGATGTAAAGGATAGACATAACTTTCCAAAACCCTTGGAAAGGACTTTCAAAATGTGCTTAAAGGAGAAGATTAATTAAATAAAAAAGGAATGACCATATAGCATTGGGATCCCCACAGGGATCTTTTCTTTGAAGATGTTTTACGGACTATAATGATGAATTGCAAGTTAATCATCAATTGCCAGGATAAAGTGTTCTGAACTGTAATGATAAAGACCTGGATTTAATTCCCAATATCTTGATTCCTTTTCTTATCTGTCTGTGCTTGCCCTTTCAGGGAACACTGCAAACAACTCTCGCATGTACTCTTGCATTAGTAACATAACACTGCTTGGGATGGGACTTCAAAAGAGAGAGTAGCACACAAAGATTAGCCACAAAACTTTCCCAAGAGGACAGGGAGCAACAAAATACAAAACCAAAATCGTAAGTTTGATATTTAGATTGATGGGGTACCAAGACTTGAAAATAAAGATAAAAGAACACTCCATTGACATAGTAGTAAAATGCAATTGACCGCAAATAGAAGAGCATTCTGTCTGCTGCAGACGAAGCAATGTGCAGATTAAAACAATTAAGGAGAAGCACAGTGGACAGGTGAGTAGACAACTGCAGAAAAAACTACTTTTTATTAAAATCTTCCATAAACTGGAGAGATTTTTTTTTTCTTGAAATGTTAAAAGAATAATAATAAAAGATGGTTTTAAAGACTAGCAGGAAAGGTTAAAGTGGAAATAGAAGGAAGAAGGAAGAGTAGGAAGAATGCAAAGTGATTTGCATGACAGAATCTTGAAGAAAGATGTTTTTGCACATTTCAAATAGGGTTTACCCTTAGCAGGTGTAAATGTCGGTTGCAGTATTTGAAACAAGTATCTCAGCTCGTGGTTAGACCCTGTATCAGCAGAGGCTTGCCTTGCCTTTGCAGGGTGTGGGAAATAAAGTGGATACATTCATTGATGTTTAGTGCATCCCTTTTCCCACACACTTTCCAGAAATGCCGGATGTTCTTTTATTTTTTTAAACTGTGGTGGCATGTAGAGACTCAAAAACATTATAACAGCTTTTTTCTCAGCAAGTCTTGTAAAATACTTTTCAGCCAGTTAGCAGGAAAAAAAAAAAAAAAAAGCTCTCCTGTTTCAGGCCTTACCAAAAGAATGCAAGTACTAAGATGGGGAGCCTGCCAGGACCAAAGTGTGGGAGACTGAGAGCAAGTCTAAATCAGAGGGAACTGTCCTCTGTGCAGTGTCATCTGCACCATGTATGCATATAGATTACAGGAGCAGGCCCAACTTCGCTAGTTGTGCTTTCTACAGAGAGACTTTTTGTGTCACCATAGCTGACATATTAAGCTTAAGTTATGTTTTTATACAAGAACGGATCTTCCACAGGCTCCCCAAAATGAGACAGGAATGACCTGTGAGACCACATGTACAAGACCAATGCAGATGCATAATATGGTCCCCAGTGGAAGGTAAATCATATGACAAAGACCCCAGCGTCGGCAGTTCCAAGTAGGATATTGCTGTACTATGTCATAGAATGTTTTAGGTTAGAAGGGACCTTTAAAGGTCCTCTAGTCCAACCCCTTTGCAACAAGCAGGGATGTCCTCAACTAGATCAGGTTGCTCAGAACCCTGTCCAACCTGACCTTGAATGTTTCCAGGAATGGGGCATCTACCACCTCTCTGAGCAACCTGTGACAGTGTTTTACCACCCTTACGGTAACAAAACCCAAACTTCTTCCTAATATCTAGCCTGAATCTACCCTCCTTTAGTTTACAACCATTACCACTCATCCTATTGCAACAGGTCCTGCTAGAAAGTCTGTCCCCATCTTTCTTATAAACCCCCTTTAAGTACTGAAAGGACACAATAATGTCTCCCTGGACCAGCCTTTTCTCCAGGTGGAACAACCCCAACTCTCTCAGCCTTTCTTCATGGGAGAGATGCTCCAGCCTTCTGATTGGTTTTGTAGCCTTCTTCTGGACCTGCTCCAACAGGTCCATGTATTTCCTGTGCTGAGGACTCCAGAGCTGGATGCAGTATTCCAGGTGAGGTCTCACCAGAGACGCAGTAGAGGGGAGAACCACTTCCCTCGACCTGCTGGCCATGCTTCTTTTGATGCAGCCCAGGATATGGTTAGCTTTCTGGACTGTGGGCACACATTGCTGGCTCATGTCCAGTTTTTCATCCACCAGTACTCCCAAGTCTTTCTCTGCAGGGCTGCTCCCAGTCTTTTCATCCCCCAGCCTGCTGGCAGTTGTACCGACCTAGGCGCAGGACCTTGCACTTGGCCTTGTTGAACCTCACGATGTTCATGTGGGCCCATGTCTAAAGCTTGTCCAGATCCCTCTGGATGGCACCCCATCCCTCAGGCATGTTGACTGCACCACTCAGCTTGGTGTCATCTGGAGACTGGCTGAGGGTGCGCTTGATCCCACTGTCTCTGTCACTGTTGAATATATTAAACTGTACTTGTACCAGTACAGGCCCCTGAGAAGAACCACTTGTCACCGATCTCCATCTGGACATTGAGCCACTGACCCCTACCCTCTGGATGCAACCATCCAGCCAATTCCTCACCCCCTGAACAGTCCGTCCATCAAACCCTTCTCTCTCCAATTTAGAGAGAAGGATGTTGTGGGGGACCATGTCAAAGGCCTTACAGAAGCCCAGACAGGCATGGTTAAATGCATAAGGGACAAAAGTGAAAAAGCACAAAAAGTTGCATTTAATTTATCCTTATATGTAAGTCACCATTGGTTGTACACTTGTTACACCTGCCTTAAACCTACAGAACAGGGCTCAACAGGGATGTTAAGGATACGGCTCTTTCATGCTTGCCCAATGCACAGCAGCAGATGTTATCTGTGGTGTATTGTGCAGTAACTGGTTTTATTCATACAGCATGAGATTACTCTGTGCTGAGTAGTTGTGACTCAAACCAAGTAGGAGAGAGCTATTCTGAGCTCTGAAGGGAGATGAAACAGTATAGGTAGCGTTTGGATGTTTACCTTTCCAATGTTTTAACAATTTCCCATTTGGGAAGTAGAAAAAGAAACTGAAGAGTCTTTACAATATTTCCACTATTTTAAAAGCAATTATAGAATTGAAGCCACACAGAGGAAGAAAGCAATTAACAGCAGAAAAAAAGATAAAGGACGTTCACCTCCAGTGCATGTAAAAACTTAATTTTGCTTTGAGAATTTTCAGAATTGAGAGGTTAAATTATGAAACTTCATAAGAAACCATTTAGGCTATCATTTCTTGCTGAGGTCTGTCTTGTATTTCTTTGTTAATCATGAACTTACTTTTCTTAAGGTCACAAAAATATGCAGAAAATTTCAAAGCTCAGCGTAAATGACTGTAAAAAAAGTTCTGTTTCTTGGAAGAAAGGGCTTAGCAGAAACAGTGATAAGAAAAAATATACCATGTAATATCAGTTGCCTTTAGATACTGCTTTAGTAAGGTAGAGAAAAGGATGTTGAACACTTTACCCAGAAACAAAACTATTAAAAACTAATCACTAATAACTAGCATATCCCCTTTTTTGCAAAATTGTGTGGAAGTAAACATCATACTCATAACATTCTTAAAGTTGGGGTTTTGTTTGGTTGGGTTTTTTTTTGACAAATCACATGGATGGTGGATAAAAATGCATCTCACTTTTCCATGCTCAAAGCGTGTACAGGCTTGGTGTGAAGAGGGATGTACAATGATATGAGAAACTTTTAAACTACTCCTGCCACATGTTGTATGTGACCTCAAGCAAACCATTTCATCACTCGCCTGTTTTCCATTCTCCCACATGGAAATGCAAAAACATTGGTACTTCACAGGTGAGTTGTGATGGTAAATTCATTCATGTGTAAGAAATTCTCAGATACACATGAGTGTTATAAGAACGGTAATAAACATAAGAAATATTGAAGGCAAAAAGAAGTGAGGGTCAAAAGGCAGTGGAAACAATGTGCATAACTGCCTTCTGTGCCTCTGAAAATTTCTGCAATTGGTTCTAGCTCAGATCTCATAAGATTGTGAGGCTATATAACCCTATAAATTGCAATTAATGTTAAATTTGCGCAGTAGTTGAACCTTTGACTTTCTTTTCCCTCTTCTCAGCCTTTAGAAGCTGTGCAAAGCTTCTGCTTCTGACCACACTGCAGGAGAATTATGCTTAAGTCACCTTACATTAAGCATGTCTTCAGCCTTTAGATATATTGCTGCTGCGGGAGGTCCTCCTGTTTTTCTACTAATATCGTACAATGCCTGTATGTTAGGCTTAATCTCAAACAGTTCGCTGGCATACCTGTTTATTTTCCTCATTTCTGTTACATATCTGTTCAGTTTCCTGTTTTCTGATGTCTAGAAATTAATTTTAGCATAGTTGTAACATGGCTTACATTCACAGAACCTGACTCATTTCAGTTGCCATCTGTTGTATATTTTAAATCTTTGCATTGTGTTTCCTGCAATCTCATAGTCAGAAATGTACACATTACTCCCAGTGCTATTTCATTATATGTTTAGCAGTCCCTGAGGCCTGCCAGGTAGTTAAATTTCCTATTCCCTTAGAAAAATGTGTGATAGTATACTGTTTTTTTGACACTTACACATTTTTTCCTCCACCTTTGACATTATGCATAGACTTTATAGCAAGACATTAATTACAGCATTGTTTTCCATGTATTTTTATTTCAAAACTTAGAGTATTGGCTTAGAATGCATAGCTTAATATTTTTAGGAAAAGGCTTTTTATTATGAATAGAATTAAATGCAGGCTTTTAAAAAACCTTCTCTGTTGCAATACCGTGTGCTGTGTTTACAAAGTCTATCAAATATTCATGGAGTAATGGGTTGTGCTTTTGCAAATGTGGAAATTTTTCTTTTGCCTGTGCAGTAGGAGTATAACTTGCATCACCCACTGCCCTTATTTGTACAAAGATCTGTATTAACAGTGGGAGGTTTTCCAGTCCAATAGGACTTTTTTATATGGGTGATATCCCTAGGAACATGATTCATTCTTATTTTTAAATAAAAGAAAGTGTTCCAAGCTCAATCCTACGCTTATGGCAATGTTGTTCATCCTAATGACATTCAAAAAAATGATAATACAGCAACATGTACTTGAAGAAACATTTTGCTATATGTACTGGTGTTGGCTAGAGTGGTTAATTTTCTTCAGAGTAGTTAGTACGGGGCTATGTTTTGGATTTGTGCTGGAAACAGCGTTGATAATTCAGGGATGTTTCAGTTATTGCTGAGCAGCGCTTACACAGCGCCAAGGCTTTTTGTGCTCCTCACCCCACCCCACCAGCGACTAGGCTATGGGGCATAAGTTGTGCCAGGGGAGGTTTAGATGGGATGTTGGGAAAAATATCTTCACTAAAAGGGTTGTAAAGCATTGGAACAGGCTACCCAGGAAAGGGGTTAAGTCACCATCCCTGGAGGTATTTAAAAGACATGTAGGTGTGGCACCAAGTGACGCAGTTTAGTAGTGGACTTGGCAGTGCTGGGTTAAGGGTTGGGCTTGATGATCTTAAAGGTCTTTTCCAGTGTAAATGGTTCTATGAGTGTCATACCCACAAGTGTTTTATTTTCCTCTTAAAAACAAAACAAAGCAAAACCCCACAAAATTCAGCCTTTTTCTTTTACAAAAGTATTGTGGACGCTTGTTCTCCAGTGACTGAGATCCCTGCTCTCATCTGATTCTAGGGACTAAACTGCTTTCTGAGAGCAACCGCTCTGCTGAATTTCAGCAAACTGGGGAGTCTCCTTAAGTGTGTCTAAGCAGAGAAGGACTCAACAAATGTTAAGCCATTAGCATCTGTCTTGGCAATTATACAGCAATTTAGGAGAGCCATTAAGGTCCACTGGATGAATAACCCGGGTTTCAAATGGTTTCTTAAAACGTATAGTTAAAACAAGACAGTGTAACTTTCACAATGGCTAATTCAGTATCACAGGTCTTGGAGAACACACCAGAACGCCCCTTGCAATAGTTTGTCGGGAACTAACGTGGAAATGACTTGGCCTCACAGGGCGAAGTGGATCTGAATTACCACACTTCGCTCTGAAAGACGCCCGTCCTGGTTTTGCCTGGGACAAAGTTAATTTTCTTCCTAGTAGCTGGCACAGTGCTGTGCTTTGCATTTAGGATGAGAATGGTGTTGATAACGCACCGGTGGTGGGGTTGGTGCTGAGCAGGGCTCACACTAAGTCAACGACTTTCCAGCTTCTTGCACTACCCCACCGGTGAGCAGGCTGGGGGCACCAGGAGCTGGGAGGGGACACAGGTGGGACAGCGGACCCCAGCTGACCCAAGGGGTATCCTATACCATATGATCTCATGCTCAGCATATAAAACTAAGGGAAGAAGGAGGAAAGAGATGATGTTTCGGGTTACAGCATTTAATCTGCTGAAGGAACTGTTAATGCGTGATGGAGCCCTGCTTTCCTGGGCATGGCTGAATGCCTGCCTGCCGATGGGAAACGGTGAATGAATTCCTTATTCTGCTGTGCTTGTACGTGTGGCTTTGGTTTTACCAATTAAACTGTCTTTATCTCAGCCCATGAGGTTTCCCATTTTACTCTTGCCGTTCTCTCTCTCAACCCACTGGGAGCCGGGGGGAGTGAGCAAGCGGCTCTGCGGGGCTGCGTTGCTGGCTGCAGTTAAACCACAACACTATGCTAAGTACCTGATAGGCAGGTGCCATAGCTTTGTCTGTAATAATTTGAGTTGTCATAAATCTATTTTAGTGTTTCAGTGCATGAATCTCAAGGAGTACTGGCAATCTTCTTTTTAATATATATTCTTTTCAACAAAGCAGCACGTAACTGAGAGCATACATTTCTCAGCTTTATTCCAAATCCTCTAATAAAACAAGGAGCGTTGAGAGTCCTACCCAGCCACTCCAGTAACTCTTAGCCTGAAGGAGCTAACAGTTTTACACAAAATCAAATTCTGTATAAAGGACATCACAGCCTTAGTCTTACTCTTAACAAAGAGAATAAGAAAATCCCATTTTGACCATACTCATCCTTCTGTTGGAATAACTGTTGGAAACACGCAGCGAGAAGTAGTCAATCCTTTTTCGTCTCATAGACACCTCTAACCAGTGCCTAGGGAAAGGATAAGCTGCATCCAGTAGCACTCTCCTCTTTTTTTCCATTTCTTTTTCCTTCCTCCTCTTGTGACCCCCCATTAATCCCTTTCATCCTCCAAAGCTGAAGGAAACCTACATCTAAATTTACCCTTATCCTTTAACTCTTCTAAAAATAAAATACTGCAACTGCTTCTGAAAAATGCTTTTTATACGTGTGCAAGTGCCTGCAATATTTCTAGAAAGATCTCAGACATCGGAATGCTGGGTGAACGACTTATTTTTAATAGCAAAATGTTGACCTAGGATTGGTGTGTGCTTCAGAAAACATGACAAACCAGAAATTCATCCTTTTACAAAAGGCTACCCAAAGGCCTTGCAAAGTAGCTGCAACTTGCTTTTGTAATATAGGCCTTGTCCTGGCTTGCTGGCTTTTTCATTTCTAGACAAGGCTGCATTTGTATTCACTGGGGGTATTTCACATAATCAGGGAGTCACGGTTTACTAAAATGGTTCTAGAGTTGTAAATATATCCCCCCCTTATAATTTAGCTGCTATGTTACAACGTAGGGTCTAATACAACAGCTAGCTGTCTCACTTTTTTCCTGGTTTAACACCAGACCAAAAAAAAAATCTGCAGTTCATCTTGACTATATAAGTCATTACTATTAACAAGTAAGGAATCAATTTATACCATGTTTCTAATACTTCTCTTAATGAGATTTTTAATGTGGTTTTTTTAAATTTTTATTAAAAAGAGACATTTCAAATGTTGCTGGAGTAACTTCAGTTTGCCTTTCACAGATGGTAATTAACCTTTGACTAACTTAAGTATTCGTAGATGTAGGAATTTTTAATGCAGTAAATGTTACAGCGATTTTATTGTTATATCCCATACTGGAAGACTTTACCATACTATCATACCACTGAAAGAAGGAAGGAGAAATGATTTTATAAAATTTGAAATATTAGTTTACATTTATTAGTATGTCCTAAAGTTAAATTAAGTGTTTTGGAATATTTTTCTTGGTTGTCTGGCATTCTGTTGCTATCCAGTTGCTTAATCCCTCGTCCTGCAAAATATTTAGGCAAAAAAAGGCATGGTTAAGGTATAATTTTACAACTTTACATTTATTTTTTAGGAAGCTCTACACAGAGCTTTAGGTACCATAAAGTGTAATTTTTAACCTAAATGAAAAGCACTAGCATTGTTAAAATATTTTTTTTTAAATCAGCTGGCAACTCTCTACAGAAAATCTTCTTTCCTTCTATCCTCTTTCTTAGAGTACATTTTGAGACTTCTCTGAATTATCTTCTTTGAAATGTCTTTTGAAGGTCCTGTTCATGTAAGCAGGATGAATCCAATGACACTCACAGGAGTTACTCATGTATTTAAAGATGCTTGAATTCTTAAATCCTGAATGTTTTGTTACATTATTACGATAGCCGTGATCTCCCATCTGTTCAACATGTACCATCCTTAGGTACGTGAGGTGATTTTCATCTCCTTATTTTACTTTCTATGTGAAACTGCTCAAAGAAATGCTGCCTTTGAGCCTGAGTTGTACTGTTTTGAAAAGTTTGTTTTCTTTATAAATTATATATATATAAAAAAAACCCCACAACATTTTAAACAGCTTAATGGCTTATGATGGTAATAAAAGAACTTTCTCTTAATTTTCAACATTTCAGCATTTTAGAGGAGTAAATCAGAAGAAAGTATGTGGTCATTATGGCTTAGTATTCTGTGTTCTGCCTAGTGTATTTTTAGGAGCTGAGATTTGCCTCTGATTACAATCTCGACTTTTGTCTATTCACTAACACTATTAGTCACTCAACTACTCACCTGGTTATCTTAAATTAATGGTGTCAATGGACATGTTTTCAGATTTGAGTTTGAAATATCATATTTCTGGCAATGCACTGCACTAATTATTCAAATATCTTTGTTATACAGAGCATGACTTGATGCAAAAATACCATCTTCCTCATGTTGAAATCTAGGAAATCCAAAGTTTCTTGATACTTCCAGAGTTCTATAAAATTTTCCTGAAAGTTGATAGGGAAACCTGATAAGCAGGATTGTCCTACCAAATACTAATTTGTTAAGTAGTGTTGTTCACTGTCTAAGGCGCAGATGTGGTTTTGTCCCTGTGCTTTCTTCCTACTTATTCTGCCCACCCTGCCTCTTCTCCAAGACTCAATATCCACTTTTTCACCTGACACGTAACCAGGCAAACAGACGTTGACAGGGGCTGAAGGAGAACGCGCAGCCAGGAGTGTGCTGCAGGATGCCAGAACCATTTCCACCGTTCGTAGTCAGGCCAGTGCCTGTGGTGCCTGGCTTTAATGGAGCTGCTATCTCATATACAGCTGTCCTTTGCCATGCCATGGGATTTCTGTTCTACAAAATAGGTTAAACTGGGAAAATCTGTTCCATTCAATATTTGTGCTCTTTGGCAGTTTCTTATTTCTGGACCTCATCAACCAAAAGCATGAAGGTGGTAAGGAAGATGGGAGCTGTTAGCTTTGGTCCCCGTTGTACTTCGGGGGAGATATTCATGTGTTTAAGTATGACTTCTATGTAATGCAGCTTGCAAGACTAGTCTCTAGTAAAGAACTTGGATATATATTTACAGACATTCATTGTGACTCATCAAGTAAATCATACTCATTTTCCAAATTAGTGCTGTATGCCTATCAAATATATACTTTCCAGACAGCTGTGGTCCAT
Organism: Falco peregrinus; assembly: GCF_023634155.1. Classification (NCBI taxonomy): domain Eukaryota; kingdom Metazoa; phylum Chordata; class Aves; order Falconiformes; family Falconidae; genus Falco; species Falco peregrinus. Next base: position 22,997,505 of record NC_073732.1, on the reverse strand, counting down.
TAAATATATCATTTTCTTTTTAAGAAAATTAAAATTTGAAGTTAAAGTGAAACTTTGGGGCAAATTGTTAGCAGAAGGAGATTGGGACATTTTTCAAATGAGAAATTTTAGTGGGTATAAAATTAAGTTTGTTTTGGCTTGAGCAAGTGGTTGTAAGAAGACAGATTTAAATGGAACCTCTTGCTACCAAAATGGTACATGTTTCTAGATATTTATTCTCCCTTCATAGGTCCCAGTAATGTAATTTTTGCTCTGAGGGATGATGGGAGGGCAGGGTCTTAGGAACTTTTAATTCAAGCTTGAAACCCAACATAGGCTCTGCAGTTTATTGTTTGACATAATAGATATGACAGACACAACTGGTTGGAAGACTTTAAAGGTTCAGTGAATTTTACATATGACGCATAGTTATTTGAATCACCCATCTGTGCTTTCAATGATGTGCACTAATTATTCAAGACAAAGTATCAGACTAACATATAGGTGTAATGCTACACAGTATATTCACTTTAATGAGAGTTTATAAATTCATGTCTGCATGAAATGAACTCCACACAAAAATTAACAATGAACTGACAGGTTTTACAAAACTATAAAATTGATCGTGTCAGGAAATGAAATAAAAAAAATCTTACTGTGTTTCATATGAGGGATGTGTACTCCTCACCACCCATGTCAATTTAAATCTAATCTCTGGAAATTGGGAGAGGGATTCACCTCCAGATAAGACAATGTCATGTAGGAGTTACCTTGTAGCTGTCTGTGTGAGCCAACTCTCTAAACACCCGTTGCGGTTTGAGGAGAGATGGTGTAGGAGAGCGCCAATGTTCGTGGTGCCTACAGCTGTAGGGGTCTACATGTTGGCTACATGGGGTGTATTATCTGCATGGTCCATAAGTATTGAAAAGTCCATTATCAACATGGTCCTTGGTCATGTAGACACCGAACTTGCATGGGGGGGAACTACATTTAGCCTTTAAAGGTCATAACTCCTAAAATTCTAGCTCCCTTGAGTTTGGACATCCTGCTGCAGAACTTAAATCACTAATGAAATGCCAGTGCATTCTGCCTTGCTCACATTATGGCATAAATCATTTTTTTGTTCATCAGTGGTACCAGTGAAAGACACTGGCCTAGAGAATGGCACTTTAAAAACCAAAGGTTATGCTGACACTGTGAAGAGTGATATATTTGATTGCAACTTACGTTAGGCTCCTTGAGTAGTTCTAAGCTAGCTGTTGCGTTGTTACTCCCAGCTCTTCAACAGAATTACAACTGTCACTGAAATTTAAGCTTCTGTGTATGTTATTCAGACAGCAGGAAAGCCAGCTCAGGTGTGATTTCCTGGTGTCAATCCTACAGCTGTTGTTGGGGAGCAGCCTCTGGCGATGAATAGCTGCAGTCTGCTAAAATTCACAGCCGGTGGGAAATCTGCAAAACTCAGAAGTTATTCTTATATTAATGGCATGTGAAGAGTTGGGATGAAGTCAGAGGTTAAGCTGAAAGGCTTGCAGGGAAGGAGAATGGCCAAGAAGTCATCCTGTAACTTCTATAAAAGCAGCTCCAAACTGAGGACACAAGCCTAGCTTCAGAATGCAATCATTTGGAACCTAGTCCAAACCCACAATGAATCATAACCTGACATATAAATAGTTTTAATTTACAAATAATGCTAATTGCAAAGTTGTTGCTAGTGCTTTACACTGAAACATAAATCAACTCTCCTTTTTAATAGTTTGTGACAATATAAACCTATTAACCTTCTGTTAAATGAAGCAGTTTGTTCATGTTTTGTCTATATAGGAGTCTGATTACATCTGTAATTGTTACTTAAAGAAAGTGTAAGACTGCATAACAGTGATACAAGAATAGAACTATTCTATCAAAAACTTTTAATATTAAAAGACTTACTGGATATCATTGATCCATGATCCTTACCAGTATTGTTTCCAGAAAAGCAGATTTCACCAATAAAAGTAAACACAGTTTATTATTTTGGGGGAGTTTCTATCAGTAATAAGTTGCTTTTCTTTTGCTTTCAAACTATTACGTCTGCATCTGCTCTTTCTCCATCAGATACATTTTTAAGTCTCACAATAGCAAAGAATATAGATGTCATCTATGCCCACGTATATTTCTAAAGCTTTTTCCTCCATCTAAATCACAAAGTTAATATACACTTAGCACATCTATATATCTGAAGGCATGAGTTAAAAGCTCTCAGAATCTGTAGAAGTTAATTTGATTGTTCCCATTTGTCTACATTAAATACCCTGCATTTACAGTTTAGTTAATCTTGTAGCTGAAGAGCTGGAATTAATTTAACACTACCAAAATTCTACTCAATCCCCAATGCTAACAAACTAAAATCTTAAACAAAAATTATAAATTTAAAATTTTGCCTCCTGCTATGGAAACTATTCATTACTGATGCTGAAATGAAAACAAGGACTGAGATTATCTGTTCCATTGGGTCCATAAGCAAAAGCAATTTTTACTACCCCAGAGGAACAGGATGTTAGCTGTCTATTACAGGAGTTACTTTAACTTTCCCCGGTTTGTTTGGTAGCTTGGTAGTGTAAAGCATTGTTCTGGTGTTAGTAGTTCCCTATGCTTGCTGTAGGCATCCACCCTGCTCAGCAGGACAGAGCTTGGATCACCACAATATTTTTGCAGTAACTTTAGTTGACTTGCGAAAGTTGTTATAAAGTTTCCATAACTTAGTTGTTACAAAATGCCATATTTAATTTAGTTACTGGTTTTGTTATCAAAAGGACCTATGCGTGAAACTTTGGGCCATTATTATAATTTAGTAGTTCACACTGTTTGTGTAAATCCTCTATATTTGTTAGGGAAAAGAAAGTACCTTTTACCCCACTAGAGTCAGCTTTAAAACAGAGAAATATAGCTCGATATAACCCCCCCAGTAACTGTGTCCATACTGTGATCCTAAGCAAGTAAACTTCTGAGAAGGAAAATAAATCACAATAGAAGTAAGAATAACTTTTGTCCAATGCTGGGAAATGTTATGCTTTTATCTGCTGCACACTTTGTCGCTTTCCTTCAGAAAGCAAGGTTATTGTCAGCATATAAAGAATTAGAAATGTCATATTGTCCCAAACTCGTCAACTCTCATCTAAATGGCTGTTGTGAAAATAGAAGCAAGGGCTATTGTAACATTTTGCCCTTAAATTTGCTATGCTTTTTGTAAATAATACATTGTAGTCACAGACTTGACATTTTGTAAATCTATTTTATGTTGACTATCATTTCCCGATCACCAACTTCTATGTTAAGGTATTCAATTATTAAATAGTAAGCATGAAAGCAAAGTTTCTACTGGAAGGGTTTCAAGCCTTCTGTCCATATAAGAGTCGACAGTAGCTGTGTAAATATGTGGTCCCAAGTACCACCGCCTGCCTGTAAGTTCTGCTAGATTAGAAGTGATGTGCTGATTTCCTTTCATGCTCCATTCAGTATAAGGATTTTATCTATCCATTTGGGAATCCTTAATATAACATGCAGAGTACTTCAACTGTAGTTTCAAAACAAGTACCATGCTAATACTGAAAACATGTCAAAATGAAAATGATTTTTCTTATGACAAGTATTTGATCCCACTAATCTTCAAGTACTGGCTGTGCTGTTCGTGTTTTGTGACTGCTCTGTTGCTGAGATGTTTTGAGTTTTCCTGCCTAAAATTATGCTCTTCTAAAAATACAGTATATAAATACAAGAAAATAAGTGAGGCCAGGCACTTTTCTTCTGACGGCTTTTTACATAAACACTGCCCCCTCAGTTCTCCCATCACTGCTTCTCAGAGCTTGCACTTTGATTCTGTCAAAAGGTGTGGTAATGAAAGCAGATGTAAATATGTTTCTAAAAGCTGGTGACCACAGTCCCAGTTAAGTGGTCTTCTAAGGATAGTTTGAATAGTGGAGAAACATTTGATCTGAAGTATCTCTATTCCTTTTAAGATACAAGTTAATGGAAAGATCGCAGTTCTGAACACCAGATTATTAGTATCAGTATTTATTTTTAAATGTAGTTATATTCAATAATGCTCAGAGCTTTAAATCTGTAGGAAGAATCTCCCTGTGTTAAAAATGCATATAGGAGAAACTGCCTGTATTTGTGTGTGAGTGCATATATTTATATAGTCATATATAACTAAAACAAATCATCCACCTTCACTTTCCAGGAAGAAACTTTGTTATGTGAATGTTTGACAACATTTAAATATGATTATATGTGCAGATAGATGTAAAGTATCTGAAGTGCTATCTCCCATTGAGATCTCAAGAGACAAACCTGGGTATGATAGAAAGAAAAAGGGAACTGTGGCTTAGGTACCATCATCAGCATTAGATGGCTGGGAAGTTCTGGCTAACGCTGAAGAAAGGCCTTTGCAATTAATGGTGGCGGATGCAGTTCCATCTAGTTTAGCCTACTGTGAATGACTCAGCATACATGACATCTACCTTGGTCGCTCACTACAGAATCAGATTTTCTTTGCACTACTCAACACAGCAAGAAATGCAGTGACGTGGAGTTAATATGAGGGAATGGAAAAGCTGAGGAACAAGGTGTTTGCCTATAAACTCCCTGCCTTTCTGCCTGCTGATGTTTGCAAGGAGAGGGTCAGACTGCCGTCAGCTGTACAACATGAAATATTCTCCTCCCTTTTACCACTTTTCTAAAGAAATTCAGCTCTGTGAGGTAGCTGGAAAATTAAGTTTTACTGATAGTGGCTCATTCAGAAACCTAAAAAAATAAGCCATGTATGTTATATATGATCTGTATGGTATGTAAACCATAGAGTGTGGCTTTTTAGATGGTAAAATACTGCACAGGTTGCAGCGGTACAGTGAATTATATAGAGCTCAAAGCATGTGGCTTAAAACCAGATGACATGAAGTACATTGGGGAAAGGGGTAGGAGAACTTATTTCATTCCAAACTCTATATGAAAATATTATGCACAATTAACTTGATTTTCTCTGCAATGTTCAATTACATGGTTACATGAAGGCCATTTTACTCTGCTATTTGGGCTATGAAACTGGGTCTCAGGAGAGCTGGACTGTATGCTCAGCTGTGCCATAAACAAAACTGTATAGCTGCTGTAACACCAGCCCCTGCAGTTAATAGAATTAGCCTGGGAGAAGGCTTTCCAGCAGAAGGCAAATTGAGAGTGTTTGTCCATAGCAAAGGTAATTTTACTTGTGCAAGAATCCCAAAGCGCTCTCACCTGCCAAGACTGCTGTTCTGGGCTAATTTCTTTCCAGAGATATTTGGGGCAAAATTACAAAGGTTACTTGTCCAGTTGTTGTTTTGGGCTGAGAAGAGAAGGGGACAATGAAATAAAAAGTAAAATAAGATGGATTTTTTTAAAAAAAGTATGGTTTAAATTATATTTTGGTAGTTAAGAGCTTGTGGAGAATGCTTTCTGATAGCTTGTCTTATTGCTGTAGACAACCCCTGTCTGAAAACAATAACAAAAAAATCACAAAAGCAGCAAAAAACCAAACCTTAGCAGTTTTACCTAAATTAATGGTGGCTTTCTCAGCTGTGTCTCCTCATATATCCTTGTATGAAAGATGCATTTACTGCATCCCTAACTTGCACTGTTATTCCAGCAACACTATAGAGAACTTTGAAAGAAAGTAAAGATTAATGTTGGTATATTAATAGCAATTGTAAACCTCCCTTTTGGAACTGTAAATTTGCATCTTAAAATTATAAATTTTCAGTTCTATTGCATGAACTAAATATGATAGCTATTTTTAAGCTTGTGGTCTCAAGTGATTCCATATCTTCCATAAAACTAAGAAGCAATTTGATAATGAGAGCTGTAGAAAATGGAGGTCGAATTTTGTTTGTAAACAGACAGAAAATACATTTATAAAAACCAAAAATTTATTCACAGAGCTTTGGTAGTATGTGGAAGAGACTGAAATTATTTTTTTTAATTATTATTAGATTTATCCACAGAATAACTGAGGGAAGTCAGAAATTTGCGATACTCATTTCTGCTTAGCTTTAACTCCTGAGCTCACCTCTTGGCCCAGATGTAGTTGGGAGCAGTTCTGTTAATGATACTGGATCTATCTTTATGTTATTAGGAGGTTTATCCTGTTGCCTTAAGAGAACTTACTTGTAGACTTAAAGTTAAGCATGTGCATAAGTGTTTATTAGGATTTGGATTGTCATCATTACCTGGAGAGAGAGAGAATTGATTCATGATCTCGAAGCTCGGGTGATGGCACAGCTGTGTAATGTTGCATTCAATTCATTACAGCAGTGTGTCACCATGCAATGAGTATCTGTAAACCAACATGAATTATTAATGCAAGTAAAATGTTAAAAGCTGTATGAACTTGTGATATAAGCAAGTGAGGTGGCACTGGAGTGGTAAATACTGAAGATAACAGCCATGTAACAGCTTACAAATTTCATTTTTCATGCCTGTTACCTGCCTATCCCTCACTTCTGGAGCTCTGTACTGCAGCTGTGGTGTGTGTCCCCTGTGCCAGCCTTGGCCAGCAGAGTCTTGGTCTGTTTGAAGCATTCTTTTTCTCATGTATAATTCTAATGGGTGGGACAGCCGCTGCTTTACCGTAAGTGCCCATTCCTTTCCTTAGTTTCAGTGAAAAGAAAATGAATGAATGACTTCCATTCCTCCTTCCCCTATCCACTGTAACTGTTTTACTTCCTGTTGGTTAGAGCAGAACTCGGAGTGGTTCAGAAGCTACGATGCGTAGAATAATTATCAGATTGCTGGCTCTTCCACTGAATTGCTGCTTATCCTAAGTATATTCCATGCATGAGCTATGTTTTCATTGCAAGCCTATAAGGATTAGCAGGTAGCTCACCTAGGATATTAGCTTTGTATTTTATGGAAAGTTTTATGGACCTGTGCTGTCTTTGAACCTGTCTTGGCAAATCTCATTCATCAGAGCAGTACCACTATGTCTGCACTGCTGTGCCAGGGCAGAGCGGAGCTGAGCTTTGCTCATCCAAAATTCTATCTGGCAGGACACTGTAAGGGTGCCGGCGCAGGCAGCCAGCCAGATGGATGAGGCATGCAATCTGTGTGCCTCTTCAGGGTTGAGCCCGTCGGCTGTGGATGGGGGGCCCAGGGGAGCATGGCTCACCCAGTGATCTGTACTTATCCTGCCTACTTTTCTAGTAATGCTGCATGACTCTGCGTAAGACATATCATGTAAGCAAAAGCCTCTAGAAAAGTGAATTGGATTTATGGAGTGGCTTATTGCAAGGGAAGGGGCTTTAAAGAGAGCCTGAAATGAAGCTTGGTTTGGGCTGCTCTCCACGGGACACGTGAGCATATAAAGTGTCTTCACCTCTGAGGATACATAGAATTTCAGGCTGTGCATAAAGTAGGAAGCAGAGGAGTCAAACTCTCCCTATGTTTCCAAATTCGGATCTCATTGAAATTCACACAAATCTAGTGTTCAGTAATGAAACTCCTTCAGATTTAAGGGAAATTAAGACACAGCTAGTGTGATTAACCTTGTGAATAAAAAGGTTTGGAATTAGACATTCTTTCTGTGTGACATTACAGCAGTATGCTGTTATAAAGGACACAGCAGGAGTTAGTCTTGGAAGTGTCATAATAGCTTCTTTAGTGACAAAGCATTTATACATGTAAATTTCCAAAGAAAGTTGGCAACCCTTTTGTGGGTTCAATTTGCACCTGTCATTCACTTGCAGATGCAAATTTGAATTACTTGCAGCCTTAATTAAAGAACTTGATTGTCATCACAAATCAGGTAGTAAGATGTGAAAAGACGGAGGTTTGTGCCATCATTTGTTGTTAAAACATGAGTACAAATGTTTTCATCCAAAAGCAAAGTTGACCAGAGCTTTGCCGTGCTAATAAGTACAAATACTAAAATAAGTACAATATGGAAATAAAAGGGATTTAAGTGGGAAAAACAATGAGAAAAGATGTGAGCATGTGGTGAAAGCAAGACAGTAATAAGGGAAATATTATAAAGTATATATTTTTTTATATATATTTACTAGTGTGACAAAGTATAATCAAGATTTTTTCCAGTTAAATGTTTCTTAAGACCCAGCTGCCTTTTGTACCTTCCAAATTTCTTTTCTGTAAGGAATTCAGGTTCTTGTATTTTAGCTGAGAGTTTTCTAACTTTCAATTTGATTAGTTTGGTGGTAAGTTTGATGATAAGATGGTTTTATAAAGTTATTAATCAGATGACTATTTTGCTGTATCTTTCCAAATTGTCATTACATTCATAAGAAAAAATTTTATATAGTTATGTTTTGATTTCAATATATAAAAATTGGATTTTTGAATTCTCTTCACTGAAAATGTTGAGGTCTGGAGATTGTTAATTATAAGTCATCATTAATATCTTCTAAATTAAAAACAGGAGATAGGTACAACGTGTTATTGGGCCTCAGCTAACATCTGCTAGACTGTGGTAATTCAGCATAGATTTTGTTGTGGGTTTTTTTGAAGTTGGAGTGTGTGTTGCATAAAAATGATAGTTGAAATAACAAAGGACTGGTTATTTTATATTTGGATCTGAGGGTAGAGCCTAAAAAGGTGATACAATTTCACCTCACAAATCTTCAGTGATCAATTAAATAATGAGATAGTGATGAAGAAATAGCAACGGATGGATGGAGGCACTTATCTAAGTCTAAAGATAAATATATAAATGTATTTAACATGTGCACTACCAGATTCCATGGTGTTGCAACTCACTTAGTGAATTTTTCTAATACTTGTATTATTTCTGCAGTTGGCCTTAATCTCATTTCTTTCCCTTTCTATTGATCAGACACCTTAATACAAAGAATGATTATTACTGTGGTGATTCTGAAATTGCTAGATCCATGGAGTCAACTTAATGTAAAATGTCCTTTTTTTCTTTCATACTTTTCTCATTACTGAAGGAAAATATATTGGCCTGCACAATGACTGTATACCTGAGTACAGATCTATTAAGTTTTGAGGATTTGAACTGTTGTTTTATAAAATGGTGTCAACATGTACTGTGACTTTTTTACGCTGAATAGCTTTTTCAAGCCAAAAAGCTAATGACATCCCCAGCTTCCATGCCTCCCACACACAGGCAGTCCAAAAGGCCACAGATAATTTCTGCCGAATCAAGACCATAAAGAGAGAATTTATAATCAGCTTTAATATATTTGGGAGCTAAACCACCTTAGTCCTTCATCAAAAGGAATGATAACACCCAGAATTAATACAGCTAGATTTAATTATTTCTGAACGCATAATTACTCTTTAGCTAACTGGACAGGAGGTATGTTATTGCTCTTACTTTGAGCAGAGGAAAGTCACCTGCAAGCATACAGTAGTCAACTATCGAGACTTTAAAATGTGTCATGTTACTTCCTTAACATTGATTGCAATACAAATAGAATAAATATTTGAATAATACTTTAAATAATGTAAGAACTGTTTTTAAATCAAATGAGTAGAGGGTTTGTTAAGATTACCTCCTGCACATAGCTTTCCTTTAGCTTTTGTAGCAAGACTATTCATTGCCTTTAGGAGATCTAAAATGTAGTAATCACTTCTTCCGCTAGCTAAACCAACTTAGGGGTCTACTTTCCCATTAGCGTTAACGAGAGTTATGGGTATGCAGCAACATGAGACTAAATGAGACTAAACCTTAGAGAGCCTCTTGATAAGTAAATCATCTTTGTGTCAGCATTTTAGAGGCTTTAGTATCCTCTTTTCCGCCCATTATTTATGGTACCTGATTACTCTGTTGACATTGAGTATTTATTACATAAACTTTAGCTAAAATTTAGGCCATCTCAATAAGGTAGTGTATCTATTTGAAGGCTTATGTCTTATACATTGTAAAATGGTCCTTTTGTAATGGATGCCCATTTTTGTAAGTGAAATTCTCAGAGGAGGAATAAGTGGGCCTTCGCAGATGGTGAAGACAAGCTATAGTGGAAAGTAACCGTGGACAAAAGACTTTGGGCAATCATAATTCTGTAAAATGCATACTCTTCTTTTGTTTAATTGGCTTCTAGTGTATTATGCTTTAGCATCAGTATATTAAGATTAATTTCTGTTACTTGAAAAGAATATTCATATTATGGAAGAACCCCAAAGAATCATATAGTGAATTGACAGACAGGGCTAAAGAAATAAATCTAGTTGAGGGATACATTTAATTTACAAAACCATAAACTTTCTATAGAATATTAATTAAAACTTGTAGAAAATAACTGAAAATTACACACCTACTAAAGAATTTCAGGCCTGACTTATTTTTACTTAAAAGTGTTATCGCTGCTATATTTTATAGGATCTTTCCATAAGATTTTATTTTGTTTATCTGATAGTGATTTCAGCATGTTTTCCTGTTTAAGGACTCAAGACGTCAGTCTTTCCTTATGATCATAGAGACACAGTGATGTTGTTAGTCAGTGTAGTCTGTTAACCAAAGAGTCGGAAGCAAAAGCTATTTCTTACTGATTTTAGAATGAGAATTACTGGTGAAACGGGTGGAAATCTAATCCAGAACTTCTTTTAAAGATTTCAGAAAATTTCTTCAGCAGCCATACATGAAATGGGCCACGCAGCACATAAACAGTCAAGCTCAGAGCTCTGCTTACTCTTTGAGGATTCAAGATCGAACCACTGGATGTTGCTGTATGCCATTTTAGACAGCTGTATGTACAATGACTCTTGAGCTGGTGTTTCTTTTAGGGACTGCAGAGCAATTTACAAATACAAATTAAGATTCACAATATCCCTATATGTATAGGTGAAGTACAGATATAATAGGTAAGTAGTTTCATGCCTGGTGCATAAGGACCAAACTCTGCTTTGGTTTCTAGACCTAACTCCTAGAAGCCGAAAATCTGCCAGAAGCGTTTTGGTTTATATTTCTTTAAGTTAGTTGTTGCTGAGATGTAATGAATATGGCCCATTATATTTGCAGACTGGAGTGAACTTGTGGCAGAAATTGTGTCTCATCTCTTTAACAGAGTGCTTTCAGTGGTGCCTGGTGTGTCTGCCACATGTCTGCACCAGGGGTGAGTCATCCTGCTCAGGGGACATGGCAAGCAGAGCCCCCGTATTGTGAATTACATATGTAGTGGTATTAGAAGGCATGTTTAATCTATGACAACTCAAAAATAGGTCAGCCTGTTTGCAGAAGGAATTGTCAAGCATTGGAACAGGCTGCCCAGGAAAGTGGTTGAGTCACTGTCCCTGGAGGTATTTAAAAGACGTGTAGATGTGGCACTTAGGGAGACGGTTTAGTGGTAGACTTGGCGTGCTGGGTTGATGGTTGGGCTTGATGATCTTAAAGGGCTTTTCCAACCTAAATGATTCTGTGGTTTGATGTTTATAAGGAAGGTGGTCTGCTGTGGTTTTTTATTATTATTGTTTTCAGAGAAACTCAGAACTATATAAATAAAAAAATCACCCAGGTTATTTTTAATAGCTAGCCCCAGTTATGCTTCAATATATTGTAAAATCCGAGATCGTATGAGATTAGTCTTTTGCATTGTTATGTTTGATGCACTGTGTAACTTCTGTTGAGATCTGGAACCAAAATACCTCACAAAGGCTAGCTATTAAAAAAAATATGTAAAATTCATTATCTTGGTTTCATCCAGAAAAGAAATTGCCCCTCTCTGTGCAAGTTATTTGGAGAAATGTGTGCTGTTTGCCTTTCCAGATGCTACTTTGTTCCTTTCTGGTGACTTTAAAAAATTTAAAAGATAACAAGAAGCCATTAAAAATGTGTACGTATATATATATATCTATCTATCTTTGGCTGTGTCTGGCTCTCCATTATTAAGTGCATAGCTCTGTTAAATCCATAGCTCTTAAAGTTCTTAATTTCATTCTTCCTGTTCACCATGCTGAAAACCCACCATGAAATTATTTTTATTCTTTCCATACATCTTTTACTTTTCTGGTTTTATTCTTTTAGAACTAAAGTTGCTATGGTATGAGAAGGATGGGCAGCAAGACATTGAGTGTGTGCATTTGGATCGGGTCACATTATCTAGAGAGCATATATTGTAAGGGTTGTATTCAGGGCTTGTATTAGGAAAAGCTATTGCATCACCAAAGCTCTGTGCTAAACAGAGTGATTGTTGCAGATGTGACTATGAAAATGCTCCTGTTTAATTTATGATGCATAATTCTAGTGTTCTGTATTTAGAATGAGTTTAAAACTATACTCCTGACTGATGCAGTAATTAAGGTATTCAGCTTTGGTTTTTTCAGTAATATGGTCCAGTTCCTACGTTCAGTTAAAATCTCATGGTATTTCATGGGTTGTTTATGTTTCTCAAATCCATGTACCTGGTACAAACATTTTATGAATGTCTTTTGTTAAATGCATCACTTAGATATGTGGTATTTTGCCTATAAACAACAGGTTTAATGCTGAATGACTACTATCCTGTAAAATAACAGAGCTAGAGAAAGCTTTCTAAATACAAATATTTTAATACTCCATAATGCTTAGAGTTAATGCATGTCTCTTGCCTACATCTACTGCAAATATCAACACATACTGTTCATCTCCTTTTTGTTGTTGTTTTTGTCTATTGCTATTTTATGCATGAGAAAGTTCTTGGTTTTTACTCTGTGCTTGGCTGGCTTTTTCTTTTTTTGTTACTTAGTCCTGTGTTCGTACTGATTGCTTTTTTTGCATGCAAATTACAGAATGTCATGGAAATGAGAGCGCTCTGTAAAAAAAAAAAAAAAAACGCTGAGTTCCAACTGTCTTTTGTTTGTGTGTAAGTGTGTAAAATGACGTAGAAATATTTTCAGAATGGCCTTTGACTTTCCTTCTGGTGCATATTTTTATTACTTGGTAAAGGAGCAGGTGTTTTTCCTGTTGGGAAAGATGATGAATCTATTAATACTTGTTAATAATACAGGTGCTGGGCATGAAAGAATTTTGTCTTGCCATCTATTTATAGAAATAAGGAATTACAATATCATGTGTCTTGCCCAAGCTAAAACTTAAATATTCAATGCAACTTTTGTATACAGTGCATGAAAGCCTGGCCCCATTGAAATCAATGGCAGAAATCATTGTCTTCAGTTGGTCTAGGATTTCGCTCTTGTTTCTAGTTTATGTCTGGATTATGGATTTTCATGTTTCTTTATAAATATCACAGCAGGTAGTCAAAGGTTTCAAGGGAATCTACAGTTCTATATAAAAGAGAATGTAATGAGTGTGTCAAAAGAAAAAAAAAGTCAAACCCATGCTTATCTTCGTAAAGCATGAGCTGAAATTGAACTCAGAAATGTGAATTAGCATTTCACAGAAAATATTGTTTTAACCAACTGTCAAGACATTTATTAGCCACCTTATTGCGTCAAATGCAAGAGGTAATTTGGCAGTTCTTGTCTCCATTATTCCTAACAACAACAACAACAAAAAAACAATTAAATTAAGTGGATAAATATAGTTTATGGTGGGTATGCTTTTAGTAAACAAGCTTTGATTCTTCATTTAAAAACAATAAAGCACTGGGCACTCTTTGATTCTTGTGCAAGATGTTTCTAATAGCAATACCCCCTAGGGAAGGTTTTGCTTTAATGTTTGAAAAACGTAATGAAAAATTGGTTGATATAAACTAAGATTTCCCTCTCTGCAAATGTTTTTCTTGAAACATCCATGGGATTTTAATATTCACTGTTTTTTTCTTCAGTCTTGTATATTCTTGAATTGTCTTTTTTCCTCCATTTTCTCCGTTCTCAATCCTAGGTCCCCTTACAAAGAAACAGACAGATGATTTAGGTGATAATGACGGTGCTGAAGACGAAGGTATTTTTTTGCCGCCAAACTGATTTGCATGACAAGGATCCCTGAAAATCTTTTTACTCCCCTCTTTTTTTGACTTCTTGTCTTCTTTTGAAGAGTTTTTTTTTTAATTCCCATTTTTGATGTGTTTTGTCTTCTTGCTTGTTGTATACATATATATATTTTTAATTTTTTAAAAGAAAGAATGTTGTTAATTTCTACGTTTTGATACAAAACAGTAACGATATTTAAAGAGGAGGGTTTTTTGTTTTCTTGAAATGGACTTTTGATATGTTGCATCCCACCTTTTGACTGAATTTTGTCCATACTATTTAAACTAACACTCTTTTAAAGTTTCTCTGTACACCTTTTTGCATGTTTTCTAACCCTATGTATTTCACCACGTACAAAGACGTTTCTTTTTTCACTGACTGATCTCGGTTTGATAAACATATAAAATGTTGTTTATAAAAGGAAAACTACAGAAAATTCTTAGAAAGTGTCTCTTAAGCAACTGACTTCCCCCAAATACAAAGCCTTCTGCATTTACATGGCCATGAACAAATAGAACTAAATGCAAGATGACCCCACCTCCCTGCAGAAGAGAGGTAGGCCCCCACCGCAGGCAATATTTGCAGTTGGTGAGGCTCTGTGCAGCACCAGTGAATACAGTAGAGCTAAACTGGTGTCATCCAGGGGAATCTGATCCCTTCTGTTTTCTACAAGCATATAAAGATGCCTGTCTGCTTGTGGTGACCCTTAGAAAACCCTATTACCAAGTAAAATCGAAAGTGTGAAATGTCAAGCATATTATTCTGTTTATGAATTATGTCTGTTAATTGTATAAGCTATGCAGATTTGATATTTTTTCAGGGCTATGAAAATGGTAACAAGGGGCTCTTTCTCCTGAGCAGTCTCATCCCTTCAAGTAGATGTGCTTCAACATTCTGAATCTTAAACACATACTTTGTATATTTTATGGTCAATGGGTAAAATAAATTACCATATAAGACTAGTAGAGTTGCTACTTGCTTCTCTCTTAATATCTGGGGTCTTTTTTTTTGCCAGATATTAAGATGAAGCTTAATTTGTAGACTGCAAGGCTCTTAATTAAGAAATTTTTCATTACACAGAACATTAATTATTTTACTCAGAGAAACATGCAGTTTTATCACAAAGGATGAAAGAAGGCAAATATGAGCATTTAATTTCTTACCCAATAATTTAACAGAGACTTTAGAAATAAACCCACAAATCTATACATCTGATTTACGATCCTCTACTGAATGTGTATGTTAAGCATATGAATGAAAGCCCACTACTTGGCCTAAGATTTGAGAGAACCTAATTGAAAATCTCCTTTGAAAGTTGTCATATGTTGCGGTTTAACCCAGCAGGCAGCTAAACACCGCATGGACACTTACTCACCCTCAACACCCCCCCCACCCCCCCCCCCCACCCCCCGAAAAATAAGGGAAAATAACAATGATAAAAGAATATATGAAAAAAGGCATGCACAATTCAATTGCTTGTCACCAGCTGACTGATGGCCAGCCTGTTCCCAAGAGGTGGCCCCCATCCAGCTTCCCCCTAGTTTATATACAGAACATGAGATCATATGGTATAGGATACCCCTTGGGTCAGCTGGGGTCCGCTGTCCCACCTGTGTCCCCTCCCAGCTCCTGGTGCCCCCAGCCTGCTCACCGGTGGGGTAGTGCAAGAAGCTGGAAAGTCGTTGACTTAGTGTGAGCCCTGCTCAGCACCAACCCCACCACCGGTGCGTTATCAACACCATTCTCATCCTAAATGCAAAGCACAGCACTGTGCCAGCTACTAGGAAGAAAATTAACTTTGTCCCAGGCAAAACCAGGACGGGCGTCTTTCAGAGCGAAGTGTGGTAATTCAGATCCACTTCGCCCTGTGAGGCCAAGTCATTTCCACGTTAGTTCCCGACAAACTATTGCAAGGGGCGTTCTGGTGTGTTCTCCAAGACCTGTGATACTGAATTAGCCATTGTGAAAGTTACACTGTCTTGTTTTAACTATACGTTTTAAGAAACCATTTGAAACCCGGGTTATTCATCCAGTGGACCTTAATGGCTCTCCTAAATTGCTGTATAATTGCCAAGACAGATGCTAATGGCTTAACATTTGTTGAGTCCTTCTCTGCTTAGACACACTTGAGGAGACTCCCCAGTTTGCTGAAATTCAGCAGAGCGGTTGCTCTCAGAAAGCAGTTTAGTCACTAGAATCAGATGAGAGCAGGGATCTCAGTCACTGGAGAACAAGTGTCCATGTCAGGGAAAGCCGGTCTCCCACATTGACAATTGCAGGAGACGGAGAAAGGACTGTAAGAACACAGCAGTGAAACTAGCAGGGAAGAAACACATTTAAAACACTAATAAATCTCTGTAATTTATAGGACTGGGATTAATTTTCGCTGGCATACAAGTGACAGTTTTGTTCTCCTTTCTGTGCCAGTAGAAGAATGCAGGCAGTAATTAGACTTTTACTGCTTCCGAGAGTCACAGAAAGACAAGGCAAATTTAAATTTTTACGATCAGTCAACACTGATGGCTGCTAGGTTGGTAGAAGCCCCATCTGCTGAGGCCATGCATTGCACTGTCCCTCAGCGGAGGAACAGTAACAGGTGACCTATGTTTTGTGAACCTGTCCTTTTGCACTGGAACTCTAGCACTTGTTGCATATGCAGAACCGAAGAGTTCACAAACTTCAATTTGGGTATAAGTAGAAGGAAAGAGAGAGGCAAAGCAAAAAGCCACCTTAGCTATCTAGATTCCTGCTAACCTGTCCATCAAACTCTTTGCCTTTTGCAGTATGATAGTTTTACTCAATATCAAAATCTACACACGAATAACTGGGGACAAAATAAACCAAATACCAAACTGAATGAATGGTGATGTTGGAATATTAGGGAGACTGCACAGTGAAAAACTGTGTCGTATAACCATGGAATCCATGCTACATAAACAGGGTCCAGTGATTTCTAAAATGCTCAGTGTGGCCTCTGTATTAAGAAATTCAGAGCTCCCATGTCTATTTCTCATATTATACCTTTCCAGAAGAAAGATCTTTCATAGCAGCTTCTTCAATCAAATGGCTGGAAAGTATTCTGTATTGTGTCACTCAAACATCATAGTTTGATTAGACAATTTCATTTTAAAACAGTGTTCAATAATCTTATTCCCAGCACAAGCACTGGAATCAGTAATCAAACTTGGATCTCTGGTATGTGCTGCAACCAGTAGACCAGGCTTAATTAGATCATTTTTCATTTTTGTTTTCAAAAGACCCAAAGGCAGTAATGCACATTACCAGCTAATGATCTGCAAATTTGCTGTTTAAAAAATGAAGGTGTTTTCAAGTTCTATGAGTGTGAAATGTGTGAAAAGTCAGAAATTATATAAACGTCTTCTTTTTTTTCCCCAGTCTGGATGCATCCTTGTTTCTGTTTAACCCTTTTATGTCTACATTTGAAATTGCTTACCTGTTTTTCAGTAGGTATTGAACTACTTGAGCAGGTGCCAGAAACAAGAGTGGCAAAAGTACCTGCAACCAGTGAGCATGAGGGCTTTCCCTTTCTATAGCATCAGTGGATATGCCTATTTGCTGGCATGCAGATAAGCAGTATCTAGTTTAGATGCAAGATTTAACTTTAAGTTGCTCAGGAGTTGAATAAACTGCACCTTCCCCAGTCTAGAAACAAAGCTTACTTTAAAAGTAAAACATTTTAATCTTAATATCTTATCTCAGTCTTAATTTTGGTAGGGTAGTAATTGAACTTGATTTAATTGGGCTATAGCAAAAACCAGTGACTTTTTATGCACCCTTAGTTCCTATATATGCTAAAATCCTTGGCATGTCTTAAAATACTGCAACACAAATCATAAATCAGTCTATGCACTCAGGGATCAGAAGTGGACTTCTAGGTAGTTAGTGCTGTATGGAATAACCATGAAGGATGGCTCACAAATGAGTTTTTCTCATCCACCATTCTGTCATACACACCTTACCTAGCACATCAATCTGTCAATCTTAGATCCGTATTTAGTCCGCAATGCTGTTTGAGCATATCTCAGTTCTTAATGTATTCAGTCTCACAGCATCGCTCTGCGATAGAGGAATGTTATTCCATTTTTAGAAATGAGGAATACAGATGCTCAGTTTGAGGAATGCAGACATCGTGTCCATAGTAAAGCAGGGAACTGAGAGTACATGCCTCAGAAGCGGGGTCTGTAATTGTTAGATGTTTCTACTCTTCCTTCTCCATTCCGATCTCCCCTGTGAAAAAAAGGGACAGATCAGGAACAGATGTTGCTGTTTGTTCACAGGCTGTAACTGTGAAGATTCTGATCATTTAGCCTGATGCTCTGTCTTATACGGGCTATTGGACTTCATTGACTGAAGGAAGTTCTTGGTCCAGCGCATGTTTTAAATCAAAACAAACAAAATTCCACTCAAATTTTAAATTGCTAATGATGCATAATGCTTCTGCAAATCCCTTCTTATGCTTAACAGACTGTAGCGCCATTGGCGGAAAAGAGCACATTTTCAGAATTGAGGATCTTTTCCAAAAAACCCCATCGCTCCATTAGTATTAAAATAGACTAGGATGCCAAGTTTAGCATTTTGTCTGCTTTCAACTGTCATGGTAAGAAATAGGGAGAGAAACAATCCTTCCGTCTGGCACTAGTTGTACATTTTCGGACTTCAGGGATCAGTAAACAGCAGAACACATTTGTCTACCTCACAAAGCAACCACATGCTTCAGCCTTAATTATAGCCTCTAATGAGTGCCAGCCAGGCTGGAGCAGCACAGAACTTATCACTTTGGGTGAACTTGATAACTGACACACAGAGACATATTCATGATTCCTGTTCATCCTGTCATCCATTCATGTGAGTTCCGTGATTCCAGCTCCCAAGTACAGGTGCCAATGTCACTTGCATATTAAATTTGGGGATTATATTTTCCCTTTACACTTAGAACCTGAGTTCAGATTATGTTGAATTTTTGTAGTGAAGTTATTAATACTTGAAAATGTGCATAATAAAAATTCTGACAGACCTTTAATTTAAGCACCTCTTCAGGGCTCCGTTATACTTTTAGCACTGCCAAACATTGCTTATACAGTGAAGAGTCTGTCAGCTTTTGCATTGCCAACAGTCATCTTTTAATAATTTAAAATTACTACCTATCTGGCTATCGAGGTCCTACTCTGAGAATCTGCTCCAGATGCTTACCTGTAAAAGCATAGGCCTTTTTTTTTTTGTGTGTGCGTGTGTTAGAATATACATCTATATGGTCCTTCAGTTAAATGTTTGAGGGTGCACAAAACGATCTCTTCATTTGACGAATACAAAAACAAATGAAAAAGAGATATTTCTATTTGTCTGAAACTTGATGGGTGCAGGCTGTATTTGAAATTATGAAACATATCTAGAACCTTGCTGCCACTCCTAAAAGAAGTTCAGTAGTTACTGTGGTAGCCTCCAGACGTCTAGTTTTATATCATGTTAAAAACATGGCATTAATGAATGTTTACATATTAGCACTGCACAGTGCAGTAGCTTATTAAAATAGTGCACCTATGAGGCATCTGATAGATTTGAACAGAAAGGTCAAATACTGTTAAAAGGCTTTTAAATGATTAAGACTGGCACTGATTGGTGCCATGCTCTACTTAAATTTTGGACGAAAGCTTATGGAAGAGCTATGCATCTATCCATATAATATTCTATGAAAGGAGCACATGGGCTTTACAGTAACCTATCTAAAACTTTTCCACTGTTCTTGTACTGTTTCATGACAAAAAAAATAAATTACTTAATATTCTACATCAAAATGTCATCATTTTTTATAACATTTGGAAAACCCCTGCTTGTGACATATGGGCTAAACTAATTATGGTTTTGTGCTAAGTTGTCTCTAGGTAGGCTTTCTTCCTTTCCCTTTTTTGGTTGTTCCCTGCAAATTATACTTGTTAAGTCACGTGTCAAATTCACATCAGCTTCAAATGACTGAAGCTATAATTATGTATTGTGACTGGTATTCACAGTCAGACACGGTTCCCTGTTGTGTGATGTAACAAACATAGAATAAAAGACAGCCCTATTTCTAAATTGCCTGTAATTTAATTAAGACCAGACATAAAAAGTAGATACAACAAACATTAGAAAGGTACAGAGGAGAGAAAAGGATGGAAATCATAATAAGAAGGGTCATGTATATGTGATATAAATAAGATCATTCTCTGCTGTACAGTAAGACCTGCTTCGATGGTTTATGAACTAGCAATTTAAAGCCAAAAAAATCCCAGCACTCAAGTCTTAACTTCTGTGTGAATGAAAACAGAACAGAGTCGAATTTGAGAAGGATTTTGAACTGCACTATCCCTGCATGTATTTTAAAATATTCATGTATCTGCTTTTTAATTAAAGCAACACTTAATAAAACTTTAAAAAAAAAACAAAACAAAAAAACACAAAAAGAATAGTGCACAACTAAATTAAAGCAGTACATAAATCTACATTTGGCAGAAATGCTACATTTGTACCCCAATTCTTCAGGTTTGGAATGAGCTACTTGTGCAGACACACGCACAAAGGACTGATACCAGCCTATAGGAAAAAAATGAAAGATGTATTGAATCATTTCTGGTTAGGTTTTGAAAAGTATTTGAGTGGCAAAATCTCAGTGATTTTCTAGGAGTTGGACACTTAACTCCAATAAGCATTTTTGAAAAATGCATCTTTCTACTCTATTTGTACCAATACAGAGTTTCTTGTCACAGAGTATTATCCTCCATTTTGATTTTAAAAGCTGATAGTTTTCATGGGGAAACATTTACTCACTTTCAGGTAGGAATCAATTCTTGATTATGGTCTGATTTTTTGCTTTCTTCCTTTGATCCTATTATTAATATCCACTAGTTAATAACATCTGTACTTAAACAGTAGTATCCCAGCTGCATATTTACACCTTTTAAATGTTCCTAGCTATGGACAGCTGTAGACTGCAATCGATATGAAACTACCGACTGCAAGACCAAAATGCAGTGATCTCTCTTCTTCACATGAAGAGCTCCATGGTTTCAACATAATCCGTAGCCCAGAGTCCCACTAGTGTCAGCTCAATACTGCGTAACCTCTCGCAGTACTAGATTACTGCCTGTGACACACAGAAGCACCATTTTTCTTTTATAGAAGGGATTTCTCTGAAGACTGATGACTTTGGCAAAGCAGCATGAGGAAAATTCGTATTGCATGTCATCTGCTCTGTCATGGCACATAGGCACAGCTGAAAATTAGTCTGTCTTTATCTGTCTGTAATCTTTATAAGAATATTCATAGTGGGAAATTACAGAAGTATGGTATAGACAGAATTTACTCAGAGAATAACTTCTTTTTATGTCAGGTTTTACTTAAGAACGCGTGCTTCCTTTCCCAGATAAAGGACACCCATTCTTTTCAAAATATTCCAATATTATTTTCCAGATAAACAGGCCAGTACTACCAACATTTCATTACTGTTCACAGTCGGTACTCCGTAATTCTATGTAATTTTAATTAAAGAAGAATTCTGAGACAGTCTCCCCCTGTGCTACCACCAAGCACACAATTAACTGTGTACAATTTCTGCTGGGAACAGTCACACAGTGATTTCAGATTAATAATTTATTATTGCTTCCATATTTGTATCAAAAAAAAAAAAAAAGGCAGCATAAACTATGAAAAAAACCCCATCTACTGAAAACAGTATATGAATTTGAAAAGATTTTTTCCTCGATGTAGGTTTTAAACCCCAGGAGCTCATAATTCTATCCTATGGATGATGAAGATAAATAATCTTCTTAGCTTTACACTCTGAAAATTGCATGTTGGAAAGCCCTTACTATATGCTTGAGTGAGGAAAGCAATACAAGCAATTTCGTGCACAACCTTTCATCATCCTTTTGGTCTTGAATAAATGATTGTTCTAGTACTTCCAATATTGAAGATCCAATTTCTGATCTTGACTATTCTGGCATTTTCTTCAAATTAGAATCAATATAAAAATAATAATAGCAACTGGCTTTCTACAAACAGACACATCTGTGCTGAACTTTTTCAGCAAATTCAAAAAGCAGGGCTTTGATTATAACTGCCTTCACCTAGTAGTCTTTACAGTGCTCCAGAAATGATTCAAACAATTCTACTGAGAGCTTACTTGAAAGCTTTTTAACTAAGATTCCTCCAAATCAAAGGAGTAAACAATGCATCTAAGATTTCATCAATTGCTGAAGTGAGTAATTGGGGAATTTACGCGAATACTGTCATAATGACAAAAAATGTCTTCAAAGAACGTCCAGTACTGTTCCTCACTGGAAGTTTTTACATGCTCTCTTGTTACTGCCTTTCTTGATTTTAAGGCACTATTATGGAATATTATGACTTGGACAGTGGAAAAGACTCAGGCATCTAGTAAATAAGATCAAAACACAATTTAATCCAGATGTAAAAGTTTAAATTTACACGTTACCTGATTTCTTTCCTGTCCAACAGAAAAAAATCTTTTAAAAACATACATTATCCCAGTGTGAACTGTTGTTTTGAATTGGTACTTAGATGAATTGGTACTTAGAGAATAACTTTCCTCACAAGGAGTAGTGGTGGTCTAATATTTGAAATTTTATTCCCTGTAGATGCATCATGTTATAAATAGGACTGTGTCGGGGGGGGATACCCAAACCATTTTCTTAGTTAAATTCAAACCAATATGTCAATTTCTTGTCTATTTTTTTCTGTCTGAGACAATGGCAGAGCTTCAGGATTCAAAATTGTTACCTGCATTTGGCATCACTTTTGAGAACCTTGCAATTGGTTTAAATGCAGGGTGCAGATTTAGAAACATTGTTCCAGGTAGCTGTTTTTTCAAACATACAGTCCTTTTCATAATTCAGTAAAATAGGAAGTACCCACACAACTTGAACTTAAGGCTACCCAGGTTACAAATAATATTGATTTGAACAGCTTCCAAGTATTTTTGAGAACTTAGACTTCAGACCTATCAAAAGACAGCTGTTTTGTGCACCCTTTTTTAATATTATTGATCTTACCACACTGGACACAATCAACAATTTATGTGCGAGCAGAAATCTTGTTTATCTTAACGTGGTGAATCACCTTTAGCTAAGTGAACAGAAGGATGCACTGAGCTTTCAGAAGGGTTCAGACTTTGCCTAAACGAGCTCACACTGATGTTAGTAGACATTTTACATCAAATTCAGAAGGAACAGAATCAGACCACTGTTCCATTGCATTTGAGCAAACATGTTACCATTTTCGATTCTTTCGTGCTTTTCCAAGAACAATGAGTGTTTCAAAAATATGAACTTTGGTTACAAACAAACCACAAAGAAACACTTACACCCACCTTCCCATTTCCTTATGTAAAAGATGTTGCTTGAGAAACACTTCAAGAAAAATAACCTCACTAAAAATAAAATAAAAACAAATTAAAATATTGCATGTAACTTATTTGGTACTTTCTTGAAATAAAATGTGTCTTAATATTTTTTCCAGACATTCGGGACAGTGGGGGACCTAAGCCTGTGATGGTGTATATTCACGGAGGGTCCTACATGGAAGGCACTGGAAATTTATATGATGGCAGTGTTCTAGCAAGTTATGGGAATGTGATAGTCATCACAGTCAACTATCGCCTTGGGGTACTTGGTAAGAAGCTTTTAGCTTTCCATTAATCCCTGCTATCTGCAATGCAATTCATGTTATGTGTGAGAATGTATTAAAAACAAACAAGCAAATGAAAAACAAAAGAACAACTTTTTAAATTTCCTTTTTGGTCAAATAAAAGTTTTGTATTCTGCCGTTGAGATATAAAGACGTTGCTAGTATTATCTGCAAGAACCTGCTGTCATGCTTTCAGTGGTATGAAACAGGTGTTCCCATAGCTGAGCTGCTCAGAATCTGAAGATTTCTTTTTTTCCCTGTGAATAGCAGCAATGCTTTACTTCATAGACAAGTAAATCTTTTTTTTTTTTCTTTAAAAAAAAATAAATGTTGTCATAAGCAATAGTTTTTTCTGTGGAAGAAAATGACTAAGTTTTGATTACCATGATTTTTTCTTGGTAATAAATTTTTAATTTCGCTTTTGAAAAAGCTATGGAGGTTATAAAGCCATTATTTAATAAAACCTGTAATTTTAACCTTTGTGTTTTGAGCTTCATTGTGGTTTTGAAAGGTGTTACAGGTATAATTTGAATACCTCCAGTACTTCTTTTCTGGGCCAATTTAGAGAGCTAATAGAGTTACTTTGGGTTGTTTCAAATACAGTGAATAGGATATGCCGATGCTGTTGGTAGACTTGTGTGGTATCCCTCTGGTAGCTTGTATTTCTAATAAGTTACGCTTTGCTGTTTGTTCAGTGTAGTCACATTCACGATACAAGTTCAGTAGCTCTTGAGACAATGTGATTGTTGGTTTTTTCTTCTGCATATTTTACCAAAACGTCCCATGGTGAGACTCCTGAAAGCAGGAGTTCAGTTCTGGGATATTATGGAGGCCAGTACAGTAACTTTAGAATAGTTACATAATTATTAGGGTGTTGCCTGTAACATCTGCAGGGGTGTGATAGGCCGTTCGCAGCAGCGAGTTGGTTCTGAAGACGGTCAACTTTGTTGTCAGTTCATGGGTGGTAGCACTGTCTGCTACTCTGGTTTTCTTCTGTGTGGTTGTTTTATTTAAACTTTGCTCTGTTTTTTTGTGCATTAGCATGATCTACAAATTCATTGGTTCTGGTTTGCTCATTTGGGTAGTTTTCTCCAAACAGTTTCATTTTTGTTAAAAATTTGACATCTGAACACACTTTAATTTTGGGAGGAGTTTCATATTTTGAAACTTAGTCTAATATGGTTGTGTTTTACAAGAGACTGAATAATTTCCAGAAAAATCATAACTATTTTTTTACTGGATTTACCTCCTTAGTATACACTTGGAGTTTTCATTTATGATGTACTTCTCTAAGCAAGGGAATTCTGATATTTTGTATGTTTTTCTCCCTCCTCCTGTTCTCCGATTTATATAGTGGCTTCAAGTCCTGGGCACGTTTTAGTGCAGCAGTTGATAACCTGTAGTCTGTACCTCTAATCGACATTTTAGTTTTACACCAGTCCCCTCTCCCTGATGTTTCAAATAACTTTTGTCTATATTGTATTCTAGTAATATATTCTGCCCATTAATAAAGTATCTGTTATCGCAAAGCACTGTTTATTTTTGTAAAATGTCTAATTCCTAAATAATTTGCAGTTGCAGTGTTTGAAAGGGCTAGTTGCTTGAAAGATGAAAATTAATTCACCTTTGTTGATGGTAATGGCTTCTCCATTTGTAATTTAACACTGATCCCTGAGGTAACCTACTGCTAACATCTTACTGAGCTTGGGAGGATTTCATTTGTGTTTGTGCTTGTGTGGTTCTTTGGACTTTACAGAGCCTCAAGGGGCAGAGAGCTAATTTTCTTTCACGTGAGACCTATTACAGTAAAACCTCTAAAACTCACGGCAGAATCCAGTGATTGGTATGAATACTTGAAATTATTTTCAAACTAACTAAAAGAACCCTGTACCAGGCTTGCAGGGTTTTCTTAGTAAAATTAATGCACCTATTAAATATATGTAGAAGATGTTCATATATTTTGTACAATGTTACAAATGGTACAATGCCTATCTGTCATGTATTAAATAATGATCTATCACTAAATAGGTAGTGTAGAAACATGCTAGTAAACAAAAAAGAAAATTTGCACAGTCTGCATTTTCTCTGCATTTGTTTTCTGGCCTCAGAGTAGAGTTTTTGCATAATCGTAGTAGATATCAACTTTTATTTTTACTGTTTTGAAACTCTTGTTCATCACTGTACAGCAGAACATTGCCCTTTGCTGTCATGGTAGATACAATATGGTTTTACAAATACATAGCTGACAAATTCTCAGCTTCCCTCTTTCTGATCATGTCCCATCTTTCTATCTGAAAATACTGTGGCCAGCAGGACTAGGGCAGTGATCATCCTCATGTACTCATGGCATTGGTGAAGTTGCACTTCAAATACTGTTTTGGGCCCCTCACAGCAAGAATGATGTTGAGGTGCTGGAGTGTGTCCAAAGAAGAGTCACAAAGCTGGTGAAGGGTCTAGAGAACGAGTTTTATGAGGAGCAGCTGAGGGAACTGGGGTTGTTTAGACTGGAGAAAAGGAGGCTCAGGGGAGACCTTATTGCTCTCTACAGCTGCCTGAAAGGAGATCAGAGCAAGGTGGGGGTTGGTCTCTTCTCCCAGATACCAAGTGACAGGTCAAGAGGAAACGGCCTCAAGTTGCACCAGGGAGGTTTAGATCGGGTATTAGGAAACATTTATTCACTGAAAGGGTGGGCAATTGGAATAGGCTGCCCAGAGAAGTGGTGGAGTCACCATCCTTGGAAGTGTTTAAAAAATACATAGATGTGGTGCTTAGGAACATGGTTTAGTGGTGGCCTTGGCAGTGCTGGGTTGATGGTTGGACTGGATGATCTTAAGGGTCTTTTCCAGACTAAACGATTCTATGAGTCTATCTGTAAGGTGAGAGAGTCAGCTTCCCTGTCCAGTGTCTGTGGGACACCTAGATCTCACTTCACTGCTGTGTAAAATGCCTGGCTGTATATGGAGAAGTAACTCAGGGATTTTTTTTTCCTTATGAGATGATGTGGGGACAACTTAAGGTCTAATATGACCTTTATTGGACTGTGTTTCTTGTATCGGTCTTTATGGATATATCTCTTGATGTAGATGATTTCTGCGAGACCTAGGAGTTCTGCCATTGTTTCACCAAGACTCACACTGTGACGTTTCTTAATAAGGAACCCACTTAAATAAATGTTTAGAGCTGCAGCAGCAACATTTTCTTCCAGACCAATAGTGATGTGAAGGGAGGATATGCTGTGTTATTAGACTCCTTACAGTATGATTATTAAGCCCACAGTAGACAGCTTTTGGTGCAATTCAGATTGGTTTTTTCTGTTTATTTTGAGTTGAAACCTTTGTCTTATAGACTAATGTGCTCAAGGACCTGCATTTTATAGATGCAAGATTTGCTTCTGCGTAAAATGCTAGAAATTGCTTAAAAGTGAAATCCAATTGGTAAAGAGAAAATAACGATAAAAATGTAAGTAGTATGAAGCAAGTGAATTTAAAAAAACAAACAAAACCTCAGTGCATTCTCTGGCCCAATTTTGTCTTTGAAACAAGTTTGAGAATGAAAATCTGTTAGAAACTTTCTTTAGATAAAGATAAGATGGAAAAGAGAACTGTTTGCCCTGAAAAAGTGAGGAGTACTGAATAGGAAGCCATTGGAAACAGACTTTTTATATCTTCTTTAGATTCCTTTAAATGCTGGTCTTGTGCAAGCAATCTCATCCATTAAGGAATACCGAGCAAGTAGTTTAATACCCTTGAAGGACAGCATAGGAGTAAGCACAGATGTATTTTTATGGTTTCTTATTAGGAAAGGACAGATATGAAGACAAGTTTGGATTTTGAACTCAACTAATTTGAGACTTCAAATGTTTATTTAATATATAGCCATCTGGTAAAAAGCAGGAGCTTTTTATTTAAATTTCATAAAAGAAATGTAAAAGGATTATAAAAGGAATCTATTTAACATCCAGAAAAAATCATGATAGACAGGTTTAATACTGCTAGTGCTGTTTGCTGTGTTCTTTCTTATGAAAGGTTTATTTAGAAAAGGAGAATGCTTTGGGTCACCACTGGCTACTACCCCTTTTCCTCTCAAGACGGGAGAGAAAGGAGAGAGCTGGTTTATGCTAACTGCATACTGGTTTCTTCATTTTATTAATTTCTGCATCTTGCTCTGGATTATCTTTTAACCACAGGACTTTAATACAACTGAAAGAAACATTTTTAATGCAACTCACAAAATGAACTGGGAGATGGAAGAATGATTCACAGGAATCTCTAGGTTAAGCACTGCTTTAAATTTCCCTTTTTTTCCCTATTTAAGAAGCAGTGATTTTCTCTACAGAAACAGTAAATTGTCATTCCAAGGGTCTGGGTTAAAAGGTCATAATAAAGAAAAAGGAAAAATTACATGCATTTTGTATTTCCCATTTGGCATTCTGAATAAGTCTGCATTGGTAAGGCAAATGTTCTATAACTGCAAGACCATAATTTATGCCAAAATGGAAGCACACCCATAAGTGAGATTGTCTTGGTCATGCTTGCTTGAATTATGAGCAATTTTGCCTTTTGAGGAGGATGTAGGAAACATCGCTGTCTTTTAGTTTTGTATTTATATTGTTACTCTTTAGCTGGAGGATATTGACAGGGATTACTGAGTAGGAAACACCTACCCAGGTATTCTGCCACTTTGATTTTTAAGCCAGTTTGTACTTTTAATGCTGAAAGTAGTCACTGCAGCACACTGTTTGAAAGGCCTGTTATTCTTACTAGTACATTATTTCCCAAATAACTGCACTGAAATCAATGGGGCTTATAAGTACAGTACGTCCCCTTGTGACAGAGCCTACTTGCCCGTAATTTGAAATGATGCAATGAGGAAAAAAGGGCACTGGAAAATTGCTACTCATACACAGACCTTCTTCTGAGCAGATCTATTCTTAGAAGAGGTCTGTTGTGTTTTCCAGCCCAAACGTCCATTTTTCAGTAGTGTGTTGTGCCAGCTGGCTGTGTTGGGCTGCACATTCATGTAAAATAAAACTCAGAACAGTGAAAGAAAATGGAACAAAGCAAGAATACTGTCACAAAAGGCCTTTTCTACTTTTGGTAATGACAGTTAGAGCTTTATGGACAATGTGGTGAGAGAAGATGAGTCTCATTAAGCCATAACGTGCTTTGTGTGTTGCTGTGTGTCAGAATATATGAGGAAAATACATTAGGTTGGAACATACATGTTACTTCCATGCAGAATCATGCCAACCAGCAATATCTTATTGGCTAAGGAGGTATGTGATATATAAGACTAGAGTCCTGTTGTAAAAACTGGGCAAACTTTGCCAAGTCCAGCATTTCTGCCATTACCCCTTTCTCTGCAAGGCATTGCACATTCCCAACAGGCAAAAATTAGTGCACAAACTTTCCTTTATATGTAAGTTTATGCACGATGGGTTTGTTCCCTTTACTATAGTAATTCCAGAATGTAGCCTAGTGAACCTTTTCATGGGATGAAGAATTATCTAGTTGACTGTTTGCAGGACTGAACACAAACATGAGAATATATTACAATGAAACCTAATTCAGAACTACTTGGAAGTACCTGCTTGTTTTGGGAGTCTAATTCCATTGTGATTGACTAGAAGGTATTGTCTTGTTTTGTTTCGATATTTTTCTCTTTCTAAATCGTATAACATCTTTTTTTTTTTTTTTTTTTTTTTTGTTCTGTGCTTTCAAATTAGATCTGGTTTTTTTCCAGGATTAATTTAATTTGTCAACCTGATCTATCTTTATTTTGGTAATTATTTACTTTGTATTGTTCCCATCAGATAGTCTGGGGTTTTGTTTTTGTTTTTTTTTTTTTTTCCTGCTGCCTTGCTCTTCTCTTTATTTTGACATCATGGTGATACTACTAAAAATATTAAACAGAGGGTATCTTTCAAATATGTTTCAAAACCATATATATAAGGTAGACATAATCCTTTCAAAAATTGCTTTATGTCATATTAAAAAAAATTAGTGAACGTCATAAAGATGTTGTGATGAATTAGTATCCTGTGTCACTTCAATATTTTTGCATATATAACCTATCATGTTCCTATTCTACAATGTGGAGGGGTTGTCTTTTTTTCGGAAAAAAAACTTCTTCACTTTAGTAAAAGTAAGTGTCACCCACTCATGGCATAGTGCCTATTCAGTGAAAGTAACAGTGGAATAGGAAGGTTTATGTTAGATATCAAAAGAGATAAAAAATATAGCAAGATTCTTTTTCCTATATTTCTTAGACTGTGGGGTTTTCTTTTATAGTTCATAATTTAATATCCAGTAAAACTGTGAAAATGTTTGATCATTAGCATCAGTGACAAGCACATCCATTATCTTTTTATGAAACCTGAAAGGTACTGTCAGGAGATGGCATTTTATTCCAGCTTTGCTGTACCACCACAGGGTCTCTGATGAGCCTTTTTTCTATTATCCATTTCCTAACATGTTTGAGTAAAAATGCTAGATGAACAGAAGATTATATATTATTGCCTAATTAAAAGTACATTACATTGAAAGTAAAGATGGGAAATTAATAGCAAAACACATCAAAATGTGCAGTCAAAAATCATTCATTTGAGTTTTTTGAATTGGAAGAACATGCAGAGAATGTTAATTTATAAATAGTTTTAGGGACCCTTGGCAGCTTCATAACAAGTCTCCTTTAGATATATGAATGTGAAGTTGCTTATAAATGAATTTTAATATTTTGGGATTACGCAGTAGCATAATGTCCTGAAGGCCTTATCTGATCCCACCTTAGCCTTGGGCATCACTATTTCTTGGTATGAAGCACTCCAAATGAATTTGATGCTAGATAAATAGGAGGTGTTAAGATAGAAAGTGTACTGGAGTTATCTATTCCCTCTGGTGGTGTACTTCTCAAGGTCTGATTTACACATACTTAGAATTCTAAAATTGTATTCGGCAATTCTTGTTTAATCTAGTAGGTAACCTCAGGTCAGCCCAGTTTGCAGGAGGCCCAGGCACAGCTCATCTAGATTTACAGTGTCCTAATTTCATAGGTCCATTAATAGAATTAGCATTCAGATCTCAAACCTGCTGTAATTAATGACATTTTAGAGGCTTTTTTGTGAGCTAGTACCAGCCAAAGGGAGTCATGTATGCAGCGAAGCAGAGAGAGGAAGATTGCCACACTTGAATCTGTACCATCAAAATGACAAAATGGACTTGCGGTAAACAATAGGTTATTGACTAGATATGTTTAAAGGGTCAACTGCAGTGCACAGCAGGCAAGGTATTTATGAAATGGGAACCCTGAATATATAGTGCACTTTTAAAATGAACCATTTCTTTTCTATTTGTGCTTTTTCTAGCACAGCAAATTGACATTATCTACCTGCTTGGATAGATGGATACACACCCGCTTCTCTATCTTTTAGAGCACAAAGACATCACTTTGTTTGCCATTGAATAAGTTTCTATCTTGGTACAGGTACATTTTAAATAACAGGTTTATTCTAACATTTGTCGGTACACTACTTTTTTGGTAAACAGAAAAATAACAAATAACAAATTTTAAAACTATTCATTTTGGTGTTAGAGCAGTTTGTGTCATTTCTGTCAAGAGAAATTACTTTTTGGTAAGATAAATTCCCTTGATCAATATTTAATCATATAATAAAAGTATTCCAGTTTTTTCCAAATAGTAGATTTATCTTTGAGAACATAACAAACTTCAACTTGATAATATTTGCAAAATAGGAAATAAAAAGTGTTCACTGAAGAAAATTACAGATATCGTACTGCCTCAGAACAAAACATAAAAATCTTTGGCCCCGTTATCCTACATGAAGTTATCTGTAATTTTTATGATCTAGCTATGTGTAGCTACCTTCATTTTCCTTTAAGTAGTATTTGATCAAATTACTTTTACAGCTTTACTGATCCCTGTGCAAAACCTCTAATCTACACTGTTACAAATGTTTCAGGTATGCAAAATAACCTGTATTATACACTGTACACTGTCCTAAGCCTTTGGTTGTCTTGTGATGGGAGACTTGTCAGGAAGCCAGGTTTGGCCTCATCCTCAGAAGCAAACAGAATTTAGGCTGCTCTGCCTTTACCAGAATGCCAAACTTCCCAGGAAAGGATCTATCTGACTACAAGCCAAGAGGTGGGGATAAATCAGGATTTTTATGCAATCTGTATCTCACTGCAGAGTGTTCCAACACTGAAATAATCCTCTGAGTTTCCAATATTTTGATTTTCAGCCAAGGCAGGAAGACATTACAAAATATGCTACAGCTCAGCAGCTAAGTCAGATCTGTGCCCGGTCCTGGTGGGCTGGGCGCTTTTCGCTCCCGAGTTTTACGCTGCTGTAATTCATGCCCAGAAAAAAGGCAAACGAAGATTCTTTTGTCACTTCTGATAGAAGCAGCAGGACAAGTAGATAGCATACTTCAGAACTCCCAATTCACTGCCTTTAATTACATATATTAAAATAGTCCCAAGTTTTTTGAAACTTAAATGAAGCCCTTCTGTATACTGCAGGGCTTTGGAAGCAATAGATAGCTTGACAGGGATTTCCATTGCAAATGTTGCTCTCACTTTTCACACATTTCAAATGCACAAAATTGTTCATTTTATGTTTTTTTCGTGTGCAAATTAGTTTACGTATTTAGGTACTAGCTCAAATACTGTTTTGATACTTTAATGTAATACCTCATGATATTTTTGAATCAATTGAACAAGAGCTGTATTGTAAGGTTGTAGCAGCACTTTTTAATGATTCAGAAGAGTAACGTGAACAGTAGATCTAGAGGACCAAAACTCTCTTGGCAGCAGTACTGGCAAGAGAGGGTCCTAAATTTTTTCTTCTGTTTAATGTGTGATCCATGTGTAAATGCCTGCCTTAGCCA
This sequence comes from Falco peregrinus, assembly GCF_023634155.1. NCBI lineage: Eukaryota > Metazoa > Chordata > Aves > Falconiformes > Falconidae > Falco > Falco peregrinus. The sequence goes on along the minus strand of NC_073732.1, from coordinate 22,965,029 downwards.
ACATGTAAAATAGTACAGTAAAATGTAGCAATTTGTGTTACTTTCCAATGGAGAATATATAGAAGACTGCATTGTTTGATATACTGATTTCTTACATCCCACTATGTACAGGCAAATAAATATTTTAGAGAAAACTAGATTTGAATGCATTATTACATGAAAAACTGCTAGATGAAGGCCTTTAAAAGGCCAGAGGAAATGATGTATATAGGCTAACATCCCTTATGAAGCAAAGTATGAAAATTGCCTTCAAGCAAATATAAATAATAGATACCAATATATTTGTGGAAGTATTTTGAGTATCTCGTGTTGTATATGTTGCAAGCTAAATATATTTTTTAAAAAGTAATATTTGATTTTATGAAATCACCTACATTCATTGTCATTTGTTCAACTTCTCAACGCTTTCCACCAGGATTTCCGTTGAGAGGTCTTATGTTGCCATAGGCGTGCTAAAACATTCTTAAATTTTCTTCTTATTAATTGAGAATGAAATGTTCAGTACAGAAGTACAAAATATGAGGAGAGAAGAGACAGCACCAAATAGCTCCAAAGCATTTAGAAAAGGCAAACGCATCCCTAACCTGGTTTCCTTACTTAGGTTCTAATAGCCCATTTATTTGGTAAGCACTTATTTGTTTCACCTCACTGATTTCAACAGGAAACATACAGGTAAATTATTTTTTTCCAAAAAAGTTTGTTTCCATCCCTACTTGTTGGTATAATTTATTGTACATTAGTTGATTTGCTTCTGTGACTGAAATTTTCCTTTCAACTTTAACAAAGTACTCCAGCTCAACTGAAAATGGTTTTGCATTTCATCTGTAAGGCTTTATTAAAGCAGTGAGATGCAATAGGATGTACTTTACGGAGCCATTAATGCATGCCCCGTGTGCGTTGTGAGGCATGAGGCCAAAGGCCATGTGCTTTCAGCTACCCATGAACCATATTAATGACCCTGTAAAATACACTCCTGAGCATCCTAATGCTATTATAATTACTCACTTTATTATTACATGCCTCTTCAAAAAAAATTCTCTAAATATTTTCCTTTTGCTTTTATATAGTCCTTAACTAGGAAGGCTAATTTATGGTATGCTGAGAGGGAAATACAATAAAAGGGGTATTAACTTTCTTTTCACCATTTCTTTTGATAATTTAAAATGTTATCTTTTAACACTTCATGGGCTTGCACATCCTGTGTGTCCAAAGCTTACAAACCATTTCATTGTTGAGTTTCTCCTGTTGTAATTAATGGCTGTTTGGATGCATGTTGCTTGGATTTTGTTTGTCATTAGGTTGTTGACTTTATATGAAAAAGATAACTTGAAACAGAAATGTACTCGCTACTTATTGTATTTTCTTTCTAATTGAAAAGAATTTCCTTGGCATCTACCTTGCTAATATAGATCTTTTTTAATGTCAGTTCCCTCCAGCTGAAAATGTGCTTTAAAAATGTTATTGATAAGTAACAAGATACTACCTGCATTTTTCCAGCAACCACAAAATTCAACATCTGTGGTAGTGACCAAATTCCATCTTTGCAGTTGTCTCTAAGCTAAATGTTATGGAAGTGATGATCACAATTTTAAATTTAAAGGTTACATTATTAAAGAGCGTTAAAATGGTGCATACATTTCCTTTTCTTTCCTTTCCCCTCCATAAGCACATAATGCTGCTTTTTCATCCTTTGAAAGTTCTATATAGTTTTTGGCTGGTTTCTTTTTATAAATATTTCATAGGTAGTGTTTTGATCTCTGGTTCAATTTCAGTCATGGCAGCAGATGTTTTTGTTGATAAGTTCCTTTTGAAAGTACTGTGTACAAACGAATTTACAAACAGTAATATTCAGCAAGTCTATTGGTGATAATTCTGAAAAAAATTATTATCTAGAATAAATGTTTGGTTTTAACCTTTTTTTCTTCAGACATACAAAATATGATGTAAAAATAGCATTGGTTGGCTATAGCATATCAAAGATGCAGCGTAGGGTCTTGCAGGCAATGTTGTCTTGTAACCACTTCCAGGCTACCACAGAGTGGGACCTCTTGCAAAATACTTGCAAGCAGCTGTCATTAGGAATCATCAGCTTTGATAGAACCTTATCTATTTTGCTAGCACCAACCACAAATAGGAAATATGTGGTTTTTACTAAAGAATCAGAGACAACATTTTACATCTGTAGGAGAGCCACTTGGTGCAGTGCCTTTGAAAGAGGTGGAGATTCCTTTTCTGCTGCCTACAGCACCAAAGAAAACCGGGTCTATGTATTTGTTTTCCTCTATTAATTCTCATTCTTGTCAGCACCTTCATGGCTCACACTGCTGAAGTCTTCACAGCGTTCCAGAATGACTCTGGAAAGAAAATTCCAAGATTGTGCTAGCAGTATGTGGGTCTTCCTCTGTTTTTATATGACAAAATAATTTTGAAAAATGAGCACAGGTAGCTTTGTGTCCCATTAACGATTGAATGCTGGCTTTTGGATAATGGAAATAAGTAAACCAAATTCTTTTGTCTGACTATACAGAGGAGAGCTTTTGTCGTGAGACTGCATTTTTCCTTTACACAAGTGCTTAGCCAGACTTTTGGTCCTAAGACTTCTGAGTCTATGAAAAGCTGTTTCTGTCACATTCTCTGGCTCCTCAGTGTATCCTCCCTGGAGATCTGCATGAGTTAGGTAAAGATAATCAATCTCACTTTCAAAGAAACAAAATTACTTGTGACGATCAATGTGCGCTAATAGCTACTTGTTGAAGTCATCCTGCAACGTTGCAGAACCCAGCAGAAACACATTCAGAACGTGGTTCTTGACTCCTCGCTGCCAGGTAAGCAATATGCAGGAAGCCAAAAGCAATGGAAACAAGCGTGTATGAGGGGGGTTTATTTTCACTAGCTTCAAGTTTATATGGAACGAGGAAGATTTTTCTTCCCAAAAGGTGCCAGACTCTTCTTAGTGGTATATAGCAAAAGGAGAAGTGGCAATGGGCACCAGTTATACAGGAAATTCCAGTAACAAAACCTTGTTTACTCTGAGGGTGGTCAGATGCTGGAAGGGGTTACTCAGAAAGGTTGCGGAGTCTCCAGTGCATGCTGATACTCGAACCCCACCTGGACCCAGTCCTGAGTAACCTGCTGTAGTTGGCTCTGGTTTAAGCAGGGGCAGTGGCAGACTGAGCGATCTCCAGAGCTCCCTGCTACCTCCACGCAGCGGTTCTGTGATCTGCAGGCATAGCAGTGGGATACCCAGTACTATGAAGGGGCAGATGATTTGTTCTTTGAATGTCTACCTGATCTTTTAACTCCTGATTATCTTTGTAAACCTTGCCTCTGCATAGACTGGACTCTCATGAAAATGAATTAGTCCATTACAGTTGTCTCAGGCAAAAAATATGCTTTTCTACAAAGCAATAACCACGCTACTAACTTTGATGTCATGAGTAGATATATCGTCTGCTCTCACTTGCTGTGTTTTAGACTGTGGCTCACAGGCACAGAAAGGATTACTTATTCTACCACCCCAATGGGGTAAACTAGCTCTGTTTTGACAGTCGGGCAGTGGGAGATAATGATCTGTCTCCTGCAAACTTTACAGTGGCTTATGTCCAAATCAGAGGTGCAGATCCCTTTCACACTTAAGCTAAACCTTTCAAACTCTTTTTCTAAACCCTGCACTTACCCTAGTATTACACCAGAATTAAATGTTAGGGGGTGAAGAATCACAAGATCAGATCAAGTGAAGTCTTACGCTGTAGATTTTTTCAGTTGGAATTTGGGTTTTCTGGAAAGGAGCTCCTGGTTTTGCAAAGTCCTAAAGACTGCCTGCAAGTTATAAGGGAATGGAAGAGCACTTTTTCCTCTTCCTTCTTTGCCCGTTTCTCCTCTTTGGAATGGAGCCAGTGTAAGCTGTACCTATACCCATGAAATGTGGGCTTGTTTTAATTTGATGCCAATTATTTCCATTCAGCCTACCAACCACTGACCTATAAGGCATCCTGGGTTTTTTTGCTTTGTTCTTGTCATGCCAGGATGTTTCCTCTGTGCTGTCACTCATCTCACTGCTCCTTTTCCACACAACTTGGCAATTCCTGAACACATATTTTTTCACATCTCTTGACACATATTGAAAAATCACATGTTGATGAAGACCAATTTCTTAACTAAAAACTGCCTACGCCATGGCTGAATACATCGCTTAGGGTACATTAGTGAAATTCTAAAACCTTACTTTTTGGAAGCTCATCGCACACTAACAGCAGCAAAAAAGAAAAAAATAAAATTGCCAATTACAGCTAATAGCTTTCTGCAATTGACGTGTATAAAGCAGATTGAAGGTACTTTTAATAGCAGCTTCTCAGTAAATGCAAGCAGTGAAATGCTTTGGAATGAAGCAGTCGCAAAAAGCAGGTTAAATGTCCCATGCTTAACAACTTGCAGAATCTAGAAGGCTGTTTTAAAGACATCTTTGGGGATTTCTCTGTAAGAATACAACTGATAAATGATTTTGTTTTGTTTTCCCTTGAGAGTGTTTACATATATCTGATAATATTTTCTTTGTTCCCTTAAAAAAAAATCTTCCTAAAATAACGTTAATTTTAAAGGAATCTGAAGAAGAGAAACTAGTGCTACTGATACACCTCATTATTTGTTTTCGTTAATACCAACTCTTTAGCATAAATATCTCTATGTCAAACAAATTGAAGTACCTTTTTTTCTGAAAGCAGAAAATGTATTTTGTATATTCAGTCATTTTTCAGAAGGAATATCATAACAATTTTAATGATGAAAGGATTTCAAGAAAAGCAAAGAACTTGTTAGTAATAGGATAAGTCAAGAAATAAAGATCGCTCACCGAAACAGGGCTTTCTGAACATTTTTTTTTATGTATATTTATATATTTCAGTGATGTGTAAAGCACAAATGAAAAGTTAAGAGAGTAATAAACAAAGGCTGGAATGTGATTTTGATGGGTAGGCTGTACTTTGATCTTCAGACTATGAAACATTGCTACCTGGGTCAGCGCTAACACTCAGCAGGACAAATAATCAGTTTGCTGCAGTATAAAATTCATAATTTCTTATTTTATGCCATGCTAGCAAACATTCATGTGACACCCCAAAGGAAGAAAAGGGAGAATCTAGATGTGTTAGCAATTTGTGTAATTTAAAGCAACTTTAAACGTGTGTTTATTAAATATTTTCTTTAAAGTACTGTGGTCATTAACACATAGCATTATAGAAATGGATTTATATCAAATACTGAACAATGTTGATGGTCTTGAAAATGCTAATACTGCCCGAAATTACGTATAGGTTATGTAATAACTTAAAAAAATTCAATGCTGCTTTCAATTCAGTTAGACAAAATTACATTTCCTACTATACTCAACTGTTCTGCGTTGTAATTTCCATTTTCTCCTACTCACTCATCCCTTCAGAAAGATTTCTACTTTTTAGGGTTCTTAGTTCTACTTGTACTTTCCAAACACAATTAACTGTGCCCTAAGATCTGAAGCTATGCCATTTGCACATTGCTCCTTGCTAGGCGCAACACTCATCCAGCCCTCTTCAATGTACAGCACATTGTCATATTCCAGATGAGGTGGGTAACCTTGATATCCTTCTCTAACAACATCCAAGTAAAAACTTGTAAAGGTTTCTTTATGCTATTTTTTTCCTCACTTACAATGATACAACTCCAAAGAGATGTCAGTGATGTCCCGTGGTTTCACATCAGTCTGAAGCAAAAAGTGAATTTAAGACAGAAGGAAGCCTGTCTCAAGAGCATAACATAAAGATTGCAGTAGAAAATCTAGACCCTTTAAAATCCCACAAGTTTTATGTTTCCTTTCTTTCAGTATACCTGGACTTTATTGCTAAAATAGTGTTGGTGATTTTATAGCTGCTCATTATTTCTGTTGTTCCTGATTAACTATAAATATGAGTAGTTCTAATGATTGCAGTTAGATTGCTTACGTGTATAAAATTAACACATAATAGATGTTTATTGATTCTGAGTCATGGAGAACTTGGTAAAGAAAATAGTAAAAGTTGCTCTTAAGTAAAATGGAAAAAGGAATATTTCCCCTCTGAATATCAGTGCAGAAAAAGTGTGATTTGCACTTGAACATATTTATTTTACCTATCAATTGTAAAATAAATATTAGTAATTCTAAAGACACTTATTGTATGTAATGTCCTATTCTTGATTATTTTAATAAAGCCTTTGTAATATTTCGTTGGATCACAACAGTAAAAACAGTCTGTTTTTAAAGAAACAAAACCTGATCATTAAAAATTGTTTTTAAGTTAAATCTACACCCATACTGATTTTTTTACGTACAAGACAGTTGCAAGATTATCACTTACTATGAATAGATATATCACAAATGCATAGATTTGTGCATTTTTTAAAGTGTGACTATATCTTTTAATTATGGCCTTGATTCTAGCAAATTTCAGGCAATAAAAACTCATTAATTTTATTGGTGTTGGATCAAGCTCCATATTTATAACGTGATGTAATTGTACGCTGCATTTGTGACAACTGGCAACATAATTCTTGACCATAAGGAAAGCACTAGATTGTATTTATTGGTGCAGGATTAGCCATCAGACAATGCTCAGTCAAGAACAGAGAGCTATTCAGAGGATTTCTTCATCAACAATTAGGAACAATTAGGAAATTAAGTGAGAATATATATTTATTTATATTTATTTGTTACATTGCTCCTGTCATGATGATATGAACCTAAGGTTGATACAAGCCGTTGTTACTGACAGAATAACTCCATTTCAATCTGTTAAAAGTAGAAGGATATGCATATTTATTCCTTTTTTTTTTTTTTCTCTAGAGATTGCGACCACTGAAAATTTGGCTAGCAGGGAAGAACTGATACACCATAAGTTTGAGCTGGCATGTTGTATCACAACGTTGTGATATGTCATTTTGGCTCATTTTATCTTTAAAAAAAAACAACAACAAACAACTTTTAGTGCCTTTTCCATTTGTTTCTCAGCAAAAGATAAAATGCTGGAAATACCCAGACTTTTAAAGCTACCCTAGATTACACAAATACCACTGCATATAATTTATCAATTTGTTAATTATACCTGAGCAATTCATTAATGACTTTCTCTTTGATTCACTACAGGGAGATAGATGGGGCTTATGACTCTCAGACTTCCAATACTATAGTTATGCAGAGTCCAAATAATTGGTTTCTGGGATGCAACAGGCAGATTAATGTAACATGTCTTGTTCCACACTTTTGTCTTGGTCGCATTTGGTTTTTTTCTTAGCCAGTGAACATTGGCCTCGCTGTTTGCCTGCACACAGCTGAGGGGTAACCGCGAGGGGACAGATTATTACTTGCTTCTTCCTTGTTCTACACCAAATAGCAGGTAGCAAATGGCATTTCCTTACCCTTGATCCTCCAGCTCATACTAGGCACTTTACACTAGTGAGTGCATAATACTTAAAGCTATTGCAGTACAATACACCCTCAGAGACTCTGTTCTGGGGTTTCTTGTCAAGAAGCTCAAGTGCTGTGTTGAATTGTGTGACACAGAGAAGTTAATAAAGGGCCTGTGTAGATCTGAAAGCCAGAGTATGTTGTATCCTTACATTTGGAGTAGTAATAGAAGAGAAACCAAAAACTTGGAATTATAACCCATTTATTTTTCAGGAAGTTATGTTTAATCTCACATTAAAAAAAGGGCTTAATCTCAAATGAATTAAAGCTTAATTTCCAATGAAATAAATCAAATATCATAATTTGCCATGTATTCACCGCCCGCTCCCTCACCTCCCACCCCCCCAGAATAACTCATCTATGTCTTTAAAAAGTAAATAATGATGGTTGAAAACATTTGCTATGTTGATATCTGTTATTTAAGCAATTTAACCTGTTGGCCACTGTTGTAGGTTTTTATGGGACAGATTGTTTGCTGCTTCTTTCTGCTAAATGTTTTCAGGCTCTATATATGTATGTGATTTGTATTAATAGATAATGGGAAAAGCAAATATGTAACTGAGTATTTTTGCCAGGCAGTCTTGTTGCTATAGCTCTTGATATTATTTTCAGAACCTGCCTATGCCAATATTTCTCTCTTTGGTTTAGAGAATAATTAAATTGTAATGCCTAAGGTTATCTGAAATTGTACCAGTAAAGTAAGTCACCAAAGTGAAATGTGTCATTGCATGAGGGATGGCGCAGAGAAAATAGAACAGTAATATGAGAATTATTCTGTTAATTAGCTTAGATTCATTGTTATTTCTAGTAGTTGAGATATATGGTTTCTAGAGCTCAGTAGAGAGAAAAACAGAGGGAGATGAATGTAACGGGGCCATGTACGCATGATGCTGAATGCCATACATGGTTTGATATCACTGTTTTGAGTTTGAAAGTGTAATGTTTCTTTCAATACCTCTTTTTCTTCCTCTCATCTCAAAGATTTTTAGTTCTCCTTTTTGATCACTCATGTATCTATAAAGAAAGGTTCTTCCACCCCCATCACTATTAGTTCAGTAAATCTAGGTGTCATCTGCCTAACAGCGTAATGAGCAGTAATAACTCATAATGACCATAATGAGCACTAACAGCTGAACATGTCAAATATACTGGAAAAAAAAATAGTTCCCTATGGGACTTCCAGCCTCCTTGAAGTGTAGTTACAAAGTGCTACTGTAGATAGCAGTGAACGACTGAACTGCAGTGCAACCACAGCTTGTTCCAAAAAATCTTTTATAATGGAAACAAACTTACAAGTGATTTTTTAATTTTTTTTTTTTTTTTTGCATTATATTCATTATAAAGTGAGATTTCTCAGAGGATTTTGAAAAAACCCCAGGTATTTAAGTTTCCTATCAAACCTGAAGGACAAGTTCTCTTTGTCAAGGCAAAACCACAATGCAAATCTAACCCTGGCCACATGGCAGCATGCTGATCTGGGTTCTGATCAAGGTGGAACAGAATTTTCTGAGGACGTTTGGGCCATTTAAGGTAGGATGTGATCTAATACATTACTGGCTTGCCTATAGGACAAGCAAGTCTTTGGAGTAACTGCAATTGGATAGGCTGCATACCATTCCTACTACAGTGTTTGCACGTACAGATGCCCCAATTTACTTGATTTCTATTACACAAAAGTTTGATGATTTTGCAATTTTCATATTTCAGACCTTGGGAAATATTACGACTTTTTGTAATTTTTTTGGCTTGATTTTAGTGATGTCTCACAGGAAAAGACCTAGATTTACCTGGAAAATTAAACTGTTACAGATACCATGTTTCCTCTGATACTGGATGATGCTCTATGCAAAAAATAGTAACAATAACACTACTTTCTTATAAAATGCTCTTTTATACCTCTATAAAAATTAACTATATTTTGATCCATTCTGTTCTAATCTGTCTTTTCCTTTTATTCCTTGCATTGCTTTCTGACTTACTCATCATCAGTCTTCTTCCTACTAAAATTTTTTAACTCCACCAGTCTTGCAGCAGAGTTTGAAATGGATCCGTATCTACCCTGTATGCCACTGTCTAAGGCAATATTTTGTAAAATAAAGTCAGGATTTCTTTTTTGGTTTAGTATTTTAAGAGAAGCCATGCTTTCTCTCAGGTCAAATGAGAAAATAATGAAAGCCAGAGCTTCCAAAGAGAACAACATAATCATTCCTCTCTGTTTACAAAGTGATCAGCTATGTAATTTTTCTTTACATATGAGACTTTATGTATGAGACTATGAAACTAAAATGCAATGGCCAGGCTTCAATCTATGGTAAACAGAGTCAACAAAACTGTAGGAAAAAGAAAGATCTGTTATCAAGTGTATCCTAAAGCAGATTTTGGGTATCGAAGGTGTTACTGAAGTAATGCTCTTGCCTAAAATTGATGCAATTTTCATTAGCTCAAGCTAGCAGCTGAAGTTCAAGTTTTTAAGTACATGAATACCTTTCTTAGTAAGTGGTCCAGTTTGTTTCACCTCAATTAATTGCATTCGTGCGGATATGTTTGCCACATCAGGGCCTGAGAGTTTAAGAGTATCAACATCTATCAAACAACACTGAAACGTACAGGAATATAAAAAAATGTTGCTTTACTAATCAGCAAGAAAAGTAAGCCCAAATGTCATCGTCTTCTAAACAGCAATGTCCCTGGGACCTGATGGTGAATCTAGTCAAGCTTTTGACTGTGCCAACTAAATACACACCATCTATAGCAACAGCCTGCCACTGATTCTGGGCAAACATCTCCCGTGAAACCTGTGTGGGTGGAGACTTTTTCAAGGAATACCAATCTGTATTGTTTCTATAATGGGAAAAATTGTGTATGATTTCATAACACTTTTTAAATTTATTTATAGTGTGTAAAAGAAGAAATCAGAAACTTCTCTAAATACTAATTACTTTCTGTGGAATAATCACTGTATGTGTAATGTTATTCTCATCCTTAGTTGGATTGGTCACAGAAATAGTCTTACAAGAAAGCGTGACTGTGCTGACAGCAGAAGAGGTGTGTTCGCACTTGCATGTTTATATATTACTATGTGTGCATACATTCAGGTACACATATATGCAACAGTTATTATGCAGCCCCAGGTGAGACAGAAGAAAAGAGTCTTTCCAGATGTCCAGCCGTGGGTCCATGAGAAAAGCAAAGCTGGCCACCCACCTAATGATCTAACCATCTGAAATAGTGGCGCAAAATAGCCAGACAGGTCGATCACCTTTCCACTAGTTCAGATCTCACATGCTGGTTTTGCAAATCCCCGAGCCTATGAGAAGGTAAAACATAATTTTCAGGAAATGGGGAAACTTTAATAAAAATATTTTAAGGCTTTCAGACTTAAGGGATGACTTTCAGAATTGTATTTAAATTATAATTAAATATGGTATTTTATTAAAGAATCATAGGTCCATCCATAATGTAAATAAGATTCTTTAAGTGAAATAATCTATAATTAGAAGATCCAAATGTTTGGTATGAAATGTATATTTTTTAAATTATTTTATTTTCTCTTATTTTATTTTTTAACCACGTCACAGATAAACATTTGCTTTAGAGCACTTCACACACTCTTGATTCTGACCAGGAAAGGATTTCTTTTTTTGTCCTATTTCTGAAACATACACAACTAGGAATTCATAAAAATGAAAAGGGTTGGAAGGGGTTAGTAAAATAGGATGAAGTGGATTTCCACCTGAAATTAAGTTGTACTTTGTGCTTATAAATGATTACTTGAAGCGTATGAAAATTATACTCAAGCTAAAAAAGCTATCCCACCATAGCTAGTGATCGAAGTCTCCAAGATATCAGTTATTTATACATCATTGCTGATGGACAAGTATCAATTGAAAAAAACCAGCAATCTGAAAGTTTTGATTTTTGCCTAGAACTGGTAAGTTAGTACTATCGAACTCAAGACTTCTCTTCATCTCTAGGTCACAATTAGGATATATCAATCAAAAATGTGAAATACTTTTTCAGTTTCTACTTTCGTTAAATCATATGTAAATCATGTAAATATAAATCATTAGTCTCTGCAGAGACCATAGAGAGTATTCTTTGCCTTTGCTCACTCAGGGTATATCTACATGCTAACAGTGGTTCCTTCTGTCTTTAAAATGTATTAACCAGGAAATCTGGATAAATCAAGTGTAACTGCTAATGAAAGCAATTAAAGTTACCAAAGGGACCAGTATAAAGGAAATGGAACACTGCAGATTAATATATTTCATGGGAAGGAACACCAGATTTCGTGAACTTGTTGAGGACACAAGTTAAAATTCAGAGACCTGTTAACATCTTTCTTTCTTTCCAGCTTTTGTCTTCATTGTACTATTTTATGCGTTAAAAACTTACCCTGGGATTTTAGTTTACATAGATAATTTTCTGATGCTTTCTCATTTTCCAACATCATGTCTGGCTGTTACCCCTAGGAACTTAAGTGAGAAACCAGCCTTCCAACTATTACTAGATTGTTCCAGCAACACCAGATCTAATGGCATCACTTGGCCTTCAAGCCACTGTGAAAGATTTTAGCTGTAACAACTGTAAGATCATTTCTACAGGTATTTCTTGCTTACCTGAATGGAAAACTTCCAATTCTGGGCAAGATTTTGTTTTTAAAAAGAAAGGAAAATAAAAATACAACATTAAATCCTGAATTAAGTCAGCTGCGAAGAGTGCTCTGTGGTCCAGCTGATACAGAAATCAAATACAAACAAGGATGAGTCAGGCCTTAAAAATAGATGTGAGCAGCTGCTTAGTAGGAAAGCAAAGGTGGTACACCACTGTGTCTATAATTTACATAAATCAGTTCACATCTTCTACTTATCTGCAACTTTTGACATATCTGTCTTGGTATTGGGTACAGTGGGATTCTACATGAGCTAAAAACATAAAATCAATGTATTATCCTTGGTCCTAACAACTTTTGCAGATACTTTTTGACTTCCTCTCCTATTGTTAATATTATTCACCCTCTGAGGGAAAAAAAAAAAAGGAATTCTGTCAAAGAAGGTTTTACACAAAGAATTTTGTGCTGACCCTCTTCTTAGCGAGGCAAAAAACCATGATTCATGTTTGTAAGTTGCTTGTGCAGACTGGGAGGACTTTGGGGGAAGCAGTGTTGGTTTTGGGTTTTTGTTTGCTTTGTGTTGGCTTTGCCTCTGGCTTTTCCTGTGTCCCATGACAGTGCTCAGCTATGCAGGCAAAAGGGATAACTTTTCTTCTGACTCATAGAAATGTTTAGGAAAATTATTCATTTTTTGCTTTTGTGATAACACAGAACATACCAAATGGCTGCTCTTCTTTTTTTTTTTTTTTCCCTTGGGCTTTGTTTCTGGTGGTTTTGTTTTTTGGTTTTTTTTCTTCAAGAAAAATTGATAATAGATTTCCTTTTTTCCTTTCTTCATTTGTTCTTCTTTGATGTTAGTTTTTAGTAATTTTTAAAAGAACAACATACAAAGAATGGTGGAAATAATTCTAATGCAGCTGCTTGGTTATAATTAGGATAATGTGGGGAAATATTTCCTTGTGTTTGTCATTTATAAGAGTTTGGGCAATTTGCAGTTGTACTGCTAACAGTTGCCTTCGAGAATATGAAATCTGCATATGCCCTAGCCGGACCCCAAACTTCTTTTTGAGTTTTTGACTGTCTTACCACTTATCCTCTCTCTTGAACTATATTGTTAAAGGGCTTCAGCAGCAAATCCTTGACTGAAGTGCTATTACCACTGACATGTAATTGTGCATGACAGTAAGCTACCTCCTACTGACTGAGCTGACAAGAATAAGGTTTTCTGGCAGTGGGCATCTGCCAATTTGTATGATGATGTTAGCACTGGTCACCAGAGTCACCTGAAAAAGTCTGGCAGCTTACACAGGAGCAGAACGTGTACTCCTTGGCATTATTGGGAATTCAAAAAGAGGGGAATCTCCTTGAGTCATGAGCCTGATGAGACAAGAGTTCCCCTTTTCATACAGCAGGGTTGCTCTTCATGAAACAGGCTGAGCTACTAAGGAGAGTTTTGTATTTGGGAAAGCTGGTGTATTCCAGTAGCCTTAGCGTACACTCATACTGTCAAGAAATGTGTCTCCTATTTCATGCTGAAGTAGCCATGTTATGTATGTTTTACTTTACTCCCAAACTTGCGTTCTGAGCGAGGAAATTCAGTTTTCTAAGACGAAACCTAGGTGCAGTTGCCTGGATATTTTATGTTGGAGGTTGCTGCCCGAGGCGGTGTGGCTGAGGCCATGCCAACCTGGCTGCTCTGCCCAGCTCCCCCCTGCTGCAGCGCCTCGCCGCTGTCCTCAGACATCTCCACACTGCTGGACTCCCAAGGCTGACTGCTTAGGAAACGTGGCAGCCCTCTCATTACAACCCCAATGTAGCCTGCGTCTTGCGAGTTTGCGTGATGTAAGTATCTACTGAAGACCTGAAAAACTCAGCTCAGTGCATAAGGTGCTTCAGCCAACTCCACTTACTGTAGCTTCCCAGCCCGGTTCTTTATGGTATTTCTCTGGCTTTTATGGAGACCAGGTAATCTTTAGATAGCTACTGAGTGAATGAATCAGGCTTCTAATTGCCGTTGCAATTAAATGGGATTTTATTGCCTTAGTCCATTGTTGTTTCTTTAAAAAACATAGTTTAGCTGCTGTAATAAGGGTGTTAAATTATCTGGTTTGCAGTATTCCAAGAGAAAGAGGAACTTATTTTAATGGTCCCTTCTGGCCTTGAAAAGATGAGTATTTATATGTATTTGCAGGCATCTAACTCGGAACTTTGCCTTGCCAAAAGTAAGCTGGTACAAATCCTTCACACACAACTGCTTATACATTCTCTCCCCATCTTTCCTCCAAAAAAATCTGATCTTTTTCATATATAAACTTGTCAAGCTTCAGGAGCTGATCATAAGCCTTACCTTTTTCACCTGTAAGACCATCTGATTCTACATTCGTGCCCATCTCCTGGTCTGATGCCTCTTCCCACTTCCAATTTTCATTATTTTGAGAGGTCTATCTCTGTTTTACTTGAACTATGTAGAAAATCTTTCTCCTTGCAGACTGGGCTTTTTCAGGATGTTGCACAGCTCTCTATCCTTTTTCTGATCAGAAAATTTTATTGCACTTGCTGTCTCGAATGCTACATGTGGTTATGAAAGGTTTAAAGGAAAAATGGGCTTTCATACTTAGATATATTTAGATAGGAATTGTGCTAAACCCCAGAAAAGTACTATTCACTTCCTTGAAGGATATTAAGATCATGGATACCTATTTTTTCCCCTATGAATTAATACTATTCCTTCCCAAACTCCCAAAATAAAACCCCAGATTCCCAGACAATTGTGGTTTGTGAATAGCTCAATCTAAGCTGCATTTCTTTGTCAAAAGAATATACTGTCCCAAAATGACATCAACAGTCAGGATGGGAGTTTTCTTGTTACATTGATTGCAGTTTTTAGAGTTAGCATTTCTGAGTATTATGTAATAGCATCTCTGCATAAATTTTATTAAAAATATCTGGCTTGCATTCTGAAGGAAATGTGAGGTAAGTAGCATTTTAGAATGCAGTAAAAATGAAACTAGTTTGTATGAAGGTGACTTGTAAAAAAAGTAATTTCATTATTTTCTATGCAAATGCCTTTTATATAAACATATGTATTACAGGGACATTTGGTAATGACCACCAAATGTAATCCAGCAAATCTCCCATGGAAAGCGTCCTGAATACAGTTTTCTTCTACAGAAAATATAGTATTTCATGTTACAAATGTTGATATATATATGAAGTTCTTTACTTAACTTCCCTCAGAAAGGTTTCTAAGAATGATACAGGCACAAGATAATCAGTATGGAGGCAACATGGTACTTAATATCAAACACGAAAGGAAGAACAATCTTTGTAATGCAGGAGACAGGAATCAGTGTTGATTTCTTTTTATTTCCTATCCACTTGTTTAAAAATGATTGTGGCATAGTTCCTTCTTGTGTAGAATAGAAAATTGTTACTTATTATATTTGTTGTAAAGCTGTCATTATCCATTAATATTTATGAAGTGTTTTGAGATCTTCAGAGAGCTATATCCTGTAGGTGAATAATCATTCATTCCACACACCCCAAGTTATTAATATTAATAATTATTAATATTATTTTAAAAATTATTTTATTAGCTGAATTGGAAAAGAATATACTTTTTTCTTTCTTCATTTAAACAAATTTTTTTCATTTCCATGCTGAAAGCTTTATAAAGCAACACTGCTTGCAATTTCTCTTTTCAGATATATCCACAAATCCGAATAGTAAAAAAATATTTATGTCGTCTTCTGGGATCTCAGTTACGCCAAATAACAATACCCCTGGATTTAACTATTATAGTTGTTACAAAAACTGAGCCTCTGTTGTACAGAGATTTGATTTGTTTTGTTCAAATACTGCCATTTAAACAGGTATTCAGTTTATTCCACTTTCCTTTTTCATTCTTTCTGTTTATTAAAATAGGCCATGATTTTTATCTCAGGTTATCCTACTGTAAACACACAGCTTTAATTTCCAAAGGCATCTTCCTTCCTGAATCCTATGGTAATCTTCAACCCACACATTATTGGTTTTCATTTCCTTTTGAATGTCAATTTTAAACCTTTAGGTGTCAAACCCAAATTAATATTTTATATGGGCTCTCTATTCAGCATATGACATAAATTGTATAGAACAGGTTATTTATGTAGTGCTGGACATTTCACTAGAACAATTTATGAAAAAAATAAATTCTCTCCTCTTGGTTGATTCCTCCTGTAATAGTATTCTTGAAATAGTATAGGGAAGATTAAGAAAGGCACTTTTACAAAACTTTGGCTAGTACTTTGGCGACAGACAAGCGTGCTCAGTAAGAGATATTAATTGTTAGAGATCAAGTTAACTTTGTGCTTTATATTATGGATTTGAATAAGCTGCTTGTGAAAGGTCTTGTGTTACTAACCCTGGAGAATGGCTATTTATTCTAAGACTGGTTCTTGATCAAGAAATCACAGTAAAAGCTTCCATAAAGTATCCTCTCATGGGGAAGAAACTGATTGTAAGAGATTATGTTTAAAGGGAAAATGTAATTAAGACCCCAAAAAATCAACACCCAAATGTTCTTCATCAGTTCCTGTTGTGATGGTGTATTTGCAGTACGGACACTTAGGCAATATGAAATAGGAAAGATTGTTTAAGAAGTTTACACACAGACAGACAGTGGGTCATGCATCCCTGTACCTAGCCAGGAATTGGACAAGGTTAATTAAGAGATTTAGCAGATTTTATTTAGATTGGTATTAATAGCAACACTACACAATTAAAGTGTTGAAAATGAAAAAAAGGTTTGAAAAACAAATATTGCATGAATGCTTATTGGCTTTAACACTTGCTTTCTAGAGAAAACAAAAGTTTCCTGTGTCCTGTAAAGACTTCACTGTGCTTTCTACAAGCCAAAGTTTACCACAGGTTTTATTTTAATCAGGTTATTCCTGTAAATTCCAACTGTTCTGTCCTCATTGGAGACCTGTTGGTAATACAGTACCCTAAGAAGTGCATGATAGGGAAATAAATCCCCAGTTAGTTGCCTTTAGAAATAAGATAATGTAACGTTTGCATACCAGAGATTAGAAGATGCTAACATAAACTCAGTATCTAGCTGTGCAGTGGGTTTAAGTTTGGAGCTCCATCATTACTATGGAGGCAGTTGGCTCTTGCGATTGGGTCAGAGGAGTTTTACTTGATTTCTTTATTAATTTAATGCACTAAACTGTCTACCCAAAAAATGTTTTATATTCTTTCTAATTATGTCACATGAGACTGCGGAGCTGGTGTTGAAAGGGAACTATGGAAGACTTGCCCCAATCCCAATTTTATTTGTTGCTGTTGTCAGTTGAGGGGCTTTTTTCTTCTGGAATTTTTATGTGTTTGAAACCAACATTACTGGGTCTGTTGTGGTGTTCCAAAACCATCACCTTAGCTCTGCCATTCTCTGTGGATTCCATATCTGTCAGCCTAAATAAGAGTGAAACTCTGATGGACAGTCACCAAAAGGAAGAATAGCTGGAGAAAATAATAGAAGGTGAGTATCATAATCTGTAACACACTGCAATTGTACTACATTACTGATATATATTATATAAAACAAAAGAAATGAGAACATAAGGTATAGGTCATTCTGATATTCTTTGATAGAAGGAGGATAGACTGCCAAATTTCATTTTTAAATAGACATAGAGCATTTGAACATTAGTCAAGAATTCCAATATACCCCTGCTTTTAGTTGTGAATCTAGCTGGAAAAAATCACCTTTGTCTCAGTTGTGGAAATGAGACACAAGCATTGGTTGCTAAATTTGTTGCAGTTCATTGCTGTGACAGCTAATAACGTACATATAGGCAATTAGCTTAGTAGATTGTCATTTACTGTCACTTTTTTAATTAGAATGTGATCTTCCATTGTTTTTAATCTATTTGCATTATGAATGACAAATTTCTTTCCTTAAGGGTAATCCCTTATTATCATAAAATAATTTGTCCCAAAGTGTTTCATGAAGAGAACACCCACAACTGTAAGCATTTAAAATCCCAGGATTTCACTCTTTATTGCAGTTCTTAGAGCAATGCTCTTTTCAACTCTAATCACATTTTACACCAATTACAAGATAGACTCTGTAACTGCTTTGACTGTCCAGATCTCTTGATAGACAGATATGTATCATAGGAAACGATTTCTTTCAGGAGTCAGGGAATTGTTACTGGGAAATACGGTGTAGCTTGTTTATTCTAAGCTTCAGGAAATTATTCTGGCAGTACAAAAGTTTACAGCTTTCACAACACATGAGTGTCCTCTGATTTTGGAGGGTCAGCTTGAAAAAATGAGGGGAGATTCTTGGAGATGTCTTGCCATAATTTCAACTGAAGTCCACACAAGGTGGAAGTGCTCAGTTATGCTAAAAGTCACTTTTGTTGCCTCAGTGAACTTTGTCCTGTTGTAGCAGGGAGTCATGAATCTTGAATGTGCATGGTAGCCAGTTACCCAGTAACATTCAATGAATATTTATTTGTTACAATCCAATGAATCCTTCCTAATTTCTCTATTTTTTGATTCCTGTGCATGTATCAGAATTCAGTTAAAGAAGCAGAAAGCCTAGTGCAGAACCTGAACACAGACTGAGCGAAGTATCCTCAAAAAGTCAGAAAAACCTTAAGGGACATTAACAACATGAGTAACACATGAAATCTTCAGTCTGCTAACTTTACTGCTCTAAAACAATAAGTTACAAATTAAAAACAAATTTTTCCTAGCTAAAAACTATAAATCTAAGAAACAGCTGCAAGCACTTAGAAATTAAGCGGGAAGAACAGCAGGCAAGTGGTTTATATGGAAAACCATACAGCATCTTCTGCTTGCGTGCATAGCATGGTACCAAGGTAAAACACCTTATCTGGACCTGCTGGAATAGCAGATGCCCACTGGGAAGTAAACAAAACTAATTTCCTTGCGGTGTTCTACCATAAACAACTCACTCTCACAAGATGAAAGGTCAGTTTTTCCTCACATTAGTTAAGATGGCTATCACCAGCTTTAAAATGGTATGTGCCAGCATGTGTCTTACTTTCAACAGTTTATAAGATGCTTTAAGTTACAGAAAGAAATATTCCATTTATTTACAGAGAAAACAAATGCAAAAGAATAAGATTCCCACCTTATGTTTGACTTGGACTCTAGCTTATGTAGGCTCCAAGGGATGTGCTGTAGTGAAAACAGTAAATTAGAGAAGATAAAATCATTTGATGAAATGTCATCTGATGCTTCAATGGAAAAGAAAAAAACGATGCCACAAATTCTGTTTCCTCCCTAGATACTTTTTTCTATGATGTGAAACTGGAAGCTGAGCTGTCCTCAAAGGTCAGGGAAAGCAAAAGAAAGTATTTCCCTATTGAAAAGGGCAGTCACTTCCTTAAATTCTCCTTCGCTGGCCTGATTCCTCCCTGCTTTTAGGTGAGCTATCTTTAAGTACCAGCTAGTGAAAGCAGCATCCCAAAAAGGTTTTATTTGATATTAAATATTTGCCTTTTCTTTAACACCCAAGTCCTGCAAATGGTAAATAGTTCGGCAAAATAACACCTAATTCAACATTACATAGCTCAGAAAAATCATTCTAAAAGTCGAAGTATGGAAATATATACACTTTCCTTAGGAAAACAAAAAAAGCAACCCCTCCTTTCCCAAAAGCTACATTTTCTGTCCCAGAAAATTTGTCTCTAGTAATTATGGGCATAGAGCAGAATCAGAGAATGTGAACAAAAGGCATGATTTGGTCTGCGCTCTGATTTCTCACATTCGTACGTATTTTTTAAAAACCGGCTCTTCAGCTTTTAATGCATGTAATGATGAATTTCAACTATATAACAATGCAACATATTGATGCAGCTGGTGAAGCTACTGTAAAAGTTATGGTTTTAAATAGCAATATATTTGCTTTGTCAAAATTTGTAGCAGCTAAACTCATTAATAGCCAAGGGGAAACAGTAAGTAGTGAACCGATGTATCGGTCTCTTCTAAGAAAATAAGCTGAGCTTTGTCACCATGTCTAAACAAACTCAAGCCTCATTTTGATATGGATAATTATATTTTCATAGTTTTTTCTAATTTAATTATGCCAGCATTATGAAAGTATGTAACCATTGTAACCAAATCAGTGTCAGAAATCAGCTTTTACTACGGTTAGGACTCAAGACAGAAGAAACTGAAAAATCCAAACCAGGGAGAACAGTTTAAATTCTGAATCTTAATCCACTAAGATTGAGGTCTGCTTTTACGTAGAAAATTCTCAGAATCAAAGTCCACTTTGCATCTAAATGCCTTCCCTTGGCCTTATTGCTGACACATTAACTTGAGTAATCATAACACTCTGAGGGGCAGGACAGTCTGCCGCGTCTACTAAAGTTTTAGGCAGCTTGACCCTGATTACACAAAAATTTGGCAGAGGATGCAACCAAAGTCACATCTTCTGACCTCTGTGCTAGACCTGTAGTCTTTCAACACCTTTCTACTAACACCACCAGAAAGTCGTCAGGTGACTTTGAGATGCACTGCATTAAGACTGTTAAAGCTACTTGCTTGTGAAGCTCATTTATCTAAATCAAGGGATTACTTTAAGCATGACAAAGGGATAGGAGGTATGGGTTGTAGTTTTTACGTGTATTATTTTACTCTCATCCCTCCTATTATCTTGTCTTGTAACCTTGGTTAAGTCCATTAACCTCTTTATGGCTCTGTGTCATTTCCCATGTGTTGTCCTTTTAGATTTAGTCATTAAGAGCAGGCATGTATACACAGCACGTAGCACAACGGGGCCCTTAATGTTACTGCAGTAGAAATTGCAGATAACTGAAGTAACCTATCAACAGTCAATAAGCCAACACAGAGCTACCCAATGATCCATGCCATTTAATTTTCTATCTAGTTAATATTTTAATTATTTTACTCCTCCTTTTCTGCTTAGTGTTGTCACTGTGTGCATGGGAATATTCAAGTGCATTTCTGCATCAAGACACTGACTGCTCTAGCAAGGTCTGAACAGAGGGTATAGGTGGGCTAGGACTTGATTTGGACAAGAACATTCCCTAGAGAAAGGCTTCACATTTATGACAACTGATCTGTGTTTATTTTTGCTGGGCATTTGGCACCATACCTTTCAAAGAAGTTAAAAATCACCAGGGCTCTACTAGGTTCCCAAATGCAACTGTAGATCGTGCGGCCATTTGAAACAGCAAATGCAGCCCTTCTTTTTAGAAATGCCACTGCTCCATTCTGTCCTAAGTGGTTGTCTTCATCTCCTCTAGCAATGCATCAGAACGGAGATTTGTACTTTACATTTATAATGAGATCTTTTTGTGAAACAAAGGGCATTTTTCTTGCTTTTCTGAATTAATACATGCAATTTAATTAAAATTGAGAATTTGTGCTTTCTTAGATTTTTTGGTATTAATTTTCCAATTTTTAACCTTTTATGCTACTCTTTCTTGGTATTGATATTCATAACACAATGTTCTATTTAAACATAATTACTTCTTCCATGTGTTATCTTCTCTCTATATGTATGTCTTTAAAAGTATGAATAAAAATTCATAAAGGAAAAGCCAAACCAAATAACTAAAGGAATGACTCACCAGATTTGGTTTTCTTTCTATATATCTTTTATTAAGTAGTTTGTTTTTCTAAACTATTATTTACTGATACGTTTGCTCTCCGTTTGCTTGGATATGTGTTACCTCCTTTAAATAGTTCACAATTTTATCAAACTAATGAGGGAACTAATTCTATCTTACAGCATTGGATAAGGATAATGTACACCTTGTTCAAAAGAAGAGATTTGTCTCACTCTGCCAGCATCCTAACATGATAGTTCTGGTTTTATATTAATAATGCAAATCCCAAATTTATTTGCAGAGGAAGGCCCACTTAATGGACAGAGATCCAGAGTAAGCTTTTAAATCCAGTCATATCACCTCTTTTATGGTGGTTTTTATTGGTGGTTTTTATTTCTACAAAACTTTGTAAATCACTACTTGAAATTTCCAGTGTTTACAAGCATATTTGCACCTTTCAGTGTGAATTAGTATCTCCTCAGCCAAAGTAATCTCTTGCAATGGTGGTGTATAGGAGCAATTTGAGAATATAGCCTCAACTGTTTTATGTGCTTTTTCTGTCGCTCCTGAAGCTTCCCACCTAGAAATACTTAAACAACATGCAGTTAATGAATTTGATTCAGAGTAATATCATATCCAGATTAACTGATTGGTTATGTTTGAAACTGGTTATTTTTCTCAGTTTGCAGTCTAGAAGGTATGCTGGAAAACATCTAGCAACTTTTGAATGGTTAAAAGTATTTCAGTTTTCAAATCCTTGTTTCTTGTATCTGACACATTCATGTTTTGACGAGCAGGTTCACTTGGACAGTCCATATACCCACAGTTAGACAGTGACTGAGGCCACAAAATTAGTATGGAAGACAGGAGCAACGTGGTCCATTTTCATCTTATGCAAATTGTTCTTGTCACAAGAGTATTTCCCTGTTCTGGCTTTTCCCTAAAGCAAGAGTTCTGTAACTTTTTAGAAGTTCTGACCTCTATTTTTTTTCCAAAGATAGGTCTGGATGCCAATAGAAAATACTGAAGGCAAGTGACAATAAGGTTGAGCTGACAATATGATCAAACCAAAAAAAGAAACTCATCCTGTAGGTCTGAAAGAAAAAGCTGTGGATCATTCCTAGCTCCATTCACAGTAAGTTGAGAGCTCCTCTTCCAAGAGGAAACACCACAATTCACCTTTACATCACATTACAGGCAAGTCAGGAATGTTGTTTTGATAGCTCCTTTTCTTTATTCCAGCTCAGTTTCATTTCCAAAGACAAAAGGAATATTACGTTCTGGTTTTGTCCTTCTCTATCTAGAGCCCTTAGGTTTCCTGAGGCCCACTGGCAATGGTCCTCTGTGCAGTGCTCCCAAACACTTGGGGTGAGCTGTTGTGGCTGCAGGGCATGTACCAAGACAGCTCCTTGTCCCCCTAAAAGCCCTGCAGCTTGCTTCTAGGACTTTGGTCTTCTACTGCAGCGTGTGTTAAATTTTAGCAAACAAACAGAAGATCTTCAGGCTGCTTACTGTTTTAATATTTCATCATTTTTCCCCCTCATAAATATAGACGTAGTCTAAGCATGGAGAAAATAGAAAAATCATCAGGTATAATATTCTGCCCAAGTCAGTGTAACTGCTTTATGACACCTGAGCTTCCTTTGTAACATTTATTACATTATGGTACTATGCAGCATGACATTAAAGTGAATTCTGGTCTCTGGCTGCAGTTCATCCAGCTTTTTCACAGGAATTTTTTTTGTACTTTCTAGCCTAAATTGAAATATAACAAAGAGCTTTTAGGGTATCATACTACTAATAAAAGACGTAGTAGTTTCATGAAAAATGATCTACTCTCACGAAAAATGATCTACTCTCCTGTCAGCACGTTATAGTTTGTATGGAAAAACAAAAGCAAACCTGAAGGATTGACTGGGCTTTTAAGACCTTCCACTTCATGACTGAGCACTATACGCAAACATCGCGATCTCAGTAGTGCTGGGTACACAACCTGGCTATTGGCATGGTAGTGTTTTTATACCTAATGCCAATGGTTTTTCATAATGGAGTGTAGTTGAAGTATTAATAATGGCTGATGGTTCCTTTTTTAATTACGATTTCAAAGTGACAACCAGCTTGCAACTAATGTAATGTATTTAACGCTAAGTTTTGAATCATTCCACTTTATTAATAAAAATCTCATGTGATACTCTATCTGCATAATATGTCAATACCTTAGAAACCCAACTTAATTTGTATAAAGGTTGTCAAGAGACATTAAACACAATTTTTTTTTCTGCATCCCTCTCTAAACCAGCATTAGCACAGTTTCAGCTTTTTACTAGTTGTCTTGATTCTCCTCAGTATCCAAAATTAATTTAGTATGTTTTGATAATCTACTATATTTAACATATATGGGCCAGTGAGATTCTCTGGCAATGGTTTTAGATCTCCTGTATGAAAGCTGTCCCACTAACTTGCTGATAGTTTTTTTCATCATACTCCTATAAGGCAATGCCCAGTTGGTTCAAAATCCAGTATCAAAATACTTGCTGGGTCATTCTGCATTTTCATCATTATTATGGTAACTGTTTTAAATCTTTGTATCAGTTTTAGGATTCCCTTCATTTCTTATGTACTTCAAAATTTTCTGCCATTCTTATCAAATCTGCCAGCCCTTGATTTATGTTCTTTGCTTTCTATTGCTAGTTTCCTTAATATCCTACCTATAGGTTTATATTTATTACTATTTATCTATTTTACCCATATTTGCTGTAATAATTATCTTTTTGCATTGCCAAAATAACTGCATTCAGTTTTGTTTTGAAACATTGTTTTGCTTTTTTGTCAGTTTTTAGAGAGTTGTGTTTTGCGATTATTGGTTGCTAGTTTTGAGCATCTAGGAAAATGAACTTAAGCGGTTCCCAATTATAATTCATGATTTTCCATTTAAATTGAGCAGCTACTAAGCTGTTCTCAATTATTTATTGTTTTCCTGCTTAGCTTTTTCTCCCAAACCATTTGGTTCATGATTATTTTCAGCTTTATGGAATTAACCATTTTAAAGAAAAATGCATACATAATAAACCTGGAATTTTGTTTTCTTATAGCAAAGCACATTAGGTTATACTCAGTGGCAACAAAGTTACCATCGATTCTTTTGCTTTTTTACTTGTGAAGACCATGGCGATAGCCATCTCTGAAAATGATCTGGTTTAAAGACTTACTGGTTGGTGGTTGTTGTTTTTTCCCTCTGTTTACAAGCTAGATTATTTCCCATTCCTAGTTCAGATATCTAAATCACAGGAACATGCAAATTGCCCTAACTCATGAGCAGTGATCTTTTCCAGAAGGATCTGAATGTAGCTTAAGTTGAGAAAGAGAAAGAGAAAGCAAATGAAGGAAGGAGGTGGTAACCTTTTATATCAGATGTGAGTTCCTCAGAACAGTAACCTGCAACCACAGCCCAACACAGGTGTTTGAGGTAGAAGACTTTCACCTATAATTTCCAAAGTTCCATTTTATTTCCAGCAGCGGGGTATCTGCAGAGTTTGACCCCTCAGCTTTAACTTTCCCATGATTATATGATTGCTTCTGCACATGTCACAGTGTGGATGTATCCCTTCATCGTGTCCCTGGAGGTCTTGACACTGCATAGCAGATGTCAACATCTTATGTATGTATCCAGGAGCATTCCAGATCTTTTGTTGCCATCATGTAGGGTCAGTTAGCCAAATAGAACCATTTTTTTTTTTTTAAACAGCTTTCCCGTGGAAAAAGATAATGCAATCACACGGTGTTGTGTAAGCTTCTGACTGTCTTCTTCCTCTCTCGACTCTTTCCAAATAGATTTGGCATATAAATGGCAGTCTCAAAAACAATTGGTTTTCTATAATTTGGGCTCACATGAGCGAGGAAAACAGTTTCCCAGGTAGAAAAAGGAGACTAGGAGTGCCTAGTCTGTAGGAAAGGCTTATTAGATGACAAAGAATCCTCATGGGAGAGCTATTTTAAATGGTGAGCTGTGAAAAAGTTTCAGCTATAGCTGATGTCATCTCAGATGACATCAATCATTCGCAAGAGGAAGATCACTAAGAGACCAGGCTTCATTAGTTATTATACTCACAGAATTACTTGACATAGAATATTATTATTCCTCCCCGTTGTTCCTCAGTCCCCTCTAAAGAGTTATTTTAACATTACTTTGCCAATGATATTCTTCCCACTAAGTTTCAGTGGTGTCAGCCAGGTTACATTTTTGTTCATAAAGGGGCAATTCCAATGGCACTTCTTTATTTCTCAGGCACCTCGCAGGGAGGCCTTCTTTCGACACTCAAGTGTCCTGAATATATTCTGTTCTTAAGATCTCAACTAGACCTAAATTAATGCTCCTTTTGCTCCTTCCTGCGCCTCTCCCCCCCCCCCCCCTTCATAATTTTTTTAGAGAAGTTTCTGACTTCAGTGAATCCACTACCTTTCCACTGAGTACCTGTCCTTACAAGTCTCGCTGACTGCTGTGTCACCATGATCTGAGAGTCCAGATGTTTTTAGGATGTGCTGGTACTGTGCATGTGTTTGATATATTTCCATCTCTTCCATAGTGAGGATGTGAAATGTTTATTGGCCCCAACTCTTTCTCAGAACCTATAGTAATAAGTAAAATATTTTTACTTTGCTGGGTATTTTTACATTTATAGGTAAGAGTCTTATTTAAGTCGAAAATAGGAGGTGTTGGGAAGTTTAGGGGTCCTTTTTGGAAAGCATCATGTAAATCCCTTTTGAGTTAAATTCAGTGAAGAGTCACGCTGGGTTAGCACAGAAACCAGGACAAGTATAACTGTGTTAGTACAGCTCTGTCTGGGTTAAGTAGCTTTACTGAACAGCAGGGCATAGGAAGCTGATCAGAGGACTGTGCTAATTCAGTTAAATCCTTTTCCATTTTGGAAATGTCACATTTTGAGCTAGTATATTTCTGTGTAGTGCTTTATTTTGTCATGCAAACATACCCTGATAAATCTTTCAATTCTAAGGTCAGCGACCCATTCACAGATGGAACTACTTTTTCTTTTTTTCCTCAGCTAAAACATCCAGATAGCATTGTACAGAATAAAATACAAAGTGATGAACCCAGAGCCAATGGCTCTACTTTTAGCTGATGCCTGTTGTGTATTTATATGTGTGAAGGTATAATGCAATGACAGGCTTTTAGAGACTTCTAATCTACATATTTCTTACCCCAGAAATATATGAATAGGAGCCTGACTTCATTATCTGAATCCATAAAGTATGTATCTTTATCCTATGCTTTTAAGCCTACTTTCATTTTTGTTCCTTTGCAGTTTGTTAATTTTTTTTGAGAGTTGTATGCATAAATCTCAGAGCAGAACGGTGTTTTTTATTTTCACCTGGACTATTTCCTCCTCTGTATTCTCGAACAAGTGCATATGTAGCAGGAGGACATAGATATCTACATAGATCGAGATAATCCATGGTTATGAGAGCTATTCTGAATGTTTCTCAAATTTTTTTTCTTTTCCTGTAATGTCTCCTGTATAATCCTTTTTTGTACGCTTGGGAAATTTCTGAAGCCCTTGTGTTTTTTCCCACAATATTAGAGATCTTCCAATGAGCAGGGTGTTCATTTCAAGGGAGACATGGGTCTTATTACAGCTTCTGCTCAAATCCCAAATTCAAGTGTATGATCATGTCAAGGATTTCTGTTGGTTCTCTGCGTATGTGTGCTTAATATTACAGCAGCTGAAAATCAGATTCTTTAAATTTTCACATTTTGAAGCCCACATAAGCAACAAAATTTTGATTGTTTAATTAAGTAGGATGTTCACTATGATAAACTGACTATTCCAAATTCTTAATACCATAGCAAGTTTTTAGAAAACTTCTGATTTGGTGTGAATAGAGTCAAACAGAGGAAACCTACTTTCTTTAACAAATTTCAGGTTGGAGGGCCTTTAAGAACTAATTAACTAAACTAATTGATATTGGTTCACTGGAGCAGATGACAATAACAGTTGTGTGTGTTGTACTCCTGCCATTCTTATTCCTGCAGTGCCAGAGCTTGTGGTTTGATTTTTTTGTTTGTTGGTTGGTTTTTTTTGGGTTTTGGGTTTGGTTTTGGGGTTGTTTTTTTTAATGATAGAGATAATATAATGAAAACAAGTTTTCTAAACCTCAAACCACTGTCTGCTTACTTTACAGCATGCCACTACCAAGCTTGCAGAAACTATGGAAAGCCTGTCTGCTTTTCTTTCCACCAACTTAAGCAGCACAGATTTAACTGCGAATGATTCTGGGGGTGGTTTGATAAGGACACAGCAGCTATTACTAAGTGGTGCTTCTGCAGAATTGATTCTTGAAGATTTGGAAGATGTTTAAAAAAATTATACTGTAACAATTCTGCAGACATGGAGAGACAGATCTAATGACTAACACACAAGATAATACTTCGAGAGTGTTAAAGAGAGGAAAGTGTTGAACGTGATTACCTTGTAAAGCAAGATCTGTCCAATGCATTCCCTGGGGATTGTGCAGGGATGCACTTCCTTAGGAAGCTGCTAGAGTTTGAATGACAAATGACCAAAGCCACTATTCTTAAATGTACGCTTACATATCAATATGAAAACCAGCACACAAACTGTTATAGTCAGAGAAGTAAAGCATCACACATTTCCTTTTACACCTTTCCTTTTTACCTCAACTTTATCCATAAGCTTGTTTAAAGTCTCTGGCTTTCTCTTGTGACATCTGTATCTTCTGGATGTCTGGAATGGCTTTTGTTATTGGATGTCTAGATTCCTTCCTTTCTTTCCCTTTTCCTGTCTTACTTTTATCCTTTCTTCCTATTATTTAGCAACTGTATTTTTTCCCCCTCCATTGTCTCTCCCTTTATACTTTGCTTTTTGAGCTCTTGGCTACAAATACAAGATTCAAAGGGCAAAACTATTAAAAGAAATGGCAGTAGCTTTATGACTCTCCCAGGAAAGAAGAGAGAGCTGTTTCCCCTCCTCCCACTCCAGTGATTTGCACAAATATACTTTCTACTTCCCCTGACTGAAGGAGCTAGCGGTGTCAGAAAAATTCTAGGAATGTATCCCATGCAACTTGAGAACAGCAGAAGCCCTTAATTCCTTCAAAAGATTGCCCGTTAAATAAACAAACAAACAAACGCCTTTGGTTAAGACAACTGCCTTTTCTGCTTGCTATTCCTGTATTTTGGCTTCATGTAGTTGACAGGAGCCTAGAGGTAGTTTCCAGCAGAGGAAAGCCTTGCCTTTAGTCTTTCCAAGATGCCCCCAGCAAAGGTACCTACCTTGCAGAAATAATTTTCTTTTGTTGTGTTTTCCCTGTATTTACTGGTGCTCAGGGCTAAAGCCTTGGGCCGTCCTTTACACTTTCAGTTTTTTACTTTTTTAATACCTCCCAGAAATTCAGTTTCTTCTGTTGTTTCCTGTTGGGCCTTCAATGACTTGAGCATTGAAACTGCAACTAAGTTTCAGAGACTCTTCAAAGCGATGGCCACTTTTTCTTGCGAGGTGGTTTACAAAATTGCCAATCAAAAATAATCTCAATTAAAACTGTTTGATTTCAGAATTCACTTTAAAAAAAAAGTATGATTATACACGTGGAGCAGAAGAAAAAAAATATTATAGGGGCATTATCCACTGCTAACTATGACCTTGTAATGCTTCACCCTAAACTGGCCATGTTATGATTTATTCATATTGTAAACACAATAATTTTCATTATTGAAATGAAGTTTCAGTTCCAGCCTGGCTTTATATTTTGCTGGGGTCTCTAAAAAGCCTCGGCATTGTCATTCTTGTATACCCGATCATCTGTGCTTTCTTATTGCATGCCTACAAACCTATACAATTGCGACACTATGAATATACTTTGAATTCCATTTACAGAGTTGAATCCTAAGCATTTCCCTTGAGCAGAGGTAATATTTGCCCTAGATGCTCTTGCCAGACATTTTACAGAAACAAGAACACATTGCAAAAATCAGAGTTAGTTTTAATTTTGAAAACAACTTGCTATACAGATCCAATATAGTAGAGTATTTAAACACAGCCCCAAACTGAATGTTTCATGAGCCCCTGGCCTCCTTACTGATACTGAAAGTCTGTGTTGCAATAAGGTTCTGCACCTTGTTACATGGCAGGTATATCAAAAGCAGTCTTACTGCTCACTATTTTATAGCAATCACTTTTTTAAATTGATAAATCTTATGCAGAAAGAGGAAAAAATAGTCAACATTCCAGTAATTGTTGTTTCTCACTGCAGCAGGGGATTTACAAATACTGCCAACAATGTTGAAAGTGAAATTGTTACTAGATGCTCTGCGCTCTAGCAAGCTCTTGCCTAAAGTCTATACACCAGAAGGTCACAATAATGCTTGATGAATGTAATGGAGCTTCAATTGTAAAAGTCTGTTGCCAGAATCAGAGACAGAGGAATTCGTCAAAGAGATGTACTAAAAATGCAATCTAGCCTATAAATTGTTGTTCTTAAAGAGGCAGAGATAACCCAATACTGTTGTCCAGACTATTCTGGCTAACAAAAGTAGTTTGGTTTTGAAGCAGTTTATTAATTAAGTCAGCCATAATGCAGGGGAAAAAATGAGGTGCTTTCTACAGGAAATTAAAGTAGCAACATAAAGAAGTTATGAATACTCTATTTATTTCCAATTAATGGAATCTAATTTGAAAGATCGAATGAGCTTCTAATGCATGATCCTTATACCCTGGTACGTTGTCTGGAAAAAGTACTCATTTTAATTACTGGTAAAAAGTATTGAAAGTTTTCCAGTGTCACAACCCCCATAAATTTAGGACCCTCTTCAGAAAACAACAAGGATTGCATTACTTGTTTTACAAGACTATAGTGGATATTTTTAGTAATATTTATGATAAAATCATATACTTAGCTTTTCAATGTCCTGCTAATATCTATAACAGTTTTAAAACTACTCCTATCATAGCTGTGTTATTCAATTAGAAAGTGTTACTTTTAAATCTTCCTCTCCACCAACTTTTGCAAGTCCTATCTAATTTTCCTATCACTTTCTGATACAGGAAAGTTCCTGGGCCTAATACAATAATCTAAATTAATCCTCTAGGAAAAGGTGATATTAATTAACTAGTTGCATCTCCCTGTTATACAATTAACTCTGTGACTAAAAGGAGACACTTTTTTTAAAGTCCCGTACACACTGCCAGCCCCTAGGGGACATGGCAGAGTAATTCAAACTGCACTTTCAAGTCCCTGGAGCTGGGACTTACCTTCATTTCTATGTTATCCTTCGTTGGCACAACGATCAAACATCCCCAAAATTGCTGCCAAGCCTGAGCTTTCCATATGGCATAACATGGCATTACCAACCGTGCCAGCAAGAGAGCTCTAATGGGTCCTGACGCACAACATCCCAATTAAGTGTCACAATGAAAGCAGCAATTTTAGCTTGTTTAATGACAGACTTCATGGAAGCAAGTGTTGGCTTCAAAGGATCTTTTAATAAATGTGAAGTATGAGAGGAGAAAAAGCTAAAAAGTAGTTATTTTTTTACAGATTATTAAATTAGAGAATTGTTAGCTTAAAGATGAAGATTTTAGAAACAGAAGTGAGTCTTTCCAAAGAGACCCCGTGGTGTCACACACACAATATACACACACGCATGTACCCACACTGCTTGTGTGCACGCTTGTCTAATATACATGCTTTATTTGTTTTTAGAAACCATAAATAAAGAAAAAAATATTATATTTTTTACTTATAGCTCATTGCCCTGAAGAGCATCACAAAACCCTTCAGATGAGGTGGGGTTTTATTACGCAGCAGAGGGGAATGGCAAATAAGCTGTGAAAGTAAAAAGTGTCTGAAAAATCAAGCACAATTTTATTCCGAAACTGAAATTCTTGCTATCTGCTCAGAACTAAGACCTACTTATTCTTCTGTACAGACAAGTCTACCGTGCACAGTAGTTCCCTTCTTACAATCTGCATTTGCAATTAACTGCAGGATTGACATAATGTGGTAGCACATACAATTATTTTTTTTTAATTGAAGTACTTTTTGGTAGTGATTTTTTGTATGCACATACACGTTCCTAAGAGATAGCTCTGTTCTTTTCTCCATGAAAGCATTCCTTAATTACTTCATACAGCTGAATAACAGATGCATAGCAACAATAGATCAAGAAAAAAACATTAAAGATATTTTCTATAAAATAGTGACTTTCTAATGGGCGGTACTGGAGAGATTAGAGAACATGGCAGTATTAAAAGTGCATAATTTACAGGCCAGTACATCAGCGAGTAAATCTGTGGCTAAGTGCAATATGGTAAGATGTGTCAATCTGTTTTAGCAGCCACCTTTCCGTTCTGACCTCACACTGGATACATAATGCATACAACAAAATACATCTCTACTTCAACAGAGAATCTGGGGGGGAGATTTGTTGGCTTTCTTGTTCGTTAGAAAGAGCTGAGGAATACCAAGGCAAACCAGCAACACAAATAGGAAAGGCAGGAAGAAATTTGTAGTAACGAGATGGTGATTACTAGAAGAATGTCTTACTGTGGGAAAACACTTTTTTATTTTCTCAGCATAACGCTCATTTCAGTAGCTCAGTGGCTGGTGACATGATAAAATGGTATTTTTTTTTTCACCACTGTTCATCTAAACAGCTAAAGACATAAATGAATTCAATATTAACTAAGCTCCATAACACCCCTGTGGAAGTTATTGATAAAATGTGCATATGCTTGCAGTGAAGCACCATGGGTCAAACCTAAATGTTTAAAAATACATGTGTACAAACTATTGCTATGAGAACACCAGAAAAATTTAAATGAACTCTATATAGTTCATCACAGAGTCAAGCTGCAGTTTTAGAGACTGAAAAGCATCCTGGATCCTGGAGAAGGGGTGATTAAGCTCCACAGCTGTAGCAGGTGTGTGCTTAGGAGGGAGAAGTAAAAGAGAAGGACCAGGATCAGTTCAGAAGAATACTTCTAGCTCTGTCCTTAGAAGGGCTTTTGTTGTGATTAAAAGCTACCTGAAAACTATCTGTGAGATGTATTGCCCAAGAAAAGGTAAATATGGTGTGGGTGTTTTATGGGATGAGGGTCCTTTGTTGTTTGTAATCTTGGTTTGCATGGTGTCAAAAAGTTAAAGGATTATTATTTATTTAAATTAACCTTAAGTTGGGACCTGTACTAGTTTAGTCCTTAGCTGCAAATTAGTAGCATTTTTTGCCCTTATGCTACAGCATAGAAATGCATTTCCTTTCTGCCTGTTTTATAGTTTGGATTGTAGTAAAGCATCTTATGGGGAGTAAGCAGTAGGTAAATGTTGGGAGGTCATGTGATTTATTCGGAGATAAAACTTCTGAAAATGGGAAAACCTCACTAAACTGCATGCAGGGAACAGTTTACCAATTTGAAATGTTGATATAATGCTTATGCTCAAGTCAGTTTACAGTCCCTAGCTGTTCTTCAGCGGCCTAAACTAGCGGTGGCCAGCACAAGGGGAAATCTTCATCCCCACCATTCCTGATGAGTTATATCACAGGTCCTCTGATGTCAGGTTGTGGTCTGGGAAGGGTTATAGTAATACATGGTGCTGCTGCTGGTTACATACCAGTAGAATTATTTTTTTTTTCTTGGTTGTTGATAGACTTTAGAGCTTGTCTTGGAGGTTTGCTGTTATCCTGCCTGGTGTAAAATGTAAAGATTTAAAAGATACTTTACAATTCCTCCTCTCTTTGGATTCTTCATGTGTTCTGTGGCAATAGATGATGCTTTTCACATCTGTATTTCAGCAGTGTTAAAAAAATCAGGATGTTATGGTGTTTGACAGAAACATATGCTGTTCAACTGTTTTGCCCTTTCCTATCCTGAAATTAGCAGCGTTGACATGAAGAAAAAGAGACTCTTGCTTTTTAAAAAGCTGTTGCTATTCTAAAGAAGTGTTTAAAGGCTGACCTTTCATGAATGTCTACACTTAAAATGACTTATCAATTGTAAAGCATGTGTTTGATGGAGTTATAAAGGAAATATTGACATAACAATGATAATAAAAATGACATCAAAATGCTAATAATGATAGACACACAGAAGTGCTGTCCTGGTGCCTCACTGGCTAAAATTACTTCATCAGCATGCCAGGGTCATCACACAGAACTAAGCCTGATAAGCGATAATGCCACTAGCTAAAGCATTTCCACTAAACATTAGAAGCTATGGATGTGGCTTTCTCCGCCAACAGTGCTCCTGCAACTCAGAGTATTTGGGAGGGAGAGAAAATCTCTCTCAACAAAGGATTTCTCATTGAAGTATTCTACAGGAAAAACTGTAACTGTTGGGGGAAACTTCTTCCTCTAAGTTTTTACAATGTCCAGGGCTACTGTAGGAACTTGCTGCGTCGGTTTGCAATGGCAGCACATAGATATGAAACACTTGCACTGACTTTAAGAAAGACTGAAAGAAGAAAAATAATGTGTAGACAGGCTTTTCCTGGGACAATCACGCTAGCTGTCAATTAGATAAATTGTTTTGATGGTATGTTTTTACTTCATGTTTTTAACTTCAGCACCTGTTTTCTACTTATGTACCTTTGGGCTATCCAGAAATTTTCCTCAGTTGCCTTGAGGATTTTACTCCATATATCTCTATTACTCTCGCTGATGTTTACATGGTTTATGTTTCCTTTGCTTAAGAAAGGAATCAGACAACTTAGCTTAATAGAGTAAATGCGTTATCATAGAATAATATACTAGTCAACATAAAATATATTTCTCAGCACCGGTATGGATGGAGAAGGCAGGATATGAAATAAATATTTTACAGCAAAGAATTTGTGTATACTGCCTGTGTAAGCTTCAGGGATTTCATTCTACAAGTGCACTAATAGATTTGTTTTGTGGCGCACGCACCACTCAAACTTGTAATCAATATAAGCAGAGTGGTGTGGCATTGTTGCATGTATTGGATTGAGTCATTCCAGGCAATCAGATTTACGTTCATAAAAGTTCTTGTTCTGTGATATAATGTCTGAAGTTAATGTAAAACACAAAGGACTGCATAGCCCTTTGAAACTGAGTGATCCCTCACATTTCAGCCAGCTATACGTGATGTTTTCAGCAAGAGCTCTTATTCCAAGTATATGAATTGGAAGCCTGAGAGCCTCAAGGCACTGAGCAGTACAAGAGCCACTAGTGGATTTGCATATCCATCTCCATTACCAGGGAGCCAAGGGCTAGAATCTGTCACACAGAGGAAGGTGTGGAGTCATATTCCTGCTAAATAGTTTCCTCAAAGAGCAAGTAATCTTTGATAACTGGTTGCATAATTCTCAGTTATGACATTAAATGTCCAGAGTAGTCCACAACTGTAGTCTCGCTTCTTGGAATACCCAGTTCTAAATAGGAATGTGAGCTAAGGGGTTTACACACTTTGTGGTAAAGCAGAGTATGATTCGAGCGTAGTCTCTGGGTGAATTAACTCACCATTTCAGCAGAGCAGGTGGAGATATTTTTGCTTGTCTGAGGGTGAGAAACCCCATATCACCATCATCTTGTCTCATAAGAAAGGCTAGGGAACAGAGCTTGCTGCTGCAGAGGCTCCAAGGGAAGCTGCTTTTGCAAAAGGATTCCTGCAACCTCACAGAAATCTTTGCCCCATTCACCTCGGCAAGCAATGCTGATTTTCCAGGGCTACACATTGCTTTCTTGCTCATTTTTTCATCCATGCTAGGAAGCTAGCTACTAACTTACTTAGAGATCATCATGACGTCTCGCAGTGGTGCTTCAAAAGTGTCCACAACCACACCAGTCTCCCCAACAGCTTATATTACCATACATATATACCCCATGGGATTTGGGATTTCTTACTGGGGCAGCTAGATCCTGTAGTTACCACCCCTGGCAGATAGAATGAAGCTGAGTGGATAAGACTTGTCTTCCCTGCCCCCACCCCCACCCCGCCCCCTTTCCTTTCCTTTCCTTTCCTTTCCTTTCCTTTCCTTTCCTTTCCTTTCCTTTCCTTTCCTTTCCTTTCCTTTCCTTTCCTTTCCTTTTCCTTTCCTTTTCCTTTCCTTTCCTTTCCTTTCCTTTCCTTTCCTTTCCTTTCCTTTTCCTTTCCTTTCCTTTCCTTTCCTTTCCTTTCCTTCCTTTTCCTTTCCTTTCCTTTCCTTTCCTTTCCTTTCCTTTCCTTTTCCTTTCCTTTCCTTTCCTTTCCTTTCCTTTCCTTTCCTTTCCTTTCCTTTCCTTTCCTTTCCTTTCCTTTCCTTTCCTTTCCTTTCCTTTCCTTTCCCTTTCCTTTTCCTTTCCTTTCCTTTCCTTTTCCTTTCCTTTCCTTTCCTCTTTTGTTGTACTATACTGGCTTGCATTTGTGGAATAGGCACATCTTAGGAGGGTGAGATTGATGACTATAAAGCACTAAAAATGTTCGCTAGAAGATTTATAGGACAGTTTGTCAATTATATGAAGTTAAACAATATAACCCACTGAGTGCAGTTGAAAGCAACACAGTTTCTGGCACAAAAAAAGAGATGGTGTGAAAAAAAAGATCTTGTGTCTTGCTCTCCCAGGATTCAAAATGGCCTTTACATCTGTTGTCTGCAGAAGTTCTGTTATGTGTTGCTGGCCTTTGCAGCCGAGAAGATGCTCTGCATCTGCTCTGAAAGGCTAGATCCCTTCTGAAAACATTAACCCAGCTTTGACAGATGCGGCTCATCCTGAAGAATACCAGCTTTCAGCTTCTATGCAACTTCCAAATAATGTATAGAAGTATGTCCCATAGATGGGACATTCAATAGCTTAGGAGGACATACATCACTGTCCCAACAATATACATATGTTACCATGGACAGCAGTGGCGAGCATGCTGGAGGTTCCTGCAGTGGATTTTCGTTTAAGCTTTCTTTTTTTTCCTCCTCTGACTAACCTGCTTCACTCATATTAGCTGAGATGTATTTTCTGACACCCGCTCCGAGATGAATGATTCTCGTCCACTAAATTTCATTTGAAATCTTGATCAGTGCTGTCTTTTCAAGTGCATACACAGCCAATATATAACATGGATGATATTCTGGTTTTGCTTTACTGCAAAGTTATGCACCAGGAAATCCACTAAATGAAAGCAAAGTAGTATTAGACAGCTTGATCATAAAGTTCTGATTACTTCAAATTATTATAGGGCAGTGACATCACCTTAGAAAAATCGTTGTTAAAGACATTAATTGCTATAAAGATTTCATATGCTTCATATCTTATGGGGCCTCTGTTGTACGGGCACAGTACTGAACAGTTTCTTGTTCAGAGAGGCTGTTTTTTCTTAAGAGATGAAATGTGAAAGATGAAAAAGATTTAGTATCATATTTGTTCCAATCAAACTGATGAGTTTTGATACTTACAAAATTTTTGCTACAAAGAGAAAAGATAAATGAGGAATGCTAAGCAGGACTGGAAAAGGGGGGAAACTTCAAGGGGACGTAATGTGGCAGAAAGAGGAAAGAGAAAGAATGGGATCCACTGGAGCGGGGGAGGGAGTGGTGCTGAGATGAAACAGTTATCAAAAGGGTGGCTTAGATCAGATGCAATCGTGACCATACACATTCCTAATTCCTAAATCTCAATTGGAGAACCATCGTTAAAACAACTTCTTTAACATAAGAGGATTTTTTCTAAAGAATGTGAACACAATTGGCAAATAATTTGAATTGACTCAAAACAGTGTTGCAGCTGGTTTGTGTAAAAGTGAACTTGGATTTTATATAAAGATAATTCTAAAGACAAGGGTTGAGTAAAAGTAGAATTACCCCACAATATCAAACACCGTCCAGATCCAAGTGTTTTGCAGGGTTTGGTAAATGGCTTCATGACAAAACCGCGAACTGACTGCAGAATTCATGAGTCCATATGGATTCACGTAAACCAGCACTTTCTACTTTTCTTTAACATATACTATTTATTGGATGAAATGTGGCTTCACTCACTAAGTTTCAACTCTACTTGAGAAAACCCCTGTGCCTCTTCTATTTGTGCAGTACATATTTAGAACGTGAGTACTAAAAGCTGTGTGGTTATTTAACAACTAACTTTTAGCATTTCATCCTTGGTATCTTGTGGTGGGTGCTAAGAAACTTAGTAGTGCACAGGTCACCTCATAGGACAATTTTTGTCTGAAATGTGTACTTCCGCAAAGGGGATGAGACTCACATGAGGAAGCACCGCAAACCTTAGGATTTCCAAACAAATGTCTGAAGTGTTAATTAAGAAGTCTTGTTAAAATGGTCTGGTGTGAAGAGAGACCTCATCTACCTGTATTTGCTCTGGGTTGTAACAGCAGTAGTGCTGGGAAAACCCCATCCTTTTCACTCAAGGTACAATTCTTTTCTTTTGTGGCTAATAGTGCTTTTAAATGCCTTCAGCTCCCCAATCCAAGTGACCGTAAACCTATTTATATACAAGAAAAGCATTCATACAGGGATGCTTCCCTATCTTTGCAAATTGCTCCCACCAGTATATACTGGATTTGGAGTTAAAACTGATGAACCATTTACTTTAGAGAAATTTAAACCACTGGGTTCAGAGAACCTACTATCTTCCTCAGAGCTTGCATAACTTAACTGATAAGGAGAACTGCGTTTTTTATCACAGAATTGTGTGTCTGCAAGAGGATAGCTGCTCTGACAAATTTTACCGCTGTGTCCATGTAAGCCATTCCCAGGTGCATTTCGGGTCTTGGAGGTGCACTATACCAAATGCTCCAAAGGTCTGATGAGTTAGAGTGTGTATAAATTACGCGGTACGCTGCAGGATCAAATGAAACGAGTATTAGTGAACATGCAAGTAACAATGTGAGTGGAATAATTAGATTAGTTTCTTTTTACTGCAAACAGTAGTCTTCTAGGCTGCTTGCAACTGCAATGGCAAGGTTATCTCATGCTGTCTCTTGATTAGGTAAACGTTTGTTTACCTAAAAAAAAAAAAAAAGCTTCAGATACTGAGAAAAATGAGAAAGGCTTCGCTTACAAAAAGAGAAACCCAAATTAAGAGGGAATTCTGTGACTGTTATGAAAGTTATCTTAAGCAACACGGCAGAAAGGCATTAGTCTAGAAGAAATAATTGTTTGGGCCATTATAATCAGCAGCACTCTCTCCTACCCCTCGCCCAGCTTTAAATCTAGCCGTTTATCTCGATTATTGGCCAACACAGAAGTGACTAGACCTAAACCCAAGCCCATTAACCTCTCCTGCATTGTGTCCTCCCAGAGCCCACGCCTCCTCAGACCCCACAATATCCCTGGGAAAACGGCCCTCCCAGTGCTTTGGCACCCCCTCATTCAGCAGCTGGAGGCATTTCTCTCCCCCCCCCGTTCCCCGGGAGTCGGGATTCACTGGCCACCCTGAGGGAGGTGGCCTGCTCGGCTGCTGCAGCAACGGTCACTGTGGGCCTGAGGGGAGGTGAGGGGCGGCGGGGCGGGAGTGGCGGGAACCTCTGCCCCAGGGACCCGCCATCTTGTAGCTGACATGGCGGCTGGCTGCTCCTCACCTTGGCGTGTTAGTGCAACAGAGCCTGCAAAAGGTAAATATTTCATACTTAAACCACACAAACCACACATTTCTTTTTTTTTTTATTTTTTTTATTATTCATCCAGGGCTGAAAAACGTCACAGCACATGACACATGACACATTTGGTGGTTTTTTTTTTTTCTTTTTGAAGACAGAAAGTGTAACAACAGTGTTAATCCTCTGGGGACTTTTTAAATTTAAAATGCCAAATATAAAAATTAATGAGGTGTGAGGAGACGCAGGCTTTTGCATCTGTCTATCAACAACTTAAATATGGGAAAAGAAAATAATCTACTTGAATAGCATCTGATTGTGTCCTTTATTTTGATTCCTATCTTGGTTCTGAGAGGCACTTGGTGCATAGAAAAAGAGAGCACTTAATATCTGGCAAGACCAGCCCATGTGTCGCAGTCTTTCAAAGAGTATTGATTTTCAAGGACAAAATCAAAACGAAACGTTGCTGCTAATGTTTCCTTCAAAGTTCCAGCTGATGACAGCTGTGGCAGGGCAGGGCCAGCGGCACTACTGGTACCAGCCCCTGAGCTGCTCCCCTGCTCCTGCTCGCGTGCCTCCCTTAAATCTGGCTTGGTTTGCTACTATCGAGGGATGATAAATCCAAATCATTTTTTTTTGGTCTGACCTGTAAAAGGTCTTTGTCTATATTTTATCAGTTTCTACCCAAAAGGTGAAATCCTGTAGGCCTAAATTTTCTTTTTGGCAATACTATTTTCCTTTGAATATTTGTGGTTAAAATGCAATGAAGAGCATTCCAGTTTTTCATTCTTTGCCCTCTGGAGCTTTGTAATACTCCCGAACAATGTTGATGCCACGGGTTTGGGGTTTCTTTTTAATTCTGTGTTAACACGTGAAGCACATCATTCATCTTTATATTGCACCCAACCCCTCAATTTTAATTAACTTCTTTAAGGACTTCATTCTGTACACATCGACGTTAATTAAGGAGCTCTATTGGCTTTAGCTATCACTCACTGCATTTGCTCGGGGCTAGATTCACCCAGGGGAGAGTTACAGAATTAGCCACTGAAATATCTTAAGCTAAGCAGGTGAGTCTGAACTTCTACCTGCCTTAGAAACACAGCTGCTTGTGTCAGGACCGCCAGGAGGGCTCCACCTGGCGAGTACCTGAAGCCTGTTTCACTGAGAAGCATCTTCTAAGGGGCTAGTGGTGACCAGAAAGGCTGCCTGGCAAGTTCAGGACTGTGCTTTATCAGCCCCCACAGGTGGAAGGGTTTAGTTTGAGGACGCTACCACATATATTTGCTGAATGTCCCCTAGCTTGTTCCCTTTCTCAGCTCCTCTCTGACATTGTGGTGATCTGCTGAGCTGCTGTGGCTGGAGCATGAGAGATGCAGGGGCTGTGTCCAGGTAGGAAATACCTTATGTGAGCCCAACAGAAGGTAAGGAAGAGAAGCCTCGTTTAATAGTTAAGGCTATTGATTATTATTATACCTGGGGTGAAAATATATTTATTATTATTAAACCTGGGAAAGACCTGACTGAGTTTCAATCTGAGATTACTATTGTTATTGTGGGCTAAAAATCCATTAGACAAAATAAATAATAAAAAAAAAATCCTGGCAAGAAAGACCAGACCTTGTGGCTTAATTGCTGAGACAGAACAGTTTTGCACAGAACCAGAGTTACTGCCTCCAGAGTGAAGTAGCCAGTCTTTTTTCTTTGTTCAGTTTTTACTGTTATGTGATAACTAAGTTCTGCAAAGTATTTATTCCATTTGACTCCAAATCAAAGCATAGGGTATTTTGGATGGTGCACCTTACCTAAATATTTAGAAGGGTACAGCGTTCAAGGACTAGTGGCATGGGCACGTTGCTTTTCATGGGAATCTGTAGTTACTTTTTAGTATCCTTTCCTTTAATAGTAACAGATGGCATTTTTTGCTTTGCCATTTTAAGAAATTGAAAACCTCTTGTGTGCATGTTTGTGTATATTTGTGTGCATGTGTAAATAAGTCAATTTTGAGAAACGAACAAAGCAATCTGTACTCTTTGGGAGCTTACTAAAGGAAAGGAGTATTTCAGATATACTCTTAAGTTTGCATATAGAACAAAACGGCAAAAATAATGTAGCACTTATCAGGGCAAAGAGATAAAACAATTATTGCTGCTGCCTAGGTTATTTTCTGCCCTGTCACACAGACACTGTTCATAATTTTTATTCTTCTTAAATTATTTTTATTGCATAACTGCACAAATCCACTTTTTTTTTTAGTTTGTTTTTTTTTTATACAGGCTGGTAACTTTCTTGAACTGAGTTCATACAGAAGCAACAGTAGTTGCTAAAGTCTATAAATTACAAATATTTTTTTAAATGTATTTAGGAAGTGCTGTCTATTTTGGAAAACACAGAACTTAATCTACTGTGTATGGCTGATGACACAGCTTTTTTAAAGAGTTGAAATTATTTTGTAGTAATTGTTGATTTCCTTTCTTCATTAACACTTTAACTGTTTTTTAAAGCAACACCAGATGAATTGAGCAAGAGGGCAGAATAAAGTCTAAGACTGTATTATTTTTGTCCAATACTCATTAATCAAATGCATTTGGAAACAAATAGTGGCCTTGATTCACTTACCCAGTATTATGCTGATGTAATTCCATAGAATTCCGAGGAGGTTTCTCTTATTTACACCAGTGTGAGTAAAGAGGAGAATCGGGTCTTGCATCTCTGTAGCAAAATGCAATTTGTTTGCCGGGAAGGCTGGATAAAATGTAGATATCACACAGGCAATATGCCTCTAGCTGCTGTGCTTACCACAGGCAGCTCAAAGAGAATTATTTAATCCTTGTTTGCATAATAACTTCTGATAAATAATTCAAGAATGTATGGCCTAAAGTTTTTTGGTTTTTTTTTTTTTAAGGCAGTGCCTGAGGGGGAAACACGATTCTGTTCCAGTTTTAACAAGGAACCAGGAACCCCAGCAGAGTTGTTAGAGCTGTATTTAAGCTCTTCGGACATGTTTTAGAGTAAAAGGCACAGTGAAATGCACAAGAGGACTTCAATATATTTCATGGGGAGTTATCACAAGAGGAAATACACTTCTGTGAAGGACACGTGTGTTTGTAGTGTGGGAGGAAACTAGGAGGCTGGAAGATAGCTCTTTAGTAACAGGATTTAATAGGGTAATCCATTAAATAAATGTCTAGAGAGCGGTGCTCCAAAAAAGGTTTGGTATTGGTTTTAGTTTTGTTTTGGGTTTTTTTTGTGGTGTGGTTTTTCGTTTTTTTTTTTTTTTTTAAATTGCAACAAAATGCTTAATACAGGCTTGTTGATGGTAAATGCTTAAAATGGGCTTCTCTTTTCTCCCTCTCTCTTGTTATCTTTAACATGTTAAAGTGATCATGATTAAGGAAAAAAAAATGGTATTAACTTTGGCTACTTTTTTCCTTAATAATTTTTATTTTTAGGAAATTATTTATGGGACCAAACCACTTCAGTTAGCCAACATAATAACCTGAATTTATCTCTGTCAGATGGATTCTGATACCCTTATTACTTGCATCTGTTTACTGCAGAGAGGTTTGCTTTGAGTTAATACATAGCTAAATGAATATGGAAGTTAAATCTGGTCCTTACATCAATGATCTGAAAAGGGGGGAAAAAAAAGTAATTATTACTCCTGGCAAACTAGGGGATGTCATTTCAGTTTGGAAGCTATTTGTTACCAATCTATCATGGTTTTTGACATCCATACCTACAGTACCATATACAAACTTTGTATTTACTAATTACAGTAGCAATCAACAGCTGCTTGTTTGGATTTAGAGCAAAATCCTGTTTGTTCTCATCCAGTTCTCTGACCTGAATTTTGTTAGGTTTGTGTTGTAGAAGTTTTATACGACCATACTCTTTCATCAGCCCTGTTTTTGTTTCTGTATATGAAATATACAAAACCCAGTAAAGGTGACATTGACTTTCCTAACATAAGGATACATAAAAGCTATCTCAGAGCAATTTACCTGAAGTTTTCAGCTTCTTAGCAAATGCAACAGCATTGTCGTTTCCAGACTGTTGTACTCTGTAGGCAACTCTAATCTGTATTTCAGTTACTTCAAAACAGATATTTATAAAGGTGGACATTAAGTGATGCTCCATAACAAGCAAAACAACAGGGGGTTTTATGCTGGTGGTACATACCTTTTACAGAAATTATTGCTGGATGTGTTTTTGATTGACTTTCTATCCCATTCTAATATTATGCACAAAAAGTGAGTTACCATTGAAGTTTTTTATTGGCTAGGTAGATAGAGTGAGAATCTCAGGAATGTACTGTTAATTCTTATCTGATGCGAATAAATGCCTTAGATTTTTTTGAGAGCTTTTAATCTTTGTTAGGGTGCCTGATTTTCACGAACCTTTGAATGGAAGTAAGCAATTTGGCAAGAAATTAATTATTTTTGCAGGAGGTTTGTAAATGAAAAAAGTGCAAATTTGGCAGAAGGATAAAGTGAAATGTGAATGTAGTAATTGTTCAAACATTTTGCCTGGCTCTCCCAGGCAGGCTGTTAAAATGGAAGTGTGGATGACAGCTGTGTATCTCCAGGTGAGGTTCATTTTGTTTGAAAATGTGGTTTTGTTCTATGTAGGCGATTTGGCTGTTTGAATTTCAACAAGGAGAAACAGTATGTGTACCATACTTTATGTTCAGTTTTTCCCCTGTGTGTTTATCTGCAGAATTCCCATTGAGACTTTCTTGTTACAGTGTTCCCTGGAAAATCCTTTAGTATCTCATGCTGTGCTTCTTTCAAACCTGAGGTGTAACAATACCATTTTAATGGCTCCATCTGTTGATAGCAGAAGATCAATGCTGTAAAATTGTACATTAATATAAACCTCTGGTGTGTTTTGTTTGGCATTTTTTATTATTTCTCTCTTTCTGATTATATAGAGGAAGTCTGTCATATGATCCAGTTATACCTGTAAGTAATTTTACAGTCTTACTCTTTGGGGTACTTTTCGCAGCATTGTGTAGTCTTGATCAGCAAGATATTGTACTTGAT
Source organism: Falco peregrinus (assembly GCF_023634155.1). Lineage (NCBI taxonomy): Eukaryota > Metazoa > Chordata > Aves > Falconiformes > Falconidae > Falco > Falco peregrinus. The sequence continues at coordinate 22,920,732 of NC_073732.1, read as the reverse complement.
TTTAAGTACTGGAGAAGTAGCATTGAGTTCAGGAACTAGAAGTCTCCTAGCACCTTTATAAATTAGACCATATGTGAGGAAGGCACATTTGCTGCTTAGCTCCTATTTTTATGTACTGAAAGCATCTTTTATTCTGGAGAAAATCTAAACTTGATGACTTAAAACTAGACTGCATCTTAAAGACCTTTACTTTAAGAACCACAACTTGGCTTTATGTGTATAGATACCTTGGTAGCAATGACATTGATACTATACTTTGTTCACAGTATCAAGACCAATTTTGTGAGAAGTAAGCCAATAACAGGAAAGCACAGGGGAAGTAATTATAGTGCAACAACAGTACTGGTTCAGACACGAAACCATAAAGATGGTTTAAAAGAAAATACATGTTTATTTTTTTCTTTTTAATGTAGGCCTTAATGTCAAAGCATAGTCTTACTTTTAGCAGTATCAGTGATCTTTATCACGATCAGTATCATTACACAAGTGTTGAGCTTATCGGAGGTTACATGCTGGCCAACGTCTTGATAGCTCATGACTTTCATCTCCTGATTCTCATGCATGTTTGTTTTTCTTTGGATTAGCCATAGGCTAAGAATGGGCACATAGCGAATTACTCTCTGGCTCAAGTAGCATGCTGCAACTGACTTCTGTCTGAGCATTTGATGTTTAAGTCATCGTTCAAGGGACAGAGCAATGTTCACGTATGAAAAAGTGTATCTTGCATTAGGAAGGAAAAGTACATTTTAATAGAAATTCCAAGAACAATTAGGGGTAGTCTGCTTTAACTGCAAAATTACATATATGATATTAAAATTTATAATTCTTCCATAAATAACTACAATGCACAGGCATTGCAAAGCCCTATTCTGATACACAGTCAGGAGAATAAATTGTCAGAGCCTGCAGACCACATCAAATTCTTAGCTGTAAATAAATAGAAAGCCTTCTCCATATGACGGAAAATACTGAAGTAGCAAGAGTTAAACTATTCTGAACTGCGAGCTTACAAATTGAACGTTGATTGCAATTTGAAAGTCAGATTATATTGTATCATTTGCATCAGAAATATTTCTAGATTTCTGACAAACGACAATGGCCAGTTGTTATTTATTTCATGTGAAAATTCTTGACTTGTACTTCTGTGAACTTTCTACCCAGCATGTTATACAATAAAGTGCTGCCTCTTTCGTACTGAAACCCCAAGAGTGTAATGTATATCTTGCCCTTCAGAAAATGTTTATATATATGTATATGGCTTAAGACAGCTAAGCTTGTTTAATTAAATGAAAGTATATTTTTTAACAACTTCCATAGAAATCCTGTACTACAGGCAGCTGCAACCTGTTCATAGCCTATAGGGATGATTTTACTCAGAGGAAACAAACACTCCTAGGCAAAGACTACAAAGTATATATGTCTTGAAGCTCTGTTTGACACCATAGAAGTTTTGATATGTTTTTCACATCTTGCTAATCTAAAGAAAAAGACAAACTCAACAATAAAATTAAGGAAATTGAGGAATACAATAGAATCTGATATTTACTTTTTTCCCTCCCCGCTTCCTGGGCTGCTTTACTTGAATTGATCTTGTTTAAATTCATCTTGGACTGCAGGTTGTTACATAGAAGAGCTTGTTGCTTATTTGCTGGTTAGTTACATAGCTGTGTGTGAAATTTTAGGGTCGTTTAACTATTTTAGAATAAATGAGCTCTATATTCTCTGAACATGGGTAGTTGTGTGTATACTTTTAATTTAAACTAGAACTGTTTATCTCTGCTTTTGCAAGTGCAAAGTTGAAGTTAATAGAGAGGTGGGTTTAGTTTTCAAAATTTGTTGCAATGGAGTAATTTCTCTAAGTGATTACTGCAACCTGGGAGAAAGGTTTGGCATTTCTGGGCCTGGCAAAAAACTGACAAGATGGCCTTTGCAGTGCTGCTCCCACACATCACCATTGTTGGGACCAACAGCCTCTAATCAGTGCCTACAGAAGAAGAAACCTCAGAATTAACGCTGCTGTTTATCAGGTTGTGTATTGTTGTAATGAAGATCTTGTCTTGTGATCACTTATGCAATTGAGTAATTTTATTCATGCCAGTGATCTCGGTGACTTCAGGGAGACTACTCACAGTGGTTTGCTGACTTGAGGCTGCCATGTGTAAATTGTGGCTGCTGGAAGCTTTATAATTATGTATTTTTAATTAAATATTGCGTATCAAAAATATAGATTATATTTCTCCAGAGCCAAAGAATGATATGAGACATGAAGTTACTCAGATGAAGGTGCTAGAGTTGCAGGAAGAACTGTCATCTTATTTTTTAAGTGACATCAATTTGTGTGGCTAACATTTTAGTAATAAAAAGCAAAATGTAAATCTGTAGCCTGCTGTGAAGGGAAGTCTACAGTTTCAATGAACGCTGCAAGATGTACTCATAAATATGCATTAAACAGTGCCTTACTGAAAATGAAATTTAAGTACTTAGGTAATGGAATAAAAGTAGTTGAGAAGCTCTTTCAGGCATGTTCAAAAACAGGACAGGAAAGAGATAGAGTAAGTCGGATAAAGTTTATGACTTGCTTTTTGATCTTAAAAGATAGAATAAAAGCACTGTAGGGTTAATGACACTGAAATGCCTTGTCCCACAGCTAGGGAAGCCATGTTATCTTTTGATGAAAAAACAGTAGAATTTTCATCTCCTGGACACGTGTGTTCTGTTACATCCTTCCATGGCATTATGATGTCCCAATTTTTACTTTACATCAAGAAAAAAAATGTTAAGTACTGTGTGGGTCATCATTCAGAAACTGCGAGGTTGTCCACACAGGAAAAAAAGACAAAGTTGCTCTTCTAAGTTATTTTATTTCATTTTTGAGACCCCCAGAAATAGCAGGTCAAGAAGAATAGGCTCCACTGCAGATGGAAGTGATAATGACTTTTCATTTTCTTTGCGTGACAGTAATTATGTCTTTTCACACCATTGCTTCCCAGCACAAGGGTGATGCATGCTGAGGATGCCTCATTCTATGAGTAAGCCTGTGGCTGACTGGCCAGTATGAAATGAGAGAGGGAAATGTTCATATGAGTTTAATTGTTCCTGCACAGTTTCCTCCAAGTCGGTGACAGTTTGTGCTCATCCCACCTAGTTTGAGGTGCTTTACTGATTAGGAGCTTGGTGGCCCCAACCTGATATGAAGCAAGCCCAAGCCGCCTGGGGCTGCTGTTGCCTTTCAACTATACAGGGAGACTGTAGAGAGTGCGCTCCAGTAGTTGATGACTCTGTGTGCTGAACGTGGCCACTAGTGCCTGCAGGTATAATGCACTTACTGTATCTCAGAGTGTGCCATGTACTTAACCAGGTGGCACTTCTGAAAGTTTTGACGGGATCCTAGGTTACCCATAGCTTTGAAATGTAACTGCCAGAATTGGTTCCTTAAAATAAGTAGGCTGACAGGTACTAGTAGGCCTCTAATATCTAGAGCTTGGTTTTATTAGAACAGGGTAGCTTTTGGAATCGGGAGAACTTATCTGCGTGATGAAGCAGATTCAAATAAAAGATTAAAAAAGAAAATTTCTTTCCTGCCCACTGTGCCCTTGAATGAGGAGAGCCTTTCCTTCCACTGTTGCTTTCTCAAGTTCAGCAGTTCTTGGTGGCTCCATGGGCTGGAAAACCTGTGCAAAGTTTAGGTTCCCAGGTAAACATACTCTCTGTTGCCCAAGAGCTGACAGTAGTTCTGCTCCATGCTTGTCTTAGGAATCCTGGTGCCTTGGGCAATTGGTGCCTCCTGTGCTTTTCCTGTTGCATTTTATGCTCCAGAAGGTCTCTAAGCTGAGAAATCTCATCTTCCATTTTGAATGTAATAACCTGGAAAAAAAAGATTAAAAGGGCGTTCTTTTTAACACAATGTGACATTCAACTTCTTCATAGCTGCTTCTCCTGAACTGCAGCCAGTGTCTCTTGAGAAGCAGACAGAATAGGTGTCATCTTATCACCTAGAGTAAACCAAGGCATGGACACTTGGGAAAAGCCAGGACTGGTTTGGATTGAGACGGTCATCTGCTGCCAAATTATTTTTTTTTTTTTTTATGTTCTCATCCTACTTGTGAAAGCATAGCATGAGGGAGCTGAATCTTGAAGAAAGTATCTTTGGACGAATGTGTGGTGTCTCCTTGGTTAAGTTGAGTAATTTTTCCCTGCTTGACTCAAATGACAAGCTGTCTGTTGGAAGTGTCAAGGTGGAGTTAATGTTTCCCCTAACATCCCATAGAGTTAACATTGCTGTAGCGTGTTGCATTAAATCCTTTGTTGATGCCTTTGAAGCTTTAGTCTCTGTTCAGATAAATTATGCGTATATTAAACTATATCATAAAATAGTAAAGAAAATGCTCATCTTCCATATAGTTAAATTAATAGTATATAGGATGTAGTATATGTTAAATCATTACTGCCTATTCTTGACACAAACAAGTAAATAATATATATTTGCATATCATATAACTCCTTAATTATTTAAGAAGCTGCCTTGGCTAGAAATTTTAGATACATTAAATGTTGTAAGACAAAGTGATTTTATTCTTGGTTTCAAAACAAAAGAAAAAATACTTTTATAAAGGATTCACTATTTACAGAATTTACTCTGTTAGTTTAGAAATAATTGCCAAGAAGAAGGAATGTGCAGGTGGTGTTTTGTTTTGTTTTTTTAATAAAGGGGACCTCCCCAAGCAACTTGATATTGGTAATTTCAAGTGGTAATAACACAGTATTGGTAATTAAGCGCACTCGCAAAGATCCTGTTGTGATGGTGGGCCTTGACTTCTTTCAAATACTGTGGAAGTTAGCAGAGTCTTCACCAAACTCAAAAGACACGTAGTAATGTCACCATGAAGAGAATCAAGTGCAGTTTCTATTTAAATCTAATGCTTTAGCTGCCTGAGACACAGCAAGGGAAGAGCATGAGGTCTGCAAACTGGGGGCAGATACAACAAATCCCTGCTGGCAACTTTTGCTGGTTTTGCTGTTGCCACTGCCCAGGCAGAGGCCTTGTGTCTGAAGTAGCACTTGCAAGAAATGTGGAAGGGATAGGAGGAAGACCTGAGGCAGTGGAGGAGTAGCTCCTGGTAGGGATTGTCAGAATATCTCTTTTGCTGTCTGATGGCAGCTGGCTCTGAAGTGTCATACAGCAACTTTGTGTGTTGATGTGTTGTCCTTCGTATTCCAGAACAGTATCTGTATATTAGAACTAAACTCTGATTTTTGTAAACTCTTAACTACTTCTTCAATCACTTAGTACTCTGATTGTAGAACAAACTTCTGTACCTCTAAATGTTATGCAGAGTATGCCAGTTTCTCTGGTTTTGTGTATGTCTCCCTCAAAAAAAGCTAAAATGGGGTAGGTGGCAGCCATGAGAACACATACACTGTGATGTACCTATAATTACAGGTGCAGTATTTTGAATCCTTAATTATTGGCCTGTGCTCAAAATTAGTGTCAGACAGGTTCTACTGTCCTTTGGAAGTCTGATGCTATCACTTCAAAATAAAGAATCACAGATGTTGATAATATTAGAATAAATTAATTCAGGTAGCAGCCATCATCCTTCTCTTGCCTCCCAAGAAGAGCATATTAGAAGTCATCTTTTGGTCATTGATTTGTTTACCTGCAGTAAATTACAAGTAGCTTACTTGTTGATTGTCGCGTTCCAGCTAAAGTTTCTAAATTGCAGTTCTCAGCTGAAGATGTATCACAAGATTGAACAAATGACCTTTACAGTGTAATAACATCCTTTAGCCATCAGGAATTAGTGTATTGCATCTATCATTCCTGCAGGCCTTAATGTCTGTGCCTAGTTCTGTAATGTCATTCCTGTAATAATGTTACAGCCGTGAGAGAGAGAAACTTCTGTCTTCAGTGTGGTTATTACTGAAATTGGTACTCTTGTTTCAGTATTATTACCATCATGTGTTATGTAGGTGACAGAATAACAAAATGTATTTTTGAACTATGTGTTTATCAACCTTATTTTTATATTTTTTCACGGATGTTCTTATTTACCCTAATTATTACCCTGTGAATAATCTTTTGCTTAGGTTAAGCAAGAAAGCTAAAGGCTTGAGAACTTAGTCTGAGGCTTTGCACAAATAATTAAAACATTATATAAAACTACTGTACACAGTAGGATGTTTTGGTACTCTAGAAACTTAACTCTCAAATGGAAAGAGAAAAATGTACTTACTGGTTCAAAGAACAATTAGGTGCTTTTAATAACGCACTTGCAAAACTTTACATGCTGTAGCTAATAAAAGGGAATTTACTTTTCTAGGCAGTTGTACATGGAAGACAAGGCTTTTATCTGCAGCAATTTACAATGTATACAATAACAGAAAATAATGATTCACAATGAGAACTTCAAAGTTATCTGGTTTAGGCTTCTAATTTTCAAGTTGAGAGGATTTAGTATTCGCAAATGAAAACATTAGTTCGTGCAGACTGATCTTTTAAGTTAATTAAGGTACACAAGCTCTAGGATGATATGGGCCAGCCTTGTGATTGCCAGTTGTTCCTTAATAGAGGTGTGAGCTTGGCAAGGAATACTGAAATGAATGTTGCCAGAACTCATTACTTATGCCTCACCTGGGAAAGCACTCTTAAAATTGGGAGTAATGTTGGGGGGAGGAAGGAAGTGACAGAATGCTACAAGCTCTGACTAATTGGAAGAGAAACTAGAAATGTTGCATCAGTGTTTGTCATAAATGACCAGCTGAAAAAAAATTTGAATATGCTGAGCCAGACCATCCTGGCATGTTAGTTCAGATCATAACACACAGAGGATGTGCTGTTAAGGACAGCACAAAAGGATGAGATAACACTTCTGAAGACACAGACTGTTGCTGGGCTTTGTGAAGAGGCATGGTAAAAATGCCTCATCCTACAGTGCATAAAGTAACGGGAATTGCTCTCCCAGTACTTGTAGGGTGCCCATCTCATCATCTTCAGGGTGAAAGCCATGCGTGGGTAAGCCATCCATACCCTTACCCTCATGTTGTTTCCCCACATCAGTTACACAGCCCTATATATAAGAAATGTTAAGTATAATTGTCTTCTTAGCAATAGCTGTGCCCACTCGCTGTTTCTGCACTCTTGGGAGTGCTGTAGGAGGTGTTATATCTCTAGCTAAGTAAGTTTCTAAACCTCACTTACTGCCTCTTGGAGATCCCTGTTGTACTAGTCACCTCTGTTACCATCCCCATAACTAACTTGTTAAGAGTCTGGATCTAAATCAAAACTTGTGAAATGCTTCAGTGAGTTCACATTGAATTTCATAGCCCAAGAGCTGTATATTTTACAGTTTGACGACCTGCTTTTCTGAAAGGATACTAGTCAGTTCTTTCACTTCACAGTGAAATTTTTGTCAATAATTGATGTAAACCTTGAGCCTACAGAAAAAGAAAGACTAAGAATAAAGTACACCTATGGATTCATCACAGAGACTGAACAGTCAAAAGCAGTCAGGAACATCAAAGGACAGTCTCACTTACAGCTAAAGCTAATCTCAGGACCAGTGACATTATTGGTAAGTTTACTTGAATCTGAATTGTAGATGTTACATAGCTTGAGAACATACTATGTGTGGATGTGTGGGCGTCAATAGCATTGTGATTAGTATTCAAGTGAAAGGAAAATCAGACAAAGGAGGAGTGAGCTGCCTTAAAACCAGGGGAGAATGACAGTGGGAAAATGTGGATGAACATCTATAACAATACACAGAAGTCAGATAAAGGGTATCCCATTGACGATAATATTACCTGTTATTTCCATGTGAGAATAAGAACAATTTCTAAAATTGGACCAGCTGTGACAAAGGATTGGACACTCATTTGGCTAAAAGAAGACTGAACTTAATGCTCTGTGGCTTCTCACACAAGTGCAAAACGTTGTGTTTTGCTTGATATTGCTCCATTTGTGTTTTGTTTGGAATCCAGATGTGGGGGGGAAAGGCCACATCCTTCCCACTGATTTTTAGAAATGTTACTTCATGTCAGTCTTCTGGAAAGCACCTGCTAAAGCTGTCAAACTCCTGAATCAAAAAATTAGGTTTACCTGAAGTCGGTCCACAAGGAGGACTGGCTGTGAGCTGCTGCTTCATGGGAAGGCACTGAAGAAACAACTTGACCAGATTATGCTGCATTTGCAGCTCCCTTTCATTTCTAATGTTGCAGTTCAGTGTGAAAACCTGTAGCTGTTGCAGCTATTAAATGTGTACTTTTTACAGCCGTTCTCAGTAAAATGGTTCAGTACACCTGTAAAACAGAAAAGTATGCAACACTAATAACTGGAAATCTTTTAAAAGTCTGGGCAAAAACCAGCAATGCAGGATTGATTATATGAACCTGTATTTGATTATTTAAAACTCTGAGGAGATGCATCTCAGATGTAATGCCTAATATAAACCTAATGTTTGTGTTCATAAAAAAATACTAATTAACAGGGTGGGATAACTCTCTACATCTCTTCCTTTGAGTACCAGAAGAATGAAATGGAGTAGCTCTTTAATATGTTCTCATCCAATTACATTTATCTCTCTGGCTAAAATTATTTGTTGATCACTAATCATTGGTAGTTGTTTACACACAAGACTGCTCACATGTAACATGCAGCATATTGAGGATTATTGCTATAATAGGAGCTAATCAATGAAAAGCACTCATGGCTTTCTTAATGAGGGGATAGTGAAAGGTTTTTCTTTTGTTTACTGCAGCAATAAATTTGTCAAAACAGACATAGCTGTTCACAGCTAGCAGGAAAATGGATTTCAGGATTAGATCGCAGACACCATTTTTCTCTTTCTCTATAATAATATTAAAGTTGAAAAACGATTATTCTAGTCCTCCTTTATTAAACAAGCTATTACAAAGCAAGTGAAGGATTTCTGCACCTTCAATTTTCCACCTAATAATAGTATATCCATTGTTGCCTTGACAATATTAATGCTATTTTTTTCCCTCAATGCCTATAGCAACAAGTCTCACCATTTTCTTTGCCAGCTTGGAAAAAAAATGTGGCTTTAGGTTTTTTTTTTTAATATTAAAGACAGGGTTTTTTACTGTTTTTTCACTGTGATTAGTTAAGTCACAGACTTGATATGTACCAGTAGACTGGATTTAGAAGTTAACTAAATCTTCACAATAGGCTTTGGATTATTCTTGATAATACCAATATTTTGCACTGAGACATGTCTGCTCACTCTAGAACTCCAAGATACCTTAAACTAAACATACGACAGATATTAGGCATGAGGCAGAGTTAATGCCATTGGCCTACACTTTCTAGTTTATCATGCCATGTTTCTGCCATTAAAGCTTCAGACATGCTGGCTCTGGTATTTTGGGGGATGCTGTGTTTTTAAATTGTTGTTGATTTATTAAAGAACAGTGAATTCCACACCCCTAAAAATAGATTGGTAAAGTTCTGACTTCAGAGCATGTTCATTTTTGCAATCAGAAATGGGATGTAGAAATAGCCCTTCCTAGGCATGTGTTTTGAATGTCAGGCTTCAGCCATAGGCTCACTGTTTCATCTCCAAACAATAGGACATCTAAGGTGAAATGATCTTCATTGGAAGATCCTTTAGATAATTCTTTTTAATTATTTATGCTGAAAATATTCCAAATGCAAAAAGAAGCTAAAACTTCTTCGATTATGCAGATTCAAAGAGACTTTGGGGACATCCATTAATATTTGCATGCTGGATGGTTTGGTGAGCTGCTTCAATTATCTGGAGCTTGATCACTGTGTGTAATCGTAATTTGTTCATAAAACTACCCAGGCCTGTCAGCACACTGCCTGAAATTAAGCTGCTTCTCCTTGTGCAGAGCTTATGAAAAATTGAATGGCACTTCATTTTCACAAAACATGACAAACATAAAAGAAATTATGAATTAATTTTAAACCCTGCTTAGCAGAGTCTTATCAACTTGATGGAGCCCTTTGTCTTACAGAAGTCTGGCATCAGAGCTGATATGCTTAATTAGTATCAAGCATCTCAAAATGTCTGTGACTGACAAGTTAGCTCATTCAGTGTCCTCCCCCAACCTCCCCATGAATAGCAGTTTGAAATCTAACAGGTTTAGTTAGCGAAGCTGACTAACATAACTTTCACACCTTTACATCAAATAAAACACATGAAAATTGGATTCCTATTGCAGATGAAGCAAAGACTGGCACAACCTATGAAATAAAATCACGTTTGCTGCTGTGGAGTCTCTTTGTATCTGAAATTAAAGAGTTCTGGTCTGGGAACATACCTCTGATTTGAATGTGAACATAATAGATTTTCATTTAGCACTTGGCAAAATTAACCCATCTGACAAAAGCAATCAAAATTTTCAACCTCGGTTACTAGATGCATCCAGTAAGTGCTTTGGAGGGTATACAAATTAAAGAATGTTTCTCTTATTCAAAAATTCTGCCTGGATGCGAAGAGTGTCTGGTATCAATAGGATCTGAAAGCAGTAGGTACCTTATACAGTTACTCTCCAAATCATTTTTTTCCAGAACTATACTGAGGTAGGGGTGTCACTAGTGTAAAAATAAGAATTTGAGTCTTAGGCATTAGTTAAAAGGTAGTAATAGATATTGCCTGCCTTCTAGAGAAAGGAGGGGAAAAGTAAACTAATAATACTTAAGGGTGTCAGAGATAATTGTCTGGATTCTCCTTTTCTCACATTGAAGTGAAGCCTTGTAATTAACTGCACTGATTTCCTCAAGGTAACTCCTGAATTGTGGTGTAACAGGAGCATGACTTGACCTGTAGAATTGTAGAATCAGTTTAAAATCTTTAAATGTGTCCTGTCTCTGCATATTTTTAGCAACACCTAGAGAAAAAGTTAGGTATTCAGAGAACATTGCATGAAGTTACATTCATGGAAGAGCTACTGAAGGTGTTTAGTTGAATTTAGAGTGTAAAATCTGCTGTAGATCCAAGTCTGGCTTAAATCTAACCATGTGGCAATCCAACTAGAGTTTTGGATGTTGATTCTTGCCTGGTATTGTTCAGGTAATCACAATGATGCTGAACTTTCGGCCTTTGATATGTTTTGAATCTTTCAGTAAAGACAGTTCACTTTGTCAATATTTTCTGGACTTTCAGTAGGGTTCAGCTATGCCTTGTGTTTGCTGCTACTGGCAGGTTTCCCATTGGAGTTTAGGCCTATTTCATGGTTTTGTGGTGTTTTTTTTCTTTTTTTTTATGTGCAAAGAGAGGGAGAAAGAACGAAATTGCCCTCAAGTATCTGAGAGGAGAAAGAAGGTAATCTTTTCCCCCCCCCCCCCCTCAGTTCTGCAAGGCTGATTATTGTTTCCTTCTTATCTCTTCTTATCTCCCCCCCCTCCCCCCTTACTCTTTTCCGAGAGTCTCTCAGATCAACTTATGTTCAGATTGTGCTGGTATAAATGGTTGTGGTTTATATACCTGCAATGAGAGTCAGGACTTTTAACAGACGGTATAATAGTTACGATTATGCTGAGGATTATGTTGAGGAGATATCTCATAAATTGTTCTGCTACCCTGAGCTTTTCATAAACCTTTCTGTGACTTTCATAATGTACTACTACTGTGTGTCCTTTGGATATGCCTGTTGCAGCTACTGTGCTTTTTACCCTCTTGCCTGGGCAATACCATACCTCGTATAAGTGACTTCTCAGCATTCCAGGGTCATCTTTTATCTTCGTTGTAGCCACTTCATATCTGTTTTGTCCATTCTAGGATGTATCTAGGTTTCATTCTGCGCTTGAAGTGAAAATACTGTGAACTGGAGGAGCATAACCTATTTCAAGAAACCTGGATTCTTTCAGCAAAATATATTTATGCTGGTAGCTGTGCTGTCCCCAGAGGAACCTTGGCTTAACTCTAAACTCAGTTGTCACTGCTAGTTTTCATTTCTCATCATTTCTAGAATTACTGTACTGTAAAAGTCATTTCTGAAATATCATTACACATTAAGACAAAGCTTTTTCTTTTTGTACTACATAGCTGAGAGAGCTTTGGTATGTCTAACAAACACGCTAATGTCAGGGGGAAAATATTTTTACTTACCTTACATCTGAAATTTAATACCTACTAAAAGTATTTACTCATTAGGTAGCTACCAGCATAAAAAGCCTATCAAATATGTATCATTGGTAATGAGCACACAGCCTCTTTTTTTTTAAAAAATGAAGTAACAAGAAATGAAGCTAATGAGGCACAACGAGGCAAATCAGTAAAAAGTGCAAGTTTGGTCCATGTACACAGTGTTAAAAAATGAGTAACTCCCTGCTCATCTCAGGCCTTTGAATTCCATTGTCAGTGCAGGGATATGTCCTGCATGTATTCTTGTACTCTGCATCTTTGAAAGTTTGCTACTTTGAATTTTTAGGGGTTTTATTTACCTTTATGCATTAAAAACTTCTAGGATCATATAGTAGTGTAAACATTTTATTCCTTTCATGCATCCAGGATAAAGAAGTTGAAATTTTCACACATATCATTATGAAACATTTGTTACGTTCTCAAAGGCATTATGAAAGCTTCATACCTGCTTATACAAGCTCACCCATCCGAACTTGGTGGGGATGTTTCCTTTTTTGTCAGAAAAAGATTGTATTTGATGATTTGCAGGTTTCCTTGAGTCCCTAGAAATGCTGTGCTGAAAGTGGTTTGGTTTTCCTGCATCTCTGCAGTAAATGACATGCTTCAGAGCAATGGTGGGCACTCTAAAATGGTCATTCTGATGGTGGTTATGATTTTGTATCATCTTGAGTAGCATGTGGTTAAAGGGATGATTTTTGAAGTTTCACACTGCAGCTTTGTTAATATACTTGGCAATTTTCAAGTGGTGCTAGTGTAGGAGTTGTGGAGTGGTTATTTATACCCTTAATAAAGGAAACCCCTAATAACTAGTCCTTTTCCATCTACCTAGTGCTAATGCAGTTCAACTTTTTAAGGGAAAACAGAGAATTTGATGCAAACTTAATGTCCAGCTATGAAAACTGCAGTCGTCAGTGCTACCTTGAGTTCTCTTTCTGCCTTTTAGCACTGTTGGAAGTTAGCCAAAAGATGTGATAAACTGAAATTTCCCTCAGATTATTTACTTAGATTTTTGAGTCCTAAGCCTATTAACCTAAGTGTGCTTAAGTTATACTTACAGAAATGTCTGCCAGTCTTGGCCCCAGCAGGAATGTTTTCTTCCAATCTCTAAACAGTCAATTTGTCCTGAAAATGGAGATTCTGTACTAAACAACAGGGAGTAGAAGAGGGCAGGACAATTGCACAGAGCAAGAGACTTGAAGCACCTGGCAAATACTTGGCTATGCAGTTCTTCCCACAGGAACGTAATCAGCTCCCTTCTCCCACCATCTGGAAGACAGAGCGTTTTTGCCAGCAGAGGAACTTGCTCTGTAGTCCCCATCCTGCCTGCCTTCTGTTCTTTTCTCCACAAAGAGCATTTTCTCTCTTTCTGACTCTACAGACTGATCCAGAATCCCACGTGAGAAAGTAAATGAATGTGGGAGTATTGTGGGATGGATGTTTCTCAATTTTTGTCCAAAAAACACGGAAAGAAATTAAATTCTGTTCAAGCTTTTTCCAGCTTTGAGAGCATTTAATGTGCTGACCTGTGGAAAATAATGGTTGATATTGGCTTTGAAATGAAGCTGTGCTTTTTGTTATTCCAAATCATATTTGAACAGCTTCCAAATGATTGGGTAGCATTTCACAGATAGAGCTGAAACAGAATGTGGTACAATAGCTTGGGGTTTATTTTGCTTTGTTTTCCTATCATTCCTTACCCAGAGTTTCTCTGCAGTGGAAATTGTTCCATTTGAAACCATGCTTGCTAGTGTGCCAAAGACATGAGTCTTCTGTGTAAAGCAGGCATTAATGATCTATATTAATGCATCTTTAAGTCTGCCAGTCTGTTGTTGCCCGTGATCAGAGATAAGAGTTTTGACTCTTGGTTCAAAGAGTTGATTAGAAACATTGATCTTGCAGCATTAGTTCTGAGACTTCCTTGTTGCAAGTAGTAGGTGTTTTACTTATTATTTTTAAATGCAATTAAAGATATGGAAGTAAATAATCATGTCTAGTTCTTTATGTTGGAATGTTTTAAACATATTCAAATGTTTTACCTTCTGTCCCTTAGGTTAAGGGGGCTCTTCATGCAGGTAGCAGATTCTCTTTATTGTTTTCTAACAGTAGTTGTGCAAGTGTGTGGCAAGGACATTTAAATGCGCAACCCCAGGTTAAATGTGATGTAGGTGCAGTGTTACAGGATCTGTTTGTGACTGCAAGATAACTCTTCTGTTCTGCTTACATGACTGAAAACTGGAAAAGGCCATAAAGATGTTAAACTTTCTCATGGTTTAGCCTGTAGCTTCTCTGGAATGGGTGGTCACAGTTAGTTTTTGCCACCCAAGCTTGTTAATGGTAAGGATAGGGTGTAGAGCATGAAAGTTTGTAGTGATGATGTTGTGAATGGCAAAGTCAGAGTTCATATTACAGCAACCTTGTTGGAAGTCAAGAGCAAGCCCCTCTGCTATTACGAGGGCCAGCTAAGCAAGGTATGAAAGGTGTGATACATTGTAGCAAACTAAGGAAAAAAAATAGTTCCTTAATGACATGTAATTAAAATGTTTTGCATAATAATAATAATAATGCATGGATCTGTAGTGATCATGAAATCTATTCCCTTTGCTTGTTCTTCATTTTGAACACAGTTCTCTTACAGAATTTTCACATATAGGACTGAATATATGTGATAATCAACAACTGCTTAGATGCACAAAGTTGAAGTTAAAATATTAATATCACAAAGTCAAACAGGCTTTTCTTAAAAAAAAAAAAAGGCATTTATTCCAGAACAAAGCTTGACTGAAGCAATGTGATTCAAACTTGCCCATTTGTCCATAAATAATGGATTCTTTATAAAATGGAAAGACAACTTTGTGAAGTTTGAGAGCAAGAAATATTCAAAGATTCAAACTGCAAATAAGGTATTTAAGGCAGTTAATCAGATGTTGGTTCTGGGAACTTCTGTTTCTAGTCTTCATTCTTATGTAGCTCTTGATGTGCCAGTTAGTTCTTTAGGGAGGGCTACTCATTTTCATAGTAGTAGTGAAGAACTGAATCGTTTGTGCTTGAGCACTTACCAAAGAAATGCTGCGCAAGTCACTCACTATTTTCTAATTTGTAATATTTCCACTTCATAGGGGGTACAGAGGTGGACCTCCGAGAGGGGACTGGAAATCAAAAGAATAAGACCAACAGATGCTTAAATCGTCAAGTTTGAACTAGCTAATCCTTGAAAGTCTAGTACTGAGATCCCAAAGTCAGCACAATTGGCCAGAGATGTTGCTGGTTTAGGTGGCCTTTTGTGTTGTACAAGGAGAAAACAGAAGGGAACTGGAGGTATTTTTAGTTAACTTATTATTCTGTAGTATGGGACCGTTCAAAGTATCCAAGTCACAATGTTCAGAAGTTCTTTCTCATCAGTTCTGAACATTTTTTTAATAAATAATCTTGTGCATGTTATTTTGGTTTGGTGTGCTATTTTTAACCTCCCTTGCTGCAATAATGCAAAAGTGATGAAACTGAGACATGTTTGAGTATTCTGTGGGATGCAAGGCATAGCGCCTCAGCCCTTTGTTACTGCTGAGACCAGTTTTACAGTCACCATCCTGAAAACCAAATAGACAACACTCTTTTGAACTTGCTTTCCTCCTACAGGTTGCTCATCACCTCGTTTAAAATGGTGTCAAGTCTCTTGGTTCATCTTTCCTTAAAAAAAAGGAAAGGAAAAGTACTGCAGAATCAGTAGGAGCCCAGCTGGCAGCTGATGATGCAGAAGGGGCACTACTTGCCTGTGTTCCTCTAATCATGCCTACCTTCCTGCTGCAAAGCTTCTCACACTGGTGAATTGTGTGGACGTAATGGCATTCTTCAAAACTGAATTTAGATAATCAAAAATAGAAAATGAAGTATAAATTATGTTTAAACATCTTTTCATTTATTTTAAAAAATTGCATCAAATTTTGCTAGTGAAGTGACACTGGTGAGGCAGTATTTGCTTGATGCAAAGCATTTAAAATGCTTACCCTTATTTAGAAAAAAAGATTTTGAGGAACTGTCCTTTCAAAAAGGCTTGTTTTATATATATATATATTTTTTTTTTTTAATTGTATGATAAAAATGTTAGATGCAAAAATAACAGCTTTCACTAAGTCATAAGCTTAAGTAACTAGTGGACCATGGATAGATTACTTGGAGTTCAATTTTAGCTTCCTTCTTAGTTTTGAAAAACTTTGACTAGTATATTTCAGAATTTACATGTTTGTTTTCATTAAAATAACTGTCAGAACACTTTTTATGGAAGTTTCTGATGCAGAAATGTGAAGCACGGCAACAGAAAGTAGGGGGAAGTAACAGAAATTGCCACAGTGGATTGAAAAGACTGCACGGTAGGTTTAGAGTTAGCAAAGGCAATAACATTAATAATGTTTTGCATTACTGCATCAATTACCTGGTTCACTGTGTCACTGAAGAAAGCAATCTAATGAATTCTATCTCTTGCTGTTGGAGAGATATTAGCCATCCATTTACTGAGAAGTTTTAATTTGTACAGGTGTGAAATGTTTTTTGACCCAAGTGCTTGAATGCAAACCAATGACAAATATATGTTCAACTTTTCAGAAAAAAAACTTCAGTGAAATTATTTGATGTCTATAGTTTGATTTGCATGATATAAGTAATCTATATGCATATTCTGAATTTTACAGACCAGTTTTCTTTTTTCTCTGCTTCTTTGTTTCGGGTTGAGACAGGAAATAAAAAATGTGCACTTTAAAATATTAAAGTATTGACTGCTACACATATTTTAAAAATGAGGTGAAATTGGTAAACAGATGAGAAGGCCCTCAAAGAAGGGTGAAGTTTAGTTATTAGAATTTATTCTAACCTGCTATTAGTCATTTATCAGATAAGGGACAAATGTTTATCAAAAGAGATTAATGCACTAAAATTCTGTAGGGATTTGCAGTTCCATGTGAAGAGCGAAATGCATGTTGAAGAATGGTGCACAGTGAGCCTGTTTGGCACCTTTCTCGGAAATCCAGGTAGTGTTTCTGGGTGCTGCGGGAACGGAAATATTATGAAAACCTGGCCTGACCCCAGAGCCCGAACCATCCAATATAATATATGCAAGGACGTTACAAATTCTATTTTTGCCTTTCTACCTTAGTAGAAGTTTTAATTATAAATCAGAGAAAATAAAAACATTGCTAAAATAACTTCCCATATTCCAGTCAGTACCAAGAACGATCAGCAAGGAATTTGATTAAAAGAGTCAGAGCTGTGCTAACGGCAGTTTGCTCCAGCGTGGTAGAGACTTTATTAAAAGTCCAATTAAAAATCACCAAGAGGAAGGCTGTTGTTTGTGCTACTTGCCCTGGAAGCCACGGGCATCTGTGTCCAGTGGAAAGGGGTTTTTTTTTCTTGTTAATTACGTTCACATTTTGTAGCACTAATGTCTAGACAGGTATGGAAGCAGGATTAGGGCTTGGGGGCTCCTGGATAAATTGTTGGTTTCTGTAATGGTGTTTGGACTATGTATATACAAGAGTGGGTTAATGTATTTAACAGGACTTTGTGTCCTTTCATATGTGAAAGGATTAAAGTAACAATAAACTGGGTATGTCTGTGACAACTTATATGTGTTTGAATTGTTTGTAGAGGATATTTTCACTTTGACCCTATAAACATTAATGAGGCCAGGCTGTATTTTCTTGACATTCTTGCACAGTTAATATTTGAGGAAGTTGTGGGTGAAGTATTGTAATGGAGAAGCAATGTGACTGTAATTTTTAAAAGGTGTAAATATTGTATAAGGTTTGTAGCCAGTGGATACCATTACCAAATGTGTGTTCATGGATGACTGGAGATAAGTGCATGAGAGGCTAGTCAGAGGAAAAACTCTGATCCGAAGAAGTACTGGCAGGCATTGGTTTCTGATCTAGCATCCTCAAAGCCAAAGGGATTAGGAGTATGATTGCAGCCTTTTAGGGTTTGCTCATCAGAATATTTATACAATATTAATAATAAGGAATATTAAACTCCTAGCTCGTGGTTTATATTTAATGAGGATACAACATTTCACATGGGAGCTCAAATTGTTTTCTAGCATGGTTCAGGAAGATGCATAAAATCAGGAATACAATAGCTTCTTGTTTGTTTTCATGCAAACCCACTTGCTGGTAGTAGTCCTGAATGGCCACATATTTGCTGGTTCCAAGACTGGATGAAATTGCTATTAAAACTAATTTTCCAAAAGGAAGTGCTGATATTTTGGTAACTATCTGCCTTCCAGCATCCACCATGGGTTGGGTATCCCTGAGTCACACCATAAGGAGCTTAAGCTCAGGCAGCACCTTCAGGTGATGTTACAGAAGCTTTTGCACAGCTCATGGGGCTCTGGACCTTTGGCTCTGCTACTTCTTGGTGATTCCTCTAATATGTGCTGTGGCTGAAGATACTACAAAGTTGTGCTGCCATGCACAACTTGACCTACGCGCATCCCTTTCTTGAGAGCGTAACTGTTCCAGTTCTATCAGCCAAGGGGGGCCTGCAGTTGAGGAAGGGTGCTGCATGGACACTGGTGATGTTATTTCTAATCTTTGCTGTGACTAACTGCACAAACCCCTTCATGACTTTAATGAAGTTTGCAGCGCTTACTTAACATTGTACACAGTGCTTGCTGTAGGTGGCAACGGCAAGATTTGCTGAAGTCACAGGTTTATGAAGTGTAGCACTAAAACAGCTTAAGGCTTCATCAGTTCTAGTTCTGCCATTAAGCGTTGCCACAATCTGTAAAATGAATATGAATGACATCTGAGAAGGTTATGGTCATTAGTTTAGTTGAAGTCATTCCATGGCTCAGATTGAGTAAATTATTTTTTTTAATTTTAATGGGAGGAACAATTGAAAGCAACTCTAACATCAGAGCATCATAAAAAGATATTTCTAGTCTGTAAATGTAAAGGCTTTATATGATGATGATAATATACAGCTTATAACATGTTATTCTAAATAGCTCTTTATTTAAAGATGACCAGAGTAAGTCCAATCTATAACTTGCAGTTTTTAGTTTCTCATACATTTATGTATTTGCTGTACTACCATACAAGTAAAAGGTAGTAATTCATAAATATACTACAAGAATTTGAATGTTATGAATTTAGAATTTTTAGAAATTTGTCCTTTTAGACTTGAAATCAGATCTTTTAGACTTGATAGGTGCAGAACCAATTAATTATTTGAAGGGTTTTTTTTTTCTGTTTCAGTCTAGGTGATCTGCTCAGTTGAGCTAGTCTCTACCTGCATCATTAAAACTACCATGTGTATCTTTGCTTTCGAGATGTCTATGTAGTCTGCTTTTTCTGCAGTATCATGTAGAAGCCTTGGGTTAACTTAGTTTTCTCCACAGAGAAGGTATTTGTCTTTTTCTTTCATGCTGTGCTCATGTATATTTCTTGGAGGTATTTTGGACTTCCCAGCTCTGTTATATATCTGGGGGGAAGAAAACAGGAGCTTCCCCCGCTCCACACCCCCCCACCCCCACCCACCCCCCTTAGGAAGTCTGAAATTGCTAAGAATGTTGTTAAGGAAAGGAAAATATTTACCATTCTATGTATATCTTAAAATTTTGGAGTCATGCTGTGACAGTGTGCAACATCTATAGGTTATGAAATCACAATAAGAAGTTACGATCCTGAAAAGAGTTTAGATGTAGGAATGGAACAAATAGAATTAGATTAAATTGAAAATTCTAGTAGTTTGGTTTATGCCCTGTGATTTCACTCATCATAACACCAGAAGACATAAACATGTATCAAGAATCTGCTATTATAAAGAGCTTAAGGTCTAAGACAGCAAGTATGCAACAATATATTTGAATATCATTGAAGATGTCATTATAACATATTTAGACACACACCTCTGCATTATTTGTGAGTGGTGGTAGTAACAATGGAACAACTGAAGTTTCATGTAAAATTGTGGAAAATCCTGTGAAACTTAAGATGAATTAGTTGGCCAGGTTGTGGTACATCATCACTGAATTGGCACCTAAAAGAGTTCTATTAAGGCTGGTTCAGGTATGTCAGCCTTAATCCACATGGGCTTGTTGATTCACAGGAAGAAGTGATTTGAAGTGGAATCTGAAATACTGTTCAGGCAAAGTTTCATTTGTATGTGAGCTTATCCAAAGATAACCATAATAGTGTTTGAGGATACAGCCCTGAGGAGCTGCACAGAGAAGCCTCTGAAGAGCCACTGAAGGAGGGATCAGACTGGCAGGAGGAGAACTATTGCAGAACAGGTTAAAAGAAGCATAGGACTTTATGAAGTCATTATATTTTAAAAGTTCATTGTTGTTTAATCACTGTAGCAGCTACTGTAAAAACGCATGTGTAAGCCATGACACTACTGACTGGTAGTTTAGCAAGTAAATCTGCGTAATCCTCTGAGGACTTCTGTAGCACCTTGCTGCTTGCTGAGCCACTTACACTTTCATACATGTTTTGTAGATAAAGATAGATAAAAACTGGTGAGTTCAGAGAATTTAACCCTTTGGCAAGCTGTCTCACCCAGGGCGGTACAACCCAGTTTTAAACCATGAACACTTGGTGTGCATTATTTTGTAGGTATTTGCTTAAAGAATTTATTTGAACCTTTCAGAAACAGCCTAATGCATGAAAGCTGTAGCTAACTAAAACAACATGATAGCCCCATATGAACTTTGATTTGATTTTATTTTATTGTTTTTGTCTTGGGTTTTTGACATGTTTCACCCTGGCTTAAACCGTTGTTTTAAGGGCAGTGATTCAATATATGTCTATTCTGTGCTAATGTTTGTGTGGATGAATGTCTGTTACGTTAAGACAGAACCTGTGTAGCCTGACATAGAAATGTTTGAATCTGTTAAATTCAACCTGGTAGAATTTTCTTTTTGTAAAAAAATAAAAAAAATACCCATTTTTCCTTTTTATTTGGTAAATGGCTTGCTTGGATTGAGTTTCTAATTAAGCTTCGTTTAATATTGGGATGTTTGTTTTGCAGGGAGATTATTTCCAGTAATGCATCTCGGATAAACAGGTGACAGCAAAGCAGAGACAAATCCATCACTAATTCTGGCATTATCAATCATTTTTTAAGCTAATGCACAAAATCTCTAAAGACAAACATTTAACTCTGTTCAATGTGTTACTGTATGTCAACTGTTGATAGAGAGGTTTTTTAATGATCTTGGACGTGTCATGCTCCACTTAGAATTCTCTAGCATTTCCATTGATAAATACAGAGACATAACTGTCATTTGCATGGATGGAAGCTGTAATTATAAATGTACTTGTGGCCTGCGTTGAAGTCAGGAATGTAAAGAGGGATGTTTGCTAATGTAGAGATGTAAATAACAGTTACAAATGTTCACTCTTTAGCATGGAAATTATATTTCAGACCATTTGAGATGAATTTTGTTATTGAAATAATAGTATTAGGAGACTGAATTTTTAGTATTTATTATGTTGCAATTAAGTTGTTGACCATATAAATAAGTTTGGTAAGAGCAGTGTAGTTGCTTATCAAACATAAGAAACAAGTGTGAGAAATGGCTTGGCAAATTTAAGATTTAAAGAATAATGAAGACCAGCAACATTGGAGAGGAACCTGCATCTCCTTAGGGGTGTAGCATCGATCATTGTTTTTTTTATTATTATTATTATTATTGTCTTTGGATAAACTCACATAGGTTAGGAAAGATGCTGTTGTCTTAACAAGATGAAGTTACTTTTGAGCTAATCAAAAGTTGCAGTTTGCTTTCCATGGGAAATTTAAAAAAACTCCAAAAAAGCTCCAAGCTTCATTGTGAAATGAATCTTTTTAAACTTTACCTACCTAATTTAGATAACTTTGAAATTAAATTGATCATAAAAGCCAATGACCATTGCTTTGTGATCTTAGCACTTGGGACTGGATACAGTGAAAGCCATGGCTTAGCTATAAATCCTCTTCTTGAGGATGAACAGCCAGCTTGAAAGGCTCTTGGCTTTCCTTTTCTGTGGTGGGGTGTCCCTTGTATTTTTGGAGACTTGCAGCCCACTAATACTTGGCCTTCAGAAATGGAACTGGGATGGTTTCATGTAAATTAGAATGTGTTCCAGATAGAGATGATCAGAGTATAAATATATACTAATATGCAATAATAAAAGCACCAAGCAAAATCTTAAATTGGCAACAAGGCACTCAATTTGCATTCAGTTTATATTCACTTGGATAGAAAACACTTAAATCTTTATCAGCCACCAAAATACACAGGCAGTTGGATGACTGTAGGAAATAGTGACATGCTTTGAGATGTCTCAATTTGCAGTCTGCCCAGAAAAGCAGCTGTACTGTGATGCCTTCCCAAATGAAGGCATAGGGGGAGTATCAGCCACTTGCTTTTCTGGCATTATTCAAGGGATTTTCTAGACTGGACCAATCCTTTAGCTAGCCCAAGAGGCTTCTGAAATGCCCTGAGGCCATATACATTTGACAAGTGCATCTCTTTCTTAGGTACTGGAGAAGTAGGAGTACCTGATGGTTCCAGTCATGATCCAGAAAGATACTATGAACTAAGATATTACCCCAATTTTTTTACAATCCAAGTTACAGGTCTTTCCTCTCAAACACCTCATTAATGTCCTTCCACGGAAGAACACAGAGGTCATTCCATATAATTCCATATAATTAATAATATCAAGGTGAGGCAATTGTCCAAAAAAAATATAGTTGTTGAGTTAAATTTGATAAAATGAACAAAATAGTGATGCTATTTGAATATGCATTTTTATTTTTAGTATTGATTCATATTATCCTGCTTCATATCGAGAGTGCTTTGCAAGTACTACGAGTTTTGTCATGTGTGTGGTCACAGTAGATGCCTTTTTAAAAGGAGCTTGCTAAATGTGCCTGCTTTGATTTCTGTGATGTTTATGCTGTGGATTAATTGTAATGAAATTGGTTAAGTGAGTAACATGTAGGTTACTCACTTTTTGTAAGCTAATAATAATTTTATTTATTTATAATATTTATAATGTTTATATTTATATATATAAATATATATAATATATATTTATATTATATCAATATATCAATTATATCAATATATAAATAAATAATATTTATAATAAATTTATAGTCAGATGGTGTGCATTGTATTCTGTGTACTAAGGCTGGCACTGTGGGTAAGTTATTCTAATAAAAGCCAATAACTAAAAAAGCTTTTTCTTTTCCTCAACTGAATACTGTAAACAAAGGTCATGTAAAAATGTTTAACTGTGCTTCATATTCTCAGCATTGGGATTAATAATCTTCCATTTTTATAATGCTGCTAAACCATATTTTAACAAAAATTAATATAGGTGTTTTTTTAAGTTAAAAATAAACAGTCCACTTATTGTCCTATGACAACAACAACATAATTTCCAGTCCTGTGTTCAATACAGGCCTTTTTTTCATTTTTCTTTTTTTTTTTCATGAAAGTCAATATTGTTTAAAATTGCTTCAAATACAGAGTGCAGAACCTGTTCATATTTTTTCTTGTCTTGCGCAACCAAAATTACAGTAGTAATTTAGCATGTGTTTATTAACTATAAATTTATCTTCGGTGCCTAGGCTCTTTGGATTAAATATGCTATTCACAAACAAAAGAGATTCAGGGTCATTTTAATTAGGGGCAAGGAACTGAATTACTGGACTACAAAGTACTGCCTGAATCCTGTTTGCAGTTCCTTGCAAACTTCTCCCAAGAACTTCTTGCTAAGAAACACCATCAAGTGTTTAGCTGCTTCTCCTTTACCCTGTCACATTCAAAATGTAAAAGAAAATGCTGGGGTTTACTAATATTTTGAACAGGTATCTGTGTGCTTCTAGTTTTTTTTAAAGAATAGAGAGAGAAATACTGGGTGTTGTACAGATCAATAAACTGCAGTCCCTTGGGAACACAGGGGTCGGATTGTCATCTGTGTTTAAAAAGCAGGTTTTTGACTTGGGTAGTTGGAACAATTCCTCAGAACAAAAAAAAAAAAAAATGCATTTTCAGTTTCCCAAATTCACTCTAATTGGTTTGATGCATGTGCTAGAAGAATAATTGATTGACACTAAGATCACTAAGCAAAGAGCGAGCTAACAAAATCAGATTAATGAAAACATATGGTAATTACAACTGTGAAAAAGCAACTTAGAATTTATAACGTTGCCTTGGGACAAATAATCAGATGTGTTATCAATGAACAATTAGAGTTCATAAAAAGTCATCTTGTATGTATAGGATTACCATGCATAGTTACAGATGTGTTTTAAATGGAAGATTTATTGGAAGTTTCCTGCCTAAAATGTGTGACATGTAAGTTCATTGTTTATGATAACAAACAAAATCAATTCAATTCCTGCAGAATGCTTCATGGCGGAAGATCAAAGTTTATGTATGCTTTTCATTTATATTCTATAAAAGATTAATTTCATGCCCTTTATTGCATTATATTAATCAGTTTCCCTAATATGTGTGCTATTAATGAATATTCCTATAATGCTGTCAAAATACTGGTATATTAATAATGAAAGTAAAAAAAAATATGGCTATGAAAACGTCTGCATTTTTCAAGAGCAGAAAAAATCATATGTGACGAAATAGAAGTAGGAATTACCTACTACATAAAATCTAAAAACCAGTTCCTGAGGGCAGGTAGCTCTGAAGAGCTGATGGTTTTGGAAATGCATGTTTTACTCTCTCCAATATCCCCATTCCTCCAGCACAGAGTAGAGATCCTAAACCTGTTCAGAAGTATAATGGAAGATATACAGAAGTATATCAGCCAGATTTGGCATGCAACAGTGATAGAGAAAATCTAAGGACAAAGGAGGAAGTAAAGATCACTACATGGTTGCTGTTTTAATAACAGAAAAATTGCTTTTAGGTGTCCTTCAAATTTACTTGGAAAAACTGTACTTTTATTTTCTTTTGAAGTTTCTGTGATTGCAAGACAAAAATTGAAGAACTTGTTTTGTGTATCCTTGTGCAAATTTGCACGTGTATATAGACTCAAATGTTGAGCAAAGTACTGTAACTCCACCTCATTTCCTACTGAAGTGAATAATGAAGGCTTTAACATTGTTACTGTAATGCAACTGGGACTGGAACTGGAGGCCTGAAGCTTTCAGAACGTGATACAAATTATCCTAACCTTATCTTCAGCATCATTTAGATGCCCATAATCTTAAGGAATATGATTCTCTAACTTCCAAATCTATCTTAGCCTTTAATTATATGCAAAATTATGTGAACACTGGATCCAGAATTCACTGCAGCAAGGCTGCTATATCTCAGTTGCTCATAACGTTTTCTTGGGTTTAGACTCTGCTACCACTGCGTTCTAAAGGTTGAATTTTCCTGCACCGGGATATGGATGTATTCTGGTATTACAATGTAGTAGTCACTGCCTCATCACAGGAGCTATACTGTAGCAGTTAGTGCGGTTTTATTTGTCCTGGAACGGTCAAATAGAAAGATGCAAAGTACAAGGATCGCCAAACAGAGTCATTGATACAAATACAGTTCCATTACAAAATCTCCTTAATGTTCAAATGCAAGTGAGCACTAAAGGAAGAAACAGGGAAGACAAACCTTAAAGAGAATTTTAAAACCATCTGAGACTCAAGCTCTGCTTATAACTCATCACAGGCAAAGTTTTGTTTTCATGGAAATGTATGCACAAATTCTGGTACTGGATCTCCTTGTTTAGAAGAGCAGTCAGTCACGTTCTAGTGCAGGGATCAACAAACTGAAAACAAGAATAGATTTTACCTGACAACTGTGCAATTTAGAGGTGAACATTGCCTTGCATGAAATGTATAATTTCTTATTTTTAAGTTGAAGGTCTTGGTACGGTGAAAAAACAAAGTCCTTCATTTTTCATGCTCCTATCTTTTCTTCCTGCTGTAAATTTCATTCTTCTGTTCTCAGAGCTGGAAAAAATATTCCTTGAGACATTTGACAACCTTTTCTGTTTCCACCTGTTCTTTCCCCTCCGAAAAAAGGGAAAATTTCTGCTTCTATAGAAATATATATTCTAATCTTAATGAAAATTTTTGTGGCTTTCAAAATCCTGTGATACCAGTCATGATAATGCAGTTGTTTACTCCATTGGCTACTTGATTAATCCTCACTTATAATCATAGTTACAGCAATATTCAGTACCTCAAAATAATGTCATTATGATTTAAACCAGGAATTAGTAAACAACTCGCAGCTGTTGTGCAAAATGTTTGTATAGTAATGCATATTCATGAATATTCCTACAATCATGCTTATTAATTTGTTTTTTGAAGAGAACTAAATGATATTTCATAAGTCGATGTTTGGAAAATAACGGAGTTTGGTTTTCATACCTTGTGTCAGTGATGTATGAGTCTCCCTACCTGTACTTTCTCACTAAATGTTGCAAAAAGCTGCTTTGCAGAATCTTTAAATATTGAGGCAAATGTTTTTCTTCATGTGTGTGCTAGATATGAAGGGGCCGAAGAACCAAGGTCACAAACAGTAAAATAGGACCTCAAGGGGTTCATTCTTTTTCCCAAACATAGCAAAAAATCTTAAGACTCTTCTCATGTAATCTGTTCTTGATTTCAAATAGTGGAGATACCGATAGCTGGAAGCAGTCTATTCTTATAGCCATACTGTGAAACACGTTTTCTTTCCTGAAGTATAACTTTAAAGATATAACTTGAAGTCAGCCCTGTTTTGATGAGGTTAGACCAGATGATTTTCAGGAGAATATACAAATCTAAATCATTCTGTGATTCCACAATTTTGCATACCAAAATTTCTACCTTGGCAATTTAAACCCACTGTTATTTGCCTCACGTGCGGGTGATGTATGGGGAATATTCTATTTCCTTCATCTTTGCAGCCACATTTTGCATACTTAAATGTCATTGCTCCGAGTCCTCTTGGTCAGATACCATGTTAATCATAAATAGTTTCCTGGAATTTGTTGGTTTAGCTGGTGTTTTTCAGACTTGTGCTTCAATTAACCTGTACCTTTCATGGAGTACTCAAAATTGCGTTGCATATGCTGTATTGTGGGCCTTACCACTAATTAATAGGATGGAAAGCTTATCTTGTTTTCCATACAAAATATTATGAATATAATCCATTACAATGTCAGTCTTGGCTGATACAGCTAAGGGATGGTCAACTTATGATCCATTGCAGTTTAAAGATTTTGGGTTGTTTTTGAAAGAATGGATCCACAATGAACTGTTCGGTATCTTGCATTGGTGCTGGTGGTTATTCTTGCTGGAAGTGTAAAAATGTATGACGTGGCCTAGAATTACATTCTGTTGCTTCCTTCTCTGAGACCTATACAGTGTTTCTTTTTCTAGCTTATGAAAATGTAAAGTGTGACTGTGTGAAAATAATTTCTGAAGTCAAAATATGAAATTACTACTTTTCACCTACAGGATTTGACTGACATGAATTGAAATAACCTTCATCCATGTCATATTTCAAATGCTCATGGGTAGTTTTATAATTCTGATTACTTGAAAATCAACAAAGTGAAACTGTGTAAAGTTCAATGATTCTTCTGTTCTTCCCTTTCTTGAGAACAATTAGGTTTGCTGAACGCTTAATGTTTACAGTTTACCTGTCTTCAGCAAGTCCTCGAAGGATGTGGATTCAATGAGGTGCTAGACAGTGTCTTTTCTCTCAAGTGGCAGCTGAAAAGAGTTTACAACCCTTGTCATAGGTGAAATGTTGATCTGGCATAAAATTATACAGCTGAGATAATGCGTTTTATTTTATTTTTCCAAGCAAGCTTAACATGAACTGGCACCTTTTAAGATTTCTTCAGTTCTGTATCAGCCTTGAGGAGGAACAGGACCATTATACTAATTAATTTAGGTATAACTAGATTTTGTGGGATGGTCAATAAGCAGAAGCTGTTACTCAGATCAGTGAGGGCTTCTTTGGTTTTAGTTTTGTTACTAATTTCATTTAGTGCTACTCCGATGAACTTCTAAAAGGAAGAAAGTTGTTCCTTAAGCTCTTTCTGCTTAATGCTCAGTTAACTAGCGGAACTATAAACCCTGCCTTGCAAGACATCAGATTTGATATTTTTTTTTTTGTCACAATAATTTGACAGAACAATTTCACTGTTCATTCTGATGATGTAGGCTAGGCTTCACCGACATTTATAAAATCCTATATATATATATAATAAATATATAAAATTTATAAAGTTTTTCAACAGACTTAGAAGAAAAGGAACTTTAGCTAGGATAGTTAGGCGATGTGAGAGCCCCTTACAGAGGGGACCAAGAGGAAAGAAGAGTAATATGCCTAAGTTGGAGCATTTTTTTAAACTCTTTCAGAAGTTTTTGGGTGCCATGAGCTCTCAGGTTAGGTAACCATACAGATTTTATGTTCTATACCTCTGAATGACACAAGACGAATCCCTACTCAACTCCTTATGTGTATTGGTTTGGTTTTGCAGGCTGATACAAATTTGTATCTGAATCAGGAAGTTCTGTCGTGACTGACTTTGTTTAGCTCCTGATGGCACTTTCTTGTGTGAATTTTTGTTGACTCTTCAATGTGATAGTTTTGCTATCCAGAAGAGCCTGTCTTAAGTTCTTCAATTTATTTATGTGTTATGTCACTTTAGTGTTGGTCTCTTGCTACTTTTTCTAGCTATAAAGAACAGGATTTTATCCTTACCATTCAGAGAGGAAAAATGCGTTTGGTTACAACAGTCCAGTTCTTGGTAATGTCTCAGTTCTGTGGAATCAGTGAATTGCTCTCAATTAACTATAAAACAAACCATTTAAGCATTAGCTGATGATTGTGCTGGTACAGGGTTTGCTTTGCTTAGCCTTGTTAACCACTTCTGTAGTGCTGTGTGCAGCCATATACACAAGGATTTCAATCAACTCTAGAAAGGGTGTATGCCCTTGTCAAGTGCTTAAAAAGCTTTTCCTTTTCACTCTAGTGAGGGATGTGTTATGAATTTGGGATTGGATCAGAAAGTTACAAGTCAAGATCCTTCATACTACGTTGTTTCAATAATTTAAACTATTATTCTCCTCTTGACTTCATTTTCCTATTGAAGGCACTGTCTACAATTAAATGTTTTTTCCCCCTGAAATTTCAATTAAAATATATAACAAACCTAGAGTCATAATATTCCACTTGCAGTACTGCAAAAAAGTAGTGTTTTACAAAAAAATATACACCCGATTATGGTACTTGATAATCTTTATGGAGAGTTACCAGCAAGACGCATAGAATTTAAAGGGCTTGGGATAGCTTTCAAATGAAACTTATAAAGTCTTACAGTTAAATTTTTTTAGCTTTACTTCAACATATTAATGCTAGCAAATCCCTCTTGCAATTCACCCATGTTTACATCCTTGAAATACTTCTATGCAGTAATGAATCCATTTAGTAATTATTTAGCCAAGATACGCATATTGTTTCTTACACTCTTTCTTCATATGTTGTTCTTTCTGTCTTCATAACTACTATTTCTGCAGTTGTCTTTTTGCCTTACAATTTGCTATTCTCTTCCTTGTATATGCATAGCTGGAAATAAGTGCTTTCTTTATGTCTTAATTCTGCTGGTATCCTATAAATAGGGAATAGTACCTTTTAAATTCATCGTACTGCATCTTGTCAGCAATCATTTGGACAAAAAAAAATCATATGTAGTTAAAGCATATTATAGACAGCTTGGGCTTGCAGTATTTATCTTCCTTCCCAGTGAGAAAAGTGTCTTGACATATTTTTCCCCATTTGTTTAAAAAAAAAAAAAGCAAGGCAATTATAATGAATAGTACTATAATCTTTAGTAGAACAAGAGGATCTCCAGGCCCCAGGATAAATTGTCCTTTTCTTTTTTCCTTGGCTTTTGTTAAAATATGTAAATAACCAGGGAACATCCTGCAGCCATTTTTGATAGCTTTTAGTGTTACCAAGGAAATCTCAACATTGTTAGAATGTGTGACCTATATATAGTAGAAAGGTGACATTTCAGCTGTTCTGGCTGGAAAGCTTGAGTTGTGTGACAGCTATACCTTAAAGATCCAATGAATAATTAAAAAAAAAAAAAAGGTATTATGGGCATTAGCCATCGTGAAATTCAGTCAAATGTTTTTCAAAAAAACCAACAAAACAAACAAAACCAAACAAACACTATCCTTATTGCCATACACAACTATATAACTTATGTCTTATATAGTCTAAAGTGTCACTGCAATGAAGTCCAAAATATTAGGGTCTTGAGCCCTGTGGCTTAGAGAAACTAGTCTATCATGCATACGCATATTTTGCTTTTAAATATGTTCTTTGACTTGTGTAGTATTTTTGAGATCTGTTGTAGTACCTTTTGGTCAGTAGATGGTGCAACAGGTTACAATCTTGTTGGCTTTCCCATGTGACATAGTTTTGACCATTACTTGAGTCAATAAGATTAAATTTTATTTTTGACACGTTTATGTTAGAAAATTCAAATCAAAGCCATTAAGCTTTAAGTATGATTAGTTTTTTTTTTTTAAATGTCATGTATAATGCATAAGAATGGCATTGGACATAAATTGGCAGATACACAGTATCATAAGCAAACTTGGATAAAGTGGATGTGAATGTTTCATTAATGAAGTGGATAGATATAACTTTACTGAAATACAGACAATGGATTTGTTGAGTTTGGAGAGTCATTCTTCGAAAAGAAACTCGGATTAGAAACCATTGCTACTGGCATGAATTGTATCAAATTCTGTATGGAGTTATACCTAAATAAATTCAGTTTATTTCCTTCTGTATGCATAGTGCTCTTAGTTACATATACTAGTAAGACTTGGAAGAAAAGGGAGTTAGCTAACATGTTGAGGAACACTGTAGTAAGATACTGCTGCTTGATTGAATCTTAAATTACATGAAAAGGCCCTTATGATGTACTCAAGTATGAGCTCAAGAACTAGCAAGGCAGTTCACTATTTAAGAATCAAACACACCATTTAAGTTCTACTGAAATTCAGTGTCTGCCTTGCTAATTAGTGCTTTGCTCACCATCAACCGCATCTATATTGAGCTAGCTTTTTTCCTCCTTGGGTGGAAGGAGAGCAATACTACCTGTAAGATGCCGGATGTATTCAGTGGAGTTGGAGTTTTCCTTATTTAAGCTATCGCAGGCTGGGACATGGCACTACACTAGAACAGCTTTCAGCTATAGAGGCTGCTCAGGCTACTAGAGGATGCAGGAACATTTGGGTTTTTTTCTACAGGGAGGGAGGCAGGAGATGGAATGGGACTTGGCAGGGGGCTTTCTTTTTTGTAATAGTCTTGGCTTGGAGGAAGCTTTTTTGTTGGACAGAATCACATTTTGCCAATAAAACAAATTGTTTTCATGTAACATCTAAAATACCAGTTGATACAATGAAACCAAAATGTCTTGCACTATGTAGTGCATATTCTACTATAGTCACTACAAAGTGCAAATCTTTGAAAATCACTTGGAAGTATGATGTACTCTGGACCAGCCTTTTTTTGAAATACTGTAGGGATAAGTTGTGTATCAGTAAACCTGCCTACTGCATGTCGTGCATGTTCCTCTTAACTGATGTTTTTCCTGTAATACAATATAGTTACAAATTCTACTCTGACAGATTTCTGAATTACTTATTAGTTAAATGGCTTATGGTTGGTGAAACACACAATTAAAAAATTCAATCTGCGAGAGCT
Source organism: Falco peregrinus (assembly GCF_023634155.1). Taxonomy (NCBI): domain Eukaryota; kingdom Metazoa; phylum Chordata; class Aves; order Falconiformes; family Falconidae; genus Falco; species Falco peregrinus. Next base: position 22,888,866 of record NC_073732.1, on the reverse strand, counting down.
AAGGCTTTGCTTCATCAATTTTTCTAGTTTCCTGAATGAAAATTTATGAATTTATTGATGATATATTGTCTCTTGTCTTCAGAAAATTCATTTTGTGCCAAAAGACCATTGCAAAAAATCACCAGATGTAGTTTTTATTGAAATGAGCCACAATTTTCTGTTTGATTCTTATGGAAATGGTACTAGTTCTAAACTATTAAAATGCAAGATATATTACTGCCTCCCACCTTTTAAGAAAAAGAAAATTACAGAGGACTTTATATCTATTTTTGTGATGTGGTGGGATAATCAAAATTTAAAGCCTCAAGGTCAAATGTACTTCCCTGAGTGACTCAATTACTGCTCAGTTTGATGGCAGTCGAGGAACAAGGATGCTTGAGCTTTAAGATTGCTGGGGTTTCATTATATAACTAGAGCATATTAACAGGAAGCCGTTAAATACAATTTATGTGTGAATAGCCCAATTGTAGGCACATTGGTTCCATTGTATGAGTGATGAAATAAATGTAATACTTGCCCATTATTATTCACTGAATAGTTTTTTTTTAAATTAAGTTTTGGTTAAAATGTGCATAGTTATATTGTCGAAGTGGCATGTCTGTTTTCTTTAAAGCTAAGTCTATGCTGAAAAAAAAGTGCTGTATATTTTATAATGCTATTAGTTCAGTTTTAGCCACTTAATTTTTTTTCCTTTTGCTCATACCCTTTATATTTGTGTTTTGCTGAGCAGTTTGCATATTTGTAATTTTGATCTTATAAATTGCGTGGTTGTTGAGGCATACAAGTCTTTGGTAAGTAACTTCATAAATCTGTAAATATTCACTTAGAAATCATGAAAATAAAAACACTAGGTTAGTATTTTCCCTAACACCAAGCCAGAGGGTCATCACTGGTGTACTGTTCCATGTCACAGCCATTTACAGAAATTAAGGTTTTAAATTACTTCCACCCCCACCCCCCCTTATGCCACTTTACTCTGCCTTTCTCCCATTTACCAGTCTACAATTTACACCTCCATTTGTCATCTCTGTTTCTGGCCCAGGATCTTTGCTAAATATACTTACACAGAGTAAATGAAACAATCTCTGAATTGTGCTTCTTTCTTCAATGGGTTGGCAGAAGCATTCTCTGTAGCATTAGCTGGATGACTTTCTTTGGCAAGTAGTTTGCAGCAGTTATTAATCTTATTTTGTTGTCATTGTCATTTGAGAATCCTAACATGAATTACTATATTTTAATTCCCTTTGAGAAAAGCATGGAAATATATTGTAATGAGTGCAATTTTTGAAATGGTCTGGCTAACATAAAAACACGCTCAAATTTCTAGTAGGAGATTAGTCCAATTAAACAAAATATTAGTTATAAAAAGAAGTTATTAAGGTGATGCTGTGTTCCGGACACGGTACGTAAGACTTTCCGTTAACCAGTGGAGGCATAGGCGACAGGTATAGGTCAACACCAAACAGCGTCACTCAAACAATGGCTGGGATTATCCGATCACTGCGCGTACTTCTCATTCTGATCTTGCTGGTTGCATGCAGGGAAGTTTCAAGAAGAAACCTCTCTTCCTGGGCTCTGCTGAATTGTTGTTCCTGGCTTTACACCAGATTCTGATGCAGGTCCAGCTCTAGTAGTCCGGAAGGTTGTTGTCATCCTTCAGCCTGACAGATGTATCCCCCTACTTCATATCTAGTAACAATTCATCATTAGTGCTTTAGTGGAGCTCAAGCTGTAAATGTGAAATGGCATTCTCATGGAAAGCACTACTGAAGAAAATACTGCATTCATTCTCCTTCAGCTCTGGAAATAAGAGTGTAGACACACAATCCAACATTGCTTGAAGTAAGTTTAAGCACCTTGAGAGGCTTCATATCTATAATCAGATCTGCAGGCTGTTTCTTGTAATTATCTGGTATTTTATTAGTTTCAAATGCTGTATATGCCACATCTGGATACATATGTTCTTGAGCCATCTTGCATAGATAATAGAATTGACAAGAATACATTTCTTTTCTAATAAATACTGTAAATGTAAAAATTCTGACAGTAGTTGATACCTATATTACCTCACATTTTAAAGAATAATTTCAATAAATAAGACAGTTTAATGGATCAGAAAAATGGCATACGTATTTTTCCTCACATTATATTTCCTCACAGAGCATGGAAGGCATAGAATTAGGAAAACAGATCATCCCTAAAGAGAAAAATAAAATAACCTAAAGAACAGACTATCTTCAATCGGTTTATCATTTTCAGTATTTCACATCCTCTATCACAAAATACCTAACAGGTTGACTTAAAGCCATGTTTATGTTCATTTGATTGGCAGTCACTTGAGAGCGTTTGTGAAGGTAAAAACATTATGAAGTTTGCTGCTGCATGAGGGCTGTAAATTCTTTGACAAAAAGTTCAGTTTGTTGGGGGGAGGTGGTGTGCGTGTGTGTTAGTGTGTTGGGTTTTCTTGGTACGTGTTGTCAAAGTTTGCTCTCAGCAAACGAGGAAAAGGAGGTGACAGAGGCATGTGTTCCCCTTTAAAGGCCTGCAAGAAGAGGCAGGAATAAAATTTTGGAAAGTAAGTTGTCATTGCTACCTACCAGTTGGTATCAAACAAAGAAACCTTCTTTTTATTGACTTCAAAGCCAGTAGTCTTTAAACCATGTTGGTCCTCCCTTTCTAACAAGCACAAAGGGAAAGGATGGGGGGGATGGGGTGGAGCATAGAGCACATATTCCATTAGCTCTAACATTTGATAGAGCTTCTAGATATATTATTTTGGCAGTATTTTATTGCCTAATGAATGCCAAAACATTTTGGCCTCTTCAGGGTCACTGCTAATAAAAACAACAGAAGTTCAATCAAATATTCTCCCCATTCTTTTATTAGGTTAAGAAATAAAATCCTGATAGCTTTGATTGCTTCCCCTTTCTTTTTCTTGCTGTTGGTTGTGTTGGACTGTGGTCAGTAAGGAAAGTGTTGATATGGAAAGGATACTTCTGAACATCAGCCAGGGACATAACCCAAAATATTTTGATCCTCCAATAAGCCTTAAACCAAAGCCAAGATTCAAGTGAGTAAATTCTCATTGCCTTCATGAAAATTAGCACATGCATTCTGCAGGCTTCCTTCCAAGTGATTTCTTCAGCACTCTTCTGGCACAGTTACTGAAGTTATCCCTGGTACAACCTATACTTGGAATCAAGTAAAAGTTTTGAGGTACCCTTTTTCACTCATCACTTATCTAAATTACAAAGCCAGTGTGCATAAATTGAGTCAATTAGCAATTTTATCTTATAATTATCTTTATTGTTGATTCCCTCTGTAACAAATCCTGAATGAAGCAAAATTTTATATTTATACCAAAATATAAGTATATTAGTGATGAGACTACAACAGAATTTGGTTCAACTTTGTTGGAAGTATTTCACTATGTTGTGAAAAAAATAGAACAAACATATATCTTTTTTCTTTGAAATGATGATAAAATGTACCACTGCATGAATTCCTTTTTAACTTTACTGACTGCTGATAAACCAACCCCTCCCCTATCTGCCTGATGAGGTAGTTAACACTGTAATTCTGATTAATGGTTTCGGTGTAGCTATCTATTTCATGGAATATTCTTCTTCCCAATGTTGCAATTAGAACTGCTTTAAAAAGGAAATCTATTACAGTATCTATTTGAGGAAATCCATATAAACTTGTAAGGGATTCATTTTACATTAGCGCCCATGCAATATTCCAACAAAAGTGCTAATTTGAATGCTTCAGCTGATTTTAAGTGACCATGAATATGCTACAGTACAGTGACTTTCGCCTTAATCTTTAGTGGTCAAATTAAATTTATCATTCTTTAAACAGTGTTCTTCTATCAGATCACTCCTTGAACCTGAAATATATAAGGCAGAAAAAAACCAGCTGCAGAAATCTGGTTAAGAAAATACGTTTATATGGTGAATTGGAAGTAACATCTAAGTTTGTGCAGGATTTGGAGTTCCATTGAAATGATAAAATGATTGAGAATTTATGCAATAGCTTTAATGATTGAAAAGATAGAAAAAGATTCACTGTTGCTTGAGCATCTAACTGTGCAGCAGTTTGGATTTTCATAAGACACCTAACCAGGTTACAGACTTAACTCCCTATAAAATCGGTGTCTGTAACCTGTTTAGCTGCCTTTTAAGTATCCCAATGCCTTCCTGTTTACCTTTTGAAATGATGCTGTTTGGGTCCAAATCCTATAAAGCAGTTAAGGAAACCAAGGAAGGTATCTGTTTGTGTTGGTAAAGGATGCAACGCAGATTGTTTTTTCTGGATTGGTTGCAAAAGACTTTGTTATACCAAAGCAAACAGATCAGTCACCGTTTTCTTGGTCTTGTACGCTACGCAACACAAAAAATAGTGTGCATTTTATGCTGCAAAAGAGCCCAGCTGGATTAAAGTTGTATCAGTTTAATTAATAGTAATGTTTTGTATGACTAAAAAATACTCATAATAGTTGGTTTGAGAGAATAGGCCTTTATGGAAATCTATACCTTTTAAGAGCCATGGTCTTTTTGGCCTCACTTATAGTTAAGCACCTATTATATTTTTTTGCCTGCCTCTATAAATGCACAGTGTATTGTTCCTGGAAATATGACTACAGAAGGATGCTGTTTCTGGGAACAGTGTTACAGAGCTGGTAATGTTGATTGGTGACTAATTAGTGTAATTCCCAGAAGTATTATCTCCAGAAGAATTTCCGAGAAGGGACTGACAACTTGGTGTGTTGGTATATGCCGAAGTCATGCTGGTGTTTTACTACCCCTCCCATAATTCAAAGTTAAAGCTGTGCAAATGGAAGTTATGAATTTGTATTTTTTTTTCTAACCATAATTAGCTGAAGTATAGTGCTGTTAGTTTCGGTCCTTTATCATATTTTGTGCTTTTGTTGCAAGAAAAACACCAAAAAGCTGAACACAATATTAATGGCTTTAGTTGGCTGCCTGCGTGCGTTACTTCTCTGCATGCAGAATTCAAAACTATTAAATAGGCCATGCACATTTGCGTGTCTAATTTATAAAAATATCTACTCTTCCATGGGAGAACTGATCTTGTGACACAGCTGTAAATGAGTCCATGATGGATGAAAATATCTTAAGATAATTAGTGGAAGAATCTAAGCAAATAAAATGTAAAGAATAAACAGCAAAAAATCAGGCAAGCCAAACAAGCTCGGCTAAGGAAAGGAACAGTAATGAATTTTTGTTCAAAATATAGTATTTAGTTGGTTGGAAATTGGTCTGGATTTTGTCAGAAAACTTTAATGTTCTTCACTTAAAAAGTTTCAGCAGCATTGCATGGAGTGGCAAATTGTGAAGTGTTTGTTCTTGCCTGATGAGGAATAAGCTGTACATAAGGAAGTATACAAATACTAAGGAAGTGCCATACCAAATATAGAACATTGTTGGAGGTAGCTCATTTGCGTTACAAATGCTAGAAGAAACCTTGTAGCTAGGAAATCAACACTGAGCTTGCCCATTCTGTTTGGCGATTAGAGAGTTCTTTGGTTTAGGATTATTTTAGGTTATTTGTTTTAGGAGTGTATTTAGAATTTGCTGTTGCACACTACCTGGAACTGGCCATAGCAGCACATTTAACCTTGCAACACTGGTTTTAGTAATGGTGGTGGGGCTTGATCGGTGGATGCCTGGATAAACTACCTTACATGATATTTAAATCTATTTTTGCTTTATTCAAAAAGCATCTTTTGTAGGATGCAGTATAATTTAAGCTCCTAGTCTTCATTAGAAAGCTCTGTTGATACATCTATGCTAACAGAGTTTTATTTGCAAAACATCTGTTGTTCTTCTGCTCCTCCCTAAGGACTTTTGACAATGTGGCCATTTGGATCAGCTGTGGATATGATTTATTTATCTGTTTGTTTATTGGCAAGACTAAAATCAGCAAATCCAGATAGGCTGGATACAATTTAAACAACCCATAGCTACCCACACCCCTCCCAAGTAACTTTTCTAGGATGTTTTAACATGTTTAGATAGGTAGGATAAAATAGAATATCAAATGTGTTTTGCAGCTACCTCAGTATCTAAGTTCACACTCTTATTGGTATTTATATGTCAAGGAAAAATATCAGAGTCCATTCTTGTGCAAAGGTTTCGAGGGTATGGGAGAATGATTCAGGGTTTCAGTTTAATTTGGTTTGCCATTAGTCAAGTGAACATTTTTTAGTTGAATAACTTATGATTTCATTTTGTCTCAGAATGCCTTGAGAATATAAAGACTGGAAGGTATGCGAAGCTAAATAGATCCTCAGCATTTTTATTTATGCATTCCTGACCTGAGGGTCTCTTACCACTAGCAACCTTGGCAAAGCATGTCATGATCATAGGAATATATTTTTTTTTTCTTTTTCTGCAAGGACACAACTTAAGTTGTGAGTTGGCTTAGTCAAATTTTTGGGCAGGCAGCAAAGGTACTGATACTTTTTTTTCCATGTAGCTACCCTTCTGTTCCCAGACATTTGCTGCAGAAAGTAATGAAATAAAACACTAAAAACCGTTGTGGAAAATCAGTTTGAATTGTCTGCAGCCTATGCATTTAAATCACCAAGAGGCCTTCTGCAGTCTCACCAGTTATCGCTTTTGCACATGTTGAGTCTTTGCTGCCTGCCAGCAGCAGTTCAGTAAGTTCTGCACAGGATTTTCTCCTGAATCAATCCATTCTAAGCTGGTAGTAGAGCTACTGATGTATTTTAATGAATTCTGTTTCACATTTTCCCATTTATACTGCAGTTTATATACTGTCCTTAGAGATTTCTGTATTCATCTTATCTGGCTTTAGAAGAGTACTGGAGAATCTGGTAAATGACAGCTGCTGTGTTTTTAAAATTTGCTGCAAGGTTTCAGCAAGATAACACTGCAAGGGTGGAGGTGTTTTGGGGGTTTTTTGTTGAGCTGCTTCTTTTTGTCTGTATGTCTGTTTTCCTCACCCCACCCCACCCCCACTCCCCTCACGAACAAAAGCCTAGGACAAATTCTTCTGTTGTTTAGCAAGTAACAGTATGTTTATGAATTTCTGACAAGGCTCAATCAAATAAGAAACATGCCTCATTGCATAAAAGGGAAAGATTCTTTTTCCACTGAAATACTTGTTTAGGATAAATATATCATAGAAGTGGACACCCCGAGTCATAAGTTTATGGTCTCCAGCGGTGCAGCCAACCAAATCACGTAACACCATTAATATGTGTCAAGCTGTTTTGAAACTAGTTATGTTTCTTACTTCCATCACTTACAGAAAAGCTGTCTTTGAACTTCATTCAGACCCCCTGCTTTTCGTTGCCAGTGTGTGTTTATTAATGACTACTTATTCTTGTGCTTTAGTTTTTCACTTCCCTCTGCTAGTATTTATTCTTTTCTTCCTGTCTTTCAACCCACAGTGTGTTTTATCTATAAAATCAGTCACTGGCATTTTTAAAGAAAATATCCTGTATAAATTATGGAGCAGAATGATAAACTGCTAATTACAATAGCAGCACAGGACCTTCAGATAGAGAGATTCTCCCTTTCAGTAACTGAAAAACTGGTTATTTTACTCCAGAGGACAGAATCGGCAGGACAATTAGTATTATAAAGTTTTAGTGAAGCTTCTCACTCTTCAAATTTACCATAACGTTTTGCAGGAAACAGTGATGCACCACTCTGCAAGATCTAGATATGGTCTAATTCCTCTGTGGCACATATCCCAGCAAGAACCCTTCTACTTCAGATCTATAGCTTGACAGGGAACAGTGTCAATGATGAAGCTTTTCCCTGGTTTCTTTGTTTTCTTTTGGAAATGCATCTTGGTTTTTTGTTTTCTTTGATTTGTTTAAGAAAACTGGTTTTCTTTTAAATTCTGCAGAAGGTTTCAGATGATGGAGTATTTTCCTTTATGGCTTTTGAATAACAAATGTCTGTGATATAACCCACAGAGAGCAGTCTCATATCTCTGAACTCTGAAGTTCTTTAGGTATTTTCTGTGTTTTCCCCTTACAAGCCTTCCTCTTCCTGTGCTGCATGAATGTCATACCTTTGCCTAGACCAGGGAGAATACTGGAGCTCTAAGCTGGGATCTTGAAAGACATAGCTAATAATTTCCTCACTGGTATAGCTTATTTTGCAATTGTGTTACATTATAGCATTAAAGTTTTTTAAAAGCCTACACATCATTTAAACATTACTTTCCCTAGGGGTAGGTGAGTCTTCTAACCAATTATTCTTCCTGCTGTAACAGCAATGTACAAACTATAGAAATGGTAAATTCACAAAATTGTCACTAGTTGCATAACTCCAAATACACTTTTTTTTCCCCCCGCTAGTCGTTAAAATTGCTTCATCTACCTTTTTCTTTGTGTTTTCTCATCTTGCCTATGTCCAATTGGTGTAATTCAAACTGACTCTCCTGAAAATGGCACATGGGAAGATATGACTAGTTTGAGAGCAAGAGAGAGATTGGAAATATCATCATGGGTTTCTTTCAAAGTAAAACACATGGTAAAAATCAGATTAGGGGCAAATCCTAGCATTTCAGATCTGGTCACCCCCATATTCAATAAGAATTATCTTTCCTGAAATCAGAATTTGAATAACAAGTTTTTTTCTGCATTGTGGCTTATGGTTGTTCTGGACGTTTTATTTGTTTGTGGTTCTTCATTTATATTGACTTTATTTGCATCTGTTAAAAGTTGATTTACTGCCTAGTAAAATGTTAAATAGTCACAGATTTGGAAACTGAAATAGTTTCCCTGTCTGTAAAAGATGGAAAATATAGGCAGCAGTGCTATTCCCACTGTTCTGACAGATATTGCAGGAAACATCAACCCCCTGATGGTGTGTGGGTCTCGGTGTCTTTACCAGTTTCATTTCTTTGGCCTGCTAAATAAGTTTGGTGGTGCAGTTACTGCAATGTCTGCTGCCCCTGAATGGGCAACAAATCTTGTGTTACCAGTAACTGTCTAAATCATTCCCTGCTGAATGTGAAATCCAGTGGTAATCCATGATGCATATCCAAATGTGTCTTTATTTTCTATAACATCATAACAATACAGGTCTTTGTTTTGGAACTGGTGCTTATTTCTTAATGAGCCACGGAAGAGACTAGGTTAGGTATTATCTCTACGAAATCTCCTGGTTTTCTGTGTTATTGTTCCTGGCCTGCTGATGTAGTAAAGTCTCAAATATTCAGGGGAATGCCTGGGGGAGACTGTGGAGTAGCATGAGTAGTCAGGGATAAGCAAAAGGAAGATCTGATATTATAAAAATATGCTGTAATATATCACATTTGAAAAAAACTGCAAGCAGATTCCACATTTTTAAAAAACGCACACAAATTTCTCAAGAGTACTTTAAGTAGTAACAGGTGGAACTAAACTGGGGGAAGCTGCATGTGCATCTTATCCTCTTCAGCACCATGTAGCCCAGGGTGCTGAGAGAAGATACCTAGAGATACCTCAAGGTTGATCATACATGTTTACCATAAAAGCTGAAAATTGCATGCTTATTTTGACAGAAAGCTTCAGCTTAGAAGCTTATGATTGAAGGACCAAAGCAATCACTTTTCTTTTCTTTTACCCATAATATCTGCTTGTTTTGTTCATCTGTATACCTATCCATGTGCAGTCACAACTCGAGGGAGGCTCTTAAAGTGCACATTTTTAGGAATTTGTCTCTAGATTTGCAGTGGAGCCAGTACTCTTCTTGTACACAGATTACTCCAGTAACAGACAAAGGTAAAGTGATTAAGTACAATTTGAGCCTTTTTTATATTTCTAATGAAAGGAGTAGCGAATAATGAATCATTGTATGATAAATTTCTTCTGAAAATAATTGTTTAATCTTGCTGGCTTCCATCTTATAAAATGAGGTAGGATTTGCAGCTTGCTTCCCAGTCATACAGATATTTTAAAGGAAACTACTCTAGGAGGAACAATTTTTCTGTCCTTAAATGATTTCCTGTATTTAATGAAACTGCATGTATTCTTTGTCCCTTCCTATCCCTAAAATGATAAGATGGATCATTATCGCAACAGGGGGTTCATTGTCATTCCCAACCATCATGTCATCTCTGACACATCTAGGCTCATGCAGCTGCTGTGACTAGTCCCTGCAAATAATTAGTGTTTCTTTTAGAAGAGTGTTGGTAGAAGAATGCATGTGTGCTTTGTGTAAAATTGGTCTGATATATGTTTAAATATGTAATGTATTACACATTATAAATTCCAGTACATAAGTTATTCTTTTTCTTAAGCAAAAGCCTTGTGATCTCGCTGTGTTCAGCAGACACGGGGTTTACTTTGTATGAAGGCAGGATTTGCCTCCTGTTGCTTGTCAGTAGGCCTGAAAGTCCTCTCTTAACATTGCATTGGGGATCTCACTGCTGATTGACTCAGTATTTTATTTTCAGCTGCTTCACTAGAGATGAATAATAGCAGTTCTCTAAAGTACTTTTCCATTCCCCTTTGAAAACCCAATTCTCGACAACGTGTGCAACAGGGACACAAATAATCATCATGCTTTTCAAGTTGTTTGCCTTCTATTGCTAAAGTTAAATATGTTTAAATAGTGAAAGTTACCAACTTGAAACCTCCTATCTGTTCCTGTAATGAAGGCCAGAGGGAATTTGACCCTAATAATTTTCTTCTTTCCTGGAAGCAAATGAACTTGCTATCAGTGAGGGTGTGTGTACTGGTCCTTACGAGTAAGAATGAACTTCAGAAAATTGCCACTTGACATTGGAGAGCGTTATGCAGATTCTACCAGCACAACCAGAAATTGAAATAGAGGCCCCAAGAGCAAAAGGTTTAATAATGCAACAAGTCTGTCAAGCGATCGAATTTAAATAATGCTATAATGCACAACACTAGTTACTAATTACTAAGGAAGGAATTGCAATAGAAACTTTCAACAGTTTGTTATTATGCTGTGGCAATATTGAGATTGGCTTGGTCTTGCAATATAAAATCTTGATTTCAAATTGATTTTAATGAAACAAATGAAACGAGCAGAAAGTCTATTTGGAGTGGACACTTGAAAATAGGAATTCAATACTTAGAGAAAATATAAACTGTCTAGCTTTCTAATAATAAATACAAGAAAATATGTTGAATAGTTTTCATGACACAAGGAAACTGAAATTCAAAGTAATGCGGAGCTCAGGTTGTGACCCATGTCCCAGGCATTTGGCTGTCTCACTCAAAGCCAAGTTTGTAAAGCACAGTTTAGTTTTACTGGAAAAAAACCCACAATGTTCTTGAGCTGTGAGGTTGTCAATAAGAAAAAGCTTTGCAATATAAGAAAATAAATATTGGAAAAGGGAAATCTTGAAATGATTATAGTAAATCTAGGATTCAAGGGAAGTGTATTGGCATGAAAATCTACAGTGGCTGACACAGCTAGCCTTGACTGATGACTGCCCAGCCAGCAGGGACTCATTGGGTGCCAGCTTCAGGCGAAGGGATCTTGCTGGTATTTAGCCTTGTAGCTTGTAAACCCAAGCTGTCTTCTGTAGCTATTAACCAAAATAATTTTTTGCTCCTAAATCATATCTGACCCTGCTTGCACAATGTCTGGGTGTGAAAAAAGATGACCAAGTAAATTTGACACAAAGGGATGGTTAAAGGTGAGCCTGAGTATTATAGTTAAACAAATTTAACTCAAAGTAAAGCAACTAGTTATGTTTAGTTTGGACTTCTTCTGTAATCAAGACCATTTTTCTTTAATTCATGCCAACTAGTTGCATTTAATAAGTTCTTTCTGGCTAACATACTTTTTTCTGTGCTCTGGTTGTTGAAGTATTTAACGTGCTAAAAGTTGGAAAAAATATAGTATGAAAATAGATGAGCATAACACTGAGACAACGTGTTAGCAGATTCTTCAAGTGAGAAGGAAGGGGTGGAAACAGGACGTAGCTTAAGAGGTTAAGTAGCAACAACTAACAAAGGTATTAAATGGGGTAGGAGGATTGAGATTTGAAAGCTGGGAGGTCAGATTATATTGCATTCCTCAGAGGAACAAGAAATAGCAAAATTATAGGTAGGCAAAGTAGCAGAGATAGCACTGTGCTATTACTGATGCTAAGGAAAGGAAGAATTAAAAGACAGTGAACTTGAAGAACAAAATATGAAACCGAAAAGACTTATCATTTATAGTAACTACATACTTCCTGAGCATTAATTCATGAAAGGAGTTTGTATTCTTCAAAAGTGCTTTGAGTTTGAGTAAGAAAATTTAACTCCACTGATGTGGGACTGGAACAGAGACAACATGGAAGGCACGGATACTCTTTGGAAGCCCAGGTTTAGAATTTTCTTTTCCACACACCTCTACAAAATGGTTTCTTTCCATTTTTGGAGAGCAACACCTGTGCTAGATGTTTGGGATTTTTTTAAGTGATCCTATACAGATCTGCCATGAGATGGCAATTTCATCTTGTTTTTCTAGCTGTATGCTTTTATTAAGATGTTACTGGTTTTGCCATAAAACAACGGCTGACAGTAACAACTGGGAAATGTATATATGAATGCCATTTAAGCCTTTTCTCTTGTCTTTTTGGCGTGGAGTAATTTGCCCAGTGCAATAATTTGCAACAAAGTAAGACACAGCTTTCAGTCAATAGGGTCAGTTCTGAAGCTGAGAGCAACATTTTTCTTTTGTTCTTTGGAAAGTTGTCGGTTCTGTCTGGGGACTTCATTACGGGAGTAACAGGATTCTTTCTGCCAGCTCTTCAGCAAGAAGGAGAACCTCGTTACCAATTTTTAATATGAAAAAGGGGCAAGTTTGAATAACAAAAGATTGAAGATCCATGTGACAGTGTAGCATTTTAGCGTGGTGCGCTACCTTGTGCAAGATATGGCTGAGTAGTTACAGTAGTATCTGCATTAATAAAAAAGTCTGTGCAGATTTATTGGGGTGTTATAGTTATGGTGTGGATGTATAGATACAAATTATGTCAGTCGTGTATGTATGCATGTGTACATATACATAGTTTTGATGACCTTAAATTGACAGTTTTAAAAATATGGAGTTAAGTATATATTATAGATTTACAAAAGTCTTTTTCACTGTCAGGAGGACTATTAGTAGAATAAATAAAAAAATCACAGATACTTACTGTGTATCATCCTGCGTGCCTGTGAGACTCTGCCCTGGAAAAAATCTTTGTCTTTTAGTTAGAAAAGGACTTCCTATTTCTGTATGTGAAAAGCAGTTAGCACATCCTTCTATTAAGGTGATGTGAAAACTGAGGTACTAATCGCACCACCACCCCGCCCCCTCATATACTAATAATGAAATTCAGACTAAATAGGTTCCTAATTCAATTAGTTGTTTTGGCTGCATCCATGTGCATATTAGCTGTACATTTTCAAAATTTTTTAATCTAGTAGGACCCAATTGAGCAAATGAAAAACAATTTTAGTGCAGGAGGTGTAGGAGCAGGGATGCATCCTGGTAATGCACAGTTACTCTCTGTAGACGAGAGTAAAGAGACAGAAGATCACTGAGTTTGAGAGCATGGTCATGCCAGTAAATGTCTGCTGCTTGTATGAGAACTTCTGAAGTAATTTCTTGTTACATTTTGCTACTGTAAGATCATATAGTGAATTTCCAGGAAAGGGCACTTCTTCCTTTTAACTGGTATTCAGTTCCAACCACGTTTTTCTGAGATTTAAGCATACTATTTTTGCTTCTCCAGGAGACGTGGCTAAAGCCACCAGCCTGACAGGCAAATAAAAAAAACAAACAAACAAACAAATACCAACCAACCTTAAAACAAAATCTAAGAATGGCTTCACAGTAATTAAGTCAGATTGTAGTTAAAAAATAATTTTAAAATATTTTTAGTCCTTTAGTAAGAATGATTTGCTAGGAGTAAACCACCAGTCACAGAGTAATTAGCTCACAAGAGACATTTGCCGGTCTCTTGCCCAGTGTCATGTCGAAGGATAGGGCTGCCATCAAAGTTTGGGACTGCTCAGGCTCTTGTCTGAATGCTTGTGAAAATGCCCAAGAATGAGGTTTCTACAAGATCCCTTGGGCAGGCTTTAAATATCACAAATCTTTAGGGAACTTATGTTACATGATGCATGCAATGTTCTCAGTAAATTGAACCATTAGGCCAATTAACTGCATTTTTCCATAATATAATTTTATACAGGTTGTAATGTAAATGATTTTTATTGCTAATTAATGTACAAAGAAGACAAGATAAAATATATCTCACTAGCTGGTATCATATACAGCAGATGCGGGTTTCCAGATTGTTCTCATGGTTTTTAGATTGAACTGCAGTTTTCTTCTCCATCAGGGTTTGGGCCTTCTCCACACACATAGATAAATCTCTATGCTCTGTCCTGCCCAGAACCCCGTTCTCCAACATCTCCATTCCCTCAGAGCTGCTACACACCTTCTTCCTCCTCTCTGCCCTTAAAAACAGAATAATTATACCTGAATTCTCTGTAATCAAGCCACAAACTGAAGTCTTACATTCTCTGTGAGTGAATACATTCATATAAATCGCTTAAAGAACGTTTTTCTGGTGAAACCTCTCCCAGTAAGTTAGTTTATTAGAATTTTACCACTGCAAATAGCAATATGCTTTAGACGCAGGGAAGTCTCAGCTTCAGTAAAATAAGGCTCTTTTTATTTGTTCTGCTATATGTGACTCTGATCAAATTAATAAGAAATGAGCTTATAATAGATTTCAGAAATGTCAGGTCTTTTAGGGAATGTTTTGGTGTTTTGGTCGTGGGTTTTGACAAAAACTACATTAAACCACCTTACCATTTTTTGTTTTCATACATTAAACTCCATTATTTGTTGATTGATAGGTTATATTGTTCCTAGTCTCCTCCTTCTTAATTACATATAGTCATTTTGTTATGCTATAATTTCATGAGTATGTTAATGAAAATATTGGGACTATGGATTGGTATCCATGGGATCTTATCTTTTCGTAATTTAGGGCCTGTTAGCAATGAAAAGAAAACCTCCAAGAATTTACAATTTAAGACCAATTTAAATTTAATTAAAAGAGAAGTGCTGGTACTTCCATTACAAGAAAATTCAGAAGCTTTGAATGCTTTGATTTCTCACTTGATATTCTGTAGTTCTGCAGATGCAGACCAGGCAGTGTTCTATAAAAAATGTGTCCAAGTGTCTTGTTGGATAGGGATGCACAGCTGGGGGCTACTAAGTAAATTTTAAAAATGTGAGGAAAGAGAAATGCACTTATCTAAATATAGAGAAGAGGATGCAGAAGGTTTAAAAAGTGAATACAGGCATCTGCCTATGACTACTTTATACAGTGTGTATAAACCTCCTACTGTCTAAGTGGCATATGGGAAGTCTAGCTGTAGTCCCTAAAATAAAATCCTAGATTTCTCCCTTAGAAGCCCTAGCTATAGTAGTCATTCTAGCAAGAAACTTAAAGAACATTTTGCAAAGGAGTGGTAATCACTGTGAACTTTCTTAGTCTGATGGATTTTTTTTTTCTGGGTTGGTTGGGGTTTTTTTTTCCCCTTTTGTGGAAGGAATGATGTCCTCCACTGGTTCTGCCTTGCTGCCTCCATATCATTTACTATCTTGTGCTGATGTAAATCCAGTGACTACAGTGACGTTGTATCTGATCTATAGACCTGCAAGATCAAAATCAAACCTTGAACTTGAATTTTTATTAGCAGCTGTCAGGCATTATATTGAGCTTTACTTCTTTTTAAAATAATCTTTTTCACATCCATATCCCAGTCCTCATACTTCAAACTAATTCTGTAACGTAAATACCTAATGAACCAAGTCTGCTTAATATAGGACTGAAAAGGGAAGTGAGGAGAAAAATTTGGGAAGAGTAATTCATTAACGACTTGTAAGCACCAGTCTGTCTCAAGATGTTTGTAAGCTACAAATTCCTGGAGGCTGGGTGAGTGTTTTGTGGCAGTATGACAAAGTACTGCTTTGGGTTTTTGGCCCTGGCCTGACTTGCAGACCAGAATTTTGTTTGAACACACTATGAGAATTTTTTTCTAAAATGTGTAGGAGTGTGCATTTGAGATGCATTGCATTTCCAGAGTATTTAATGTATAGTAAAACTTGCGTTATATTCTTGCACTAAATCTATGTATTTGTACAAACTGATTAAAGGAATATAGCCGATATCTGGTTTTATTTATGTTGCTGTAAATCCAGAACAATTTGTTACTTCTCTGAAAGTCGTGAAAGCAGAGTTTGACCCTCGTAGTCTTTGTCCAAAGGAAGCAGAAATTAAGTGTCCATGATGAATGTTTTTCGGTTTGGTTTTTTTTTTTTCCAGACTTGTCTAAGGTCCAGGGCAATACGCCACTATGAAAACTGTACTAGTATCAAGGATTGTGCTTGACTCCTGGTGCCTCCTTTTAACAATAGCAAAGCGCCTAAAATCATATACATAGCCTTACATCTTTGGATTGCTGTGTGTCCAAGGATTTCAGAGATCTTTGACTACAGCAATCCCTATTCTCTTCCATGGATGAGAAGCAGTTTTATGCAGTTCTTACAAATATGTAAACAGAAGTACAATGAAATTAAATGGTTTTGCCAAGGGTAGAAAGTGGTGTCAGCTGACAATCTGGGGAGTAGAACGTGAGGTATTTAATCGAATTAATTGATCAGCATGTTGAGGGGGAGGTGGTCCTGCTCTTCTACTTCACCCTGGTGAGACCCCACCTGGAATACCACATCCAGATCTGGGGTCCCCAGTGCAAGACAGATGGGAACATGTTAGTGCAGGGCTGGCAGAGGGCTGCAAAAATGGCCAGGGGGCTGCAACACCTTTCCTGGGAAGAAAGGCTGAGAGAGCGGGGGTTGTTCAGCTGTGAGAAGGCTCCAGGGAGACCTTATTGTGGCCTTTCAATATATAAAGAAAGCTTGTAAGAAAGCTGGAGAGAGATGTTTTACCAAGGCCTGTAGTGACAGATCAAGGGGCAATGGTTTTACATCTTACCTCTTTCAGTTTAGGTTGGACATTAGGAAGGTATTTTTTACAATGAGGGTAGTGAGACACTGGAAGAGGTTTCCTGAAGAACTTAAGGATGTCCCATCCTTTGAAGGATTCTATGATCACTGTAACTGTAGTATTATATAATGAGATACAGGGTAGTTTGGGTCCTCATTCTCCTCATAGATTAGTTGCAGGTCTGTATGTCTGACTGCACTGAGTTCAGTTTGTTGTTCTTAATTTTTCCATTGTAAGAGGGAAAAGAATTGAGCATGTAAAGTGCGTTTAGTACACCTTTGTATGCATGGACCTGCATGCAATGAATGAAAATATTCTGGATATTATAAACTGAAGAACAAAGTGTCAGAAGTAAAGGACTACACTATTGCCTAGTAGAGGTAACTTCAGATGTGATTCTATGGCTTCTGAGTGTTAATTACTTCATATACAATAAGTATAAAAGGTAATATTAAATACTTATTTGAACATTGTGCTATGCATCACCAGTGACGGAGGGGCATTATATGCATATATGCAACAACTTAATGTTAACCAATATTGAATAATGTGTTTTACAGTCTACATGCTTGAATAGTGAGATGTTTTGCATTTATATATCACTCTTGGTACAAAAAACTGAAACACTTTTAAAATGGGCTTAAGCGTTGGTATCCATGCATCTGCGCTGGAAAATTGCAGAACAGAGATTGAACTGTTTTAACAAAAAGTTAGTGATTATTTGGAATAGAATCCATCATCCTCATACTCATTTGACTGCTGTGACAGAAAGATTTGTTATGTGCTAGATGGATGAATGTTGGTAACCCATTAGTATGTTTTTCATTTTTTAAGATTTGAATAATCTTTTTGTATAGAAAAATACTGCTATTTCTCTGAGTTTCCTAAATGATCCATTTTACTCATTCGGTCACTGACAGCTTGAGACATCAGTTTGTCTCTTAAAATATTTTTTGGGAGCAGATACTCATTTTATGACAATGTCACTTTTTGTGCGTTAGTAGCTGTTGAGACTCTTGCTAAATACTAAGGTTTTGTTTCCTCACTGGACTGTCTGTCTCTTTAAATGAAAACTTGCTGTCTGTTTGGGAGGTGCTGGGGAAGTTCTCACTGGGGATGTGCTGTGACCTTGGTGTTGTGTGCCATTTGTGCATCATTAAAAGGTTGTAATGAAGTTCTGCCACACACAGATTGTAAAAGGTCAAGCAGAAAGTTGGGAACCAATGAGGTTGGGAAGAAAAATTGTGCTAGCAGCAGAGGTTGAGGGATTCATTATATTGATGCTATGGGGTTTTCAGCAGAGTAATAACTGAGTTAGCAATAGAATGTAAATCTTCTCAGCCACTTAGTCTGAGCCTGCTTCCTCTTGATTTGTGGGGATATATTTTCACTAGAGTACAGGAAAAGTCATTATGCTTTCAAGAAAGCCACTGGAACTAGTTAATGCATTGTAGGTAGAAAGACAGAAGATAAACAGAATTGTATGTGGCTCATCTGTAAAAGCAGGGCATTGGTGACAGAAAGAAAGGGAACGATTGTACCAAATGAAAATGTTTATGTAAATAACTGGAGTTGCTACACCACATAATTGCAGGTTTTGGTTGGAAGGTTGTGTTGTATATACATAGGGATAATAACTATAAAGGCTGCCTTTATGGTTCATAGCAGGAAAAGTAGTAGTGGCCTTCCAGAATCATATCTACATAGGAAGGTATCCTTCAGTCCTATAGACCATAATTTCCCCCTATTTCTCTGAAATACAGCCCCTGTAATTGCAGAAGTATAGGTGTTCATCAGATAGAGCAACAATTAACAGACCACGTAACTTCCTTGCGTTATAATTGACTTGAAATGAATTTCAGCTATTGTGCATTTTAAAATGAAATGGAAGAATAAATCTAAACTCCAACTACCATGCCCTTACAAAAGTTAGGAGTAACTAAAATATATGGAACAATTTTACTTTCCTGTTCTCTGGATATGCTAAATTATGTTCTGGCATAATTTGTGCACAATCTGCACATAGAGGAGTTATATGAAAAGCTGTGGGTTTGTTGTACTACTATAGTCTTACATACAGGACTTTCATCGCTCTATAAAGTTAGAGCTCTTTTGATACATATGGAAAAATCAGCAATCTTTAATCGTTCTTCATGTTAGCAACTTGATTTCCTAGAAAGCATTTTCCGTAACATGGAAGAGGCACCAACCTGGCATGACTAATCTAAGACATTTCTTGTTAATTACTGAGATATGCAGATACTGAGTTGAGGGAACTAAAATAACAAATATCTCTAATTCTCAACTAATGCATATGGAAGTCATCAAGTCTTTCCATTTTTTTCAGTGACCAGAGCCTGCAATACTCCCAGGTTGTCCTCCAAAGGCTTTGCATTTCATCCATATATTTATTGACTAATTTATGTTATTTAAGAAAACTGTGCAAAAGCTGCTATCGGCTTCACTGTTATCCACATGGAGGCTCATAATTTTCTGTACTTGAGTGGTATAGGAAGGATCAAGCCCACTACTCCTAAATGGTCCTAAAAGCTAAATGTCCGTGTTCATCCCTTTTTGGTCCTGACAGGTGATCTTGTGACTAATTTAATGTGTCAATTAAAACTAGTTTTGAAAAAAGATACTCAAAGTATCTGGAGGGAAAAAAAAAAATCATGTGACTACAAAAGATTATTTGGCATCCAGTCAGCTTCCATCAGATCACTGTAAATTACCTGTCACATTGTTCCATTTCTGAACATGCTTTGTTTCTACATCCTCAGCTAAACAGTTACATATTTTGTACCTTTATTCTGTTAAGCTTTCACACTTGCTATGCAGTTCTGTTTTGTTCTGGAGTACACCATCTCTCTACAGATTGTGATAAAAGAGCTCAGAGAGGTTTTCAAAGAGAGCTTTAATCAATATTGGAGGCATATTCTTTTGTGCATTGATTATACTAAGGTGTGTGTTTAATCAGCAGACAGTGTTTTAACAGAGAAAAATGTTACTGAAAAAATTAAAATGGAAAAGTACAGAAATTTCTTTTTAGCATCAGCTTGAAGATTTCTTTTAACACACTCCTCCCACCCCCCACCTCCTAATGCAGTGAACCTGAGACAATCCTGCTAATCCAAACCTGTTTGTTTTGGAGGCTTTTATATTAATTTGGTCCCAAGAGCCATCATTCATTTATATATCTACATCTGAAAATTTCTACCCCCAGGTATACGTAGTATTTCTCTCAGAAACTGAAGGATCTTATATCCCGGTGTGGCCCCTCTTCCTTAAGTATATTACAGAATCAAATCCCTCAATTCTGTCGCAGCACTTCTGAGACATATATCCTTTTGGACAGTAATTCAAAGAGACCCAGTTTGTAGGTATTTCACGTACAGTCTCAAGAGTCAGGCTCCCTGAGGTTGTCTAATTCATTCCTTTGCCCCAAACAGGTTCAACCATGCTTCTTCCATTCCTGATGGATGTTAACATCCATCTTTGTAAAGTTCCAGAGAGGAGATGACTGTATTTAACTATCCTCTATTTAACTATCTTTATAATTAGATATTTATTTCCTAATTATTAAGCAAAATCTCACTTGCTTCACTCTTATTCCTGAGAGTGCCTTCCATGAAGGGGGGATTAATTGCAGGAGTCTTTTATATATTGGCAGACTGTTACCAAGTGTCTCTTTTATATCCTCTTTCTCAGCTCAAACATTTTATTTCACATTGTTTCTTGTCATTGCTGCTGTTCCCTGAACAATTCTCTCTCCTTTTAGTTCCTCTCTGTGAAGGTGGCGTCCAAAAGCAGAGACAGGACTCCAGATGAAGTTTTTCTAATGCTTATTAGAGCAGAAAGGACCGTTCTGCTTGTCCTAGAGGTGATACTTCTGTTTGTACATCTTGTTTTATGAAAAGGTTTCTGCTGAACATGTGAGCATTGGATAAAGATCAAAATACTGATCCATTTTGGGCAGTGAGGGTACAGATGCCGTTGTATAACTTCATGCCCGTTGCTTCCCTGTCATTGCCATAGCAAGCACATTTGGTTCAGAAGCTAAGGAGTCTTAAACTCAGTCTTGCAGCTAAAATGCATTAATTTCTTTACCTTTTACTTAATCCAGATGAAATACAAACAATCTTAATTAACTACAAATGCTTTCTTTGAAACTTCTAATACTGCATTTTACCTCCCAGTTGGGCTTCCAAGGGTTAAGAGTCTGGGCTATGCCAAAGTAACCAGCATATTCAGGTACTGGTTTTACTATCTTTATCCTGCCTGCTCTGACATCACTGTTTAGGATCCGTAAGGATGAAAGGAGTATAAGGCTGTAAAGGAGTAAAAATGAAGGAGTTATTAAAGTAATCAGCTGTCACTTGGTGCATTCACATAAGGCAAAGCTCTGTTGAGTAAGTACAACCTTCTTGCCTAATGATTTCTAAATCAGAATTAGACTTGGTTAAGGCATGATGTTTGCTGTCACATTGTATCTGGAAAACTTACTTGGTTGAAGAATGTAAATCGCACAGTGATTACAATATTTGTGATTTATACTTGCTTCTTGAGATGTACGTTGCATCAGGTAATAAGGCTTTTTCTTGTATTTATCAAGTCTCTCTGTTAGCATGTTGTAAATGTTTTGCTAATTATAATTAAGATATATGAGATGTTATGTCGTGATTCCCATTACAGCACCATTCTTTAAGTGAGTTATCTCTGTTGTTGACAAATGCAATTGTATCACTGCTGGAGAGTGCAAACACCTATGAAAAATAAGATATGTTGCCAAAAATAGCACCTTCAGTATAAAAATTAATAATAAACACCTGTGCCTTGAATTGTTTAGAATAATATAATATGTTTTTAACTAGTTTCTCACATTGCCCGAGAATCACTGAAAAATAAAAACTGATTTTTGACTCTTTTTCTCCTTTTATTAAAAGTGTGACTTGTACACTAATAAAAACACTTGGCATACAAAAACGCTTGGCATACGTATTCAGGGATACATCGAAACCTGAAGTATAAACACTTGTTTGTAAGGCAGAAACATTTGCTTGAGTTCAGTAATCACAATGTGTTGGCTTTGGAATTGCAGATCATTTGTTTTCCTGTTTTTTGAATTAGCTTGAGATTTGCAATACCTTTGGTTTAGAAAATGTAGTTTATTAATGGGTACTTTGTTTATTGTGAAAGCAGATTCAATCAGAATTTTGTAGGATGCAGATTTTTCTCATGGTAACAGTATGCTTCTACATTTGGTTCAATATTTTGGGATAGAAAAATTTGGGGTAGGATAGGGCACATGATGAAATGTAATTTGCTACTACGATGACTGTTTTTCATTACAGTCATAGGTTCCAGCTTAAGTTGTATAGATGTATTGGTTACTTCAGGAAAGAAAGGGTGAAGAATGTGTTATAATATTGGTGTACATCTGGTGTAGGATCCTCTGACCACTTTAAAGAAATCTTGTTGTATGTGTCTATATTCTCTATAGATGCTGTTTAGGATAGATTGGAAAAAAAACATGAATGTGACATTCAGAAAGAAAGAATGAACTATATATTGTTATACCAGTTTAAATCTCTGGAAGCTGTTGCTGACCTGACTAGATGAAAAATGAACTGTTTTCTCAGCCCATTTTTTTTTGCAAAGCACTGATGGCAATGAACTTGCAGTGCTGTGGCTAGTGTTAAATATAGCACGGTGGTCCAAATGGAATACTATTCTGATAAATTATGCTGTAGAGTTCGGATCTGTGCCAAGTTCTCCATTTTGAATCATACACAATATTTTACAATCCTGGTTTTGCATTTTCAAAAATGCATCTTATTTTCAGAAACAAATTGTGATAGACGTTGTGAGTCTTGGAAAATGACTGAGCTTCTGTTGAGACCAATTTTTGCAACAGTATGTTAATGAAGCTTGGAAAAAAAAGTCTCCATTTTCATATTGAACCATATAATAGAGTTAGCACTTCAGTGCCCAAATTATGTAAGTGACAGAGTAAGGGAGAAATCAAGAGCCCTACTCCCAAAGCAGTTGAATTAACCAGGCTTCAGATCATATTGAGAATCTGTGCTTGTGGTACTTCTATTATTAGACAGAAAATTCTTTCCTGTAGGGCATTGTTAATGAGCCAATAACTTTTGGTATTACTCATTATATTTCCCATCACACTCGTGCTCCTCAGGATACCCACCTTCTGCACCCAGCCCATCCGTACTGCTGTTCCTACCTCATTTCTGCTGAGAGATTCAAAAGGGAATAGTATTACATTTAATGTAATTTGACAGCTTTAATATCTCTTGTGGTGGCCTTCAGGAGATTACTGAGCTTTGAGAACGTCCACTTCTTCTGGACAATGCTGACTATCTTTCCCAGCACAAGTCTGTCGGGGCTTTGCTGTAGTGTGGAGGGATGAGACCCTTAGCTGCAAGTACTCACGCTAGCAAAGCGCCTTACCTAGCTCTTGTTTAATGGGAAGCTATTGCAAATGGATGTTTTTATTTATGAAGGCTTGTCATCATTCCTATTGAAATTTAACAGTGTATTGCTGTGACACGGGGTCATCAGGCCATTTATTAACTTGGCCGGAAGAAAAATAAAAATGTCTTTTCATCCACATTTGGCAATATTTCGTGAGTACCTGCTATTTCATCACCTTCCTTCTGTGTTCAGGATGTCAGTTATCTATATTACATATTTCATTTAAGTGTATAGAATGAGGTGTGGTAATGATTTCTACATTCATAGTAATGAAGTACTAGCTTCCCTACGGTATCTGAAATTACTGTGGCTCAACGGCATTAGAGAGATACTTATGACACCAAAACCCAGGTTGCTGCATTTTATACCTTTGGTACTGGCACTGAATTTCTACATGGTTACTTAACCAATTAAAACTGGTTTATTGCTTTTAATTACCTGTCTAGTTTACTTTGTTTTCTAATTTATCAAATCAGGCTGGAATATTTTATATGTGCTTACTTTGTTGCTAACAGACAAGGCAGCTACATGCCACATTATGTACATGCAGCTAACGTTATCTCTGAAAACAGCATTATGAGAGTTGGGAGGAACGTTTTCTAAATATCGTTTCAATGATCCTAGACCCAAATTGTGCCTTGTCCTATAGTGTCAAGTGCATTCTAGGCTGTAAATAGCAATATTTGTAAACCCCCACATTAACATCTGAGAAATTGCATTATTTTCCTAGAAGCTGTTATAAGGGAATCATTTTGCCCTTGTTTCCATGTTGAATTTGCAGCAAAAACAGTTAAGCAAGAGGCAGCTTTTCTTAGAGTTGTGTACTTGACTTCCAGCAGTCTTGCTGGTTGAAGGAGGCATAAGAATACCAAGCAAAGACAGACCAAGTGGGAATCTGCAGGGCTCTGATATGTGCTAAGTTACTTCTCACAGCTTCCCCACCTTTCCTCTTTTCATCTTGAGGTCATGGACAGTGTGTTTCCAAATGTTATCCAGGACTTCTCTTCTGGAGGTCTGGACTAAATGCCAGTTCTGTATTTCCTTTATGTTAATAAAAAAAACCCACTTGGGTAGTTTCCTAGGCAAACCTCAGGATTAGTTCTTGGTTCTTACCCTGGACCTGTTGATGGTTGTCAAGACAGCTGAGTCTTCTTTCTCCTCCTCTTTCTCTTGCTCTTTTAGACTGCTTTTCAGGAAGCCCTCCTCTGATGCCACGCTGCTTTCTGCGAGGGTTCCTGACAGCAACCCATTTAAATAACCAGTTCTGTGACGCTGAATCAAAAACCTATTTAAAATTGTGTATAATGGTTTTAAATAATAACCCTAGAAGTGCAAGATCAGCACTTAGCTATAAAAAAAATAAAATTATGGCATATTTTTTTAATTTGTCTCTCTCCATTCTCCTTTATTTTATTCCCTTGTCCTGATTATAACCAAGATTTCAAATTCTTTGAGGAAAATGTGGCTGCACAGCACCTGCCATTAAGCTAATCTGCCTGAGACTTCTAACCGATGTTGCAGTGAGAGTGAGTCACAATATACTAATATCAGACTGTGTGGAGCTGTAGGAAACAATTACTCTTTGGAGAGTTATTGAAGTCAAAGCCTTATTTCATAGGGTTTCAGTGACAAACAGAAGCTGAAAGTCAAACGAAGTGTGTTGCATTAATTTTTGATAGTCCTTCTATCCGTGTGTGTGTCCCCTGTAAGACAAAAAAGCACTGTACATTCCTCTGTGTTGCATAAAAAGCCTTCAGCTGAATCCTGCAGGCTGGTGTGAACCTTGTTCCCAAACCTAGTAAAGCTCTTCAGTATGGGCTGAACTTGAGCTAAAAGGGATTGTATCCTTGAAGAGTTTGTATTTAGCACATTCTTTTCTAGTTTTCAGTAAGACCACTCAGCAATTGCAGCCTCGGTGGCTTCAGAGAAAATGTTTCACACAATCTTTTGTGGAATGTTCAAGGGAAACAGCCAGTGAGTCTACAGAGAAAAGTTTCCATCCTAACATATGATGCGTTCTTAAAGTGAGTTTACATTGTTCGGGTGCACCCTTAGTACGCGGCACTCAGAAGCCTGGAGTAATCGCACAAGGGAGTCGTGTTTATGGCCAAGCTTCAATATATCACAGAATCTGCTTAGAAAAGGGGGGAGGGAAGTAACTTGCAATGCTTGAGGCACTTGGGTATAGATTGCACTTTTCTTCGGTGACTGACAGAGCTCAAGAAGATAAGACTTTTTTTTGAAAACTTATAAACAAAAGATTAAATGCGTGTTCACATACACACAGGCAGTTGTTCACTGCTGTGTGACAAAACGTCACAAAGAATGTACAAACATCCTGGTGCAATGACCTCTAACAGTAAGAAGTCCTTCTAGAACTGGCAACCATCAGCTTTCGGACAACTCTAAACTGTCAGTTGCAACTTTTAGGCAGCAAATTTCCCAGAAAATAGACCATTAGTCAATTTAGACAGCAAGAGATGTAACTGATCAGAACACAGACTGGCATTTTAATCAAAATACACATTTTAATTACTTGCACTCATAGGTGATGTGTATTTGAAGTATTTCAAGTACAGAGTTTATAGAAGCCAAAGAAATTTCTATTTGATGGCTTTTCATGGGTTTACATATATTGAGGTGAGTGTCTGGGGAAAAAAACCACCCATCTATTTATTTGTTTATTAGTGGTTCAGGGAACTGCAGACTGCTTAAGGCTGGGTGTGTTGGTCTTTCCCCAACAGAAGCACGCACTTCTTTTTTTAATCAAAAAATAAAGGCCTTAATATAGACATTTTGGTTACACCTCTAGTGCTTTACCTGAAAAAATAAACCTTCAGAATTATTAGCCTGGCATCATAAGGAACAAAAATTTACTTTAAAGAACAAATTGAAACATACTTCTCGGGAATAAACAGGATTCATCCATGGTTGTTGGTGATAGATACTATTTCTTTTATTGTGCTTTATGAGCAGTAAGACATAAAACTTGTAACAGTTTAAAAGTACTATTAAGCAAATGAGGTGGATGAAGGAACAGGGCAGAGAGGTTTGGGAGAATTTGTTTGATCTGCTGCAGGGACACATGGTTAGAAGCAATAGTTTGTCCATGGCTTATCAAGCTCTGTTGTCAGCCATCCTGTAGAAATGCTTCCTTCTAGTCCAACACCGAGGGAAGAGGAAACAAACCACCCAGAAGCACCAGGCAGAGAAAAGCTTAAGACTATACATGTGGCCAGCAAACACAGGTCGTTATCCAATTTGTTCCCTCTCCGTGGTGTGTTCAGGTTGTAACACACAGACCTGTGGGCCAGTTTCCAGTTGCAGAAGCATGGGTGCGCAGCAGTGTTCAAGACACTCTCAGGTATCCAAGACACTCTGCACCTGGGAAGACAAATCTAACACAGGAGTTAGGGGAGACTCCCAGCCTTTTGGATCAACAGCTCAAGGCGGGGCAGGGTAATTTACAGAGCCTGAAAAAAAGGTAGACACCCAAATTTGGCCCTTCAGATGAAATCTCATTCCCATAGGATTAGTGGGTTTTCTATTTAAGAAGTTAGGATGTATGCTTTAATAAGTAAATGTCCTAATTTCTGAAAAGAGTAAAATTAAATATAAACTTTATATGCTATCAAACCATGGATTTAGGCAGCCAAAGCTATCCATTTTTTTTTTTTTTTATTAAATAACTAGCCCAGCATCCAAGTTGATGGCAAATGTAGGAAGACTTTATCCTGCAGGTTTTTCTGCTAATGGCTACATAGCTCACTATTTGAGCTATGTTGTCTATACAGATACTCCACTGTATGAAATATAATATATTAGGAAGAGGAGAGAGGAAGGAAGCCAGTTTCTCCTATCACTTCTTCGCCATGTCATATATTTTATATGGTAGCACATGAGTTCTCAAAACTGTTTCGGAAAAGCAGGTCTGCCTGCTGGAGAATGATGACATCAGCTGAGACATCCATATTTTAACATAATTACTGATCACTTTTGCTACCTCCAGAAATGATTTCTCTCATGACTATGCCAAAGCAAACTTATTTCAAATTTCTTGCCCATATTAAGTATGTATATTTTCTCTTGTATCTATGATTAATAGTTTTTTCTGTCTCTTAGTTTACTAGTGTCCTAATGCCTCTCTCAAACCACGCAGTTCTAAGTTACAGGAATGAAATAATCAGTTCCTTTAATTTGTTATTTTATAGTCAGACTGTTTTTTAATAAGCTGATAAAATATATTTCTAAACTGGGTCTGACCACATGCTGTTCTTTCTCTCTATAAAGTGTGTGTCAATTTTTTGCATCTTTGCTACTTTGGTTCTGTGTTTATGATTTGAGCAAGTTCTTACGGTTAATAACCTTGCATATGATTCCTCTATGTACTAGAGCTTTTATGGGTTTTATTGTTCAGATTTTAGCAATTTAGCTTTTTTTCCCAATGAATCCAAAAGAACATTCATCTCTGCTTTCTGTATTCACTCTCTTGAATGTTCAAATTGCTGGGAGCAGCCTTGTATTTGTGGGTGAATTCTTTCATGGAAGTTACCATTAAAGGCACTCGGTCTTTCTGTAGAAATATTATCTCCAGTGAGGCTCATCTCCTTGAAATATTTTCTAAATACTGAAGACAAGGTAAACTACCCTGCTTTAAAAGGAAATACTACAGCATTTCAAGCTTATTGTTTTAGTTATCATTAGGGAGCTTCTTGTGAGTTCATATTTGGATTTCTTCAATGAAAATCAATGAGAGATTTTTTAAAGTGTTTTCAAAACTTATTAGCTGTGCAGCCTCTGGGGTGATGCCAGTATAGGTAGAATGGGGGTAATTCACATGTAAAGGACCAAAACACAAATTCATTTGCTTTAGTCCAAGAATGACAATCGATTAGTTATCACCTTATTGTCATGTGCAGGAGGAATATGGGGTAGACTAGTGCTGTTTATCCCCTTCTCACGTCTAAAAGAAGCTGTCTAAATGGTCACTTCCTTCTGTTCCTGCAGCCAGAGCTTCCAACAGCTACAGCTTTTCCTCACTCAGGAGGAACGGAGGCAGCCTTGCAGTGAGAACACTGAGAAAAGAGGAAATAAATGTACATTTTTATTTGGATGGCACATGTTAAACCCCCCCCCCCCCCCCCCCATATGTTAATGCTTAGGTTTTATCCAGTTACTGTGATGTTACGATGAAGAAATGCTAATACCTCAGGAGTATAGCCATGTAAATGCATCCTGTACTCTTTACTGCTCACCTTTTTATTGTTGTGATTGGGGTTTTTTGTACCCAGATAACCTCACTGATATAACAGGAGTGCCTCTTAAATTAAGTGAGATCAGGATCAGTGATCTCCTACTTTGGGGCCAATTTTGCTGGTTCATCTGCTGAGTTGTGCTTTTCTAAGTTCACAAAATCACTTTAATTCCAGTTAAACTCTTTCATGTTATCAGTGACCTCAAAAAGTGCTACCCTGGTTATACAGGATAAGGTTAAGACTTTTCTCTCAGAAC
The DNA here is from genome assembly GCF_023634155.1 of Falco peregrinus. Taxonomy (NCBI): domain Eukaryota; kingdom Metazoa; phylum Chordata; class Aves; order Falconiformes; family Falconidae; genus Falco; species Falco peregrinus. Next base: position 22,859,835 of record NC_073732.1, on the reverse strand, counting down.
TAGCTCACTGAATTAAGGGACAGATTCTGAGCCACTGTAAAGTGGCACAATAAAAACTGATCTTAGGGGAGCTATGTTACTTTGCATTGGGTGAGAACGCAGCCCTTTGTAAATTGCAATTCTGATTTTTTTTCAATAGCTGTATTATTCTAAGGTAACAATTAATCTAGCCCATACATTTAGCTGCTAGTGCAATGGAAAGCCTACAGTGTAGGACAAATCAGAAGCTAGCAGAGGCTTTAATTTAGTCAGAGACAAGCTTTGAAGGCAGTCAAAGAGCCACTGATGGAGTTCAAATGCTCTTTGTCCTGCAAAAATAAAGAGCCCATTTGTTCTGCCTTTTTACATTAGCATCTTCTACCTTGCTGGAAGAAAAGAAGGAAGAACTGTAATCCCAAGTTCTTGATTTTAAGAAAAAAAAATATTGAGCTCATTGGAAACTTCAGCTATATGGCAAAAAGATGCAGTTTGCAATGGCATTTAATTATTTTTACAGAGTGGATACTTTATAACCCAATACTTCTTGTGTGTAAACTAGCTATTTCCTCTTACTTATTTTCCTTTTATTTTTCCCCCCACCCCACAATCACTGCAATGCGGTGATGTGACAGTTGTTGCCAGCAAATGTTTGGGGTTTGACAGCTGCCCAGTACCAGGCAGCTTCCACCAAAGATGAAATACACAGTATCTCACACTTACAGGGCTCACGCCCTCAGACACAAGACTCTCACCACTTGGCAAGGACTGTTCCTTGACTGGCAAAAACCTCTGATAGTAGTTGTTACTACCTAAGGAGGAAAGCAGTTATGATCAGAATACCTGATTATACAAGCACAGTGGACTAGTTTGCTACTCAAACAATAGAAAAACTTTCTAATTTTTTTTACTGATTACACAATTAGTCTTTGCATCATTCCTTTTGGATCAAGACATTTGTCTGTGTTTGTAAGTATCTCCATGTGCTAAACTGAAAAGATTCTTTTCTATATCAGTCTTCTGTTCTAATAAGATCTGATATCAGATAAGCATCTTCCCCTCCCCAGTACTCCCACCCCAGCAATTGTTTCAGTAATTCAGAGAGTGAACTGAAGAGTCCCTTCTCTTTTGCTTTGTGGATAGGAAATCGTTTGTGTTGCACAGATGCTCTCCACAGCACTTTCTGTTAGGAGTTTCTCTTAAGGATATCACCCCATTCTCTTTGCAAATTACTTTTATTCTCAGCAGGGTTCAGAGAGGGTCCTAGGCTTACTGCTTTTACTAGTGGATAGATGCAATTTCACCTGTACAGCATTCAGGAGGAGGCAATGGTTTTATCATTAGATCTACGTTTATCCCATGGAATAACACTATAGCCATTTAGTGTTCAGTGCTTTTGAAGAGTCCTGTTTGAGGTCATTATACCTGTGCAAATCTCAAGTGGCAAATTAAGTTTAGTTATTATCTGTTCACTTGCCTTATCTACCTATTTCGAGAGAAAGTTGTTTACTTGGTTTTATCTCTGGATTGGATCACAAAAATTTCACCTTCAACTTTTTTAAACCCAGGATCTCCACAGTGTACCCATCAAAAGGGATATCCAGTTATATTTAGTATGGAGAAAGACTTTTAAAATCTGAGAGCCTGCAGCTTGCCTTGACAGCAAAACAATACCGTGTCCATACAAAGCAGCACTAGATCAAACAAGGACTATCTTTTCATGTTTCACAGTAAATTCCACATTCTTCTCAATTTTCCTATTCGGACATTCTGCTAAAGAATAAGATGTCTTTCCTTGTACTTCATTAACTCTTGAAGACCATCATAAATTTTTACCCCTCTTTCATTTTCCTGGCTAGTTCTATGCCCTTTTGCTGACCCTAATCTTGCTCACAAATTTTCAGCAGGTATCACATGTGTAAGTCTGTCTTGATCCCCATATACAGTTGCTCGATGGAAGATTACCTTGTAAACAGAATGGGGAAAAAGATCACTATTTATAATTAAACACTGGTGTCATAGGGATCCCTTTAAATGGGAATATGTGAGAATTACAGTACTCTTTAACACGTTTCCTTATTTTATTGTTGTCGCTAAAATTACCACATTTACTAAACTGTTAGTGTGTCTGGCAAAATAGAATGAAGAATATGTATAAATGGATACATGAATGCTTGTGTGCATGCGTGTAAGTATGTGTATTTCTAGCCTTTTACACAACACTTGATAATGGTCAAATCTCAGAGAGGCATGGAAGATCGTAGGAAGTGGAGCTGTAAAACTTGTAGGTAAAGGCAAAATTACTGGTCTAAAATTTGCCCTGCAGAATAAAATAGGCTCTAGTAGAGAGATGGCTTTGTTAGAGGATGAACTTATTAGTAATGCTACATGACTTTGGAGCTTTGGGGCTTATTTTCTCTGGTGTAAAGCATGACTACAGCATCCATAGGCACTGAACAACTATGCCATTTTGCTTCAGGATCTGACTTTTTAGGGATTGACCGGACTGATTCACAAAAATTAGTTGTCCTAGATTTAATTTGCTGTGTTTTGTATGCAAATGAGAATATTGTTTCAATACAAGACATATTTTCATACTTTCAAAGTAATTTAATCAATATCTGCCATATTTACTAATGTGGAGTCTGAAAATTAAAAATTAAAATAAATTACTAAGGAAAATTTAAAATAAAAATAAAATTGCTGTGGCCAAAATTAATATAACAAACGTATATCAGTGTATAATATTAAAGACTGTTGGTGGCATTTAATGCTGCAAGTTTTTCCCAGAATCTTAATTTTTCCCAACATCTTATAATTCAGTAAAACAGGATATTGTCATCATGTACTTCAGTCCGGAAGGAACTGAATATACGGTAGAGCATCTTGATTACTTGAATTGTCAAATTATCCAAAATTTATTCAGTTCTACAGTTCTTTGGCATAAAAAAATTCTTGCTGACTTCAACAGCAATTCCCTGTATTAAACAAAGTACATTTACTCTGTAAATGCAAGAAGGCTTCTTTTTTTTCTATGTGAGCCCATTCTGAAAAAAGCATAAATTATTTTCAAAGGCTACACATTTATTTAGGATCTGATTTTGCAATTCATATGGAAGAAAAACACTGATTTTCATAGGCCAAAGGCCTAGTAAAGGATACCTTTTATTTTCAGAAGAAAACAGGGCACCAGACCCCAATGTACTTAGAGGGAATTCCAGCTTAAAGGAGAATTTCTTTCTGGAATTTGAATCATGGTTGATAATCTCTCATGTCGCAGAATGTGCAAAAATGAAGACATATAGTAAACTACAGCAATATTTGAGCTCTCTCTATAGAATGTACCATAAATTAAATAGGTTAAAAATTGGAATATAATAAATAGATGATAGTAACTCATTGCATACCTTTAGTGCCACCTATATGCAAGCAATGGTGCAAGACAATTAGAGCATGTTCCTAGAATGTATGTTGATTGAACTGACTTTGTCAGCAACATTCACCCCCAAAGTCATCGCAAGTAAATTTATTAAAGGGGAGGCTGCTAGCTATTACTAAGTTATTGTCCTCTAGTATAATGACATGTTATTTTATCCTACAGAGTTCTTACAATTAGCCAGCTTTACATTAAGACACAATAATAGCTTTCTATCATATTGCTTTGAATAAGAATCTTGTAATTAAATTTTTGAGACTACCTTCATATTTTAAAAGAAAACTTTAAAATCAAGCTTAAATATATCACAAAAAATACTGTAGAAGCACTTGTTGGCTTATCAAATTTCAATTGTAAACCACAGAGGGTTTGAGCTGGCTTTTATTTCATTAGTTGTATCTTTTATATTTCATTTTGTGCACATCACTTGCAAGATTTAAGCCTCAGTACTTTGCTATCAGAGTTGTGTTTTTTATTTCCAACATGACTTCATAACTAAAAAGATACCAAGTGAAATCTTGTTCACTGTTGCTATTAACTTGCTACACACAAACTATTAAGCTTTAACAGGAACAGAGTTTCCGCAGCAAGTACCTAGTTCTGACGAGTGATTTTATTTTATATCCAAGTAGTAAGAATAAATTGATAACAATGTCTATGCCACCTGAATGTAAAGCCACAAAACAGTGAATCTCTTCATAATATTTTTTTTGTTGTCTTATAAAGGGTTCAAAATACTTATATCACTTCTCCACAGACAAGCATGATGCAAAAGCATATAGTCATGCCACAGGCAGGTACCTCAGACTATCAATTTTTGCCACAAAAAAACCAATGAAATGGGTGTTTTCATATTTCAATGTCTTTACTGCTCTATATTACTATTAATGGTTTTGAATTCAAGGATCACATGCTGTATAAAATCTTGTGTTTTAGTAATATATGATGATATTTGGTCCTTGTTCATAGCAATGGGATCTTTCATGCAACTTACTTGCAAAGTAATTTTTGAAACAGATGCAGAAACAAGGATGAAGGTAGGTCAGGGGCATATCAGAAGGCCAACAGTATTTGAAGTGGTTATGAAAGCCTTGATCTTCTGTCTCCAGTATCCCTCACTAGTAAACAGGGAAGTAATGCAGACATCCGCTATAAGAATATTATGATATTAATGCTGCAAAATAGGAAGAAGATTTGTTTATAACAAATCTGAATCTAAATGATGACTGTTGAGTAGTTACTATGTATCCTACACCATTGCATTCTGTTCCTTTAGAGAACAAGCAAGCGCAAATACTACACATAAATTATACCTTATAACAACTCCACCTCTTCCTCACTACTCACAGACTTATCTGGCATTTTGGCTTCAGAATGGAGCAGTCCAAATCATATTAATGTTTCTTGTAGCATAAATACTTCCTGTGTACACTCATAGGTTAAAAAGCTCTAACCAAACAACCCCATAGATAACAAAAATCCCAATGACCTCACCAAGGTCAGAAATTCAGCTCTGAAATTAAGATACCAAAATGACTGTTCTTTTTACAGAGCTCAGGGGGATGTTTCTCAGTCCTTTCTCTAGATCGTGCATTCAGCTTTGCTGAGAATATCACCTTCATTGTCTAATAATCAATTTTCATTGAGAATAAAGAGACTAAGAAGCATCTTACAATGTGATTGTCAACCTACAAAGAACCTCTTTTTTAAAAATTTAAAATATTATAGTTCATTTTCAAGCTTTTCAAGGAAGAGGCTAAACAAATCACTGATCAGTAAGCATTGTTTAAGTCGTCCTGTAATTTGAGATTCCTTTTTATGACAGATCGGAAATAGATCTTGAGTAGGCTGTAGAAAAGGATACCATCTCTTTAAAAAAAAAAAAAAAAAAGCAATAGCTTTCAAGGCCCAGGATGGCCTCTGTACTGAGATTAATAAACCTTGACAATACATTCTGAATGCAAGCAATGACTTCTATTACAAGGGGAAAAATGAAAAAGCTGCTATTACTGACATAGTCAATAGATTGCACCTCAGTGTATACTGTACTTTCTACATTTTTAATATAAATGTGTTCAGTTTCAGAGACGGGAGCATTATCAGCATTCATTTTACTTGAGGCAATAATGTGAGAAGTTGTGTCTTATGTAATAAATAAATAACCTGTCTTTAAAACCATTTACTTGGATTACTTTTCCCAAATGCTTATTTAGAGGTGCGCTGGAAGGTATCGTATACCAAGAGAGCCATGTTATAAGGATTTGATAACACATATTTTTTTTTTTATTTTGAACATTATATAATTGTCCATGGCGTATTTTTATTCTGCTGGGTTTAGAGCTAGTGTAATAGCAGTCTTGCATGATGGTGGGATGGTGTGATAAGTTATGAAAGGTGGCTTGAAGCCCCTCTGTTTCTCAGGGGTGTCTTGGTGGTCATGAAGACCAGCCAGTAGAGGCCAAAAAGCTTTCCATCATGGTTGGCAGTTGTCTCTCATTGAATTTGAGACTTAGCTTTTTCTTCCATCACATTTTTCTGGACTTGAAAGAATGGAAGAAATTCTCTTCTCTCTATAAATATACATAGTCACATCTTCATAATCTTGGTAGCACCCTCTCGTACTAAGAAATTATCTTCTCCATGTAAATAGATCATGTTAGATGGCACTTAATTATAAAATAAGACAGTGAGTTAATTCATGCTTTGTGCTGTCACTTCCTTGTATCTGTCTTGGCAAATACATTTGTGTGAACAAAATCTGTTTCAATCTGTTCGGAAGGATAGTGAAGGAAGTATGTATTGCATAGGTAGATTATAACAACATAAAAATGAGAAAAAAAAACAGCAAACTTTGAATTACTACTAACAATACCTAATACTGAAGGAGGTGTTTTTTACTCGTGTATCTGGCCATAAGGTGATTTTTCTTTTTTAACGTAATCAGAACAATAGGCCTGATATATCTCTAATGCCTCTTTTACATCAGCACAAATGCACTGATTTCATTGGAGTGACCCTTGATTTACACTGTTGTAAAGAAAGAAGAATCAGGCTGTAAATATATAAGAGAGTGAAAGCATAACTGTCTTAGACGTCTAGCGACTCTAAGTACAAAATAGAGGAAGATTTATTTAGAGAGGCTCAGGGGTTGCAGCTAGCATAATAGGCTATAACAGCACGGGAAATTCAGGCTGACTGGAAACAGCGTGGTTTACTGTTCTGTGGCTTAGCTATGCGTGGCTCAAGGTGAACACTCCGTTGGTTAACAGATGGACACGTTTCTGACTGTAGTTTAAAGAAACAGGTGGAGGTGAAGATATACCATTTATGCATTCCTAATTCTATATTCTTCTAGTGCTAGACCTGGTCTGTAACAGAAAAATCGTCTCCTAAGGCCTTTCACTTCAAAAGGCAGATTTTGAAGTTCAACCCAAGAGTTTATTCGTTCTCTATTCAGCAAAGAAAATCTCTTTTTGTTAGTAAGAGTGCTCTGTATAAAGTCTTCTACAATACTTCCTTTAGGTCATGCAGGGAAACCTAATTTTGAAATATTACAGAAGGCAAAACTTACCATTTTCTGTCCCAGAACTCAGCACTGATCTGATTACTTTTGACTGTGATTCCAGGTTATCTACCTAATTTGTCTATAGTGTTATTACCAACATGCGTTTTCCCATGAGGAACATATTAATTTGGTTGTTGCCCTGGGGAAATCTAAACAAAACAAAACAAAGATTAGGTACAAGAATTCTTTTTCATGAAAAGGAACACCATACACACAATAAATGACAGGCTTGTATTTAGAAGAGTATTGAAATCAAAGTATTTTCAGTATGCATTTTTCAATATAAATTGCTTATTTCTAAACATAATGCTTTACATAATTAGATCACACAGTTTCAGCATCTGGGCTGTGTATCAGTCTGTTAAGTGATGTGGTAAAAGCTGTGGGTAATAGGAACAATGAAGAAAACCTATGCCCACCTACAGGGCTTCTGATGGACAGACTCTCTCACTCCTGCATTTTCCATTTTCTGTAGGACAGAGGTGCTGTCTTCCTGGTGCTCTTTCCCACCTCTCGTCTCTGTGGCTCTTCCGTGGGCACAGAAATCACCCGAACTGGAGCAGTGGTGACAGATTTGATGGTGACATAGTTTCAGTCTTCTACCTCCCATACAGCAGGGTGGCAATGAGAAAATTCAGCCTTGAGCTGCAATTAGCGATTGCCCACTCATTTCATCTGAAATGCAGTCATCTAACTAATGACAGCATTTCTTCATCTGGAGATAATGTGACAGATAAAATAGGGTTCTGTGAATCATACCATGTATGTGCATGAAAAGATTATTTTAATTTCTAATTCAGTGAGTATGTCAGACCAGCAGACCTGCGACCCCTTCCAGCGCCTTCCAGTATGGAAGGCAAATATAAGAAAATTCCTAGAAAATTCTCTTATGCTGCCCTCCCTACTGTTCCTTACCCCTTACCCTTTCCCTTTCCTTTGGATTTAATGAGTAATCAGCCAGAAGCTTAATTGTGATAGATAGATAATGGGTACAATATAAACTAAAATATTGTAAAAAAACATTGAGACATTGATTGTTAGCATGTTTTTCAAGTAATTTATAAAGGTACAGAAGGTGTTATGAAAAATGGATAAACATTAACTCTATAGTTTCTTCAGTAGACGTATCCTTTATTAGGTTGTCATGGTTGTTTTAACATGAAGAAAATTGTATAAAACCACCTTTGGTTTGGTTACATTGAAAAAATAGTTTTGAAATGTAATTTTTGATGAAGAACGATGCACCGTTATTCCTACTTAATGTTTTCATTTAATTCCTTTAGTTTGTAGGTGTAGCTTTGTTACCGATGACTGAACAGCAGTAAAATTCAGGTGTGAGTTTCAAGTATTACTGCAAATCCCTTAGTCTCTTGGGAGCAAAGTGTGAATGGAGAGCCTGGGCAGCTTCTATTATACCAGAGAACCAGATAATCAAAGATATCGTGCTTTTTAAAGTATGGATCTATTTTTTCATATTTTAAAAGAAATAAGCTCTTTTAAAAACAATATTTTTATATAAAAATGATATTATTTAATTTTTTTTTAGCAAAAAGCTGGGTAATGTTTTAATACTCCACTGGATTTTGCCAGCATGCAGGCTCAGAGAAAATTGTTGCTTATCTAATTTTACATACCCTGAAAGCAATTTTGAAAAATAGGAGTCATTGAGAAATATCTTTACTAGTGCCATAAATCAGACCCTTATTTGCATACAAATGAAAATTTAAACGAAAGTGCAGTAAGAAGTAACAGTGCCCTAAGTTAGGGATCAACATTTAAATGTGATCCCAAGTTTCCACCCTGAAGTAAACCAGATATCAGAAGATATCTTCTATTGGGAGATATTGTCTATGTACTTGTTGCTGGGGTTTTGATTTGTTTGTTATTTTGGCTCTGAACGCATTCACAGAAGGGTGAAAATATGCACTGGTCTTTGAGACGTTGCCTGTAAACTATTCATTAAAATCTTATCATTGGTAGTATCAAAAATGCATAAAATATTTCAGTAGATAAATCACATCAACAAGTTGTGGTTGTAACCTGTAGCAACGCTAATTCAGAAATGCGTACTGAGATCTGTGAAAAAGCACATTGCAGAAGGTAGAAGTGAACTCGCTTTTTTTCAGTGTCGTTCAAAAAGAGTGGTGAATTCTAAGACAATAAAATCAAGGTTCATCAAAGAGTGATATTTGCCTTCTTAGGGAAAAAAACTAGTGAAATGGAACAAGGTGAAAAAAAAAAAACCCAACGCTTTAAAACACTGTAACAAATTTTGAGACAAATTTCTAGGGTCAGTATCAGAGCACAAAGGCACAAGCGGCCATTACTGTGTTAGAATACTAAACTAAATCTAAGCTACAGTGGTCAAGGCAACACCATCTAATTAAATGTCTAAAGAAGGAGTTCCACCTACAGGGAATAGATGAAAAAGCTTCCAGACAAAACAGATTGGAAGGCTGCAAATGAGATATTTAATTTTTATTAAAAGAGATACAAAAATTTCCCCTATGGTAAGGTCAGAAAATGAAAAAGGACTGTGTGCAAAGTTTTTAGAAATAGAATGTATTATTTAGAACAGTCCCTCCTTTTCATTTTTCAGTCTCTGAATGAGAGTGTAACTTTAATTGCATATCTGCCTCTTTCAGTGAAGACTTCTCTCTGGGCTCAGGTTTATGGCGGGGGTTTTTTTGAACTTTAGGTCATTTCAATAGTCTTCAAGCACCCCTGTAGTGCTGTTGACTTTGTGCCTACTTACTGATTCTGCATAAAGATTACTGAATCAGACTGAAGGCTGATTACAAATGTATACTAAAGCCTGTATAAATGGACATAAAGACTATTTTTATATAAATCAAAGAACAGTGACTTTTTAAATTATTTGAATGAGTTGCATATTGAGTAGATTTGTTGGCAAGCTAATATCACCACTATTTGAAATTACATCTTTCTTACAAAATCTGTTCCTGTACAAGTAGGTCAACATAGCAGTTTCAATAAAATTGTGTTTATAGGTCCTGTTTAGTTAGTCTCAGATAAAACAGTGCATTGGTGTCACCATCCTCTGTCCCGACTGAAGACTGAGCAAAGGTAATGTCAGTGGATCTACAGGTTACAAGGTTACTAAGGAAAGGTTAGTCAGAGATCTGATAATCAAATTTTCTCTGGCTGGTCAACACAGCCTTTCTCCAGTCCCAAGATAGCTTTCCTAGAAAAAAAGATGTACCTTTCTGGGCTCTTTATATTCAGCCATCCAAGTCAGAATTTAATGATGAAAAAAAGGCATTAATTATACCAGAATTAATGGCATCTTTTCCTTTATTTTCTGTTTATATACTTAAATATTGTAGGTTTTAGTCAGAAAGCAAGCCAAGGCTTTCTCCATATTGCTCCTTTGTTGTCATGCAGTCCTTGGTCTTTCTTTGCTTGAATCCTTGAGCTGATGCACCATTGCAAACAAAGAAAATGTAAAGTCCTAAACTGGTTCTTGTTTGAGACATTCAATTAGAAGTGCCTCAAGTACAATCAGCCCCCACGGTGTTTAACAAACAGCTATGATTAGTTTGATTGTACCAAGCTACAGTGACCACTTCAGGTTCCCAGGTTAGCCCTGCAGGAATGATTCAGATGATGCCAGAGAAGGAATGTCAAAAAGCATCTAAAGATCAAAATGGAAATCAGTAAGGAGGAAACTGCTAAAAAGGAGAGAGAGAGAGAGAGAGGGAGAAGGAAGATTATCCCATGCTTGTGAGAGAAGGTCTGGTGCTGGCAGAAAGCCTACTGGTTGCTAAAATCAAAGCTGGTTTTGGAGTGGTACAACAGACCAAACAGGTTGATATTCAGCCTGCTTTCTGGTTGAAGTTAATTTCTGTATGCAACATTTCTTTTGTCCTGCTTCCATGTCTGACCACTAAGATTTTAATTAAATTTCTTTCTAAGACCACATCATTAACTCAGCCATAATTCTTCTGCAGCTCTTCACCAGAAGCAGGGTATCACTTCTTGACGGCTATCTAACTGGCTATGTCCTTCATGCAACAGAGTCAAAATTGGCAAACTGAGTGAATTTGCTGCACTAAAGGGAATAATCAGCCGTTACGGAGCCTGCTGGCTTGGCTAAGCTTAGCCTTCTGTGGAGACGCACCCCAAAAGTTACATGAGACGTTCAGGCCAGAGGCTCAGCCTACAGCTGTGGAAGGAGTTGTTAGAGATGCCTGGTTGGAAAATGCTTAACATCAGTCACTCCCTAGGAAGTTTTAAGTCCTACAAATTATAACTCTCTCTTGAACAAAGAAGAATCTATACAGAAAATAAAATACAGACTTTGTGTTAGTATTCTGGAGAGATTACACTAGCATATATTTTACATTTTCAATGTATTATACAGTCAAACTTTGTATAATTTGCTAAGGACATTACAGCAATGTGTTAGAGGCTAAACTCAGGAGCAAACAGGCAGGCAAGGTGTCATTGAAGGTGCACATCGTACCCATTTCCTGCCTAGTTGCACTATGGAGAGGAAAATCTTAACACAAATTCTGGCCTTCTGTAACATCCATGAATGAGGATAGAGTCCTGGATTGGACATCAAATCAGTAATATCTGAAAACTGGTTTTTAGTTTAGTATATGTTATCTGCAGACCTACTTACACCTGGTCCTTTGAGGTCTGTGCGAATGTGAGTAGATGAAGATGTTACAAAAATTAAATAGCCTCAGTTTACCCTCAGCTAGGCTGTGAGGTGTGAAAAATTTGTCAAAAAGTGAGGGTAAATACGTTTAATTTCCATCATTTTGCATATAGTCTTTGAGTTTTGCCAACTGTATGTAGTGCTACCACATGATTATCTTAAATTCAGTCTACTCTGAGGGGTGTTTAAGGGAGCTGCTAAACTACTATTAATATCTCAATGGATCTGCTGTGCAATTTAGGGATGACAGTAATTTTGCAGTTGGTCAAATATTTACCATAGGGTACAAGTATTGTGTAAATTACTATTGTATGCCTTGATAAAATCAACTTATTAGAATACAAATTGGTTTGTTGTGACAGTATCATTCTTCCCAGTTCATATTTTTCTGCATCACAGTACAGAAATGTGCTTTGCTAGGTTAAGAGCTCTTTTTTGAAGAATCCTAGGGAGAAAATAATAGAGGACATGAACTCTGTCCTTTGAGGTATATTAATTTAACCAGATTGGAAGTATTTGATTGTAGGATGCATAAAGTTAATATAACCAGTGGCATTAGTTACATCCCTTATCTCTGGGATGGAACAGAAAATCTGTTTACAGAACTAGTTAAGTGAATATGCCCTATAAAAACTTTTCAGATTTCTTATCAACAATATTACCAGTAGTAAACGAAAGAGTACCTATTGTTTAAAATGGAACATTAAATAAAAAAAACACAAACACACAAACAAATGCAAAAAACCCCAACTGTACTCAAAATGAAGTATGTAAAACCAGTCTTTTGTTCATTAAAACTAAATGATAATTCACATTGAAACACTTGTACATCCCCTCACCAAAGAGGCAAAACATTTCCACATGTATTATGTACATTTTCTTAACTGATTGCTGTTGCTTGACTGCATCCCCTAGTACATGCAGTGAGAATGCCCATGCAGTGTAATCATCAGGTAATGAAAGCTGGCATTACACAGGTGAAATTATAAAGAATTAGGTACTTGTTAGACTTTTAGCTGTCAAATATTTGAGTCAAATGTAGTGTGGCAGGCAGAATTTAAGTGAATGCCCCATTTCTCATAAAAATCTCACAAACAAAAAGCTTTTAAGAATATCACATGAGTCTTATTCCATTATGATTAGAGGTAAAGCTATGGAAAGCTCATTGGTTTTGTGAATCTATTGGTCTTAACAAAAAACAAAAAAAAAATTTAAGCTCCATTCCCATAGATCAGATTATCTTGAGCAGTTACTTTTCCAGATGCACTTCTTATATATAAGGATATTCCCATAAACTACAAATGTTTTCTTTGTATTCATGCCAAACTTCACGGTTGTGCTTAACAAACTGAGGTCATTCATGCCACAGTTGTTACAAGCTATTAAAACTCTGAGTGAAATACTTCCAGTTCATTTTGCATAGGGAAATACCGTGGGCTGATAAGCACTGGTGATTGTCAGCAGCTAGAAAAAAAAAAAAAAAAGAAAAAGCTTGGGGCTCTAATGTATGTAAAGAACAGGTATATTAATAATGTAGAATTAATTTAGCTAAAAGTACATATGAATGCCAAAATATTGGAGGGCAAAGCAGTTGTCAGAAAATTCTGGACAATTACTTGTAGTTTCATAAAAAGGACTGGCTAATAAGCAAGGGGAGACCATAGAATTATCACCCTTCTTTTCTTTTCAGCAAATACTGAGCAATCTCTTTAGTGGATTAATCATTCGTGACTGCGATTTTTGAAATGGCAGGATAGAATTGCACAGCTGAAGTTAATGAATAACTCTGAGATTTGACTATTTTTTTTTCCTCTGACAAATACCAAATGTTTATAGTGCTTGCTTTAGTTTCAAGCCATTTTCCAGGTGCAGCAGAGATAGAGAAATAGCTTCACTTAAAAAATGATGATTTTTGCCAGGGATATCACAATCATCCTGTCAATCAGAAATAGATTTTCTTTCAAGCATAGTAATTAAATAAGTGATAGTATTATTAAGTTGACAAATAAGAAATAATGAAAAAAAAACAGTCACGGAAACTTCTCAGGAAGCAAGAGGAAGCAGAAGGTTAAGACATGGGCCATAGTCTAGAAGAGGTTTGTAATTGTGTTGTTGTCTGGGTGTTGACTGGCTGATTGAACAGCCTTGGAGGTGTCCACAAGCTGTCAGGCCAGGGAATTGGAGTTAATGGATAGCTAATAACATGATTGAATGGTAAAAGTAGAGCCTGATCTCTTTGAGGATGGAAAATCAATAGTCTATTAGATTTGTCAGGATGACAGGGGGAGAAAAAAGCAAAAGTCTTCAGTATTTGCTGGCATTACCAGGGCTGCTCTAATTAAGCACCCACCTTGAGATGGAGGGGAACCCGGAGAGCTGTAGTAGTAATGAGATTCAGGCTTGAAGTAAATGAAGTAACTGCAGCATAAGGCATGCTGACAGACAATTAAACCTCTTTATCAATGCAGCTTCTTTCCAGAAATAAAATCTCATATGGTAGCTATAAAATAAGGCTGAGCCTGGTATGATCATAAATCTGACATGCACATTACTGTTCAAGTTGGTTTGGAGTTGTTTTCACCAAAACTGTGGATGCATTGGCAAGTGCTGAGCTTTCTAAATGAAAGTTTCTGCTCCTATGAGTATGTGTCTTGTTTAGAATTACTCTACATCAGACCTGCATTCTTTCACTATTAACTACTCATATCCACCATGACCCTCCCGGCTTGCTAGTAGCATGGTGTAGCAGGGTACGTGCCGCCTGTTCAGTGGTACAAGGTAGCTCTCATTCTTCTCCTTTTCCTTCCTGCCACCAGGAGGTAACTTATCTGCCTAATTCAATCAACATGCGTGTATCTCACCCAAACCTGATAGTGAATTTAATGCTTCTGACACTGGGAACATTAAGAACGAGCCCACTTTCACTGGAGTTCAGTGCTGCATGAAATTACAGATTTGGATTAAACCTGAAACTCTCCAGGGTTCAGATGGCTCACACACACACAAATGTGTGGTATTACTATTTTTGTTATCTCTTTCCTAATCAGTGGGGCTGACCAAGTGAAGGCGTTTAGGTTCAAGATTTCTTGTGGGTGAACATTTTACTTCTGCAACATTTTACTTCTGTGCCTTTCTTCTCCCAGCGTTTAAACCAAGCACTACTGGATGATCACGCTTGTGTTCAGAGACTGCCGTGTGTTGCTTTGACTCATTTCAGCAGGCAGGTTTATGGGGGAAGAAATTCCTTTACTTTGCAGACCCTCTTTGCTCCATACCTACCGTTCACCGTAGCAAACCGGAGCCAGTCTGATGCGTGCTCTGTTTCTTAGAGGCAGAAGTCAGTAGATATTATACACAGTTAATTGCAATTTGAAATTGAAAACATATAGTTTGGGTTCTTAATACTTTTTGCCTGCCATTTTGATTAAGTCCTATTAGCTGCTGAGTGCTCCAAATGACAAATCAAGAACAAGTTCGACATAAACATCCATGAGAGTGAATTTACTTTAGATTTTTGCAGTAATCTGTGGGAGAATTTGCAAACACTACAAAACTTCTTCAGTCAAGGAAAATGGGTTTATGTTGAACGAATACTTATAAGTCATAATCTAAATTTCTAAGCAGACTCAGAGGCAAGGCAACACTGTTTATTGCACTCTTGTATATCTGTGAGAAGATGTTTCCATTAGATGTGTAGAACCAGGCAAACTTTCTGGTTTATATATATATATATAAATATATATATATAAATATATATAAAAAAAAAATAAATATAAAGTAGCTTTGTTTTGGCTATTGTATTTGTTAGCCTGTTAAAATGAAAGACAATTTATTCTACCCTATTCTAGATTTCTGTTAGTATGCCTATTCTATAATATATATTATAATATGTATTTAAATAATTCTATGTATCTAAAGAAGTATAGGAAGCATTTTGTAAGTGGTAGAGCTATACATATGAGCCAGCTGTTTCTTTCAAGCATATGTATGTATTCTTTGTAACTGAATGTTCATTTGCTTGACTTCCCTTCATTGTGGATTCAGCTTAATCGGAAGTTATTAAATTCATTTCTGCTGTTTACTATACCTTATTTACTTTACTGCCATTTAAAGATCCATTGGTTGCTCTTCATTTCATCTCAAAATTCCTTTTGCTTTGATCATACTTATTTTTTTCATTTATTTCCATTACTGCATGGGTTATATCAGGCTTAATACAAAGAAATCAAAATTAAGACTATAGCTCCCTTTAGTCTGGACTCAGTACAGGTTCAGAGAGGGAGTAGTTGAAATATCTTCATATTTTCTTCACAAGAAGATATCTTGTAGTTTGATCACATTTCTTTTTTTTATAAGGATTTTATTGCTGATTGTGGTGATTATGCTTTAAAATATATTACATAAGTGCTTATTATATATGAAGAAAATCATCTGATAATTCAGATATATATTTCTTGCACTATTCCTTAGTTTCTTTCAGTTAGTAGATTAAATAAATGACAAGTGACAGAGTGGTTTAAGTGCCTTGTACAACCTGCTTCATATCTGCTGCAGTTTAGAATAAAAATGGATAAAAGTACAGTGACCTTGATTTAATATTTGGAAGATGTTTGTAGGGCATTAAAAGCTCACAAGTTGTCATGATGATGAACTAATTGACTCGTAGGAGGATACAGAGCAAGTGTCTGCATCTGAAAGTGTTTTGACATTTTCTGGTGCATCGTGAATGTCTCACTGAGGGGGCTGGACGCGCTGGGATTCGAATGCTCTGAGACACTCTTTGGCACCGGTCAGCATCTCATTAAGTCTTCAAGTAGCAAAAGTTTAAGTTCAGGTCTTACTGCAGAGTTTTGTAATGTAGTTTGGACGCTGCTTACTTGTGTTCTCCCTTGACAGGGACTGGTCAATGCATTGTTGCCATGTTATTTGAAACAAAAAATTAGAATTTGGCATAGTGAAGGTTTGTATTTTTTATTACAATATCAATATTCGTTATCAGTCTGCATCTGATGCCACTGCAGGCTCAAAATCTATTTCTTTGGACAAGGCATCAACTCAGCTTGGTAAGAGAGCTGAGTCTATGGTCTCTGAAGGTGTAAAAAAATTAACAACTTTTAATCAAAATGTTGAACAGTACAGTAACAAGTCTGACTACCCCATAGAAAGAATAGGGCTAACACACAGTTACATATTCTTCAGTCTAAATGTGCAGAAATACAAAATAAAGGAAGGGCCTTACCCAAGCACAATAGTCTCCTGAAATTATCACATTGAAGTTATTACAATGTATTTATGTGATATAAACAGACACACATTCTAAGAACTAAACAGATTAGCTTTCCCTAGAGGTGGCAAGACTCAGGGTATTTTTTAAAATAATGGATAGAGTTAATACAGAAGCCAGAGGCGCACACTGACAGCAGCACCGATAGCCTGGCAGCAGCTACCTCTTATTTATACCAGGAGCGCAGCTTTGGTTCCTTTGCTTATCTTCGTTTGGCACTTAAGAACTTCGGGAGGGAGAGAAGACTCCCCGATGCGTTCTTGTTGATATCGGCAAAATACATCTATTTCAAATAGAATACTGATTTTTGACAGTCTGGCTGAAACCTGATCCATTGAAATGCATATATCATTGTAAGCTACTGGAAATGCAGCTTTAAAACTCATTCTTTTGACATACCGGCATTTCAGTGATATTTCTTAACATTCCATTTTCAATGTATGCTGTTCAGAATTCAGTGCTGCTGTGGCAGAGTGACTGTATTAATAGGAATGCAGAAAAGTGGACTTTTCATTGCACTGATAAAGTAGGTAATGGTCTTTATTTAGGTTACACCTTCAATATAAGAAGAATTAAGATAATATTGAAGACATTCTAACTTTTGCTTCTTAAATAGTTTTAAAATAATTTTGGCTTTTATCAACCAGAATTTCTTTGACAATCCTCAGTAAGATACTTTTGATTTTGTCTTACTTCTTAGAAAAGAATTTTGTAATCTAGAAGGCATGTGGTTTTTAAATTCTGTGAAATTTTTGTTTAAAATGTATTGTAAACACAGTACAGCTTTAAGTGATCATTCTATAATTTTACAAGTCAGAACAAATATGAAATAGGAAGCTTTTCATTTCAAGTACTGGTCATTTTAGAATTGTTTTTTACTTTAGATTTTATGGTGGCTCTCCTTTTAAGTCCTAGGTAAGCCATTGCTAATGCTAACCAGCACCATGTGAAAGTATGATACAGTCTAAACCAAAGGCCTGTTAAACAGCAAAAGTCTTTCCACTTTCTTTGCTGCATTTCAGATGGTGTCCATAGGTTTTGGGTTCCACATCTGTTCTTCCTTATACCTGGGAATATGTTTCTTTGTGCTTGTATTTTTTTCCCCAAAAATCCTAGATCATTAGGTTCAACTGACATATTTTAAAAGTCCTGCTTTTCGAATTAGATCTCAGAACTTCTGATAAACACAAGTCCGTTTTGGTTGTAAAGAACACCAAGCATTTCCACTGCTTGAAAGAAATGAAGTAATAAAAAAGATCAGGCAATGAGTGACAACTTAAGACCTTACTCACTAGTTGGAAAAGGTTATAAAGTTACAATTTAAAGTGAACATACTCCAAAATTTTAAAGCAGAATATACATAATTCTAGTAGCTCTATAAATACTTAACTGAGCTCTTCAGGTCTATTTTTCTGATGCTGCATTCATTGCAACTATAAATTTAAACTAGACTGTGTCAAAGGAACAATTACAGTTTGTCACAAAAAGGAAAATTTAAACCCATGTCCTTTTCTTTATAAATTATTAGACATATAAAATGGTTACTTTCTCCTTAAATTTTAAATTCATTTAATGTCAAGTTCACTGCCATCTGGATACATGATTTTATGCACTTCTCAAAGAGGACTTACTCAGCTAATTTTTCCTTCAGTTCAAATAAAAATCTTTTTAAAACAAGTTCTCACTGTTTGCAGAGAGAGGCATCTTGAGCCTGATGACCAATCTGTGTTTAGCATCATAAATCACATTCCATTAGGCATATTAGAAAACAAATTGTTCTTCTTAGAATATACTTTATGGAATATTAGACATGATGCAGCATAATGGAGCTAAATCTTCAGTGAATATATTTTGTGTAAAATGGATCCAATTTGCGTTTAAAGGAAGAAAGAAGTTAACGTTCTCTTTACATAGTGCATTCTGCAATGCAATTTATTAGCATTTCATTCACAGGGACTGGAATTTTTCCAGCTGCATTCAGCTGAGGTTATCTGACCTTGGATTTGAGTTCAGATAGTACATTCTCTCCAGTCTTTTGAGTGTATTTATGCAGTCTATACATTTTAAATGGAGTATATAGATTTGTATAGGTTGTAAAAACAATATCTAAAAGCGGTTTACCATGTATGCCAAAGAAATGGAAATAGACTATTTTGCTTCTTTCCCAAAGACCCAGCTTCTTTTGATATTGCACATGTTTGTGTTATCTTTAGTATGTAGCTTTAATGAATGCCTTATCTTTGGCAGTAATGTGCAGAGCATAAGTGGTATTGGCCTTGGAGGGCTTTTTGACTTAATTTGCTGGATGCGAAGCCTCTGTTTCCAATAGTTTATTATGTTTCAAAACCATCTCTGGGAATATAAAATGTGCACCTGAGGCTAGCTTTTATTTATTTCCAATCATTTTTTGAAGCTGTGCTGATTTCTGTCATGAAAAGGTAGATATCAGTCCACCTTTATTCCGTCCCCCAACTTACCCCTAATATTTAAAGCATGAATAAAATCAATTTGATCACATATCGATTTGTATAACATCTTTTGTATGCTTCAAAGTGCATAGCAGAATTAGAAATCGTGTTAAACTCCAAAAATAATTTGATGGCAGATTACACTAAGTATTTAATCACTCCACAAAAACCCAACCCTAACAAATGCCTTGGCTGAATCTCTCATACCAAAATTGATTCTCTTGCACTGGATTTCAGACTTTGTAAAGCATATATTAAAGAGCTTAACTAGTAAATTAAAAGAAAAGACAACTGCAATGTAGATAAATGAACATTACTTAGAGAATTTTAACCAGATTTTTGCCCAATTATTTATTCCCTTCTGTGTAGTAAAAATGAGCAAAACCAACTCCATGGAAATACAAGATTCTGACTGGATTTTGGGTTGGGTTTGTGTGGGGGTTTTTTTTGTGTAACTGGGAGCAGAGGGTGCATATCTGTATTTATTTGCATCTCATGTTTAAGTTGTAAGGTATTTTGGCAGGGTTTGTCATCCATTAGACATTTCTTCAATGCTTGATCTAAGACAATGATTGTCTTGGTTAGGAAACCAGCCCCCTGGTTGGGACATTGAAAAGAAAGGAAAGGAGAATAAACTCTGTAAATATAAGAACTGCAAACAGTTCTTACCTTGTTCACATTCCTGTGCAGCGCAAGCCTGTTCAAACACTCACCATAGTTACTGGCTAGCTTTGGTCATTTTTCTACCCAGCAGGACAAATGGGGTAAAAACCCAGGTGAAAAAGCAATGCTGTAAATCTGCTTTATCACATCCTATGAAAGCTAAACCTACAGCGTGCAAAATGTATGTGCTTTACTTCACATGCCTAAGTCATCCTCTTGAAATCGATGGGACTTCTGAGGGGCATAGATTTAAACAAGAGCATCACTCCTTACAGGTCCTGGATCAAGATTTATGGAGGCACTGTGTGTGCTTCGCTGAGAAATTTTGGCCACCAAAGGGTATGAGGATTCCTGGATTTAGTCCTCTGGCAGCTTGTCTTGCTTATTTGTTCAGTCTGTGTGATACGCTCCTCTGCGACAGGGTGAGGCAGGAGGAAGGCAGGGGATGCCCTGACAGCACCCAGGAGGGCTGTGAGTGAAGAGTGTGAGCGAGGGGAGAGCCGACAGCACAGGGAAAAGAGAGATGCTGAGCAGGGCTGGGAAGACACACCCCCACCGGCCTCTGGGTGACGGAAGGAAATTTCATCGGGAGCTCAGAGGCCAAGTAGTGATTGCCACAATCCCAAAAGCTACACCAGGCTTGGGGAAGAACAGCCAGGAAGGGAAGAGGAGCAAGGGGGAATTCTTTCCTCAAAACATGCTTTTGATGTGTTTTCAGTCTTATCTAATCCCTTTGAATTTTCTCTCTCCTAAAGATTTAATTATTCTGGTTCTTATTCTAATGATATTTTGCCTTTTTAATATTAAGTGTCTGTCTTTTGTGTGAACTCACTGTAAGGTGAAGATCTAGGCAGATTTACCTCAAAGCTTTAGCCAAGTTAAAGTCCTATTACAAGCCATTGAGGTGATTTAATTTTATTACTTCAGGACACTTTTTATGAGGAAAGTTAGTACATGCTGCAGTGCTTTGCTGAATCTGGGCAAACACCATGGATGCAGCCGTAACACATCACTGGTATTTTAAACTGCAGTGTAAGGATATAAGATGTTTTTAATATTTATTTGTCTTCATCTGCTTAGGTGTCCCCTGGCATGAATACCATATTAGCTGTTAACTTTTTCTTTTTTCCTTTTTTTAAATTTTTTCTTTTTTCTTTATCATTTTTCTTTCTTTTTTTTTTAATATATAAAAAACCTGAATTGTTTTATTTTTTTAGTGTGTGTGTGTGTAGCATAAGCCTCATCTGGCTCTAGTTAGGGCAAAAAAATCTCAACATCAGAGAACCAAAGTATATTTTTTCCTTCTAACTACTATCAGAATGAACACTAGGACCAAAGGCTCTCATTGAAAATAATTCCTTAAATAATCACTTACCTTGAAGGCATTTGATCTTTATGATCTGAATGAAACTGCTGATAACTTCAGAGAAATAGAAAACTGTGTTAAAAATCACTTTCTCCTGGGGACTAAAGTCCTGTCAGTCACATGGTGGATTAGAGGCTTGGCAGCTTGCCAGCCCATCAGACAGCATGTAAGTTCTTTGATGCCAATTGCATTAGCTTTCCTCTAATAATGTGCTACATAGCTTGGAAAATAAAAGAATGAAGGTCAACGTACCAGCATGTACCCCTCTTATAGCAAGGGCTGCTCATAATGTGCAGGAGAATGAAAATGCTTCAGAGTTCAAGCTGCAGGCTGGGTGACCTTCTCCAGTGCCCAAGGTCCTGAGATTTTTGTCCTCGAGTCCCGAGTGCAACGAGTGCTTGTCAGAGCCCTGTCCCAGGATGCAATTTACTCTGAAATCCCCAAACAGACACAGTTTGCCTTCAACCATTATGGCCTGTTATTTATGTGCAAATGCTGTGGGCTACGAACTTTCTGCAGAGTGTAACCGCTGCTGAACTCCACTCTCCCTCTCCCAGTTCTGTTCATTGTGAGGGCCATAATGCATAAGAATCGTGTAGCTCATGAGTAAAAAAGCTAAAAAGTCTGCTTTATGTGTATCTTCTCCCACAGGCATCTTGCTGTAGGGGAGTGCTGCGGAGAGGGATGACAGACCCATGTGCCTGCTGACTTACGTTACACGTAATACAGTAGAGACACTACACAAATGATAGATGACCAGAGCTGATTGTGTGTTTGCAAGGTAATTAATTGCTACATCCTTCTTCCTCCCTCAGAAACAGGGAGGAAGAACCAAACCACTCCCAAAAGTATCTGAAATATGGTACTTGCTGGGAGGTGAAGCTGATGTTTGGAAGCAAAATGTAGAAATATAAATGAAGTCTAAGAAGTCGTCAAAATGCAGCAAGGTGACCGTATCCACAAAATAATTGGTTTTGATGTGGAGAGGCATGAATCCAGCCACAAAAAGATTTAGAGCCATACAGTACAACCTCCATCCCACCCAGGGTATACAGAGTTATTTCCACACCTTTTCTTGTTCCTCATCCTGGACACCATCTTTTATTCTTCCCACTGTGTGTGCTTTGGAAAGCTTGGAAGACTTCTGCACCACTGCTGACACAGTACCGCAGCCCTTAAATTCACACTTCGCTACTGAGAAGGAGTAAACTGTAACTCTTCGGGTAGCAGTTGGCACAGAGTTTGGCATCGATCAGCTTGTAAAACTGAGAGATTGACACTGAAATCTACCTTGTGACTAGTAAAAGAACGAGAGGAGTATAAATTTGTGGAAAGAAAGGAAGCTCTTTCATATGGAATGATAAAAATCAAATGGGTTATTTTGGTCTTAAGCAGGTTTTGGTCCAAAGGGGGAGGGCTTGTATTTTAACCTCTGATTTTTCAGTTTACACTTATCATCAGGGAGATAAGCCATAAAGTGGAGAACAATTTCTAATATTTCCCCATGTCTGTTATGTGCTATATTTGTCCTTCAAGCTTGAAGTGACTTTGTTAAAGTCATTGTAGGGGGATAGCCCTCCCAAAGCAAGAGAACTCTACTGTACTTCTCTTCCCTTATACTGATGATAATTAACAGTCATAAAACAGAGGCAAGGGCAGCACTGCAACAGCTACCCTTGATAAGCTTACAATCTTCTAAGAAAATTCTCATCTCTTGCTGAAATTAGGGTTTCATTACACAACGTCATCTGACATGGAGTGAAAAAAGCTATATTGCTTAGCTTAAAAGTGGTAGCAAGAAGAATATGTATAAACAATGAAGGAAGGACATACTTTGTCATTAAATGAATGAGGCAGATGATGGATGATACAGAGACTAAAGTGCAAGAAATGTTGGAGTCATTTTTAATTGCTTAATTTTATCCCTTTTGAGTGAAGAAACATGTCTTCCATTACTTCAGTAGTGGCAAAAGGTGAATTATGTATAAAATAGAGATTTGGCCTGAGATTAAATCCTTTACTTAGCTGTCTGCAAACCTGGATCTCCATTGTGCAGCTGAGATATACCAATAATAGCAAGAGAAAAAAAAATATTTCCTGCCTTTAGGTCTCGGAGGTTTTTCGATCAGTGCAAAGATGAGTGGTCCACCTTTGGATGACTGATTTTGCTTTGCACATACTGCTCAGGTTTCCTGTAACCATCCAAATGTTCTGCTCATTTACAGGGCCTCTGACTTTGCAAGGTTTGTAGTGAAAAAATAATACAGAGCATGTCCAGCCATAACCTTGAATGTGTTAGAGGATAATTGCAGAACCTTGTTCAAATAATTCACAAGTAATTTTTTTTTAGGATTAATATAGGGTATCCAGATACATAACACTTTTATCACTTCTGCTTTCTTTTCACCTAAGTTTTTCAAAGTACTCTAGTAATGGTATTTAATTTCTCTTCTTAACTACAGTCTGAACATTTCTGTAGTTGGGGATTTTTTTAGTTTTAATATTTTTGAGGTACTGATTTGGGAGAGTACTTTGAGATTACTCGAAGATAGGTCTTTGTATGTACAGTATAGACAGAAAAAATATGTAGGCTATAATTCAGGTTTCCTGATACTTCTGATGGTAAAATGCTTTTTGAATTTGCTTTTATAACTTCTGTACCGCGTTTGTGATGAAACCTGGAGCAGACCTTTGTCTCAGGCCAAATTAAATGGAAACATGGAGTGATTTTTTGTCAAAATTTGAATCCAGAGGAGAAAAGCTGGTTTGCTTACATAAAGTCTTAAAAATTCTGTCTGTGAAAAAAAAATATTTCACCCACATATTTTGGTGCCTGGATTTGAAATATTACACTATGGAAAGGTAGCTTTTCTTCAGCAATGTTTGTTTTATAATCCTTGTATGAGTCTCTCTTGTTTTACTCTTCACACAAGTCCAGTAGATACTTACTAGAATTCTAGGTGGGTTTTTTGTTTTGTTTTGTTCTGGGTTTTTTTTGTTCTAGTTTTGTATTACCTTACACTGGGGAGGGTGGAGGGAGAAGCTGTGCTACTTGGAATTAGGCTTGTTAGTTATTGCAATACTAATAATCTTCTAAAAATTAACTATAATTTTTTTATTATGCTGCTTTTCTTCCTATACTTCATTTCATGCTTTCTCACTCAGACCATGGTCACATAATTAGTTGATTTCTAAAGTGGCATAAACGAAGGGATGAAAACCTTCACGGAGATGGCAGAAATAAATGTAGGAAGGTTAGGATTTTTTAATTAGTTTTGCTGTTAATGGAGTTTCTTTCTGATCCACCTTAGGAGATTTCTCTCTCCACCCCCAGCCTCCTCACTACTCCTCAATGCTGTGATACATCTTGAAAACTCCTTTGTTTTAACAAATTCTTGTTCGGTTAGTGAAGGGGTGAAAACTTCTAGGCAAGAAGCAGAAGTAAGTAGCTGGAGGCAGGATCTCTCTATTATTTGGGAGGTAAACAGATTTATCCTTTTTAAAAGTAGTGATTAGTGAATCCATTACCATTTAACTGCCCTGCGGCTAAGGCAATAAAATAACAGTTTATCCAAAACCAGAAATATGCCAATAAATGTGATCCTTATAGTGACATTGAAGTCATTAGAAGCATTTTTTTCTATAAGAAAAGAGATAAAAATACTGTAAATATACAATAGAAATACGATCTAGAAATACACTACAAATTGAAATATTTAGAAAGATAGAGACTCAGATCAACTAAAATAGCATTATCTTTTACACAGGAACAGTTAAAGGCTACATTAGCTTATGAAGTATCTTATTGTTAGTGGTTTTCTTTGAATTGGAGCCAGTAGAAATGGGGGTTATGAGATGTCCAGAGAACAGAAAGGTGGAACCAGAGATGCTCTGAAGCTCCGATGAGAAAGAAGAATTGAAATGGAGGTGGCAAGACATGGAGGTTAGGGGCTGCGCGTGCTGGAGCACTGGGGTTGCTTGCACAAGGTGACCAAAATGAGGATGTGTGGGGATGGGGAGGAAGAAGGTGGGCTGTGTAACTGAAAAGATTGAGGCTGGGACAAGGGAAACATGAAAAGAAGTGGCTAGATTGAATGCAGCAGAAGACAGAAAGGGCGGGGAAGTACGAAGAGGGTTTCCCTAGCAGAGCAAACAGTGTTTCAGAGGCTGGAAGGAGTCCCCAGAGAGTCCTCTTTCTTTCGCTGCTGCTGAATGTCTGTGGAGCTCCTGTCAGATTGTCCTGTTCTTCTACCAACCGTGAAAATTTACTTTCGAGCTTCATAAAGGAGTTGTTACATGGATATGTACAGTGCATATGTGGTGTGTATATATAGTGGATTTCAGCTATCAACTGCCTCCTTTACCACATGCTTCTCAACTTTTCTATCCTACTTACTGCTATCCTTCACACCATAACCTGATATATCCATATAGAGGTCTACTCTGTGAAATGAATGGATCTGAGCTCTTTTTTTTTTTTTTTTTTTTTTTTTTTTTTTTTTTTTTTTTTTTTGAGGAAGGAAGGGTAGATGTGGATGTGCAGGGAAGACAAACAGTGTAAATCATTCATAGGCAAAAGATTGTACAAGCAGCAGCAATTCCAGGCATCTTAATTTAAGTGCCTAGCTTTATATTTAGTCAGCTCTTATTTTCACTGACTTTACTGCAAACTTTATCTGCAGCCCAGCAATTCTGTTCAAAAAGACTGTTTCTTAGAGCTTGAAAATGTGAATGGATTTTATAGTTTGGAACCTGATTTTATAGGTTTGCGCAAGAACGCTAACCTGTTCACTATAAGAATCACAATTAGAATTTCTTTTTCTTCAAGGGCTCAAGTCTTACAGGAGGCTGAACATTATTGACATTAAACTCATCGAGTTAAGGTGTATATATAATCAAAGTACACAACACTCCAAAGAATTGAGCCGTAAGCATAGAATTCACTAGACTAATGCATTTGGAAACACTTTGCTTTGCATATAGAGGGAATGATCACACATCAGACACCTGGCAATTTTGATGATCCTGGTTTCATAAGAATAACATTGCATACTCTATTACCAGAAGAGTAATAAATGAGAACACTGAACAGAAGTGCCAAAAGGAATCCTTAATATCATTTTTATGAACATCTGTCATTTTGTTTAAGTACAAAGAAAAATGAGCTTATGCAGAATGAAAAATCAGTTCTAAAATGGAGACTATTAGTACCTTTTGCAAAATGTTCTTATTTTTATTGAGCATTTTACTGTATGCATGAGAATTTGCAGCATCATTTTTATGGCTCTGCACAACTTCCATTGTGCATTCAGCCTTGGTATAGAACTGAGAGGAGCTGGCTTACACATAAGAACAAAAAGAGGTGTAATGAATCATGAAACAAGCCTGTTTTATTCAATAAGACATTGTCTGAGCTTTCTTTCCACATGAAGAACTGGCCATTCAAACAGAAATGACCTGCAGAATTTTTGCATAGAAAGAAAACTAAGTGCGTTGGGGTATATGTGCTAATAACTCTGTTGTTTCATGATACTATGAGGTTAAATTCAACGATATTTGCATTTGGAAGCTTCTCCAGTGCACAGAACAATGAAGTATTTTCTCCTGAAAATGTCATCGATTCCTTTCTCCAGTAATTTTTCAAAAATCCTGTAATCGCAAAGCCTTTGTTTTCAATATAAATGCTTGCAGAGACGCCTGGCACAATGGAGAATAAAAGATTGAAAGACTCTCAGGAAAGTAAGTGCCAACATTACATATGCTTTACAAAAAAACACTCACAAATAAAATGCTGCACATACACAGCAGGTAAAAGATGTCACCAGTATACAATGTAGTATCTCACAAGAGTTTTTAAAATAAAATTTGTATGGTTCAGGTATTACCTTCAACATGTGAAGAGGTGAAAGAAAGCTTGTTATGCTTAATAACATTTACAGGCATCAATGTTATTTATAAATTCTTGGCCTTCATTGTGCTGTGTAAAGCACTGAGTTACAGCTGATGTTGAGGTGTCATTATTTTAGAGGCTGGTGCATAGAGTAATGATATCTTTACGGGTTTTGCTAAAATTAATTTTTGTGGAATAGATCTTACTAGGAGGAAGGGAACGTTTTCATTGTGGGATCTGAAAATCTTCTACCACATAAAGGTTGATCTTTGCTTTTTTTAATCTTTTTTTGAGCAATAATAGGAAACTATGAAGCACTTATAAAGAGCTTTTCTTTCTTCATATCTTTGCAGCATTCTAGTTTTAGTGGAATGTACAGATTTTTCCGTTTAGCCATTCCACACAACAGGTTTGCTAGTTCAATGCGTAACTTTTTCTTTCTTCTCTCTGTAGTCACTGATGCCCCTGGTTGATTAATTTTAGAATAAAGCATTCCTAGAAGAGCTCTTCCAGAGATGGTTTTCTGTAGGCATCTGTTCTTTACATCCAGGGCAAGATGGTCCCTGCATGGTCAGGCAGGCTGTGAAGTTCAGTGTATAAAAACTTTGATTTTTAGTCTTTTAACTTTAGGATGTGACTTCTTCACATAGGAAACACTCACTGCAAGTCAAAGTGCAACAAGCTATCAAGTCAAATTAAAACTAGAAAGAAAAATGGAAAAGGAAAGAATTTTTCTTCTACCCTAGAGTAGAACACTGGCTCTAGTGCACATCAAGGTCTGACCTTAAAGCTCTCATCAATAGGATTCTTTAATAGAACAAGAAAATGAGTAACTGAGGAAAGTAGGAAAAAAGGGAGAACGCTGCCATCCACAACAGTCCTTTGACTCATTGTTACTGTTAGAGGAGTCAGTGGTGGACATGCTGCTGCCCCTTTCCTCACTTTTACACGCTTTCATGTGTCTGATGTTTTTATCTCTTTTTTAAAAATGTTTTAATATGTGGTTAGTCATTTTCATTATGTAAGGTCAGTCTATTTTTCTGCTGGAATTTGAATGTTGACCACTTTTTTTTTTTCCCAGATGTCATTACATCAGCTAACACTACTATCATCTGTAATTACAAGATTTCGTAGCGTTTCTAGCAAAATCTTTAGAATACTTTCTGCCTGAAGAGTACTTCTTTTGGTAATTAAAAATGACCTGGCTACATACTAAATGCTAAAATATTGTGAAATGCTAATGGCCACCCTCAAAGTTTGAGAACCTTCTGTTCCCTGTAAATCGTGTAAAATGGGAGTTTGGGATCTTTGAAAAATGTCTTCCCCTCTCATGTTCATGAATTTCAGTTAATTTAAATGGATAAGGTCACTGAGTTTCTCTGGAAGATCATTTAGGAATATAGCCATTTCTGAAAACTTAGTTTCTTAAGGTGGCATGCTCAAGCTCTGTACAACTCCAATGCATGTTGCTTCAGAGACTCTCTTTTCATATTGGCTGATTCTCCCATTCTCCCCCATGCCTGCACTTCTATCCACAGAGTATTTTCCTAATTATAGAAGCAGTTACTGGCTTAGAAAAAAACATACACAAGAGCTGTAGCTGGGCTAGGGATGAAGCTGTAGCTGTCCTTCAGACACTGTTGATGTCTCTGAAGCCAGCCTGCAGGACACCTTTTATTTTCCCTTTGTGCGTCTCAGTTTTGTTATCTGCAGATGGAGTTAATGTTGTGTGGCTCCTCTCGGAGCACTTGGCGCCTACAGGTGGAAAACGCTCCCTTCTTGTTATCTGTGAATTTTAGCAGTTCATAATTCATAACAATTTAAACCACTCGGAAAACTGTTAATTGCATTTCTGCTCTTCCACGCCTCCTCCTCCTCCCATCTGCTGCCTTTTTCCCCACCTTTCCCTATCACCTCTCCTTCTGATGAAGGTGGAGTTCAGTTGTTCCTGCCCGATGGCCCAACTCTGCTGCTTGGCTGTGTGCCTGTGCCTCTGTACTTCCCTGGTGTCTGGCTCCGAGCATCTCCCCGTGCAACTTTAGGTCCCGAAGTTCCCACTTAAACCTCCTTTCTCTCCCTTTCTCTACCACAGAACATTCTCACTTTCCTTCTGTTGGTGGTTTTCACTCTCAAAGGTAGTTGCCAAAGTGAGCAGACTAGCAAGGCTGGCCCCTCTGTGGTCTCCCTTGGCCCTCGGGAGCCGGGGTGCAGGCATCTGCAGGTGGGTGCCACGCAGTGTGGTGGTCCCACTTGACAGCAAGCCCAAGAAGACTCTGTCAATTCAGTAATTATGAAGCAGCTGAAAACCTCCCACCTTTAAAAGTTTTTTACGTCACAACATGTCAAAGTTTGTGCTGTGCTGAGTATTCTAAGGACATGGTAAGTAATCAGAAGTGTAAAGTATCAGCTTATAAAGAAATGGTATCTATTTTCTGAGGGCAAAATTAGATATTTTTTCCATGTATTTTAATGGAAGATACAGATGCAGAATTTATTTTTTTTTTTCCTACTTCACTGGGACTTTTCTTTATTGTTGGAGACCAAGTCAGGTGTCTGGTTTGTAGCGTACTTGCAAGTTGTAAGGACACTTAGAGTTGTTAAGTACATATAATGGAAAGAAATGAGAGAAGAGAGCTAGTCAGGAATTTTCCAGCAGAATGCTTTTTCCTGGAAAATGGTGTTTCAAGGAAACATATATGTTTCGAGGAAATTCTTTGGGGTTTTGTTATGAACTTGTAGAAGAAGACAGGGTGATGTTAGAGCAGGCAGTCTGCTATACCTTTCAGGGCTGCTATTGATTTGACATAATATTGAACAGTATAATTGAAATACATGGTTTTACTTTTAAAGTTGATTTAAGTGTACCTGTTATTTATTATTGATTGTCAGGGCATCAGAAAGTTCCATCATAAACTAAACAGGATATGTTTCAGTCCAGAAAAAATGACATGTTTTAATCAATGTTGGGTGGCAGATGTATCCTTCATAATTTAAAAGTAACATATTTCAACTTTTATGCTATAGATGACTATATCACTAATTATAGTGTGCTATTGCTGGCTTAGTGTGCAATAATACAAAGGAAACAAAAAGCAATGTCAAAATACATTTTAAAAGGAAATTTGATTTCTGAAATATTCCAAAACAGAATTGTTTTGTCAAAGCATGTTTATATGTGGATTTTTTTGTAAATATTTTGTTGAAAATACTAAGATTTTGAGAAATTGTTATTAAAAAAAAAAAATAATGATGAAACATTTCAAAAAAAGGTCTCACCATGGTTTACTGTGCTCTGTAGTGAAATCACTCCCGGGAGACGAGACTGGCCACAGTGGCCTTTACGTTCCCACCCTGGTCTGCAGCAAGAGGTCTCACTCAGGCTCTGTCACTGATTCAGGCAGCATTTAGGAACACAAACTCTTTCACACTACTGACTTACTTCTTTAACTTCTGGCAGTTGTCTACAAAACATGGTTGCACAATTTACCATATGTAATTTTTAAACCTAATTTAATTCCATACAACTTCTCATCAAGACACTTTCAATTTAATATTTTTTTTTTTTTTTAGGACTAGTTTAATTAAATTTAACATAAGTCAATTCATATTGATTGAAATTACCTTAAATGAGTTTGGCTTAAGACCAAATAACACAGTCTTTTGCACCTGTTTTAAGTTAAATTGGTTTAAATTTATACCAACAGTTATACTTTCGCCAGCTGCCAGTGGCAGTCAGCACACAGAAAGCTCACGGTTCTAGGCTGTACACAGCACCAGGTAGAGAAATAATCTAAGATTACTCATGTGTATTCAGCTCTCAACAGTATCATTTGTAGAGTAAAATACCATTTAATTAGTATAAACTTCTGAGAAACTTATCAATACCAGGTGTCTGATCTTCAATTCCTTCAATCCTGATTTCCCAGTATATATTAGAAAATCAAATAAATGGTCGTTTTGTATATTACCAGGTTTTTAAACATCAGCCTTTATTGTGGCTCTTATTAGAACTCACACTCTTCTGCTTTAGTATTCTGACTTGCTCGCCTTTCTTCTCATAGCTTTAATGGGAAATGCCAAATTCTTGCAAAATTGGCTCAGCTCAAAGCAGGAATAACAGGAGGGTCCTCTGCAGTGAGGAAAGGCAGTACTACGAGCAAGACCCCATCCTAAAATTTTCTCAGTAATTCCAGGGCTCTCAAATGCAAGTGGGAACTGCCACTTGATTTCACCTGAACTTTCCCTTTGTGTTATTTAGGAGAAAGGCAGGTAAAACCCTGTTTGGGACTAGAAGTGTTTTGTTAATTTGATCTTAAGTTCGCTAAGTCTGTAGGTAAATATTGGAGCTAATTCTATTTCCACATTATTATAAACTAGAAAAAACGAAATTAAAAGGAAAAGAACATCTTGGGGTTTTCCCGCATACAGGTTGTGCCTGTGATGAGCCTTTGTTGCTAGAAGAGAAAAAGCTGACCACCTCTGCTCCTTATAACTCCAGGAGGTGAGCAGACCTACAATGAGGTGTACAAATAGCTGCAGAACGTAGTGGGACATGCTTTCTTATCCTATACACAAATAGGCAGGTGTTTTGACATAACTATGCAGGACAGCCTCATCTGAGTGCTTTTTTAAGACCATAGAAGGGTGCGCACATCTACAAGCTTAGGAATTTCCAATGTGGAATAATGATGTTGTGTATTTTGGGGGAGGATAGACAATTATTTATTGTTTATTTCTATTTTTTTCTCCTCAGCCTCTCTCTTTACCATAGAAATAATTTTCTGGTGCAAAGCATTGACTGATGTAATCTAGTGTGTATGAGCCATATAAATTAACAGGAACAGAAAATAATGTGCTGCCAAGGTTTGATATAACATTTAATACTGTTGCGTTAATATCCATTGCAATGTAAATATTACTCTTTAGAAAATGTTTGACCCTTTCTAATCTAGGAGGCCACACTACATTATATCAGACTGTGTTCTGTCATGTTACAACATGAAATGAAGTAACAAGAAGTGACATGAACCTTTGTAAAATACCACAGTGCAGTAACCCATTTTTAATGCTGTCAGTATAAACTATGGTAGCAGGTAGAAACAAATCAAATGTAACATCTGAACAGGAAAATATTGTTAAAATTATCTACAGCCTTCAGTTAATATCTGACTGTCAAGGCATCTCTAGCTGGAGTATCAATTCACACTAATAAATCGTGCGGTTTTGTGATGAGAATGGTTGTGAATCTCATTATAGAGATTGTCACTTCAGTGTAATTTATTGATACCTCATACAACATTGTGGTATATTTAACAAGACGAGTTTTGTTGTGGTAGTTTTACTGACTAACAAATCCCACAGGCCCACCTCACCTCTCTTCCCAGGTCTGAAAGAGTGAATACTGCAGTGCTTTGATTAAGCACCCCAGAAGCTTATTCACCATTTCACCTTGCAGTATTTTTGTTCCATTTACTCTCAAACTTTTCTCCTCCTAAACTGCCCTAAAGCACATTCCTACTGGTATGAGAAGGCTAGCAAGGTGCTTGCTAGCTTTCCTTCATAGTACTTCCCTAAGGACTAACAGCATCCAGCTTTTATGGTTGTGACATTCCAGCAGTCCTAGGGCCTCTTCCACAAATGAATCTTGCACTTGATGCCAAACTACATCCAAAAAGCAGCAGCAGTGCAAAACTCATGGATTTCATTAGACACAGTGGGATTAACTGTGCAACCAATTTGAGAGTGTAGAGACTGAATCACCAGCATTACTGCTGCAGAATAAAGTAATAGATTCATTGAATCTGCTATTTTTGGGCATAAATAATGTTTAGGGCAATTAACAATGGATTTCAGGCTTGTCCTGATGACTTTATCAAACTTCAGTTCTACAGAACAAATGAGGCTTGTAAATGTATGTAAATAAAAATGCCAGTCTTACAATGAGGTTCTCTGGCATGTGTTATGCAGCAAATAGGTCTTGATCACACTGCTCTTAATATATATGAATGAGCACAATTGTATTAGAAAAGATTCTTCTGTTTACACTGGTAAAGGCTGCTGCGTGTTATGGCTTTCTCTTTCATGTGGCATTTCTGCTGCACTTGCTTTCTTCTCCTAATGTTTTGTACTCCTCACTTAAAGAAGGATATTTCACTGGAGAATATTTCTCAAGAACAAGCAGGTGAATGTTGCAATCTGACCCAGTAGCAGGAGATTTGGTGGTTTTCCAATTTAAGGGATTTTCCCAGCGATCACACAGGTAGAAAAAATTCCCACAGCTCTCAGTTTTCTAGGTGGTGCTGCCCTGACATTACTTAAATCAGTGATGTGATTGAGACAGGGTGGTAGAGGCTTTTGTGTCAGTAAATAACATAAGAAGCAGGGATCAAGCTACAACAAGGGAAGTTCTGAATAGATATTGGGAAAAGTATTCATAATGACAATGGTCAAACATTGGAACAAATTGCCCGGAGATTATGAAACATCTCCGTCCTTAGAGGTATGAAAACCATGACTAGATAAAGCCCTGAGCAACCTTATCCAACTTCAAAGTTACATTCAACTTCAAAGTTGGCTCTGCTTTGAAAGGTCATCTTTCCCAGGTGGCCTGCAGAGGTCCCTTCCACCCTAAATTATTCTATGATTCTTTGCCAGCAATTTCACACTGAATACTATTTGGTAACCTTCTCTTCCGCATTGATTCGCTATAAAAACTGACTTCAAAGGGTTAAATTAATTTTGTTTAGGGTTATGGGATGAACATGAAGAATCACGTTACTGGCTCATCCACTAGACAGCTGATGTTACAAATGCTTCTAGATGTACCATGAAGATATCCTCCACTGCGTGTGTTTTTCACGTTATCTTAAAAACTGGTCTATAACCTGAAAGACATATTCTTTTAAGGTGTTTGATTGAGGTGGGTTTTTTTGGGGGTGTGTGTGATTTTGTTGGTTTTGGGGTTTTTTTTTTGTGTGTGTGTGTGTGTGTGCACTATGAAAGAATTAAGGACTAACCCAATTTCCTGCAGGTCATCAGATTTTCTCTTTGACCTTGTTTGATATAATCTCAACTGTTTGCGTTAAAGACTGCTTAAAAAACTGAATCTATCCTGCACAAAATAAATATAGGAGAAAAACTCTTAAGAAATGCTCTTTATTCTAAGCCCAATGGGCTATCTTTATTCGATAGAGCTAAGTATTTGACTAGTATCTAGTTTTGCAATAAACAGAAGCTGAAATGTAATTTACCAGCTCTTCATGAATTGTTTATTCATATCCACCCTCGGGATATTCCAGTACTATTGAATTACTCAGTATGATGTTGACAACTGGTTTATTTTTTTTTTCCTCCTAATTTCTGAAATGTGCTGTTATCCAGCGTTTAGATCTGAGAATTAATTATTGAGGACATGTGAGATTTTTGCAAAATAAGTGTAGACAAGTTAAACATAATGGGTCAAATTATACCCTGAATTATACTGATGCAGCCCAATTCACGACTGCAGAAAGACAGAATGTAGACAATTAAATATTACTGCAGAATTGTTTTTTCATGTGTGATGTTGCTCTCTAGATCTCCTAAAAGTACTCCGGGGTTTGGGAGGGATTGGTTTGTTTTTCTCCCCTGTCGATGTAGTGATACAGTAAACTTCTGTAACAAGAAAAGAAAAAGCAAGCGTAAAAAATCCCTTGACATCAAATTATTTTTCAGGGAGTTAATAGGGAGTGCTATTGACTTTCTCCAAGAAATTCACAGTGGTAGGGTTGTATTCCTAACCAGCTATACAGGACAGAAAAAAAACCCCAATGTTTTCACCTAAGTTTCGCATTTATGAGTTACAATTTGTTGAGGATCCTGAGAACTGATTTGTGCCTGGTCCCCTGGAATACATGGAGCTTACTGAGGGGCTTCACTGGGGCAAAAACATCTGCCTAAATACAGGGACTGGGAAAAAAAAAAAGCAAACAAGACCTAAGAATATAAAACATGTTGATTAAAAGGAGAGTGCTGATTAACTGAAATCCATAGCAGCTTTGGTGTTTGACCTGGAAAAAACATGACAATTAACTTCAGAATAGGCAGGAGTTTTTGCGCAACATAAGATATAAAGCTGAACAGGGGTATAAAATATGAAAACAGAGAAAACTGCCACACATATTTTCAGTTAATGTTCAGACAGCTGGTGTTGAGGGATTTCACAGGTTTAAAAATAACATTCTTATTTTGTTACAATTCTAAATTGCAGCATTCCTTTTTCAAAAACAGTTGCAGCACCAATTAGTTAATATCCTTAAGTATTTATGCTCTAGACTAGTGCAATACTTTAATATAGGGTTAAAATTAAGGATGATTTTGTGTGGTTTTCTAAAACAAGGCCCTGCAGTACACAAATAAAACTTAAAGGTAAATTATATTGTAAATATTCTCTAAGAAGCAAGGCCTCCATGTTGCCTGCATCCTACATGCTGCAATATTAAATTAAAAACAACCACCCTCATTTTATTTCTCAAGAATCTAATACCAAGAGATGCATTGTGCAATATACTCCCCATAGTGACAGACATTGTATTACTGGAATTATCCCTGATCCTTCCTTTCACTCCCTATCAGAGCTGCAGAATAAACTGAAATGTCCAGCTGACTCACAGTTCACAGTGGGCTCTCTGAGAACTCAGACAATGGCCGTCATTCACTTGAGGTACTTTTAAAAGTTTTAATCCTTCAAATTAAAAATCCTTCAACTGATAAACATACTCGGTGGGGGAAAAGACCAGATTCAGTTCCTAAAGCTTCCCACTGAAATAAACAGTCCCCAAATAATGGTGGCTTGAGCCCTCCCTTGGCTCCCTGACCCCTAGCTGGGCTTGGGGGATGCCTGCTTGCGATCAAGGTGTCCAGGGTTTAACAGGATAGATTTTTATTTAAGAGAAATGTGGCCATTCTGGCATTACATAGGCAGACTCTCATCAGAGTGCCCTGTCAAAGCTGTTCTCCGTGATGCCTGCCCCATCAGTCGCTGTGTCTCGTGACAGGTCCCATATCACCGGGGCTCTTGTCACAGCTGCTTCTGTGCCTGGGCTCCGACTTGCTCATGACTGTAACCTCTGCAGTGCTCAGCCCTGAGGATGGAGGAGACAGCACTCAGGACCCCCAGCTTAGACCTCACCCACTGAGGTGATCCAGAGCCTTTTTCCTTCCTCTCCCTTTGCCCGAAGCACTGTTACTCGATCACTCAGACATCACTGGCTGTGGCACTGCTGGGAATTACCTGTCCCACACACACGCTGGGTGCAGATTGTGTCAGTGTGGTCATGCCATTAAAAAGCACTGCAGCTTTTCTGACTTCAAGACTGCGACATTTGTGTCCATCCCTACAGCTTATTCCACATTTAGCTGTTCAAACACCAGGAAGTTTTCCTGGTGGTAACTCCAACTTTTAATTAATTGATATGTATTGCGTTGAGTCCTTCTTGTGACACTGCTTAGAGCTCCTGTTTATCTCTAATGCTTTCAGCAGCACAATAATTTCATCATAAATATCCTGCTTTGTTGCATTCCTGCTGCAATGATTAGATCGCACTTCTACTCAGATTCTTAGTCCCTGCTATTTATTATGGCCACGTGGCAAAGCGCAGAGGTTTCTCCTCTGGAGCTCTGGGATGGTGGTCTAGGAGGGTAGAGCTCTGTCTGGAATTCAAGTTTTACATGAGCCAGAGAGTTTTACATATGCCTTACAGATAGTGTGAGAACAAGGTAAGCTGTCACAAGTCCTAGTAGCCACAGCTATCCTTTCCATTCATTACAAAGCACATATAATAATGTTCTGTTCACCCGTAACATAAAAGCATGAAGGCAGCCTAACAAAACTATTTGTAACAGACTAGACGTCTTTCTGATTTCTGCTATCTAGTCATGTTTGTCTGTTAAGGAATGGTGGTATTCCTTTGGGACATCAGTCCAGGATTCAGCAAGTCTCCCGACACTCCAGGACTCGGGAACCCCCTCTCCCTAGTCATCAGCAGGTGAAGTCTCTATCCCTTTCAAGTTTCAGATTACATAGTATACAGCTCTAAAGTTCAAGTCTTTGCACCACGGGGCTGCAAAGTAACATGGCTCTGGCAGGAAGGAAGCCATCATATTCATCATTCCAGCTTTAGAAGTCTTCTTACCCTTTCTAGCTGTTGTCCGCTATTCTCTGAAATGCCAAGTGCCTTTGAGAAAGCATCATTTATTAATAAGATATATTCTTTTAGATTTTGGCAGGTTACATTCCAAAAAAAGACCCAGTGTGTCCTTATGTAATGAAACACTGCACAATTCATGTCTCACCTCCTGCCACTGCTTTTAGAAATGGGTGGAAGTGAGTAATTACCCTTAAATGGTAGGCAGTTCTCCATTACTTACCGAGAGCATTTGGCAGTGATCATTTAGGCTTTAAATGCTTTTTTAAAAGCTAATACCATTCATAGACCTGCCAGTTTCAGAACTTTAACAAGTGTCCCCTAAACACTTCAACAAATTTATTACAAAACTACTCCATCTTTTAAATTCAGCTCTATTTACCTCTGTCTCTCTGCTCCATATTTAAACCATTATTGTGGAGTTCTTTGTGAATGCCAGAATATAAGGACATAAAATTAAAGATTGCTCTGGGTACTATAGTTTAAAAGAAGAAAAGTTTGTGTCACCTGTAATTGGGGCAAGAGTTGAAGGAACACTAACCTGCTGCAGTCCCACTGACATTACCATGGTATCATGACGTCCTTAGGTTGGACTTCTCAGCTTAACGAATGGGAGGACATCTCACAGCCTTCCCAGTGGCCCCTCACCAGCAGCTTGCTACGATGCTTTGGTACTGCGTGCCTGGGATGGGAAGGGGAAGCTGCTGCGCACCCGGCTTGTTCCCGGGGCCAGGGAAGGATGCCCACCTCCGGGCAGGTGTCACCGATCAGCTGTGTGTGCTCCGCACCCGTGTGGTAAAGCTGCATTACAGTGTGCAGTTCTCACTGGATTACCACAGGAGATCTCCTGATTTTTTACTTGCTCCCGTACATCTTGAATGCATGGCTGAGTTTTGAAGTTACAATTTAGCCTGTACCTGCAGTTATTTTTCATGTAATAGCATTGCTGAAGTCCTCTGTTTTAGAGACCTCTTCTCTTCAAAAGTGACCTCGTATACGGTGACTAGCCTAATATACCGTAGCTATAAACTTCATAAAGCCACATTCTGGCTGCAATCAAAGATTTGGGAATTTATTTCTTCTGATGGTCTCAAAAAGCTGGAATTTTCACAAATAGCAAAGGGTCATTTCCTTTTTCTTTGCTCTATTCTTTAGAAGCAGGTTAGAGGCAGGTATGATAGTTACAGAAAATAGCCTCTAGTGTAGAAAGTGTAGCTTTAACACTTTAAACAAATTTATAATTTTTTTCTTTATTCCTCATAGATGCATTGATTTATTACATAATCCCCAGTACTACAAATGAATATACTATACTGTACAAATTGTTTTATGTATCACTTGATCTTCTGCTTATTTTACTTCCGTTATCTTCTCTTCTTCATCAGGATACCATAAGTAGTAACTATTTGCGTGCATGGACCACTTTGGACAGTAGTCTATCCTAGCTTCCATATATTGTTAGAGCAGGAATTGTCTGTTGGCTGATTCCCTTAGCTGTCTTTTGTGTGTATGTGTATAAATATCTATGCATATGGAGAGAGAGAGAGGGAGAATATTTATAGAGAGTATATTTGAGCGTCTATTTTAGAGTATATTTATATATACATTATTTATATAACATTAATTTAAATTTGATGGATTTTTCCATGTGCTAAGGGAAAACTCTGTGCTTTAGCCCTGAGTAATCTCAGTGAAATTAGATAAGATCAAGTCAAGTTATGTAAACTTGGGAATTTCAAATACAGGATAAGTAAACAGACTTGAAGGAAATGGCAAGTACACTGGCAACATCTGACATGCTATGGAAACATTAAAACTGTCCCTAAAACATGAGTAATAGATCAAAAGAATTATATGCATACCCCAGATGATATAATAGGAACTACTTTCTTGGAAAGGCAGCAGAGATCAGATTTAGACACAGTGTATTAATTGCCCCTCTGTTGTACCCTATCTAGCTCACCTTTTATTCTGTGATGCTATAGTACAGTTTTGCTTCAACCAAGGAGAATTTATGATAAACGTAAAACCCCACTTCCTTGCGCCTTTTTTTTTACCATCACTTGATTATTTTATCTGAGCATGCTGAACTTAAGGACTTTATCAAAAAATAAAAATAAAGGAACTTTTCCTTCTGCCAATGCAACTGAAATGCCACTGAGCAATGGTGTTGTTCAAACAAAGCCCAAATTACCAGCGCAGTGCAAATATAGTCAGGTTGAGTAACGGTTCGTTTAGCTCTGCAGGCTTAATTTTGTTCAGACAGAGAAGACTTCTCGGTTTACATTTTCTATAGGATAAACACTTGCCAGTTTTGTGAAATGAAGGGCAAGAACAAGGTTCTTACCTTGTGGATTCTGGAAGCTTGTAAGAGTATCTTCCTTAATTTCTGTGGGCACTGAACCAAAAGGCTGGAAGGCAATGTGTGGCAAAACTGCCACAGGGAACCTTTTTGTTAGAAAATGTATAATGAGACCATAGGTGTTTTAGTAGAGGTTTGAGTCTTCTAATCTTAGTATAGCGTGGGTGGAAGTAAGGGCGTTCTGCGCTTCCTGTCATAACGCGTAGAAAAAGTATTTGAAATTGGAGTAGTTTGAACTATTTTCTGCAGTTCGTACTCAAAAATAAATAATCTTTGCTAACTTGTAGAAATGATTGATTATTCCCTAAGCACCATTTTGTAGTTGGAACATGGAGACTTGCTGATGTGCTTGAAACAGCCTAAACATCCCAAAGCTTTATAACTTCAGCTAAGCATTAATTACTCAAGAGTTTTACCACTGAGTGTTATGGTATTGATTAATAGGCTGGAATTTGAAAGTTTTAAAACTCTACCCAGTGCCCTCATAGTGCATGTCTGAGAGCATGGGGAATGCTCAGAGCTCAGGTTTCAGTACATCTCCCATTAATTCTCATTAAATAGCTCCCATTCTTCTTCTCTTTCAGGATCTAAAGTGGTTGCAAAGCTTTCATGGATTTCACATTCAAAAATAACTTTGACAGGCACGATAAAAGAGGTAGCTTTATTTAGCATAGGTTATATGTGAATATAAAAGACATCCATAATTAAAGGCATGGGTTTGGAGGGGAATGCCGTTCATGGTTTAGGACTAAATGATGCTTATTTGCTCTCTGACTGATGAACTCTAGTGGTGATAATTATCGACATTGCTCTTGAAAGATAAATCCACTGCTCCCTTTCCTCCACCAATATGGCAGAACAAGATGTGTGTCCC
Source organism: Falco peregrinus (assembly GCF_023634155.1). Classification (NCBI taxonomy): domain Eukaryota; kingdom Metazoa; phylum Chordata; class Aves; order Falconiformes; family Falconidae; genus Falco; species Falco peregrinus. The sequence continues at coordinate 22,819,080 of NC_073732.1, read as the reverse complement.
CATGTGTTGCTCCAGTTCCCAACCTCATGTGTGACCTTAAATCACCAGTGCAACAATTGTGTGCAGATGCTGGATTGTAAACTCACACAGTGGTGATCCATGCAAACCTTTCCTCTGGTAATCAAATATGAGCCAGTTTTCCTTCCTGGAACAGGGGGATTAGCTTTCTAAGCATACAATGGCAAAAAGAGTTACTGAAACTTCCTAAAAGAATCTGTGATAAGGCTTGATTAGAAGGAAATAAACAAAGTCAAAAATGTCATGATCTACAATGAACTTTGTTCTTTCTTAAGGGCAGAGAGGAAAGCCCAGAAGAAGTTTGGCTGTTCTGCTGAGCTGATGAGGCCGAGTGCAGATATCAGGGGAAGGCTCTTTGTGTGATGGAACCGTAAATGCAATTCCCAAGAAAGTTCCACAAAAGCAGTGGATATTTAAAAACATCAGAAAACCAGTAACTGTAGTTGTGCTTTCTCATTACAGACAGGATCCAAATGTTTAAAATAAGTATCCCTGCCATAATCTTGAACAGAAGATCAAAATGCTATCATTTTAACATCAAAAAGCATATTCTGAGGTGGTTTTTTTCAGTGAAAAACACCTCTTGGTATGTCCTTTTTTTTTTTCTTTTCCCAAAGACTAAGGCATTCAGACTCTAGGGTGGAGGCTGTTTATGTCTCCTCTTTTCAAAAGATGTTTGACAGCTGATCCCAGGAGAGGGTCTCTCAGTCTTTAAAATTTTATTAAGCTGCAATATTTGGAATTTTGAGGCTAGATTTTAGGCTTTGAGGGAGAGTATTCGATGGCATGAATCTTTTAAGCTGCAGTGCTTCAAGAGATGATTTCAGCAATTTGCTACAGACCATTTGTCAAAGGGACAATGAGGCATTTGTGAGCAATATATGGTGGGAATAAGCTTCAATTTTTTCATATAGCAACATTGGAAGAAACACTGTTATGTCTGTGTGGTTTACATGGTACTTAAAATAGCTCTGGCAGCATCCAAGGGAGTATAAAGCTAATTTTTAAAATATAAATCTCAATTTCAGGTCAAGCTGGACAAAGAAAACAAAGCAATTTAGGAAAACCACTCACAATTTTTTTAATGTGAATTTGTAAGCTTGTAAGTGTAGGTGGAAGCCAGGCTCAATTTTGGGCTGCTTAAAGGAATTAATTTTAACCCAGCTGGTATACAAGCATTGGCATTTAGTGTGTTTTCAGTGTTTTGCACAAGGTCAGATTCTGTTACTGTTGTTAGGATTAAGAGGAATTTTAAACGTAATTTGTCAGTGTAAATTCTATAGGAAAATGAATAAGCAGAGCAGGAGAGAGAAAAGAAGCAAAGTTAAAAGTTATTGTAAGCCATCTGTACTACTGTGAAACATGCCTGAATTTCTCCATCATGGGACTAGATGAAATATCTTTTACTGCATGGAGATTTATATAAAAGCATAAGTATACAGTAGAATAAGACTTATCCAGTTTAGGAAAGCTTGGGTGGAAAAGATTAGATTCCTGTAAAATTTGAATCTTTTTGCAGGTCTACTGAGTGGTACATACTATGCAGATGCTTCATAGCAATCACAAGGCTTAATTTATATTCCAGTGACACACATTTGTTCACTATGGTTTTCAATTTCTGAGCTATAATGAGCATATTGATGATGTAAAAGACATCCAGATCTATTCCATTTGATTCTAGTCTATTCTAAAATACTGCAAATATGGATGTTGGGATCCATGGAAAAAAGTTTAAACTGCTTTGTGTTCTTATTCTATTCACCACTGAAGTAAAACACTGTATGGTGCAGCATCAGCATAGACTGCAGGTGAAACAGTGGAAAATAAAGTTACCAGCAGTGTTTTTCCCTTCTTCGGGGGAGATCTGTAGTGGTAAATATAGTGCCAATAGAGGGAAAACCATAATGTTAACATATCTCATAATAATGACTTTATCATTCATCACTGTAGTAAGCCAACTGTTCTCCCCCTCGGTGTCACAGCAGTAGGGAAATTTCAGCTACAAGGATCCACAATGTCTTTATCTACTTTCTGTCTTTGAACAGATCCAGATGACATAATAGTTCTTGGTGCTGGGGAGTGAATTTTAGCATCCATCTGCCCTAGCTCCTTCTCCAATAGTCTCTGTCATTACTAGGTACTGAGTGTAAAGATATAGACTAAACAATTTCTTATTAAGGCTGAAGTGAAGTTCTGAAAAAGAAGTTACTGGAGAAGTAGAGTAAATTTATTTTCCTTAAAGATTAGCAAGTATTTAAAAACTAAGCTATTGCAAGACAGGTGGTACAATTGCTCCAGCTTACTTTGGAAGTGGAGGAAATGCACAAGCATGTCTTTACATCTTAAAGCTGTCCAGAAAGCCCAGTCGTTCTCCTGTGTTTCAGAATATTGTGCTGTAAGTGCTATACATACATCACTGTAGAGATTAGTCTGTCTAGAGCTATTTTAATTCCCCTATATTTTCAGCTCCTTAAATGTTACAAATACACCTACATCCTCTTGCAACCTGATTTTCCATTGCAGTTTATTTTCAAGTGCTTTTTTAATTGTGACAGTGACCACGTTCATTATTGTATTGGGTTTGCGTGGCAAGGTTTTGGTAGCAGGGGGGCTAGCGGGGTGGCTTCTGTGAGAAGATGCCTGAAGCTGCCCCCAGGCCCAATGGAGCGAGTGCCAGCCGGCTCCAGGACAGACCCACCACTGACCATGGCCAAGCCCATCGACCACGGTGGTAGTGGCTCTGGGACAGCATATGTAAGAAGAGGGTAAAGTTGCTGCACAGCAGCAACTGAAGCCAGAAAGAGGAGTGAGAACATGTGAGAGAACCAACCTTGCAGCCCCCCGGGCCAGGGAAGGAGGAGGTAGGAGGGGGTCCAGGTGCCAGAGCAGAGATTCTCCGGCAGCCCGTGAGGAAGACCATGGTGAGGCAGGCTGTGCCCCCAGCCCATGGAGCTTACGGGGGAGCAGATCCCCATGGAGCCCACACCGGGCAGGGGGTGCCCGCAGGGGGCTGTGACCCGCAGGCAGCAATGCTAGGGCAGCTCCTGGCAGGGCCTGTGGCACCCATGGGGACAGGGGGGTGGGCTGGGGACCCTGTGGAGACCCACGCTGGGGCGGGCTGGGCCCGAGGGGTGCCCTGTGGGGGCGACCCACGCTGGGGCAGTTCATGAAGAACTGCAGCCTGTGGGAAGGACTCATGTTGAAGAAGTTCATGGAGGGCTGTCACCCATGGGAGGGACCCCACGCTGGGGCAGGGGCAGAGTGTGAGGAGCCTCCCCCTGAGGGGGAAGGAGCGGCAGGGACAACTGATGGGCTGGCTGCAGCTCCGTTCCCCATCCCTTGCACCACTCAGGGGGAGGAGGAAGAGGAAACTGGGAGTAAAGTGGTGGACTGGGAAGAAGGGAGGGGTGGGGGGAAGATGTTTTAAGATTTAGTTTTTATTTCTCATAATCCTACTCTGTTTGATAATAAATTTCCCCAAGTCGAGTCAGTGCTGCCCATAACAGTAACTGCTGAGTGATCTTCCTGTCGTTTTCTCGACCCACAAGCTTTTTGCTACATTTTCTCTCCCCTGTCCAACTGAGGAGGGAAGTGATGGAGCATTTTGGTGGGCACATGGCACCCAGCCAGGGTCAACCCACCACAATTATTTTATTTCAACGTGTCCCATATCATATTTGTGTGAAAAGTCTGCTGAATTCATCCTTTAATTGAATATTTTGATTCTTTGCTCTGCCTGCGGTGCTCACAAAGAAGGTGAAGGGCATTATCTTCTAGTTAGGAATAAGTAGGAATAAATAGAAAGGAGGAGAAAGACTAACTCATGTCACCTTCCACTTGGAAACATCATTCTTGTATTTCAAGAATGGAATGAAGCGTGTTGCCACAGTAGACGATTAGACATTTCAGAAATGTTCTTTTTTGTTTCAACTTTTGAATAATCAGCTTGAAGAAACTGATTTTCCAGATGTGTTTAGCAGTCTCCACTCCACTCTAAGTTACTAATTAAATTGTCATTAACTTCAAAAACCTAACAGAAATCCTTCAATGATGGACAAAGAGAAATCAATAGGTCAAAGGGAAGTGCAACATTTGAAAAGTTAGGCCTATGAAAATAAATGAAATAGATTGTCCAGATTCATTTTGAAATAAGGTTTCAGCTTTCCATTATTTTTTGCTGCTGAATTCCTAAAAATCTGCCAGGTATCCTGCTGACCCTGCTCCCCTGAACCCTGCTTCTAGTTGAGCAGAATGTGCATCCACTCTGCTGAACACTTGCCCTTTAAAACGGGAGCGGTGAGCAGCACTCACAAATTAAAGGTCCAAACCTGGACTTTGAGGCTGTGTGTGCAGGGGACGGGCTGGCACCAGTCTACTTTTGCACAGTGTTAATTGAATCCTCAGCAGGAATTCCCTGCAGTACCTGCCCCTGGGAAGCTTGTCGGGATGCTGAGCCAGAGCCAGCGCTAACACGAAATCAGAGCTCCAGCTTATGCTGCCTACTGCCAAGCATCGCCGTGGGAGGGCAGTGGATCTGTGCCTCGGTGGGAAAGTCAGCTCGATGGCAGAAGCCAAGTAACTCCAGAGGAAAGCTCGTTGAAGACTATCAAACCACATGAAAGCTCTGTGTATGTGTTTGTTTTTAATAAAAAAAGATAGCCGCAGGAGACAAATGACCTATTAAACTGTGCAAAACGAGGGACAGTGTTTATAAGGACCTGCAGCGATTGTAAATTCAGATGTAGAAGTTTTCAATGAGCCCTGCAATCTGCTTATAATGCAGAAGTGAGAAGGTGCTGAGGCTCTGTGAGGTCCTTTCAGTATGTTCATAAGGGAGAATAAGTGGCTGTATGTCTCTTCTCCCGGATTTGTTGATAAAACTGAAAACAAAACTTGTCAGTAAGTCTTGAATTTGATGTGTTGCTGCTGAACTTTTGTGCTCCCATTTGTTTCAGACAGACTACTGAGACTGATCGGAGACTTTCAGAAACCTGAAATTTGCTCGTTTAGACTCAAATGTGAGCTTTCCTCACATTTAGGAAAAGCACGTTAGAAAATATTCCACGCACATCATGCTTTGTGCCATATCAATCCCTTGTGCCTAATTACTGAAGGCACATTTTATGCAAGTATGGGACCTTTCGCTTTTCTTTTGAGTTCATCTGCTTGTGCTGCTTTTCCATTGTGTGAAATCAGTCTCTAGCAGCAAAACTCATACCCTTTATTCTTCTCATGCATTCCTGAACACTCAAATGTTTGTCCATGTTTTAGTATCTCTACAGAATCTGTATTATTTTGTGTATTTTCTCTTTGGAATGATTGTGCCTGGTTATACCAGTTCCGGACATATTATTCAGTAACCAAAGTAATGAAGGTTTTAGAAACATCTTGATAACATTATCCTCCCCTAACACCTCTGTTATGTCTCAATCCCATTAATGCAGCTGTCACAATGTCAGTTCCCCGTTTGCACCATCTCTTTTCTTCTCAAGTCCCTCATTACAGCTGCTTCTTAAACACCTTTCTTTCTGCTATTTGAAGACATTTGGGCACAGCCCCATAACATTGTGGTTCTCTGGTCTGCTTCTCTGGGATACAGGTTATTTAAACGGGATGTCTCTGTGAATGGAGAGCTTGCTCTTGCATACGCTGGACCCCGGTAACATGAGCTGTTGGCTTATAATATCTTGTTTTCCAGACATGTGCCTCAAATTATTTCTTAGCAAAATGCATACTTTCACAAAGTTGAAAGCTGACCAAACAGATCTGTGTCCCAGATCCCATGCTTCCACAGGTCCTCTCCTGATGTATCAGAAAATCATCTGTTGTAAAGGGGCACTCCTACAACGTAGTGTAATAATATATCACTGCAGCCTCATTGCTTAGTTGATGTAATACATCATCATAACAGTGTCAGACAAGAAGCAATGTACTTTAAGCAGTCTTCTATCATACATGCTATTAAAATGAAACTTTTGGTATGGTATTTATATGATTGAAAATATTCATTATGAGTTCTCTGTATATCATTGAAATAATTATTTATTGTAATCTAAGAAACAATAATTCAGGTTCCAGCCCAATTTATTGAAAGATATTCTACTTTGCCCAGGTCATTTTGTTGTTTTTTATTTATTTAGTGCTACTATTGTGTTTTACTTTTTTCAAGCCAAGTCTTACAAGCAAAAGGGGTGGGGGTGGGGGGGGGGGATGTGTTTTTTATGTTTACGACTGTGGTATTTTTCTTTTCAAGATTGAGTTGAAGATTGTATTGAAGGAAACTTTTAGTTTGGGTTGCTAAAGAAACAAGGCTTAAGCGATTATGCTGTCTGCTGTCGGTATGGTACCACCTCCTGTCAGATTTCCCATACTCACAGCTTGTTAATCTGTTGGCCACTTTCAAGCTAATATGACTGAAGGTAGAGATCCAAAAACCTGTTCTGTACCTACATGCTTCATGAAAGTGGGAGGCCAGATACAAAAGGACGATAATAGCTTGATGCCCTAGCTGAAGGAAAAAATGCCATGTAAGTGCAACCCTGTTACTAGAGGGCAAAGGCCATAGGAAAGCAGGTTCTATAATTCATGCAGCTTGTGGAAATACTTTTCAAGCATAAACATAACAGTTCCTCAGTTGGCATCTCCTGAGTGTAGTGTCCACAGCTATTAATTTTATTACTTCTGGCTTCCTGCTAAACCTTCATTCAAATCACTTTCTTTGAAACCCCAATATATTAATGAATACCAAAACAGCAATACAGGGATTTCATGGAACATTCTATCTATTACCATAAATCACTAAGTGACCCTTTCAAAAATGCTTTTAATGAAGAAGTTCATATTCAGTTGCTGTCACTTAACATGGAATATTTTGACATGGATCAGCAATTTAAAGATAATGTTTTTCATCATGTACAACATCAGTTTGGGTGGTTTTGATCTTTTCTGACAATAAATTTGTTCATAGATTTCATTTGGATCTGGCTTTCAAAGTTTCATAATCCAAGGAGGAGGTGGCGGTGGTGGTTGTTGTTGTGATTATTATTATTATCATCATCCGGCTATCTTTAATGCTCTTTGCCTGAGAGATGTGGAAAAGTGATTTTCAAACACTTCAAAAATAAAAGCTGAAGGAAGGTATAGATGTACATTTTTCTCCCTGTTGTATTTTTTGAATAGTTGATCTCAAAATAACTGTATTAAAAGTGGAGATAAATGGAAGAAAGCGTTTTAGATCTAAAAGGCGGCAGATGGAAATGGAGGTGCCATCTCTATATTGAGCATGCAATGACCTGGGTGCTCCAGTCTCTGTGGGATGTAGCAGGTTTTTATAGATTGGTATTCAACGTTGTTTGGGTAGCAGCAGTAAATTGCATCATATCTGCAAGTCCAGAATTATGCGTATTGGCTTCGTGATGTGCTCTGTTCTTAAAAAGGAATTTATTTGAGTTTTAATAGTTTATTTTAGTTAAGGCTTCAGAAGGAACTTAAAAAAACAATACACAAGCCTCTTAATTGCACTCAATAAATGACTCATTCATCCAACATTAATTCCTATATAGTATATCAACCTCTAATTTCTGTTTGATTTTAGTTGTAATACTCCCTGGGCTTATTTCCTCACAATTTAAAAGTGACAGTTGCATTAACTTAATAACCTTTACAGAATAAATGAGAAAGCAGCAATGCCTTTAATAAATGTTGTTCATAAAATACAATTGTTACAGGATACTTAATTAGAAATATTGTGTGGTCAAAATAAGAATAGAAATGAATGAGACAGATAATGTTTCCTTGCTGGTAGCAACATCTTGCATGCTCACAGTAATTGCAATAATTCTTATTAGAACTACTCAGACATGCTGCACGTTTGTGGCAATGTTTTCACTTTGCATAACTTAAAAATTCAGAAATTAGTGAATGTGTTGAAAATATAATGTGTAGTGGTTTATTTTAGTACTGTATTTACTAGGGGAGTCAAACATGTAGCTATGAACCTTACAGTCCTTTGCCAATATCTTGGCTGTTCTATAGGGACAGGAAATTTCTTTAGAAAGATCATGATCCAGGGATTTTTATTCTTTTTTTGAGAAACCAGCACAGAAGCCTGGTTTATTTGCCAGGTAGTATTCACTTTTCATAGTGGTTTGGGCATAAAATACTTTCACAAATGGGCTTTCTAGGTGAATATTTCTTGACATCTAATGAGGACATTGAATGAGGAGAAGAGCATTTAGTTTTTGGGAGAAAAGCAATGACAAAGATGAAATAGCAAAAGGAAAAGAAATGCTGATCAGTGAGGGATTTGATAAATGAGAGCTTGGGATCAGCAGAACATTTGACAAGAGAATTGGGAAGGAATCAAAATATAGTTTTGTAAAATTCTTGTTTAGTTGCTGAGGTGCAGTATTTTGAGCGTGTATTTATGGATGAGTTTTTTATCCTCTTTATTTCTGCATGTGTGGATTTGCCCATGCAATCAGATAAATCTCCTTGTATATAATAAATGGTAGATAATCTCTGTGTGAATTGCTATTAGTGAACTCTGCAGGGGGGTAGTATTTAATTGTAACAAATGAAATAAAACTGACATAAAAGACAAGCAATCACTTCAAAGTAAATACACTTTCCAAAGCGACTTCTTTGGCTTTTAAGTGAAGGATCATCTCTACTAGGTGTTGGATTTAATTGGTTCTTTGGGAGATTTCTTTATAAATTTATCATAAATTATAAATTTGTTCATATTTAAATGCATTCATTTGCTGCTGAGTTGGTCCAGAACTTGAAGGGCAGGAGTATCGTGTTCTTAGAAGTGCTGCTGATTGTGCTAATGATTGGAGTATTTCATGAGCCATCCTGATGTTTGTAAAATTTGTGGTCCAAATATGTAGGTCCCAAGGAGCACTGTAACACCACTGGTTGGTTAATTCAGTATCTCTAGTATTGCTTGACTCAACTGTGTGGAAGAAACAGGAAGAAAAATATCTTAAGTTCAGGATGTTGTTAAAGGGAAATGTCAAAACAAGAAAAATATTTACATTACTAAATTAAACTGTTCCCCAGCTTAATGACTGTACGTAAAATATAAAAAGAACAAAGAGATTTAATTAAACAGTAATCATATGTATAAAAATTTCTAAAGAAGCTAGTTTTCACATTGTATGTCTAGCCAGTCAATATAAAGAAATTCTGAAAAATTAATAATGTAAACAAATCCTGATAACTACAGCTACATGACTTGAACAGGGGAGCATCACATCTACCTCCTTTCCCCTCTCTTTAATCTGAAAGATTTGAAAAAAATCAAAGTTCCTTCCCCTTTGTCACATTACAGTCTATGATCTGAACCAGTGAAAAGGATATACTGCTTCACACAGACAGCTCTATTCATGCTTTCAGGAGGTGCATTGTTCTCCATAGACCACAAAATAGAAATAAATTTATTTAGCTGAAAGGTTCAAATGGAAATGCCAGCCAATATTAGTAGAGTAAATCTAAGGAAAGATAGATTTTGTTCAAAGTGGCTCCTGAAAGGAAAACCAAACCACCTACAGCAAGCAATACTGAACAAAAGGAAAATATTGATGCCTCAATGTAAGAACAAAAAGCCTTAAAAATCAAAGAAAAGACAGGCTAGTGCATTTTTAGGGTCTCAGTCTTCTACTCAGGTTGAAGAGGAAGCTCTCTTACAAGCTGTTACAGCAGTCTGATAGCTCAGGTCTGTGTGCTCTTGCGCAGCAACTAGAACTGGAAAATCCTGCCAAGAAATAATGAAGCCTTTACGGACCACTATGTGACAATATTGGTCTCCTATATATGTGGTCAGAATAAACTGTGTGCAAAAGACTCTTTGATTAAAGAAAGGCTTTGCAGTTAAAATTCTTTAATCGATGGGAATGTAAAATACTTTAGGAGTTCCAACTGGAAAAAAAAATCTAGCTCTGGAGATAGAGAAAATACTTTATCAAAATAAAATATCATCACAACTTAAGACAACTAGTTAGTCTTCAAGGAGGATCAGTGACTCCCTTTATGTGCTCTTAGAGTATCCAGCCTCTGACAGATGATAAAGGAGAGGGGATTTCTCCACAGGATTTCTTCAGGTTGTTTGGGATTTTTTATTTTTTTTTCTAATGAAAGCAGTTAGTAATCAGCAGTGCAGAAGTTACAATACAGAGCAGGTGCTCTGTACAGCGTTATATAAACAAGGCTTAGTCCACCCAAGAAATTTTTGTGTGTGTTCCCTGTGTCTTCCTATAGAAGGTGGTTAAGAGTGCATAAATTAAATATACCGCTGATTAATAATTGGAATGCATTTGTTATCCACTGATTAATAATTGGAATGCATTTGTTATCAGGCCCTAACAGTATATTTTTACATTATAAAGCAAAACTGTATGATAATAGTATTAGCGAACGATGATGAAGCATACTGATATTATTCTACTTCTTGTAGTGTCCACTGTGTTTGCAGAGGTGACTAATGTAGGATAAAATACTAAAATGAAAAAGTATTTTGAAACAAAGTAATTTTCTGTGGCTTCCCTACATTTATTTTACAAAATATTGCTACAGTGTAACTGCCAAAATTTGTGTTTATTGAAACCCCTCTTTATTTCCAGATATGGGACCTCATTACACTAATAGTATACTATTATGTAAATGTATTTTCTATAAATGTCTAGTATCTGTAAGTAGTTTAGTCTCTATGTCCCTAATGTAATATATCAAACAATAACTCATTTGTCAAAGAGAGACAGTTCATTAGTATTCAGCAATCATTTGGACAGAATAAAACAGCAACAGTATAAAAATTGATGTTGCGAAACTTAACAAATGAGGGAATAAGGAAAGTGTGATTCAGGAAATTGCAGGCCTGCCCTCCAGGGCCATTTTTAGGTCACTTGTCTGCATTTTAATATTACATTTGTTTTAGAGAAAGTCTCCAAGTTATTAGGTTGGGAGGGAAGCCAATTTGCAACCATGACATCAATATCCAGGGGGTTCAATAAATGGGAACATAACAACACTTGGGACAGAGTCAGGGTGAAAAGGTGTACTACCACCAACTATGGTATTGTAACTCAGTTTTGCAATTAAATTACTGAATGACATAAACCTTAACTTTTAATGTGTTTAAATACTAGGAAATTTGCTCTTGAAATCTCTTACCTTTTAAGACAAGGAAAGAAGTAGGTACATGTGTATATGACTTAAATGATGGTGGTACTTGCATTCACTTCAAAATTCAATTATTGCATAGATACATACAGATGTGTTTTGTCTACTTATGGGCAGGTTTGGTAAGATGCCAGGTTCACAATTTTATGTTAGCCACTCTGCACAGTTATTAGACACGTGCAATTCTCAGTTTCTTGTGTGGTGTTTTGCTGCTTCTCAAACTAACACTTTCTTTCCTTCTCAAATGTATGGGTCTGTCTTACACTGCTGTGCGTTGTCAGAATTGTAGAGATAGGGAATTTTTACTGGCTTAGTTAAAAAAGGCATTTACAAGAAGGATTTCGAACTATCTGAAAGTACCTTGTCTCTCATCACTGCCATCAGGATTGCTTGAATATGAATCTCTTCTATGTGAGGAGTTTGAAGGACGTTGTGTATGGCCTTTAAATACCTTGCTAGGTGATGATGCACTTTCTTTTCTGACTCACAGAAAATGTCAGCAGCAGATTTTGTGAATCTGTATGTATTTCTACATGTTGTTCATCTCAGGTCAGAGAACAGGACTGGTGTAATATTCTTGCTTCTGTTGTCCAGGCTGCCATCATTGTATATTGGAAAGAAATGGGTATATTCTAAAACATTCTATTGTTTTTTGACATGCAATTTGTGCACATTTGACTTTTAATTGGGTTTTTGACCTGAAAATAATTGAACCCGATAGACAGGTACCTAGGTACTGAGAAGCAGTTTTCTTATATGCTTGATCTCTTGTCAGGTTTATTCATGAGGATGTGCCTGTTCATTTGATTCAATATTCTGTTCTCCTGTTATTTTCCTCCTAAAAGCACTGTAACCTCCATTCATCAAGTCTAAGATTAGCTATCTACAGCTTTTCCAAAAATACCAAGAGCTACACAGTTGCTGTTGAATCAGAATTAGAATAAAACCTTCTTATAATGCTTTCTCCTTTATATTCAGCACCCTCATTTCCATCTTTCACAGCTAAATCAGGTTATTTAGATTACAGCAAGGTCTGAACCAACTCAGATGAACAAAATTATCTACAGAGCCTATTTACATTTCTTTAATGAAACACTACGTTAGCTTTGTATTAAGATTTTTTTTTCAAAAACAAACCCCTGAATGTGATAAGCAAAAAACTATTGTGAAGTAAAGATAAACTTAAAACTGAAGCTAGTTTTTGAATAAAAGAAAAAAAAAAGATTATTCTTTCAGAGCATGATGTAGATGACAGTTAATTAAATGACATGTTACAGTGGTCACTTTGTATAAAATAACGGTTCCAAAGTGGTATTTGAAATACTTATCCTGGCCGCTGCAAATTACCTTCACCAATTCAAGCTGCAGCTGCGATAAACATTTGTAAACACTGGCCACCTTTTAAAAAATAACAAATACATATGGACCTGGGAAGCCAACATCCAATGTATTCCCATAAGGAAGCCATGGTGCAAACCACCCCTTCCCATGGCCCATGGGGACAGCAGGAGCCATGCAGTGACACCAGCTCTGCCGCTCGTGCATCTTCAGCTGCCAAGAGGAGGGCGTCGGGCAGCTGGCGCTGCGGGAAGTGTCTGGGGATGGAGCAATCCCTTTAGGATATATCAGATCTCTTTATTGTATTTTCAGATTGCACAAGAAGCCAGGATCTGGGGGGTGGGGGTTATTATGTTTGGTTTACGCAACCATGGAAGTGGAGCCCAAACCTGAATCAACAGTATTTCATTGGCTGGTAGCTGGTAGCCAAAATATGGCCCTTAGATTTTGTCTTTAGCAACAATAACTTCCTTTCCATATGTGGAACACCTACAGAATGAATTTAAATGAGGCTGTCATTCTTTTTCATAAGTGAATAGTATCTCTCTGTGCATGAAGAAGGGAATCCTACAGCTCCAGCTTTAAGTCTGTGGCTTTTCAACCTCTACACTTATGATGAAAAACATCTACCTGCCCAGTCAATCTCTAAAACCAGGAAAAAGTTTAATTTGATTTAGCCCATTCTTTTAATAGACAGAGTGGGCGGTTTCTGATATTGTGAAAATGTGACATGAAAATATTTGATATGTGAAAAATAACCTGCCATTTACAAGGTAGTTTAAAAACCAGACAATTCAGAACAGATGCTATATAGTGATACTCTTTTCAAAATGTCATCTCTCTGCTGTCATGCTTGCTGTGCTGCTTTGGTGAGCAAATAAGAAATGTTACAAGTGCAGCTGATGAGCAGGCAGAGATTACGCATCGATGAGACTGAAGCAGTATTTGTCTTTGGGTTAATACAATACTGAAAAATTAAAATCTAGCCTCATAAAAAACTGTTTGAGAGGTAATGAGTCATTCATCAGCAGTCTGCTAATGACTGACTGTGCAGTTATCAGGTGTGGATTTACAGAAGGCCCTAGGATAGTCCTGCTAATAACGAGGTTTTTATTTATTATAACCTGAAATGTCTCTTAAAGGCAATGTCTGATTGAGTTGTCTGTATTATCACTTGTAACTGTCATTTTAGAACCTCTGGGGTTTAAGGTTCCTTTATTCCTTTCAAAAGACCTCAATATAAGTGTCTTACAACAATCTCAAAGATTTTTACAAACACATATTATTAATAAATGATATGTATATCATTTTATACCAGTAGACATCAAAATAATCCTCAGAAGAGAGAATTCTAATCCTCATCTCTTATGTGAGAAAAAGGAGGCTTGGATCTGTGATCTGTCTCAAGCTAAGAGGGAAGGATGCAGCTGATAAACCAAGAGAGGCTTGCCACCTACTGCTGGAGAGATGCTTTGTATCCTAACGTGCTTAAGCCATGCTCATGAATAGCTAATTACTCAGTCTTATAGTAGCTGAAACAATCTACAGAAGGAAAATCCAAAATCAGTCCTTGTATAGGTAGGCAGACAGCTTGCACTTGCTACACCAGGTAGGAAATTAGACCTAGTTTGTCTGTTGATAAAAAGAAGATTCAAACTCAGAAATACTTACTGGCCTCCTCTTTGGGGTGATTTTTCTTGCATTCCAGTAAGGGGATTAGTGTACATGCCAGACTCTGGGGGGGGTTGCATTGTGTTGTTGAAGCTGCTTATAAAGTCAAGTTATGTGATCAGTTCTGAGTTGCTTTAAAAGCCACAGCTGCCTTTAACCTAAGGGATTATTGTTAATCAGGAAAAGACTGAATTTGGTCTGCATAAAAATGTGATCCATATTTTTGTGCCTACTATAAAACAAGGCAAATGTTCACCTAGGACTGAAGGGCAAGCAGGAGCAGCTAGGTTATGGCAAAGGGGAGAAATCACTAACTAGAACTATAGCACAGCCTGGAAATAACTCTGGTAATATTTTTGACCATCTAATTGGGTCCGAACACTGCAGTGTGCGCTGGATTCTTCAGAAGAGGTTTTAACAGCCTTCTCTGAAGGCTTACCAAGCCATGAAAAGAAGGAGGTAAAAAGAAATACCCCCACACCAAAACCTTGATTTCTTCACGCTTTGGCATCATTACCGGTCTATATGATTATCAAAGATGTACTTGGTGCTTTACAGACATGCAGTGTCACTATGAAGGTCAGCTTGGACAAACTTTGACTCTTCAGATGTTTCACATATGAAAACCAGCAAATACCAGCTTAATTCAACCGTGAAATTGTTTGCCTTTTTTGTAAAAAAAAAAAAAAAAAAAAAAAAAAAAAAAAGACTGGTAGCTAAACTGTCCAGAAACTGGATTAATAGTCTATAAGCTCCAGGGACAATGTCTTTTCAGAGCTACCCAGCTGCCTGGCAGATGGCTTGCTGCCAGGCAGACACAGAAAGTGCCTCTCCACCTTGAACGACAAATGATTCTTTTATAGAGCCAGCGAAGTTCAACCAAATACTGCTATAGATTAATAGAGAGAGCTAGTAAATGGGAGTTGATGGTCATGCAGATGAAGGCAGAAGACCCAGAATGGCGAGCTGTACTTTTAGCATGGGAATAATTCAGTCACCTTAATCAGGTTTTGTGGATGCAGAGCTGTCCATGTTCTGCTACATCTCAGCTGAAGTCTACGGAAACTTTATCTGTAGTGAGTGCGTGTTCTGAGGTGTTCATGTTTACAGACTTTCATCTGATCGAGTTTAGTGTGTTAGCAACCTCCAACTTTCCAAATCTTGAATTTCCTAGCTGGTGGACTATTAAAATGCAGATTAACTAAACTTCAAACAGATTTATTGCAGAAGGCTCCTGCAAAATCCTTTTGGATTACCTGCCTCTGGACATAATTTCCTGGTCTGTAGGGGTTCATTAAGGACAGATTTAAATGTGTTAGCTGGGAAAAGGCCAGCAGAAAGAGTGTGTTGAAAATTGTTCATATTATTATGCTTGACCTAGTGACACAGACTTACCTTTTAGGAACTTTTAAGTTTCTCATTTGCAATAATGAATAAGATGTGCACGCATGCCTCGTGTACCATGGCTTTGTTTAAGAGTGCATTTCATAACCTTTGAGTTATTTGTGGCAAAGAAAGTAGCCTGTGCTCAGAGTGCAAAGAGAAAAACCAATAGCTGCAATGCATGCCCCTCTTAGTTGTCAGCTGCAGCAACTCTCTGTTTTCCTCTGAGGAGAGCCTTGAGATTCAAAACATAGCCATGGAGCATTTTTCTTTACTTCTGCCATCTAAGCCATTTCAAAATACAGTTAGCCTGGGGTTAGATCTATGCTTTATTTCATTATGCTTATAAAAACAAAAATAGCAATGTTTAGACTTACATGACTCACTAATTGTACTGCCATTTGGTTTTTTACAAATTGGCTCCAAAGCTCTTAAGTTTTTTTGGAGATGTATTTAATCTAAATTTATGCAAGAACACTGTAATGACTTCTCCTTCAGACTACAAGGGCTTTTTAATCACTTTCAACATTTAGCCCCTGATTGGGCAAAGCACTTAGATTTAAGCACTTGGGTGCTCAAACTCCTGCTGAATCAGGTCTGAGGACTAAATGCTGAATTCTCCATTACTTTAGGTTTTTAAACAAAGTGGGGGTGAAGCCCTGCGAACAGGCATCATCTTGAAGCTGTTCAGCTGATATGCAGTAAATTGGAGCCCTCAGCATGGCTGGCAGTGCCACCTGAGCAGCAGAACCAGGGTCTTTCTTGAGCGCCACTGTTCCCCTACCTGTGTGCCACTTCACTGGCACACTCTTGCCCCTAGGTTTTATTCTGTACTTACACATGCTAAATATAGAAGTCCTCCTAAGTTGTTTGAAAACGCTTTCCACTTCAGATCTTTAAATGTCTTATTCATTATTGCAGATGAGAAACTTAAGAGTATTTTGACAGTGTTACGCATACAGTCCAAATACTCTTCATAGGATCTTGATCCAATTTACTTTGACTTCAGTGGGCACTGAAGCCACTTTCAAATTCCACCTATTTCCAAGCTGAATCAGCGTATTTCATCGATAAGGACTTGCCAGAAAAAGAAGCTGCCAGGCACTGAGGAGTGTTCAGCCCTCTGGACTGTAGACTAACTTGTCTGTGAGCTGGCTATAGTCTAACAGATACTTTTCAAATATTGAACCCTGGTCTTCCTTGATGAAAATTTAGTGCGGTGAAGAGTGATACCAGTTTGTTCCTCTGACTAGTGCTGACCCTCACACCTGCTTCAACAATTTTGTATTCAGTCACTGTGTGCTAGAAATCAAATTTTCAACCATGTTTCCTTCTAAAATGTGCTCCTCCAGTCGCGTGAACAGGTGTTTTTGCAGCTACACTTGTGCAGGTTAACAACCACAATAGTAAAGTGCACACGGGCTTTAGAGTTTATCCCCTTGAGCTTTCATAAATGCTCTTTTCAGGCTTTAATAGCACTGCTGATGTGTGTGTGCAGGTGTCAGTTGTGTTGAAGTGTGCTTGCAGGCATTCATGGCTGCACAGGATTGATGAACGTGGCAACTGGGGGTTGAACAGCAGGTGCTGGAAAACTATCTTTTTTTCTTTGGGTTTTTAGTTTTCTAAAGCTCTTTGACTGGCTGCAGAACTATTAAATTGTATTACAAATAGAGGTATTTTTTGTAGCATTATAAGCATAACTATCATGACTTCAGTTTTAATCTGTCATGGATTTGGTCTCACCATCCAACAAAGAAGTTTTATTAGAGGCATTTTCTAATAATGCCTCTTTTTAATCCTAAAATTCCTAAAAGGAGTTATTTGTCAGATTCTGACTGGTAAACAGCATGAATGCTTCACATGCTTCTGCAGCCACTTTCAGAAGATGCTGCCAAGGTACATAATGGATCAACGTTTGCACTGAAACAGGAAAATCAATCCGTTCAGATACTGTTTCAGCCTGAAGCTTGTTGCCATGCTTGGATGTTAGCTTGCTTTCTGAAAAGGCTGGGAGCCGTTTCCTGTCCTGATTGAGGAAAACTTGCATGACTGAGCCCTCCTCTAATGATAATGTGACCCCTGCAGAGCCCAAGATCTCTGATATTTTACTTTCAGTGAATGAGAACAGTAGATATACAAATGTCAGTAGGAATGGACAAGAGCTACTAATCAGAGTAAAATCTGATAACTTGGTCCGCTTACATACGATGGGACATGAAGGGGAGGTTTCCTAGATGGCAGCTCATGACAAAAAATGCAAAATTCTTCAGAAAAGCCTGACCCTTGCTTCTAAGGCCTTATTGAAATCACATCAGCATCCTTTATAAAAAATACCTTTTTCTAGAGAGCTATACAGAGGATCTGAAGCATATTGTGCACTCACATTCCAGGTTCCCTAACCTTCTGCAATAATTGGCAGCCAGCCTGCCTCAAGGATAAAATTTATAAAGCAGAGAAAGCCTCCCATATGCTGCCCTTTTAAGGAAAGTCTTCTCATTACTGGAAAGCAGGAGCACAGTGATGGTAAAATACTATAAGAATCATTTATCAATCATGCTATCAGCAAAGCTGCAGAAACACAGAACTAGAGAAATTAGACAGGGAAAAGCTCTATTTTTCATCTTTATCCCCCTGTTTCCACCAATGCAAAACTTTCTGGGGCTTTATGCCTCTTAATTTGAAAAGTTCATATGAATGAGCTATACCACTATCTCTCTCAGGAAACTTCCCTCATTTTTAGCAGTTGTCATAAGCAAGAAGTGTTTTGTTTCCTGTTCTTATTTTGCTGCCATTGTGTCCAGTGATAACCTTATGTGGGAACCTGAATAATTCATACTGTAATGTACCTGCCATCCCTAGGGCAAACTAGGCATTTTGACCAAACTATATCCATTTCTACCTTGTGGTGTTTACCCACTATTTAATCTTTTCCAAATGCTTCTCCCTTCAGTACCTTATCATTTTCGTTTCTCTTTTGTGAGCTTACTCCCATTTGTTTTTCTTTTGTATTCCAGATAAGAAAGACAGACTGTGACACCCGGGTTGTTTAGTACCTTTCAGCTGCTAAACAAGTGCCGAGCTTCATTTGCAGAAGCACCACTTTTGGCTGCTATATGGCAATGCAAACTTGTAATGGACTTGACTGGGGTAGAAGTGGAGAAATCCCTAACATTGTTATCCTATCTCCTCCCATTTCTCCCCAAGTTTAGCAGTCTGCATTTTTTCTGAAGCTAATCTTTCTTCATAGTGTTTCCATACTCTCTGCCTCTATTTTATTGCTGCTGTGGTCACAAACCCCTTTCCTTTTTAGTGTCGTTGGTTAATTTAACTGATCTTCTTCCTCTTCCCTATTACTTGTCAGCATTTTAAATGAGGTGCTAACCTCATTTTTGTGATGCTCCCGTCAATACCCTGTACCACTAACAGGGTTCCCAAAATCAAGAGCTCAGTCCATGCAAACTTATGAAATCTTCAGGTCAGGTAGGAAGTGTCTGAATCAAAGCAGCAGCAGCAATCATAAGGAAGGAACAAAATTTGATAAACAGCATTCAATAATCTCGAACAAATACAACTGTCAGCGCTATGTTGATGAATCACAGATCTACCTCTCTGTTCCCAGTATTCTCTGTTCCCATTGATTTCCCCTTCCTGACTCTCAAAACTCTAATTATTGAAAGCGTGAGAGGTTTGTTACTTTATCCTTCCAGCTTCCTTCTAACAGAAGTATACATACATTCCCAGTCTTCTAATATTTCATTTGTTCTGGAGTTTTCTTCCCACTAAATAGTTGCAGTATTCTTTCCATTTAACGAAACAGGTTCATCTTTCTTTACTGTTTAATGGGCTGGAAATTAGCAGTGAACAGGAATAGTCCGTTGCTTTGGTCTGTAGTTTAGGAAATCTGTGAGAAGAAAAAGAAAGACTTGTGAAGACTCTCTGCAGACTCAGGAATGGTCTTCATTTGGGTTTTATAATTTTATTTATAGTACAAGGCTTAGTAAATTAAAACAGATTCAGTTCAGCAGAAGGAAATGTTATTCAAATGCTATAGCTTTTTTTTTCCCCCAGACAAATATTATTTTTCAAAACTTAGGGTTTAGCATGTGTTTTTGTATTTTTTCCTCAAATTTATTTACATTTATAATTAGCAATGTATGAGGTCTAAGAGAATTTCATATAAGTTAGGTAACCACATGTAGACATCTGCATTCTGATTCTTTTGTTCTTATTGTAGTGTAAATATGACATTTTTAGATTGCCAGTGTTGTATTGTGTCATACTAATTGATTAGATTGTGATTTTCTAAGTAGTATGCAGTGGTCTCTAAAGAGTATTGCAACAGCTCCACAGCACCATAGGAATTTGTATGTCTTGCAGATAAGTCCATTATATGGAGTCACACATGTAGGATAAACAGGCGCACAAGTAGGCTTTACCAGCACAGGGCCCCCAAGGGCTGTGCACAACAGAAGAAAATCCAATTAGAGCCACAGGGAGTTTTTTCAATCTCTTAATCGGCATTGCAGCACTGCAGATGGATATTATTGCCCACTACTTAAACTTTATTACTCCATTTTTCTGTCTGTAGCCCTTTGCCTTGCCAACCCACCTTGAAGAGACGGCAGGCAGAACCATATAAAACTTTTTATGACCTTGGCATCTGCACTGTTTTGTCACATGAAAGATAAGTACAATTGTGACAGCGAAGAGGAAGCTGGCAACCCATTAAGTTGGTTTTACAAGTGCAATTTGCCCTGCATCCCAGCTAGATCCTCCTGGATAACGCTTCACCCACCTTTAATGACTGTAAACAGAATTTGCTAGACCAACTTCTTTTTGAGGCTAATGCTTTTAAAAGAGGAGGCAGGATGATCTAGGGCAAAGGAGCAGGTGTTGACTGCATTCAAGCTCTGGTTTGCACAGAGGTACAGATGCATTATGTGACCTTGCATTGAGTCACTTGACTTCCAGTGTTTCAGTCATGCTATAAAATTGACTAAAAGCAGGACTCAAACCAGACACTACATCCTGGGTAAATAATATATGCAGAGAAAACATATAGGAGGAGGGGATTATGGGTTTGTATCTTAAAATACCCTTCCTGACAGAGAGGGTGGGTCTGCTGTGGATGAATAATCTGTTAGCATAAATTACTGTTATTTTCAGTGATGGCTTACCAGGTATATGTATCAAAGAGTGATACAGTCTGCTTGATTTTATGGTACATTAACTTTGCCATAATGCATTTATTATATTTAAAACCTGCTAGGTACCTGCAGTGGGAACAAAGATTGTATAATTATTTTTTCTTTAGCTTGTGGGAAACCAAATGCTTTGAATATAAAAGAATCTTGAGGTGAAAAGTTCATTCTGTTCGCCCCTCCACAGTGAGAGTATAGGAAAAAGGTAATCTGATTACTAATTTGAAAACAGATGAAAGAAACCGATAGAGTGATGAAATAACTGCTACTTCCATTTCTGCCCTTTGTATAATTTGAAATGGTAAACAGATGCAATAGTTGAGCTGTGAAGCAAATCTTTCATTATTTTATAATAAGCATCTTCTCCAATCAATTAATCACTTTGGAATAAATATCTTCAGGGGTTTGATTTTAAAACATATATGCAAGATTTTGCTTCAACAGCAATAAACAGCAGGAAATGTACCTATGGCCAATTGCTGTTTTAAATGAGGAATGCAGCGTCTATGAAATTAATGGAAATATCTTCATTAAGTTCACTGGCTTCACTGCCTCAGAAAACAATCATCTGTCCTTGAAAGCATTGCAAAATCCCCATGAGCAAATTCATAGGAAGTGACAGATAAACGTTTCTGGTTTTGATGGCTTTTCCATACAGGTCTTGGGTAAGTTCATTCTTGCGTCCCAACTCAGTTACTTTATTATCTGATCTCTTATCATTTGTATCGTAATAACTATGCCTCCTTATTTACTGTTTTGCACACTAGTCAATACCTCCTCTATCTATGTGGGGGAAAGGTGTCTGTATGGATACTGTGATGTGCAGAGAGCTGTCTGATCTTGATTTGTCAACAAAAAAACTCATTGATCCTGATATATAAAAAATTTAAAACAAAACATTTAAAAAAAAAAAAAAAAGTTAAAGTCACCACTACATTTTGAAAGCAGAGAGCAACTTGCTAGTTCCACAACTCCTCCTATGCTTGGCACAAGATAAGGGGTTAAAATTATACATATTTAAAATGTAAGAAGCCTGAAACCCCCAAGCAATAGCAAGCCAAAGAAGAAAACTGTCATCTGGACATGGACATCGTCCTTTGCTCTGTGAAGTGAGGTACAAACCACAATACCTGTGAGCTTTTCAGAAGTAACTTTTAAGTCACCTAAAGCAATGTGAATGCAAAAGCACCAGTGAAAATAATGGCCATATAGTTGCAAATAAGGATGTGTTGTACTATACAGGGTTCCAAACAAGCTTGTTTTTCACATCTATTTTCGATGTCCAGCTATAGCATTCATTTGCGCAACTATTTTTAGTACATAGCACCTTTTCTCCATGCTTTGTATGTTGACATAGTTCTGGGAAGAAGGACAAAGGTAGAAAGAAGCATAAACTTTCCTACATGGCCAGTTCCCAACAGCTATCAGGAAGTGATTCACAGTATTAAAATATGTATTTTTTTCATACATTGTAAAGCATTATGTTCAGTCACTTTTAGCATGAGATGTAATACATTGTTGACTGTGATGTATACATGTTGTGAAACAATACCAGGGGCAGCACACAGCGGTATTTAAAAACTGATTTACAGTGAAGCGGACACCAATATATGTGTTTTAGTTTTTAACGCTTATAGCTAGTGATCCAGGGAAACTTAATATGTTTTGAAAAAGTATTGAGAGTATTTTGGGGAAAAAATCAGTTCAAGGTTTGATCAGATACACCTCCATATAGTCTGTGCAGGCTGGAGACTGACTTGACAGAAGAGGGGAGCACGGTATTCCAGCCACGGTAGTGCTTTGGAGTGGTCTTCCATAACGCTGTTAAATAGTCTCCCAAACTCACAGCAATGAGTTGTAATTTTGAGGAGAAAAAGGAAAAATACAGTAGAAGTTTTAGTTTCTAGAAATAAATATATTGTCTTAAAATTGCAGTTCTAAGCATTTAGGGACATGTTCTACTTATTTCTTAAATCATATGTCATTTTTCCATGAGAATTAGCCAAAGATTTTCAAATTTAATATTTTGAAATTCCAGTTCAACATCATCTTCGAATTTGACTGATGGACCATTGAAAAGCAAAAAACTTGTGGTACCTTTTGTTCTGATGGAGGAAAACAGCAATGATATATGGAATGATACTAAATGAAACTGCTAGTCATTGAGCCATTCTCTTCCTTTCTATAGTCTACACAGCCAAGCCATCACTGTTGTTTTCAGAAGTTAACAAATTAAGAGAGATGAACTTTCTTTCTTTGGTAACTGTCTCATGAGTAAAGAACAAGAACATAAGTACTTTAACTGTCAAGTGATGTTCTACACCATTGACTACAAATATAAAGTTATGCACATGTTAGGTTAGAAGCTGAGAAATCATATAAAGATTAATCAAGCCGGCACATCAACTCATTGTATCACACTGATCCTCCACTGAAAACAGCTGGTATTTTGCTAGGAGTACGTTGCCAGAAATGGGACATGATTCTATATTGCAGTGTCAGAGATGCCTTTGTTAACTGAAACAAGGCTCAGAGTCAGCAGAATTGATGTTGAGTATAAATACATTTTCTGACAAATCTCGAGCGTACCAAGAATGCAATCCATTGCAATCAGCAGATGCGCTTTACATTCAGTAACTTTCTCAGGATGTTGCTTGAGATCTGATGGTAATTACTGATGTGTCATTTGGGGTGCGTTGTGGAGCACAGTCTATTAAAACTCAATTTATTTCATCAGTTAGCACCCAGCTTACATTATGCAGTATGTTAAAAGAACTTTTACAATGGAATTTTAAAGGTGGGAATGTAGTTGAAAAAGGTCTTCAAAATATAATGGCACAATAATTATCTGGCTATTTCATTGCTTAAGTCTTCCAGATCCTATTTCTGGCCTCGGGATTCAGAGCCAGGTTCAAAACCCTCTTCCACCCCAGCTTTCCTCTGTAATCACTCCCCACTTTGTGCTACGTCTCCTTGTTCCAGCGAACTGTTCCTACTGCCTTATTATTCAGGGTGAGGATAAAAACATAAACTGTAAACCATCCTGATTCCAGAGTAATTCAGAGCAACATATAAATGTCATAGAAAGGAAGAACAGTAATAGACCATTTATATTTTGTTCCCTCAACCTGCTCCCTTAAAAGAGCAGATCACGACTGAAATCAGAATAGACTTTGGGACTTGGGCTTGCTTACACGCCATGTGGAAATGATTGACTTAGAGGAGGGAGAGATGGCAGATGTTGTGAAAGCAGGTGCAGCAGCTCCAGCAGAACAGACAGGGTATCCTCTAACTGGCTACTGCAGGTTTTCTAAAACTTTTTTTTTTTTTTTTTAAGATTATGATAGTGCAACAGTATGGGCACAAATCTGCTCCTCTTAGGCTACTGAGAAACTGTGAGTCACATTGGTGTAATAAACTTTTTAATGTTATTTCACCTTCCCAACTTTTCTTTTCCACGTGTTGATTCCTTTCCTGTTCAGAAGGCCTAAGAACACCCTTTGTTACCTCTCTAACATAGTTAAGCCCAGGGCTGTGGTGAAGTTTTAAGCCATTTACAATAATAAACAACAGCTAAAATCACCCATTGATACTTGCCATCTGCGATCTTTATTTTTAGATGAGGTGGTCTTTAGTACTGTGAATTCATACCTCCTGCCTTCAAGTGATGTACATGAATGAGTTTTACTGGCATAGTCCTGGCTTTATTTACTTCCCATAGGTAATGATATTTCTTGGACTGGAATGAAACATTCTCCCATTGTAAATAACGCAGATACCATTGTACTGTCTGTGCAAAAAATACTGGGTTTAGTGACAGGATTTGTGTATATAATGTAATCCTTGAAGGCCCAAATTCTGCGACTTTTCTCCCGTTGAGTGCATCTTCCTGTATAATTAAAGAGGCTGTTTTCAGTTATTTAAGATAAATAAGTACAGGAGAATAGAGCCCTAAGAAATGAACATCAGTTATCCCAAAAGGGACCTAGTGAGAATGGAAGCTTAAAAGGGTCTACACAGTTTAATTCATGCACCATCTGGTTTTGGGAAAATTAGCACAGATTAGATTTTTCAACTCATTTGAGACTAAGAAAGTGCCTTTAGAACCTGTATTGTATTGATTAAGTGTTAAACTAGCACCATTTTACTTACTGTATGAGTACTGTGCATATTCACTTTGTAGTAAGCTACAAGAATTGTAACGGCAAATAGAAAACAGATGCCTCTGAGCGAGCCACTCTTTGTCATAATATTTCTTAGCTGCCTTGTAGAAGTGCTTGACATGCTTGTCCTCTTCTGACCACTGTTTCATTACACGTGACCATTTTCTATAAATTCAGTTCTTGCTCAGGGCTGAGAATTTGTTCCCTGTGAGCTCTGACTTGTGTTCCTTCTCTCAGTTTGGCTCTAAGTGGGTGTGTTAAGCTTGAAGACACCTCATTTTACCCAAATGTGAGTAACTGAAGAATATTACCTTCCCCATAACAGAATCCTTATCCTCAAAGACTGTAATTCTACTGTACCAAAGTGTTACTTTGTAATTGTAAAGTAGCTTTCAAAGTGTTAGATTTTAGAATACATGACAGAAACATGAAATAATAGAATAGCAATGAGCCTGGTCCATCTGTAGATGGGCTTATGCATATTTTTAGATGATGTAGTGGTAATGCATATGATACTCATCACAGAGTGGAATGAATGGATGCAACATCTTACAGAAAACCAGAGCTCTGCATTTAGTTCAGGCTGCGGTAGGCAATCTTTCAAAGAATTCTCTAATTGTAACAAAACAGAGTTGAAAAGTTGCCTTTCAGCAACTGAATAAACATTTGAGACCATTATTGGAAACAGTACAGCCATTTTTATGTTGGTTCTTTATTGGTGAATGAAACTTTAGTGAAGCCTGAAGGTCAACCTGCTGATAGCATGTGTCTGCATGTGCCATATGAAGTATTTCTTAGTAATACTATTAAATAAAGGTGTTTCAGCTTTGCTTCTGTGGTATCAAGGTACAAACTGAAAAGCAAACTCAAAGTACTCTAACGTTTGTTCTCCTGGTACTCCAGAAGCCTACTGTGAGTTAATCGGCAATTTTTCACAGACGGCATCTAATCTATAAGTATAAATTACTTTGCACTCTTATTATGCCTTAATTGAAGTGCACCAATGTGAAATTGCAATAGATGGAGCTGCAGTGATTCTAGCCTCAATTAACTTTGGGTGGATTTGAGGCTTTTTTCCTTCCTTTTCCTTGGACTAAGGACGATTCTTTGACATCTTGCATTTATTTAAATTGTTGCTAGAAAAGTTAGGGGATATGCATATGACCAGGTATTTTATAAGACTGCTCTGAAAAGATACACAGGAGTTATATGTATGATTTGTATATTAATACATACCTTTCATGCCCTCCTCTTTTGTTTAACAGCTGTACAGTCAGAAGTGGCCAAGTCCTGCAGGATTCTGCTGGGGAGGAATAGTTTAATAGCAGTAATGTTTTCTACTTTTTTTTTTTTTTTTTTTTTTTTTTCTGTAATGGCAGTTACCATCTCTGTAACAGCTACCCTCATCCCGGTCGTGACTTTTCTTCAGCTTCCTGCCTGTAAGACACAAAATATGTGTTGCCGCGCAGTAAAATCATTGTGAAGAGGTAAAGCATCTTGCCCTATGGAACAGGAAATTCAGGCTCAGCAGAAAGCAAAAATTGCACTGGGAGAGTCAGGATGCCATGTAAGAAAGGAACAGGCATATGGTGATGCAGTTAATTCTTAGTTACTTCACATTTTACCAGAAGTGATAGATATTTACCGAAAAATTAGATTTGATGCCTCTGTCTAGGCATATATGTGCTTACAATTGTTTCTGGTGCTCAGTTAATAGCAATGAAAACAGTATAAGAATCTCGCTAGCACAAGCCTGTGTATGAAGATAGTTGTTTGCAACATATTTTTGTTACAGACCTCTCAAAGTGTTCCCTCGTGGCTCAGACGGTCATAAAGTACGTTTGTGTTTGCTCTTAATTGGTTTGCTTTCTTAGTGATCTTTGGCCCCTGAGAAGTAGTCCACAGACTTTTAGAGGTTCAGAGGTATAAGTCAAAACCCTTTTTTATTTCTTAGCTTTCTCACTGTTGGACAAGTCCTTTTCTCTGGGTAAGAATAGATTCAGCATTTCTGCCATCATAAACACAAATGTCAGCTGCTGCAACAAGCCGTGATATACAGCCTGATGTGTTATAATTATGTTGGTGTCGCGGTGTGCTCCAACATGCCTTGCTTTACAATTCAAACTGAAATTGGGTTGCTGCTTTTTCTATTTACTTTTTCTTACCACAAGTTATTCTTACACACAGGCTAAGATAGCCAGAAACACAGTGTCTTCAGTAAGACAAATATGCCCCTACGTGTTTAAAGGGACAGAGCAGAATGTCATCTTTCTGATCACTGTGCTACCACTGCATATTGTATGGCAGCAAGGAAACAGATGTGGATGCAATGCCACAGGTAGGTCAAGAAGTTGGTCAACCACATAGCGTCTGTAGAAAGCACAGCAGATTGTTATCACAGGGGTAAAAATATTGCCAGCTATTCCTGAGGATTTGTCAAGCGATAAATTGATTCTGTGCTCCCAAGCGTATTTCAAGGAGCGTATATAAATGGACACATATATAAATTCACATGAATAACAGAACTCCAAGAATAATGTTGATACTGATTAAATAAGATTAAGCTTTGCAAAAAGAGAAGGGAAGAGGAAAGGGAGAGGAAGAGAGAAAGAAGGAAGATAGAAAAGCTTTGTTTTTCAGGCTTTCTCAAAACATTTAAATTCTTAGTACATTCAAAGGGTCTGTCTGCACTGATCAGGCTGCAGAAGTCAGATCTTGATTACTTAAGTCTCATATGTTGTGTAACTCTCACATTCAAATGCGAGAAGGCATTTTTGTGATGATCTGGTACGACCTCTACCTGTATTATATTGTTCGTAAAACTTCCCTGAATTAAATCTTATCTGAATAGTGATATATTTTTAGAAAGCCTCCAGTTCTGATTTAAAAATGCAAGTGATGACATACTCAGTGCAGTTCTTGGTAAATTGGTCCAATGGTTAATCTTTTCTATTTATTTTCAAATAAGGAGATTTGAGTTCACAGTAAATTAGCACCATAATTTTTGTGTTCCGATTGAAAGATTGCACTTTCAAATAGCTGCTAGGCTTCTAACTAGTGATTTGCATATACAGTTTTACATGAAGATTTCTGACTTCTCTTTCATCAGCTCATAGAATATATATTAACATTGATTGGACCCTCATTGCTAATCTCAACACTGTGAAGAAGTATCAAAAATTATGGTGCTGTCCCTCTCAATGGAACTCATGATTATGATTTTTTTACTTCTAAAATATGAACTTTCCTTTCTAGTGAAATGAAACCCATCCTTTCTCTCATCCACATACATATTCAAAATTCTGAAAAACTGTGTGGCATTACTGAAGACATATACTAATATGCAACCAGAGTGACCATTATTAAGGCAAAAACAATTTCCACCCCTAAGTCAGAATAGTGTTTTCTGGCATGTAACAATCAATTAAAATGTACTACCTAAAAGATGCTTTTGGAGGCTGAATCTGAACTACATGTAATTCTAAGTAGCTGCCCACATTACACAGCTCATTATATAGCAAAAATTTCTCAAATAGATTGGGTAGAAAGATCTTCAAGTATCATCTGGGCTATCTTGAGATAATGAATTAATTTTGCCCAACTCTTGAAGGAAAATGGAAAGCAGACTCTTTTATGGGGTCAATTTTGATTTTAAAGCCTTTCACATTAAGAACATTGGTATTTGTTAACTCTCCTCTGTAACATGTTTTCCAGGTTTGTAGCTGCTGCCTTTAATTGTATCATCTAAAGTTAAAAGATACGGCATATTGCATAAAAGACTAGCATAGCTTAATGACTTGTTTCTGATCTTGCTACTGAAAATGGGGATGCTGAAAGACCACAGTAAAGGACAGATATTTGATGCAATGTGCTGTGGGCTACTTAATTTTGCACATTGCACTACTTGAAGTAAGTAGGACTGGAACAGCTGTGCACTCAATCCTGGTGAAGACAAGAATCTCTCCCTCGGGGCATTGCTTTCTTCTGCCAAGTAGGGAAGTCAAGTGATGGCTTTGGCTATGGACTTTTCTGTTCTCTCATTGTAGTCTTTCCTTATCATTTGGGTTTTGGCTGAGTATATTTGAAAGGATCAGTATGTGTTTTGATTTTTATTATTCCACACTTTATCCTATCATAAGATTTGGCTTTGCCCATGCTGTCTTTTAGAGACTATTGATTTTATTTGTATTTTTGTTAAAGTTCTCAAAGACAGTAGATCATAAAAGCATTGCTATGGTATTACTTAGTAGCACAGTGTTGTTCATTTCCTGTGAAAAGTTTGTATGCAACTTAAAAATACTTCAAACTAAAAGTTGTGTCACCCTAGAGCATGACTCAGCCGTGTACTAACAACTATATTTTTACTTTGTGGAAGGCTTTTAAGCAGATGTTCTCTGCTGGCAGCAGAATTGCTTGTTTTTTCAAAGATGGAAATATTCATAGATATATCTGCTCTTTTCTATAGCAAACCCCATCTTTTTTTCTGCATTTTTAAAGAAGGACAGGAGACATACTCCAGCTGCCTTTTGCGTCCACCTATGCCAAATGTCATTCATCAGCTCTTAAGGCTTCTACTTTCCATATATCAGCCATATATCATTTAAAATCCCATAAAATTAGTTTCTGCAGCTGTATTTCTGAGACTAGACTTGCCGCCTCCTTTTCTTTTTTCCTTTTACAGCTCATGCAGCAATCGGTATTAGAGATCACTCCTAGTGGACTAGCCCTATTGCTTATATGACTCTTTCAAAGTATCTTGGAGATTGTTAGCAGGCTTCCTTTTGACTCTTCAGCAAAGATCATCTATAATAAGCTACTATGGAGCTGATCTCTCAGGTGATCATTTGGGACCGGCTGTGTTGTTCATAGAGCAGAGAACAGACAAGCAGCGGGCAGCTGAAGCCCCTTTTATCCATGCTCCCTGCGCTGAAGCCAAAGCACTGGCTGCAGGAGCTGCCCGCAGAGCACAGGGTCCCTTTGCACACCCCACTACTGCACCGGCTTAGAGAATTGCTTCTGTGAAACTTGTCTCTGCAGCTGACAGTACGTAACAAACACCTGCCTTTTTGTATTCTCACCATTGCCCCGCGTCTGACAAGCCTGCCGCACACTGCGGGGGCTGTGACCCACTAACCGGTCACGCCTGACATGTGGGCTGGGAGGGCTGCAGAGAAGCAACACCGTGCTGCGCTGTGCTGCGGGCAGAGCCACCAGCCAGCTCGGCGCTTCACAAACAAACGTTGACCTGCCTCGTTGTGTGGGCTCGCCCCATGCCACCAGCCCCTGCACATGCCTGGGATGGCACAGGCACTGATACGTGCATATCTCGCGGGTAGAAAATAGCCAGAATTTGAGAGACTGCCCACAACTGTCCTGATGTGATAGATGAGGCAGAATGGACAGTAACCACTGAGCACACGAAGAAGAGGCAGCTAAAGATTCTGAGAGGATTCTCAGACTTTTATCATCTCTGTACAGAACCTCTGAAGGCAAAGAGAGCCACCCTCTTCTCGCAGCATTCAGAGAATGCTAGAAATTCTAATCTCAGACTGTTTCAACATCTATGGCGTACTTGCCAAGAACATCTCAGTAAATCTAAGCAAGTTTCTCCCTGCTGTAATGGTTGAGGATAATCTTTCCAGGATAGGAAAAATCTGGCTTCATCCAGCCTTTTCTTGTCATTTGAAGGACTTTAATATAGGCTGTGAAAGAGAACCTGTGTTTTGGGAAAAGACTGAGGGTTAGCCTGCTTTGGGCTGCATTGCACCCAGTGAAGTCCTCCCAATACATGTTTGACAATGGAATCATGTTCTTTGGTGGGAGACACTTCCACAATCTGCCCCTCTTCTGGAAGTTTGCTGTCATGCATCAGCGCTGGCAAGTGACAGATGCCAGACTGAAACAGCTGTAAGGGACTTCTGTAACTTGCAGCATTTGGTTTGTTTAGCCTCAAAAAGGAGAAGAAATTAAGTAAAATGCAAGGAAGTGAAACCTTCTGTTGTTTGAAAGGCCAGCCTTTCTGTTGGCTCCAGCCACTTCACAAAGAGTAATTTGAAGGATTTGGTACTCTAGGAGGAGTGTTAAAAATTCCAATAGTAAAACAGCAATGCTGAAAAAGCACTTCAGAGTTTATACATCATCACACATCTTTCTCCACCTATACTTTCAAAATACCAAAGGATATAGTTACAAGTTCTTATATTTACTGATTTGATTATGTAATTTATTTACTTGGTGAAATGCATGGGGATTTCAAAAGGCTAACTGCTGGGGTGATAGCACTGGCCAGTGAAATTGGTACTGTTGGTATTTTTAAGCAATTCTACCTCACAGATGCACCACTTTAGAGTTTGGTAAGTTAATGAATTACTGCAGCTGTTTCGCATTACTCGCAGTATGTTTTTTTGTTCATATACTTAACCTTGAGGCATGGTTCTTACAGTAACACAGCTTAATTAAGACAGTTGAAATAGTTGAGCTGCTTCCTATTTTTTTTACTGACTGACTGATGTTATGTGAATAGTGTGTTGTGTGAATGTGAATAGCACAAAAAACTTTTCAGTTTCTGAGGTGTTCTTTTTAAGTCAGCCAGAGTCCAGCCATACTGAATGTATGGATATTTTTTCTATAATAGTCTTTGTTAAAAAAAATATAAATAAAAAATTCCACAGCTCTAGAACACTGGCAATTAAATTGGACTCATACCAGAACCCTTCCTGATCCCCTCCCCCCATCACTTTGATCAGTGTTATATGGCACATTCAGCTTTTTTAGTAGTCACAACTTGATCACTGCAGAAATACAAGCCTAACACATCCCAAAACAGAGTTGTGGGCTGAAAGAATCAGTGCAGGCTACTTGTATGGGCCTATTCTTAATTTATGAAGTTTATGGTATGACATCAGAAAATATAAGTAAGTTTTCAAACAGTTCATGCAACCAGTCACGTAACCTTACTATGTGAAAAGTGAAAAGTTTTCAAACATATGGATCTAATGTATATAATCATATAATCATAGAACACTTTGGGTTGGAAGGAAGCTTCAAAGATCTGTCTAAAGACATAAAGATATGTTTAATATGAAAACAAATATGCTCTTTAAGTTTAACCATATTGCTTAAAATTTGCTTATCTTGCTCACATTTCTTAGTAGGTAGAGTTTAAAGGGCAACTGCAATTTTCTGTGCATGGCAATTACCATTCAGCATTAATAGAGGGTGTCAAACTGAGCTCCTAACGAAGGAACTTGCAATCCAGAGGGAATAGAATTTCTTCCCTCAAAATAGGTCCTGCATTCTTCCACTATGCATTTATGCTTGTACAATTTAACATTTGCTTTTAACAAAATCAAATATGACATTTGACTGCATAGGGAATTGTAAGTGGAAACATACCTAAATTATTGTAATGCATGCCTAAACAGGTGTGTAATATTAAAATCTTAAGCGTTACTGCTTTCAGTAATACAGCTCTGAAAAAAACATCTAGGCACATCAGACCAGTTTTATAAGCTCTTGTGTTTTATTTTTAGAGTAGCATTTGGTGCTGTGTATTTTCTCGCAGGCAGATTTTTTATTATTTTTTTTTCGTATTTTTTTTTCTGTCCAACAAGACATTCTGCCCCTTACTTTCATCCAGCCACGAAGGTTGCTGGGTTATGAAACACTTATATGGACAGAACTCATCAGAGGGAAGGTTTGGTTCTCTGTGATGTGAAATGGCACTTTCCTACCCACCAGCCTGTGCCTAGACTTTTACTGCATCATCGGGTTGCAGCAGTCCATTACATAAGGAAAAATTCTGTCTTGGCCTTCCCCTCTGCATTAATTTGAATGTTCAAATTAGGCCAGAGCTTAAAATAATTCAAGCTACTAAGCTTTTCAAGAACATATTTTAAGTTTCCCAACTCTATTATTTTATTTACTCTTCAAAAACACTGGAATCATATTAGAAAAAGATTTATCTGAATAGCAAGCAGAAATCGTTACCCAGGCAGACAAGCCTATAAAGCATTAAAATTTATCTTAACACCAAAATACAGGGCCTGGTTGTGACACACTCTGCCTATTTGTCTAATGGGCATGTAACAGAGAAATGGTCCAAATGAGCTTAATAAACCTCTTTCTTAAACTCACAAAAGACCACGTCCTCACTTCCATAATTCCATTAGAGTCTGCTCCTTCAGAGGAGATAAAAGAAGAGATAAACTCTCCATTCAGAATATAAAATAGCAATTGTTCAGCTGATGATTGGAATATTTCCAGTAGAAGGACTTAATTATGGAACAAAATTAGCTCAATCTGACCTTTTTAGAGAATAATGCAAAAATAAGGTTTTTTGCAAATGTCTTGATTAATTTACTTTTTTTTACAAGAGCAAAAGGTGGTATCATATGATAGCAGCATTCTTAGTGAGATGACAATCCAGGGATGATAATAATAAGACAGCATTTGCAGAAAGGGATAATATATTTTAATAGACAAGCTGATACAGTTTAAAAACAGGCAGGCTTTCAGACACACAAGCCCTTTTCAGCAAGAGCAGGTTCCCCTCTGTGACTCAAAATTGCTAGCTTAATATCTACACAGTGTAATGATTGTGTCATAGAAATACATAGAAATCTATGGTATCTATATTAATTGCATGCTGAAAGCTCTCTTGGGATAAAGACAAAACATATTGTTGCAATCTCTGTTTTATCAAAGTGATAAATAGGAATAAGTAATTGCACCCACAGACCTACAGGTCTGTGTGCGTATATATATATATACACACATATATAGATAGATAGGAATATATATTCCTATAATGCTGTGTGTTACAGCATTTCTCTACAGGTGTTTAGTTAGATGAATTTATCTGTACTGAGGCACTCCTCACTAGAGGAAAAAAAAAACCCACCAAAACTAAAAAAACCAAACCACAAACTGGAAAGAAAAACATCATCTGTTTTATCAGTCCTATCTCTGATTTCATGACATTCTGAATGCTTCTAAGCCATGATGATAGTACTGCATACAAGAATAAAGGCATGAGCAGGTGGCGATATTAACAGGCTTCTTATGGTTCTGAAAAATGAGATAGAAATGTTTCATGTCATGAAAGTCAACATCAATCATCATCCATCTTATGTAGATATGGAAGTCAGCCAACGTGGTTCTTGCTGAGGAGGCGTGAGATATTTCTTCTGCATCGGAGCTGTTGCTCTGGACACAAGTCATAATTTGTCTAATAAAGATGAATGAGGAGAATATTACTAATACTTCCCTTTTTTTTTCTCTCTGGTTTGGTTGGGGTTTTGTTTTGTGGGGTTTTTTTGTTGTTGTTGTGGGTTTTTTTAATAAACAGAAAGCTCCCCCTTCTGGCACATTTCCTGAACTGAACTCAAGGTTCTTGATCTCTATGAGCAACAGGAGACATTTCCTCTTTTGCTCTCTTTTTAAGATTCTTTTCACAAAGATTCTTTAGAAGTAGCATATTTATAGTTTCCAAAGGATTTCCCATTTCCCCGTCGAGCTTCAGGGCTTGATGTGAACTCATTTAATAGCCGGGGATTGCCCTAAGGCTTTACCTATAATTTAGTCTGTTGCTTTTCCAGGCAAAGACTTACTTGCTTCCCACTTTGCTGCATATTATACAGAGTAAAGAAAACAACTTTTCAGAAAGCTTGAATGTTAGCATTTGTTTTCCTTCAGGGGGATCACTGTATCTCAGCTACAACCCTACCATCTATTTTCCTAATAAATGTCTTGGAACCACTTTGAGAATTCTACGGGATCTTTTTGAACCAATGTTGCAGCTCTGCTGAGAGCAGATCCTGTCCAGGCTTGGGGAATCTGTAAGCAGGGAAAGGAAAAAAAAAACCAAAGAGGGGCTTGTTTTAGGGTACAGTTTTGGTAACTGCTGTAACTGCTCTCATCTCATTGCTGCCTGTGTTTCGAGGACTGCCACTGCCAATCATTCCTCCAATCCCTTAAATCAGTGCAGTCACTTATACACTTAATATGATGAACTGATTTGTCACTGATTTTCCGCAGTTGTATACTTGCTCAAAGAAGGGGGAAGACATTCCCAGCATGTGCAGCAGCAAGATCCTGTAGTTCCCATAAATTTCTACATTTTAATTTTGTTACAGTCACTGGTACCATCCCTCAACTCCATGAAGGCTGACAAAGCAGTGAGACTGGTTAGGGAGCTTTCATTAGATTTGCTATCATAGATTCAAAGACGACATTTCTCTGTGTCCTTAAAAACTATTTATGGGGGACAACATTTTACTGGAGCGCGAAGACAGGAATGAATGCTTCTGTGCAGGCAGGATTATACTGGGACCATCCTTTCACATAGGCATGCACAGCAGCCCCTCTGGCTACACAAAAGAAAATGAAAGAGTAAAGCAGAGTAAAATAACATCATGTTAATCTCATCTCAGTACTGAGCTGTAATAGTAAAATGAGTATGAATTAATTATATTTATGACTTCCTTTCTGGGCTTTCCCTAAATATCAAAGGTGATATTTTCTTCGATGGTGGTGATGCTGCGTTACTTATTTATGCAGTTAAGTAGTAAATGTGGCAGGGTTTAGTTGTAGAACAGTGATTATTTTAAAGTCTAGTATCAGAGTAACAATTTATTATGGCTACAGTGAAAGAAGTATGCCCATTAGACTTGGTACATTAGGTCTGGAATTGGGAGAATTGCTGTCCTGGCACCTTATGCCACTTCCCTGTTCCCTCTCCATGGTAACAAAAATCAGGATTGACCTACACAAACAGAGCTGCTCACCCTAAACAGAGCATAGCTCAACTACGGAGGCAGCGAGGCCAATTAGCCTTCAGTGCAGTTTACAGCAAAGAAGGTCTGTTAGAATAAATGTCTACTCACATGACAATACAAAATGTAAGCCTGCCATTTGAAGTTGGATCAGAATTGTAATAAAGTAACAAATGACGTGTTCATTATATGCATTAATATAGGCACACCCATGCACTTACCTGTAATCTTGTTAAATCCTTCTGTTATATATGTATGTGCACAGGTGTCTGTCTTCCTACCAATGTCTCAAAAGCTGCTTTTGTTGTCATAATGAAACAGTAGGACTCCTTTGAGAGCCATTTGTCTGAAAAACTACTGTAAACTTCTTTTGAGTAGGCTGTCTGCACTCAAGAGAGTTAAATCAGTAGAACTTTGACGAGACTAAGAGACCCACAAATATCTAATTAATGTAGAAATAATTGTTGTAATGGGTTGCATTTCTCTACAAAGCATGTACTGAAAAACAGTTACATTGCCAATTTATTGAGCATTAAATCAGTTTGATATGCAAATGGAGGTGCTGGGCTACTTCATAATGCTGGTATTATTTAAACATTTGTTTATTAAGCTGAGAAACTTGGAAATGTCAACAAATGTGATCCAAAAGCAAAGCAATGTCTTTTATCAGCAAAGACTTTCTTCCAAGTTCTTATTGTCCCCCTTTTAGAGTCAGCAGGCTGTAATGACAAGAATGACAGTAATACGAAATATGATAATACTGCTGGGAGTAAAGTGTAAAACAGTCGTTCCCGTACCTGATACATTCTGCCATTTTCCTTCCAGTATGAATTAAAGGGAGCAATTCTCGTGCTCTCCAGATTACCCCTGAGCTCTTATCTTTTTGATGTTAAGGGGTCATGGAAACAACTTAAATTGTCTTTATGCATTTATCGTAGATTCAATTAACTCAGGTTAATGACTATGGGATAGAGCTCAGGGAGTTGAGAGCTGCTCATATTGTTCAACCCAGCTTGTCCTGTGACATAAGCTGCATATTTGTGGGGGAGAAAAAAGGAAAAGACAGCGTGTTGTCGGGATATGACCGAACACAGTCTGTTAACAGAGAAGGGGAACTGTTACCTCTGGCATGCGCAAAGTCCGTGGCTGCATCTGGGTATAGAAGTGCAATTCACAGTTGACCAGATAATTTAGAAAATGACTGCAGTGTATCTGTTTGCTAAACCTTTTCTCTTAAACTTAGTACAATCAAGAGGACGTCTTTGGGAGCAATATGTTGTGACCTGTTAAGACTTAGAAGAGTATTTTGCTTGGGATGTATGTTCATCTTCCCTACGTTAAAACACCAGAGCCAAAAGAGTGAATACCAAGTAACTTGTTTCACGAAGAGTGCAAAATTGCAAATTGTTGTCCAGTGAATATGGAAAATTGTTGCATATTATTTAATGGCACATACTTTTGAAATCGTACTTAGAAAATTGCAACGGGGTCACCCAGAAGAGCACTTGCTAACCCTTTCTTTTTTCATTTACATTCACAGGTTTTTTGAGCACTGGGGACCAAGCAGCAAAAGGAAACTATGGCCTCCTTGATCTAATTCAAGCTTTGCGATGGACTAGTGAAAATATTGGGTTCTTTGGTGGTGACCCATTAAGAATAACAGTTTTTGGATCTGGTGCAGGCGGTTCATGCGTCAATCTGTTGACTTTATCCCATTATTCTGAAGGTAACCGTTGGAGCAATTCAACCAAAGGTATTATGCAGGTTGCAAATTTTGACAATTTTGGTGTCTGCATGCCACTGCCATTAGTACTATGTGATGCTCTGTATATTCTCTTTGTTCCTATGAACTGTTGAGTTCAGCTCAATATTAAGCAAACTTTTTAAAGGCTGTACAAGTTGCCTTCTCCCCGAGCTCTTCTGTGCATGTTTAAATTTTGGGTCACTTTCTTCTTTTTCCTATGGAGCTTTGTAGGAACACTTTATAGCAGGCTTCTGAACAGCATTTTCTCAGTGCACCATTTTTGTCTCTTTTCTTTCCTACCTAAGGGTGTCCTTTTTGGAAAACCAGTCAGTCATGCTCACAGTAGATGAGGTCATCTATATTCAGACTGTCATGAAAGGCATGTTTAGTTTCTCATGATGAGCAAACTTTAAAAAAAAGTAAAATGACACAGGTGGTTGGTTGTGGGGTTTTTTTGGGGTTTTTTTTTTCAGGCTAACAGCTGAAATGCTTAAAACTATTATTTTGTGTGAAGGAAACAAGTACCTAGTTCAGAAATCCTTTGTCTGAAACTGCATGAACTTCACTTGCTGTCATCTAATAAAAGAATGGTTGAATGTTTTGCATGCATGATCCAAAATTGTCAAAGCATCCAAGTTGAAAATGGATTTTTTTCTATGTGTTTTTTCCTATTCCATAACTAACACTTTTTCTCTCTAGTTGAGGCAGACAGCAGGAAATTAAAAGCATGCTGTTTGAGGCACCCAATTTTTTTTCCTATGATTTTTGCACCACAGTTTCACACAGTTTCTCTCATTTGCATGGCTATTGCTTATTGATCACAGTACTTTTGTCTCACTGTTTTCACACATTTTTATTTGTATTGTTTAGTTTTACCAGGGACATCACACTGTGCCCTGTGCATACGATCCTCCACTAATTTATATTGCTGTATCTCCATGGGGAACTAATAGGCCAGTCATAAAAAAATAATTCCACTGACATTAAAAGAGCTGCATTTACCCAAAGTCATGATGCAGAGCCCACTGAGGTCAATAGAAGTGACTCTTTAGATCAGGCCTTTACACTATTTCAAATGAGAGAAAAATACAGCTTTTACAAGAAAAGTCTAGTGGAAAATAGACTGTGATTAAATTCTAGTCTATTTCTACAATTTGATTTTTAATGTAATCTTTTTTTTCCATAAACACCTGCACTTAAATAAGACATATTTATAATCTGGCCTATAAGAACAAGATGTAAGCATTACCTTGTTACACTGTAATCTGAGGGTCACACTGCACCATCTTTTTTCATCAGAACTCATAAAAATAACTTTTGTCATAGGGGATTTAGCTTAAGGTTGAATGAGGAGACCTGGTTTATCCTCGCAGTCTTAATCTTAATCTTCCTAATGTAACATGACATTAATGCAAAATGCCACATTTATAATATCTGGACAGTCGTGTGTTGCCTCTCCTTAGCAAATTTTACCCTGTCCTATTCTAACACATGGCCAGAATTCTGCCAGGAGCAGAATTTGGGGAAACTGATGCAGTAATTTGAAGCACAGCAGATCAGAGGATTTGGGAGGGGACTGGAGAGGGCTTACCCGATGAATACTTAAAATCCAATTGTAAAAGTAAATGTCTGAGGATTTCTTTTATAAGAAAGCAAAAACATGCTTTACTGAAATTTGGATTAAACAGAACAATCTGCCACTCCCCCATGTATGTTATGTTTCATTTGGGGAGGGTTAGACCTGCCATTAAAAAAAAAAAAAAGTATTACATTAAAAATTGGTTAGTTTCAAATATGAAAAGTTATTGCAAGTTTTCAAATATTTTCAAATATTCCAAGATTTTTTTAAAAAACCTTTTGTTTCACTTTATTACCCAGTCTCTTTCATAAGCTATAAATTTGGATGCTCTCTTTGCTTCGTTTCCCTTTGAAAGGATCCCTTGGTAGTTCAGAGGAAGCATTCAGCCTATTTCAGGATGGTGCTGTTCATAGCTGCCCATCTGCAAGTGGGCACAACAGCACCCATCTTCAGAAAGTGCTCTGAAAAATGTAGATGAGTATATGCAGAATGTCATTGTTATTTACTTTGATAAGACTTTGAATAGGAGTCATAAAACAGTATGGTCCATTGAACATTTAAATCTTCTTTCCATCAGTCTACAGCCCACCAGCCATAATAAGCATACACATTATCAGATAAAAATGTGGTTCTCCGTCCTGTGTGATATCAGTTTCTAGCAGGAATTATGTGACAGAATGAAAATAATTTTTCATACTGTTGTTCATTTCTCACCAAATGGCTTGAGAGGAGGAATATTTCTGTAAGCATTCTTCAGCAGAAGGAGGAATATTTAGTTTCATTTCCTAAGATAACTTTATTGCCAGAGGACTTGACCACTTTTACTTAATCCAACATTTAATGTTTATGTAGCACTTAGCAGGCCATAGTGTTTATATCAGCATTTTTTTAATATGTAGCTTACACTTTCTGTCCTTGTTCAGAGATATTTAATAAAGCAATAAAAATAGATTTACACGATATGCCAAAAAAGAAAGATTATGAAGTATCATGACATACATCTTTGTGAAAATTCAGGTTTGTCATTTAGTTACATTTATTACAATGCCTGGATCCTCTACAGTAATTCCACCGATTTTGAGCTGATTTATACTAGCTCAATTTCTGACCTTATAAACATGCAAATACATTTTTACTTGCCTTTATACCTAAAGTTCTTTCTTATTTTTTACTCAAATCTTGCAAGAAAATAATATTCTGGATATGACTTCTCATAAATTTAAGGAGAGGCTTGAGTTTACATGTTTCAGTCCCTGCACCTATCTAATTTTAAGATGTTTGGATTTTGACCTAATAACAGTCCAGAATGATTTTAAAATTCCTCAGAAGTTTGTAAAACCTTTCCTGCCAGTGACTGATTCCAACTAACTTCTGAGTGTACGGGGTCTGGTACCGCAACGGAGGCTGTAAAGGCATGTCTCTGACTTGATTAAGAGGCTATGGAAGTTTTTTAATAGAAATATGTTACTTATCAGAGTAAAAGCCATCTTTTGCATTATTGGAATAAAATTCTGAGGTGAGCTGAGCACCTTAATGCCAATTCCTTTAGTGGGAGTATCCAGCCTAGTCATCAAGCATTGGACTAAAGATACATTCTTAGCAAAATTAAGTGAGTGAGGCCAGATGTCACTTCCAGTCCCTCAGCAACTCTACCAAAGTCAGTGGAATTACTCCAGGTGCCTATCAGTATAAGTAAAACCAAATTTTGACCCATATATCTTAAATCAGCATTGCTTACATATGGTATAGACTGTTTTGGATTACCCACAGTAAGCTATAGGACATAGGGTCCAGTATAAAATATTTTCCAGTCATTACTGCAAAAGATGTGCTACTGAAATGAACTGGATATACTTCCATGACAATGAAAAACACAGAAAGGTCACAGTTACCTAAATATAGTCCAAGTTTCTGACATTACAGACGAGCATTATTTTGCACAAGGTTCAGACTTAAAGTATCTTTCAGAACCCGAACTACCCTCCCCAAAGGGAGCAGGAAAAGGCAAAGCCCCAACACAAAGGGAGCACAGGAATTATAGGAACAAGGATGGAGTTATGATAGCATTAAAGTTAATAGCAAAAAAATGGGATTGATTCATTTACTACAAGGGGGTAAGGCTGTCATCCAATGATGTACTCAAATACACTTACAAAAGGGAGAGGGAAATGTCAATTTAAATATATTTTGTCATTTCTGTGAGCAGAGTTCCTGGTCCAGAGTTCTAGTTAAATCAGCACAAATTCAAATTAATTGTATTGAAGTCTTTGGGATTTGCTACAAGTTTATACGCAGTGCCAGATCATTATACTCTGTCTCTCCCCTAAATGAATACCTGAACATTTGTTTAAATTGGTGATTTACAAAGCTAAATAGTGTAAAATATATCATTTCCCTTTTTAAATAAGTGTGATCGCTATAAACCTGCGTTTAAAAAAATCCTTACAAGAAAGGATCTTGACTTAGACACTTATAAATTTAATGGCTGCCTCGTACCTTCTCATCTATTACTCCAGAATATAAACTTTTGCTGTGATACACAATTCAAAAGCACAGCACCTCTCAAATCAAGTTTAATCCCAAACAAAACGTAAAAAATCAGTATATTAGGTTTATTTAACACATAGTGGTATCCATGCATGCTGCTGATGGCTTGAACAATACCCAGAAATTCCATCCATTTCAGAGACTTGTTGGTTTTTCCTCCAACTTAAAAATTGCTTTAACTTTCGGAATTTCTTTCAAGCTATTAGGTTGAATAGGCAATCCCACATAAGGTAATGGCACTTCTTTTTCTTCCTGAGTTTCTTTTGAAAATCTGTTCCTCGGCTGTACTACATTGAGGTAGAATCATTTGCTTCAGTTTCTGCGCATATTGCATTTATTTTGTATACATTACCTGTAGGTACAAGGACAGTCAGATCTCAATATATTGTGTTTTTAAGTACTGTTAAGATGCAAGTTAAACCTCTGTTAAAGTTTTTTATTGTTTCAAAGAACTGCTTTGAATCTTTCAAGTACATAGCTGTTTCAAGGTCACTTCAGTAGTTTTTAAATATTTCTCCCCACAGGACTTTTTCAAAGAGCAATAGCTCAAAGTGGAACAGCTCTCTCCAGCTGGGCAGTTAGTTTTCAGCCTGCAAAATATGCCAGGATGTTGGCTACAAAAGTTGGTTGCAACATGTCAGACACTGTAGAACTGGTAGAATGTCTACAGAAGAAGCCTTATAGAGAACTTGTCGACCAGGACATTCAACCAGCAAGATACCATATAGCCTTTGGACCAGTAATTGATGGCGATGTGATACCAGATGATCCTCAGATATTGATGGAACAAGGAGAATTCCTCAATTATGACATTATGTTGGGAGTTAACCAAGGGGAAGGGTTAAAATTTGTTGAAAATATTGTGGATAGCGAAGACGGCATATCAGCTAGTGATTTTGACTTTGCAGTTTCGAATTTTGTTGATAACTTATACGGATACCCTGAAGGCAAAGATATATTGAGGGAAACTATTAAATTTATGTACACGGACTGGGCAGATCGACACAATCCTGAGACCAGAAGGAAAACACTGCTGGCTTTGTTTACTGATCACCAGTGGGTTGCACCAGCAGTGGCTACAGCAGATCTCCACTCAAATTTTGGATCGCCTACATATTTCTATGCCTTCTACCATCATTGC
Organism: Falco peregrinus; assembly: GCF_023634155.1. Classification (NCBI taxonomy): domain Eukaryota; kingdom Metazoa; phylum Chordata; class Aves; order Falconiformes; family Falconidae; genus Falco; species Falco peregrinus. Next base: position 22,776,339 of record NC_073732.1, on the reverse strand, counting down.
CAGACGGATCAGGTACCTGCATGGGCAGATGCAGCCCATGGAGATGAGGTTCCTTACGTACTAGGAATCCCCATGATTGGTCCTACTGAATTATTTCCTTGTAATTTCTCCAAAAACGACGTCATGCTAAGTGCAGTGGTGATGACGTACTGGACAAACTTTGCAAAAACTGGGTGAGTACCAGACAGCAAATAGTCTTGTATACAAACTCAGGATATGATGATGCAGTACTTTCCTTTTGCTGTCTCCCTTGGGAATGCCTCTGTGCTTGTAGGATGAATAAGAGATTAAGAACTGGGTTGGATATTTATGTTTATTGTGATGTCCCTAGGCTCACTTACACATTCTAGCAAAAAGAGGGAAAAAAATAATCTTTGTGAATATTCTGTGTGAAAAAATTAAAAAAATACTTTTTACATAAAAATAATTAAGTGATGCCCAGAAAAGTGCAAAAGTAAGCATTAACATATGTGTATAGTTAAAAATTGTTACATTAGTAACTGATTCTACCCCAGCACTGATATTTTCATCCCATGAGACAGAAAAGTACATAAATATTGCATCAAATATAATAAGCCTTATTTTAATATTTTGTTTCAAACTGACAGTTCTGACCGTTAAATATGTAACTTTAAAATTGAAAAATCTTGTTATTGTCATTAATTCTTCTTTCACTGGTAGTTCAAAACACATTTCCACCTTTGGCCATTGGACTCTTAAGTCATTATGTGTTATACTGAGTTAGGCCCTGCCACGGTCTTTCACAGAAGGAGAATCTGTGCCCTTTCTGGAAGGCCACAGATACTTCATTGAACTGAAATGCTGAGCCTCACGAGCTTTATGTTACTAAAAAAAAAAAAAAAAAAAAAAAAAAAAGTAAAAATCTCCTCTCGCGCTAGTGTCTCATAGATATTTGTCCACTTTACCACATTGCTGGCAGTCTGCCCTCAGCAGCAAAAGATTTCCCTGTGTGAGATGCTAGCATTTTGGGGAGCCAGGCATTTCGCAGTCATCTATGTAAAATAAGGGTTCGTTTGCATAATGCTGTTTCTAATAAAGATTATTAAGGCCTCTAATTTTAGGAAATAGCATTCTGCTCTGTCCAAAGGCAGACTTCAACATTAAGTATAAAATTTTAATTATGTTAATTTTATAATTCCTTTTGAAATACTTTGTAACATTGGAGATTATCTTTTTTTTAGTGACCCAAATCAACCAGTGCCGCAAGATACAAAATTCATCCATACAAAGCCAAATCGTTTTGAAGAAGTAGCATGGACCAGATATTCTCAGAAAGACCAACTGTATCTTCACATTGGATTAAAACCACGAGTTAAAGAACATTATAGGGCCAATAAAGTGAACCTTTGGTTGGAACTGGTACCTCATCTGCACAATCTTAACGACATTTCACAGTATACCTCTACCACAACTAAAGTGCCATCAACTGATAATACTTTCAGACCAACAAGGAAAAATTCTGTTTCTGTTACTTCAGCCTTTCCTACAGCCAAACAAGATGATCCCAAACAACAGCCAAGCCCATTTTCAGTGGATCAAAGGGACTATTCAACAGAATTGAGTGTTACTATCGCAGTTGGTGCATCTTTGCTGTTCCTGAACATTTTGGCCTTTGCAGCATTGTACTACAAAAAAGACAAGCGGAGACACGATGTTCACAGGAGATGTAGCCCACAACGTACTACTACCAATGACCTAACCCATGCACAAGAAGAGGAGATAATGTCCCTCCAAATGAAGCACACTGACTTGGATCATGAATGTGAGTCCATCCATCCACATGAGGTGGTTCTTAGGACCGCCTGTCCCCCAGACTACACGCTAGCTATGAGAAGGTCTCCTGATGATATTCCCTTAATGACACCCAACACCATCACAATGATCCCCAACACTATACCAGGGATTCAACCCCTACACACATTCAATACATTTACCGGAGGACAGAACAATACACTGCCCCATCCTCATCCCCACCCCCATTCACACTCAACAACCAGGGTATAGCCAGACAAGATGAAACAAACTTTATTTTTTGATGGATTACAGTAGGTGATATTACTGAAGATTACTTGGCTTTCAACCTACAAGACTCTTACTATTTAAATATGGAGGAATATTATGTGAATATACATATCAAGAACTTTTGGGGTTTTGAAAAAAATGAATTGTACATATATCAAATGAACTTAAGAAACAAACAAACAAAAGAAAAGAAAAAACAAAAAAAACCCAACTGTTTGCAATTGCTTGAAGCAGTTGTCCTGAATGATACTTTTTCATTCACATTCAAGTATTAATTTTTTGAAGATTTAAGTTACGTAATGGAATTAGGCATGTGCAACACAAACAGGAAAGAACTATGACTGAAAATTTTAAAAACCTATAAATATGCACAAGGGACACAGTAATGGAATGTCAGATAATTTTCACCAATTTTTATTTGGACCTGTTTTCTTGTGTAGACCATATTTACATTTGAATAAGTACACAAAGCACCAATGCTGTTAAGGCCTTAGAAAGGGGCTCATGCTGAAATCTGCCAGTCAAAGAAGTTTTACAGCCTGGCAGGTACAACATTATCACATAAGTGCTGTCAGTATAAAAGTTGTGGGAATAAAGGAAACTGGATATTTTTAGCACGATGTGCATGATAATTTATATGCTTGGTGGCTGTGCTGCTGATTAAGCCGTAATTAAAATTCTTCTCATCCCATTGGAGTTTTTAATAGAAGCTTTCTTCATCAATTGGCACAACCTAAAGAAGTTTTTTTTGGGGTTTGGTTTGGTTTTTTTTGAAAGGGGCAAAAGTAATCACAGTAAAATATTTCATGGTAGCTTCAGAAACAGAAGGAATTGCAACAGTTCTTGAAAGGTACTTACGGCATTCTAGGTATACAGTGTTGAATCTGCACTGATAGGAATCCCAGACAAAAAATCTGTATTATTAATGTTCTTTTTCCTTTCCACCTGAATAATTTCTAACTTTAACGTAACTATAACTCTAATGGATTCTCCTTTAATGAAGGATTTATAATTTGCTATGTTTTAGTTATGATATGCTTTGTTCAAATTGGTAAAGTGTGTCCAAAAAATTAATTGCAATGGTATTTTGCAATATAAAAATGCCCCAGTATTACCACTCTGATTACACCTTTCAGTTTCTTGTTTAAACTCATGTTTGCATGTTACAAAGTTTACTTATAATACTTTAATATAGAGTTAATTCCCTTTTTGCTATACGTTAGCTTTGCCATTCAAATGAATTCTCTAGACCAGATGGCGACAGTGTAGAATAAGAGGGTATGTAAGAACGGGGAGAGAGCCAACAACTGGAAATTTTAAAATCTGAACACTACATATGTTTGTGTGAAACGAATGTTCTAAAACCACAAGAAATTTTTCGTTCCCCTGTTGCTTTCCAGTAATTATATACCACAGTCCTTTCAAAGTGTTTGTATATGTAATCAGATGTACATTTATATAAAAGAAATAATTGAGATGGACTTAAGAGCACATCCCTGATAAATACTTTCTCTCTTACCTGTACTATATTTCTATTAGACTAAAGTTATGTGATTTTTTTTTACATTTTTTCAAATTACTAGCAATTTTGATAGTTTGTAAGATAATGCGAAGAACTTTCTCTGACAAACTAACTGCAGTAACAGAAACATTTCTTTTCAGTTACTCTTTTTCAAGAATGAAAGCTTATTACACACAAAAATTGTATACTACTTGATGGAAAATTACTTTGTACTTTTTGGCCACATTACTGGTCACTGAGTGAAATAAAGATAATCTGGATAACGAATATTATTCCAATGCTAAGAGACCTGATCTTTGCTCATTAAAGAGCTAAAATGTTTATTGCTGTTTTGTCATTTTTTAATGAAGTAATGGTAACTGTCTCAAATAAAGAGTAATATCTTAAGACCAGTCTGGTTTTTGAAGACATGAGCATGCCTTCTACAACTAATACAACTGCATATTTATGGGCCAGTCCCACCTACAACCATTTCTTACAGAAATACTGACGTTGTGACAGTATGGTGTCATAGCATTACATTCAGATCTCCCCTAGTTTTCAGATATAAGTTAAAAAAGCAAATATCAACACTAAAAAATCCCCAAGGAACAGGCCTAATTGAAATAAATCTGCAGTATTCCGTGATGGGAAAAAAAATCACCTGGGTTTTATTTGTGTGATTCAACTTCTACCAACAGTTCTAGGAAGTTCAAAACATGTTTGCTAACATCAAGCACAAATGTTAGAACGGAAGCTGAAAGCAAAATAAAGTACTGCAATTTCAGTCATTTTATTTGGCTATTGAAAAAAAAAAAAAAAAAAAAAAAGGAAATCCATGTATTTAATTAGTGCTTGTTAGAGTCCCCTTTCTTAAATTAAGCTTTTTTCGTAGAAGCATAAAAATTAGTCTTCAAAATCCAGGGTGGTCTGTGTGCAATTTCTGCCTGATGTGGTTGTGCTTTTAGACTGTGACCTGCCAATGTAAACCAATAAAAAGAATTGTCTGCCATCTGATAATTATTGTTTAATAGGAAGATTGTATTTTGCTATGTTGATGAAACAAAACAAAAAAATACAAAAATATTGATGGCCATAAACCAAGATATTCATGAAATATGATTTTATGTGCTTTTCTTAACTTTATCAAAACCAAAATAACTTTCTACTATAGTTTATTTGTGGCCATATATCTATATATCTCTATATATACAGTATCTGGTAATTGTTTACTTTTATTAGTTACAAAATAAATGATTTAGGTAAACCAAGCATGACACTACACTTTATTTCTGTCAGCCAATCGTATTTAAAATGTGAAAGATGAAGGCAGCAACACAGATTTTGTCACTCCTGTTTGAAAACAAAAGAAGTCCATTCCTGTGATGCAGATACTGTGAATGATATTTTGATGGTTACTTTACAATTACTTTGCAGCAGCTGGCTTTCCAAAAGTAGGATGGTGACCCACATTTTAACACAACATTAAGAAAGACCAAGAGATGTTTTAAAGCTGAAACAACATAAAAATGTAGGAAATGGTTTTGGAATATCTTCATTATGCTTCACGGAATATAAGTTTGTTCTTTTTAAAATATTTATGTGTTTTGTTTTCCACAGTAGCCTACAAGAAAGCAAAACTGAGTGTGATAGTTAATTGCTTGTATCACCCTTGGACCAGATCTCCAATAAAATTAGGATATCAGTCAGTCTTTGGAAGTTCAGTAAAAATATAAAAAGCCTGCATTTATTGCTTTCACACTTTTGTAAATATGTTTGCAGACTTTTTTAAGAAAATGTATTCTACCATTTTGAGGAAAAAAATAACAATGGAATCATTGTCTCGTTTATCTATTAAAATTACAGGCAATATAATGTGCTGTGCTGACATTTCTAGGAGAAATAAAGCAGATAAAACCACGTTTTGCTCAATGGTATCTCAGTTGGTTATATGTGGTGTTCCCCACTGAAGACTTGCAAGGCACGGATGAACAACCTGCATATCATGTTCCATGAGAAAATGTAGTTGTTGTTTTTGTTGTCTTTATAAACAGGGATTCCAATGTTCACAAGACTTTAATTATTGGATATTTCAGCTATTGAAACACCCTGAAAAACAGATGAATAGAGATCTAACAAATAAACATGTCACAGCTTTAAAGACACCACTGCACAGAAAATGCTGGAATCTATGTTGTCAACTTCACTAAGAGATGAAACAGCTGAATTCATACGAAGCTGTCAAACATCATGGCATTCCTTTGATGTTTGCAAGTTGTTGGGTTTTTTACTGTGGTGTTAGTTTAAAATATTGGCCCTCCCCCCCCCCCCCTTTTTTTTTTCTAATATTGAACTGTTACAAATGATCTCTTTTTAATGTAAGCGAACATTAGATAATTTAATTATTGTTGTGAAAATGTGTTCCCAAATAAATTAGATTAATGGGAAATTCCCTGCAGAGGTTTTGTTATTTTTCATTCAAAGCTCTTGTCAAAATATCTGTTGCAGCAGTTCTGCTTTTTTTTCTTTTTTTTTTTTTTCAGTCTGTAAGCTAAGGGACTTTCTCCAAATAACGGTAAAAGTCTCTTGTTCTACTTGAAATAATAACACTATAAGATTAAGATGTCCTTCTGAGGCCTCCAAATAAATACGTGCAATTTGAAACATGGCAAACGGGCTTTTACTCTAAACATTCTAATTTGATTTAAATCTGGCACATCAATGCATTTGTATGCAGACTAGAAATTAATGGCATTTGATAAGGCGTTCAAGAGAACTAGGCAGCAGAACCAGTGGGTTCACCACCAGCCATGCGCAAAGTCCCTTTCCTCTTAGGTTCCGTTACTTCTATTGTGTAATTAATTTCTTATTTACAGATTCAGTAATTAATTTTGTGAAATGGAAAATGGTTAGAACATGGTAACAAACTTTATCTGGTGGAAAATGTTTAGAAAAAAATGTTGAAAATCACCTAGGAAGTGTAGATTTTTAAGTGCAACCTGGTTTCATTCCTTTTTGTTGATATTATAATTCTCAGTAATTCATACACACAGGAAACTATCATTTCTGTAAGAAGCTTTAGTTTCTGAAAGGAATTCAAGTATTGTATGTACACTGTATATTAAAGCCTATTCTGAGTTTAGTTTCCTTTACTAGTGGGATGGATGAAAAACCTGATAGAATTGCAACAAATTTGTACAAGTAATTTTCATACAGTATCTTGAAATGTTTTTCTTTCATTTGAAGATAAAAGTACCATCACAGCAGTAAAAGCCGTGTAAGTATTTGTTTGTCACAGAAAATGCCTTGTCACAGAAAATACCTTCTTGTGTATATATATGCATCTTTCTCTCCATGGGTGTACCCACATGCGCTATTCCAGCCAACAGGGGAGATTTAAAAAAAATGTGAATAAACAGGGAATTTTTACCTTTTTGCACCATGCAGAGTTAATTCAAAGGTAAATGCCAATGTGCTCAGCGTGGAGGTAACATCTATACCTCATTCTGCATTCTCCACTGTTATTGACCAGATGCTCACCTGATGAAATTTTTTGGAGCACCAGCTGAATTATTATTTATCATAGGACCATTGAAATCAATGAAGCCCTGACAATTTACACCAGCTATCGATCTGCTTCCGGACCTTTAATGTTCATCATGGCTCATCTCACCGTCCAGTTTTACATATCTTCTCACGCACATGAACACCCACTCACAGAAATTATCACAAGTATAACTACCTGATTTATGAGTACTATCAGACACTAAAATGTGATTTCAAATATGCTTATAGTCATTTGTATGTAAGTCCAAAATTCAGAAAAAAAGTCTTCTACATTAAAAAAAAAAGAAAATCTCTGGAAATTACACTGGTGCAAAGAAAAGGTTTGTGTTATAGTTTGCTACCTTAGGATGCTATAGTAAGTTTTATGTTATTTTTTATAAAAAAAGGAACATTCACTTGTCTGATCCTCAGATCTATATGTTGACCTATATGTCAAAGACACAATGACATTTTACAACAGTCATAGCCTGCTCTGCTCAGCTCCTTTGTTGAAGGGAAAAGGCACACTTGCTGTCAGTTCAGGTGGACTTTCTCTGTCATCTGAATTTTCCCATCTTAGTGTCAGCAATGCCAGGCAATCAGCAATTATGAGCTTAGGTTTACAATGATGCCATCTAAAAAAATATTGAGTTCTTAAGTGTATAGGGCTGGGCAGTTAGTATTCAGGTTTTCTGCTTTATAGCTGTAAAAGCCAGTAATTTTTTTTTCAAATGGAAGTTGATGATACTGGCAACCAGAGGTGATAATACTAGACCTTGGTTTGTGAAAGACTGTGTGAGCTGATAACACTTCAACGGCATTATTTAAAAAACCCAACAACAACAACAAAAAAACACCCCAACAAACAAACCAAAACCTTTTGCATCTAGTGATTTCTAGTGATTTTGTTCAGTTGCTGTGGAAGTTAATAAGAATTTTGTGGATGACTACTGAAAGAAGGATCAGTTCAGAAATCTGTATGAACTCCTGTGAGGTCCATATAATAGTTAAATATCTACGGCAATGGCTTCTAAGAGCTGTTTGATGTTTCCAGACCTCCCTGAGTTATTTATCCGTCTGTATTTCCGTCTGCAAAGATGAACACGTATGTTCAGGTATTCACGCTCGGTGGTCGAATACAGATAAGCCCTTCCCCAAAAGACACATCATTGTGATACTGCAAAATCAGCTAATATACTTTATTTTTCAGCAGGTCTTGTGAGCGTGATCTCAGCACTGAGTCACTGTGGCTACGTGGCTCTGGCCGGAGCATAATTGTATCTCATGGGCATGGAGGACAGAAAAAGAAAACTTGTGACTTGCAAAGCAGTCACTGGCCAGATGCGGTATAATATACTTGATATAAATTTTCCCTGGAATAAAATGAGGGATGGGACAGAATCTTCAGGCAGGAGGCAGTCTGGGAGAGAGATATGTACAACATACCTATTTCACCCATTCATTTGAAGAAACAATTTTGGCAGTAATTTAAAGCAATTAAGACTATATGAAAGATTCTATAAAAAAACCCCAAACCACCAGTTCATTTATCACCAAACAAATTTTCAGAAGTCATGTAATATTTTATTGAGTGATGATAAAGATACGGTTGCACAGTGTTGTTTTCCTACTTTTTACAAGGTTACTCCTATGTAGTGGTGAAATCTGGCTAGGCAGATGAATAAATGTTGCTCTCATTTGCATACAGGTAAGTCTAGAACAATTTCATGAAAGTGGAAAAGTGGAGCTTCAGTAAAAAAAGGTAAGTAACCTCCAAAACCAATTACTCTTGGCCAGTTAGTAGAGATTCACATGTTAAACAATGGGATATTTTTTTCTTTAACATTCATCCATTTGCCATAAATATGTTTTCCTTTCCCCAGTCAGTAACTGGACTAAGTGTATCATGCTCTTCATAGAAGATGAAGACCACAGGAACCAATGGTCTCTTCTCATGAGTCATGACTTTGGTGTCCAAGATCAGAAAATGTAAGAGAACAAGAAAAATAGCAAGCCACGTTTTGGGGTTTGGTTTGGTTTTTTCTTTTTTTTCTTTTTTCTTTTTTTTTTTTTTCCCATTTATATAGGCATATTTGGGTGGCTTGATTCTCTGAAGGCTCACCAGAACCCAGGAAAGTATACAACCTTAATTGCCACAGCCAGCAGCTTTGTTGGGAATTTTCCTCTTTCCAATCCAGGAGGAAAGGGCAGGATTAAGTCCATGAAAGGATACTTCTCCCAAAAGCACTCCCAACTGTATCTCTGACACGTGCCAAGGAAGCGTGAAAACACTTGCAAATTCTGCTGTTTGACAGAAGAAGGAATGTATATTGCCAAATTTAATAAAACATTGGTAATGTTTCAATATTTGAGATTCTGTTAACTTTAGTTAAAAAAAAAAAAAAAAGTAAAGTAATCCTTTTTCTACAATACAGTTTATCTTAAACCTAAAATGGCTACTTGGTTACTAGAATTCAGCCTGTCTTGTAATACTGCATGTGAATTCCCATTTTTCCCATGCTTCTCCTGGTTCCATTCCACAATTCAATCCATGGTTTTTATTTTAAAACTAGAAACTCTGTTTTTATTGAATTTCTTTAGCATGGACTACTGCTCGATCCAGTATGTTCTCTAATCCATTCATCAGTTATTCAAAAAGTATATTATCCCAGTCCTTTCAGTTATTATTTATTTTCTTATTTTTTCTTACTTTAAGTTTTGGTGGGGTTTTTTTCTGTCATAAGTACAATTTTATTTTTCTTCATGCCCTCTCATTTTTAGTACTCTTCCACGCAAATGCAAATATCTGAAATATTGAAAATCTCTGTTCGCTTATTTTTATCAGTCTTTTTGTTCCTTCTGATTGGTATTTTGCTTTGTCTTGTTCTTCTTGTAGTTGCGTATTCGGGGCTGTTCACAGATGACCTCTTTTTCTATGAAATCAGTGTCTGGGTGCAGAATAGCTCTGGAGACAAAACATCTCTATTATCTTAGGAATTCCCAACCACAGAGGAACTGTTATTTAGGAGGGGGATGTATCCCTAGTGCCTAGCATGGCCGAGTCTAGTTGCTCATGGGTAGGTACAAGAATCCCTCTAGTCAGTAAGGACAGGCACACGCCAGGAAGGTCACAGCCGTCACGGAGTTATCCTCACACACACATGCCAGATGGTAATTTTTCCCCTTTGAAAGGTGCTGGAGGTGCAATTTCACAGACAAAAGCCAACCTCGAGGGGCAAGCGTGTGCCTCCAGAAATAAGCAGTGACTTGCAAATTCTGCTTCTTGCTAGATTAAAAAGCTTAAAGAGGCTATGAATAGTTTCTTGCTCATGGCCACGCTTCAGACAAGTGTTGATGTATTTTTCCTAGCTGTGCAGACACTGAGACCTTTGTTCTGCAGCGGGCTTTGTTGCACTGCCTGTGCCTATGCTACAGCTGTTCCACAGAGCTGAGCTCCTGCTGCAGTAAAGAGCAAAATGTCTATTGACTGCACCTGAGAAAGATGAGTGCCTTTCACAGCAGAAGGGAATGAATTACATATGGGGAGCATCAGACCCAATTTTCCACTGTTTTATAAGTTGAAACAGCCTTTTGCCTTCTTTTTTAAAGAGCAGAAGGAGGGCTTGGTAGTTTGGTTGTGACTGTGGGAGGTGGTTTTGCTGCAGATTTCTGGCTGCATGTAGAAGGCTATTAGGATGAAATTCTTCCTCCTTGAATTTAACTACCCATATTAGTTGCCTACCATAAGGAAGCTGACCAGATTTTATCTGAAGTTAGTAAGAGGGGGCATTTTAGTACTGGATAAATCCTAATCTGCTGGTACCTGGTTTTCCCTGTTGACTAAGAGGGAGCCAAAAGTGGAAGAAAAAAAATTGTCGTCCTTTCTGACCTTCAGATATGAAAGCTTGGAACTTTTTATAAGTGTAAGTGTTTATTTTTATGTATGTATGCTATTGATAATTATTTTCTTTAGTTCCATAGATCAGAATGATAGCTTTTCACACCCATTGTTTATTTTATTACTGTAGTGCCTATGGCTAAGGGAGTAAGACCAGCAGTGATAAGAATTAAATAGCAAAGACTCTAAGGCAGCAAGAAATAATGAAAAATCCTCACCTTAAAATCTTTATAGTGTAGAAACTTTCCAATGGTAAGCGTAGTTAAGATTGGAGCAGGTTGCATATGGATTCTATAGCACAGGATGCATTTTGGAATGAATTCTGCCTTGGGATGGCTAGACGGGCTGCAGATCTTATTTCTTCCATCTCTCTAAACAGCTCCAGGGTTATTAATAGGTAAGGCACAGTTATGTGGTTTACAAGAATTGCTAGTTCCACAACGCTATTTCATTCCATGTGATGTTACTTTGTGAGAGGTAAGCTTCATGAGGAGTGAGTTAGCAAAGTGTAAATGCAGAACAGAGAAATGCCGTAGGGGAGAGAAAGCAGGGAAGAAGTGCTGGAGGAAGAAGATTAGCCCAGAGGAGTGAATTTTGAGGATCAAACCGTTACTGCGCTGTCTGGTACACCAGCAGAAATGGAGGCTTCTTGCAGGCACTTGGTCAGACTGCTGTGTTTTGCCAGTTTGAGCTTCTTTGATCAAGTAGGCTGATTCTTCTCAGGAGTTAGTATGGGTTTAGATACATTTAACAGTAGCTATACTTAACAAAAAAAGGCCAGCTGCCTGTTCTGGTCCAGTGGAGTCCTTTTTAAATGTAGTCAGACATTGCTCTTTCTCGGTCTAGTTTTGAGTATAGACTTCAAACATTTGTCTAAGGACTGTACGAGATGGAACAGCAAGAGTTCACATGTGAAAAGGATGAACACTGTATTTTCAAAAACAGCCCGAAAACAGAAGGGGTTTTAGTTGTAAGCAGCGTAACAAATTATTTCTGTCAGCTTAGCAGTCTTCAGTTACAATGTCACAGTGAGCTGCATGATTTTAACGTGTGCTGAGCATGAAGATGTGCAATAGATGCATCTATGTCAAGCACTCAAAGGGTTTACGTATTTTTAGACTTCCGTGTGCTCTCTGACATGTATTTGACAAGCACTTAAGACCACAAGATTTATAAAAACATGCTTTAGAGAGATACTTCATTTAAATCATCGTAAACTTAGTTTACTGGAGAGATAACTGAGCGCTGACCTTATAATCATGAGTATTAAGAGAACTATGCAAACTGTGATGGCTTAAGTCTTAGAGAGGAGTTACGTGAACGCCTTTGCATTTGTTCAAGCCTCTGAACCTCATGCTGCGCGATGCAATCAGATTAACTGAAAAAAATAAAACAAACGATAAACCAGATAAAATTGATAGCAACATTTGCCACGTGATGGCAAATAGTTGTAAAAGAGGTATAAAAACTGACAGATATTGATGACTTCATTGCCTATGAAACTACTAAATGTTGCCCATTTAGAGGAGAGATCAATACCAAAAGCAGCAGCTAATGGGGATACCTGTGGTGCAGTCACCATCAAGTGCATGTCTGTCCTGTTCATATATATAAACTGTAAAACTAGTTTCTCAGATTGGTGGTCAAAGAAAATTCTGAATTTCAGAGAACAGCTGTGAGCATTCATGAGACTCATTGACTAAATTTTTAGGAACTCTCATTTATTTGAAGAACTTGCCAAGAATTTGTCATCTAATTAACCTAGATACCAAACACAGCAGACTCTGGTTTACAGCAGAATTGTTTGGATTAAGGGTTGGTATGATTACATATGGTTCACATCTGATCAGCAAAAAATAAGCTTTTTTGATACTGTAACTGTGATGTATGTGTCCCTAGCCTGAGTCTTGCATTACAGGCAGCTTTTTCTGAGAAGGAGAGGTAGGTGAGGAGCTTGTGGAGCATGCTTACCTACGTAGTAGCTTTGTTTGGCTTTCACAAAGTTAATGAAGAGCACGTCTAGGAAATGGGAGATACCTTGTCTTTCATCCTTGACAACAGGAATTTCCTTGCTGGTATTCAGATGGTTGGTTTCTGCAGTTAGATTTGCATTAATATCTACTGTCTTTTCTCCCTTCACTCTTATAGGTGTATGCTAATGAAACAAGAAATTTTGAATGTTCTTGTTCAAGTTTTGAGTTTAAAAACATCTTTGCCTTATCGATGTTAGTGATACACTGGAAGTTTTGGGGCTGTTACACATATACAGTTTAAGCTGGTCACTGCAAGTCCCACTGGAATACAACAGTACAGTACAAGCATTATGATACCATATGACAATCATTCATCTCTAAACCACAAACACTGCAGCCTCCATAGCTCCACTGGCTGTCTCAGCAGTGAGAAAGCCTCACTGGAAAACCAAGAAAGGTTATCAAAACGCAGCACTGGCAAGGCCCTCTTTCTGCAGGCTGGTAAGGGTAAGTGGCTATAGCCCATCCGAGTCTACTGGAGACCCTTCACGTGGATTTGTAGGCATCAGATTGAAATCCAGCAGTAGGGAGCAATCAAAGAGCTTATTTCAGGTTTTTATCACTGTCATGATGGTAATGGATCTAGGTCTGTGGTCATGTGTGCTAAGAAAATAGAAACAGCAAATTAAATCTTGGTAAAATCTTAAGAAAGAAACAAGCAAACATTTTCTGAGCTTAAAATTTTAATCTACTGTTGGTTTGGTGATGACCTTAACTTAGAGATGTTACAGCAGACCTGCTGTGGTTTTGGTGCACACTAGGGGACAGTGGCCAGAGTATTCAGGTGCTCGTTTCCAAAGTAGAACACATCTGTAGCTATTTTTCCAGCCTCATCATGTCTGTGGTCTGTGATCCGCCTGTAACACCTCAGGTAGGTGCTGAGTTCATGAGGTCTGTGTTCCTATGGTTAGAGTCCAGCCACGGGTAGAGAAAACTGACGGTACTATAAGCAGCTGAACCTGGAATTTGCCGACTGCAAACCTTTGGCAACCTGTACAGCAAACTACATAGGATAGGCTGCATTTCTCCCACAGTGTGAAATTATTTTTAAGATGGGATCAACTAGAGACAGTTGCATAGAGGAAAGAAAAGTCACATGAAAAGTCAAAGGGAAAGAAATGTTATAATAATTTCACCAGTCATTTGTTTCTTGGTTTAAAAAAAAACAAAAAAAAATTCATATTTCCTTTGGTCAAATTTAGTGATACCTTTAAGTAATATATAGAAAGATCACCTATATTTTTCAAAATTATTGTAAAATTTTATTGCAGTTGTTATACTGAATGAACCATATTTATTTCTTATGTCTTCAACAACAAAAAGGAAAGAATGAATAGCAATAAAACATCATGATCTGCAGTCTCAGCACTGAGCATTTACCACATGCAAGCCTGAGATGCCTCCCCACGAGATACATCCTCCAACATTTACAAGCTCTTTCTGCTGCAACCTGAACAAATAACAACCTCAGAGTCGCTTTGAATTAAACTGGCAGTCCTATGAGGCATCTCGTTCCAAAAGCTGGAGTCTCTGCAACATGATGGTGTGTGTGAACTGGGCAGGGGTAGCAAGGGGACAGCAGTCCCTGAGCTTTTTCATCACCATTTGATGATCTATGGAAGACAGACAGGGCCAGGATGGCACAAACCCATGTGGTTACTACCAGCAACCCCACTCTAGCTTCTTCACGTGTGGTCTCTCTTGCTTGCCTCTGAGAGATCCACAATAGCATGAACTTGTGCCCAATTAGGCAAGAGTTAAAACTAGCAATTAAAAATACTAACATTTAATTTTAGAAAGTGGAAGCAGACTGGAATAATCCAGAGCAGACAGCAGGGTCAACAGCAGGCATGGTCTGCAAATTGACTCTGTCTGGTGTGAGCAAACTAGGTGACTGCTGATTAGGCAGGTCTTGTGATGTGCTTTTTGTGAAAACAAATTCAAGCTGCAGCCTTCCATACATGGTACTGCTGATGATGGCTTGTTACTTAAAGGTCTGGGAAAGCAGCTTTCAGATCCCAGGCTTGTCAGAAAAAACAGCAGGAGCGGGCACAAATAATGAAAACAAATGTACACTGAGAACTGGATGGGTAACACCGGTGCAGAAGTCAACAGCGTGATGTGCCCTGAAACGTATTGCAGGAAGCCGTGTAAAGGCAAAGCTGACCCAGGACATCAAAACAGCTTCCGTGTCTTTATTTCTTGCTGTGCTTGAGTCCTGATGGGGCAATCGGTATCAATTATGCGTTCCTTCCCCTGTGCAAGGGTGTCACAAATTTAAGGTAATTCCTATTCTTGGAGAGAGACTGCAAAGTTGCACTGGTAGGTACCGCTGGTTGTAGGGGGAAGAAAAAGCAGCAGCTAGTGATGGCCATGCTGGGGGAGGCTGCAGGGCGCTGACAAGTGTCACCGCCAGCTGGAGCAGTGCTGACGTGCAAAGTGCAGGTCAGCATCAGGGGCAGTGGGTGCTCAAGCTATCCCTGGAAGCCCCAGTGACCACAAAATATTTTCATGTATTTAGTATAAAGTTTGCTTTCAGGCAGTACTTAATGAATCACTTCCCTTACAAATGACTGCCAGAAAACATCCTTTAATCAACAGAACCCTCTCGTTGCTGTTGATAACAGGTTTTTTCATAGGTGGTTTTTTTTTTAAAAAAAAAACTCATTTCCAGCTGTCACATATGCACAGTTCTTAAAATAGCTGAGGATTTGGAAGCCATTTTATGAATTTTTAGGTTTTAAAGATCTTTCTGGCTGGGAAATGGTACTGACTAGGAAAAGGTAGTAAGAGGGGGCACTCACTAGATGCAGGAATAGTTCTTGTCATCATTATTTAATTCCTTGTGGTAGGTACTCATTTCACAAAAAAACCCAAGAACTGTAGGAAAATCTACTATAATTATTACTTGACCTACTCTGCAAAAAGTGGCTGCTGTAATATTACTTGCAGTTCCAGCAGCAGCTGTTTATCTAATGAGCTTTGGAAGACCAACTCTCCCAGCCTGACAGCTCCAAGAAATACAGAAGCATGGCAAAAAGTGGCATTGATGTTTGAATAAGTGACATTCTTTGAGTCAGCATGAACAAAATGCCATGTGAGAGTGTTGGAGGCACTGGGAGGCACCCACTTTACATAAGGCTTAAAGCCAGTACCCATCTTCTCATTGAGAGACTCTCCAGTGCACAGATGATAACTATGTGTATGTGGTCACAGACTTCAAGAATCTATGAAAGACAGAGACGTTTTTAGGGGGAGACAGATACATCTCGGTTCTTTGTAATATGCGTGAGTTTAATACATGCTATCAGCTATTTCTGCATTGCATAACCTATCTCTAAACAAATTCAGATCTCTTAAAAGGGAATCCTGTCATAGCACAGCACCTTCATTCAGAAGAAGTTCCCTGCAGCTCCATATGATGCTGCTGCTCCAATACAGCACAGTGTGAGGGTCATTTGTAGCATTGTGCCACAAAGTCATGCTGTTGTCACCTTTGTGGTTAAGCCTCTAGCCAAGCTATTGCTTCTGGTACTCTGTGTCTTGCTCTCAACAGCTGAACCCCAGAAAAACGTTCATACTGAGGTTTAGACCAGGAGGAATCATAAGTTGGAATTAAAGCTGTGTTTCCCATTCGGTTTTGTTCTGATCCACAATTGTTCTCACAGTACAGTTAAAAATAAAATGACCTCTTTCTTTTCCTAGCTGCTGTCATAATTGTCATTCCCCACCAGATGCCCTAACTTCCCACTGCGCCCTGCTGGTTCTGCTGCCCCTGTTGTCTCTCAGTCCAAAGAGTTTCTGAACAAGAGACATGCTTTTATGGAGCCTGGCAAAGCTTCAGAAGGGAAAAGGAAAAATCAATACCGCTTCAAAGCAAAGTCTTTGCTTCAGTGAATATGACATTTGCCCTTTCTTCACTAGTGGGAAAAACAACAAGGACACTTACACCGGCAATGGAAATAGAATGAACAACAGAGAGACCTTCCAGGTTTGACTTGTAAAGGGAAATAACTTTATAGTCATTGTCCCTGTTTGGTGAAATCAAAAGCAGGTGTAGAGTGTTAGGTGGTGCAGTCAGGGAATGAAGTGGAAAGTAACACAAAGTCAAAGAGAAGAGTTCAAGGAATTTGGAACAAGCGATAATGGACTCTGCTGAAGAAATGGAGAATGAAACACATGACACAAAGGTCAGGTCCATCACTGCACAATCGAATCAGAATATAAAATGTAACCTGCAAAGGTGGGCCATAATATTAAAAGGACTTTCTGGTAAGTTTTACACCATTTTGACAGCTTTGCAGCAACTGAAAATGGTGACAGGACATCGGGCTTTGCTAATGAATGGGTTCTCGGTAGGGTTGAAGCAGGTCAGAAATTTTCCAACAGAAGTTGCAAATGCCAATGAAGGACAATAATGTTTCTGCAAAATCAAGCTTGAAAGACTGTTTTTGGAGGATTTACAAGAATATAAACTAAATGTAAAACTTACAAGTCTGCTTCAACTATTTTCTCATACTTGAGCTTTCATTAATTTAATTTTCCTTTAATTTTGATTGTTATTGTTTCCAGTTCCTTTTGTTTCAAAACCAGATGCTTGTTCAAAGTTCTTAATTTCATTCAGTTTTGACTCTGCCACTTCTTAGCTGGTTTTCAAAGTTCTTTTGTTTTGATGCTTCTACTTCTGTGTCATTCTTCACATGCAACTTTGTGGACCTCTTTCTTTTGGAATAACGTGCATTGTTTCAAGGGGCTCTATGCAATTGCTTAAAAAGAGCCTTTTGTAAAGGAGGTATTTTCCTGATGTGAAGCTGTGCCTTCAGCTGCAGCTGCAACTAGCTTTCTTGTAGTTTCTGGCCTGCACGGTGGATAATTTGTACCACCGAACCTCCCCTGCTGGGAGGGGATCCTGGGTCAGCTGCTGTTGTTGCAGCATGTAATGGAGCAAACTTCATCCGTGGTGAATCAAATAGCACGATTTCTGAGAGGCACACTTGTAGTGTAGCAGGACAGTCATGTACTCATACTCTGACCCCTGTACTTGTGCTGGGTGAGAGTTCTGCAGCTACAAGAATCAATAAAAATGTATTGATTTCTCAACACTGTCATAAAGCTTGTCTGCTCTTATCTCCAGTTTGCAAGCTGAAAAGGGAGACTCTAAAACTACAGTTGTCTTAGACTTTCTCTCTTTTGTCTTCCCCTGTCCCATGCTTCTCACACAGGAGACCAAGATCTGTATCTGACGGAGCCACCTGACCAGGGAGCCATAGTCCCGCTCCCTGTATCACAGCATCCTATTCTTAACGCTTGGGTTGTGAAAATAGCTGCTTTTGAAGCTTTCTAAGTAAGGAGCGCAGTGGGGATTGCCCCAAAGGCTTGAGTGACTTCTCTGGGGCTAAACTCAACCCTCTACATGCAAGCAATGGCAGTCAAGGAAATGTAACGTCAGGGAAGACCTCAGTGCATTTCTGGATAATCCAGATTCACATCGAGTTGCTTTCTTGGGGGTCATTTCAACTCCCTTTGCAGATGCTTGATGTTTTCTGCTCTAGGAAGAAGATAGATAGCCACTGCTCAGCTGAAGAACATGGGAATGTCCTCCCCTGTTAAACTGTCTCAGGGGTAAAAAGGAAGCAGATGAAGGGTTAAGCAGTATTTTTGATAATATTTAATTTCACAGAAACTGCCACCTAAAGCTGTACCTGTCAAAAGGCAAGTGGGCAGATGTCTGCTGCTGGTACTTCACAGACTACTTGGGAAGCTTGGCTTCAAACTTCTGGGGATGGATGCAGCTGTTTGTCAGCTGTGTAGTCAGTCAGTTAAATCCCAAAGTCCTGATAAAACACATGTATTGCCATCATAGAGCAATCAGACTGGAAAAGATTTACCCAGAAGACAAAACGCAAGCTCCCTGCAAGCTGCGGAATACACTCCGATGATTTCCATTATTTCATCAGCAAGGTCAGCAGTATCATTAAAGAATCATGTTAGAGTGTTAAAGAACAGCAGAAAGTGTGACCAGAAACATCTTACAGCATTTGAAGGCATCGGTCTTGAATGCCTTTGTTTCTATGGAGAACAAGGGCTTTGACACTCAGCTGTTCCCACTGAGAAGATCCTCAGCTGCACCAATTGTGATAGAAATATATCTAGTATGGCAGGTAAAACTGTTATGGCTGGTAGATACGTGTGAGCACTGGTCAAATGACCAGCTATGTCTGTGTCATTATCTATATTTAAATGGTGTATTACTTAAGGCCAGGCTGTTGTGGCATAAAATTAGAGTGGCCACTGCTTTCTGCTCTACCAGCTGAAGGGTGGGGCAGATGCACTGAAAAACCACAAAATGCCGTGTGGTTTGTCTGCCACACCACCATCTGTGACTTTCCCTGCCTTCATGGTTTCAAGCACGTAATTCATAGATTCACACCGCCAGGGCTGTCGCACACAGGATGCTGAGACACGCACACAGTATTTATTATTCATGGGGTCTGCAACTGAGAATATACAGAAGGAAAAGGGAAAAAATTCCTCTGTGGGCAGCTGGGAAGGGCAGTGGTGGGGTCCCCAGATAATTGTCCTCCAGGGGCTCTCTCCTGTGCGGCAATGGTGAGGATGAAGAGGAAGATGATGGGGTTTTGGCATGCTTTTCCACTATTACATGCTTTTTTCAATGGGATCAGCTCAAACTGCCTCTTGGGTGTTCCTCTGCGGCATGATTATAGCTATGTTGACTATGATAATTAGACAAAGTGTTGCACATAACTTGTTAACCTTTTGTGCATGTATATTATTGGATAATGTTTTAGTATTTAAAATACTAATAGTGTTTAGTATACAAATACTGATTTGTTGTGGGCTGTGTTTTAGTTGTCTCTAAACTAACATCTACAAAATGAGGTATGAAAAGGTTGGGGGGAAAGGGCTGATTTTCGCACCACAGGTAATGGCTTCCCATGAGAACTTGCTATATAACATTATGGGGGGTTGCAGGTGCAAGGCCATGGGAACAATAAACAAAGATGTGAGAACAACAGCAGGAAAACACTGGCTCAGCAGCTGATGTGAAAGATGACCGAGCTGCTCCTTAGCACTGCAAAGGCTGAGGCACCAGGGCACCTAAGGCACAGCTCAACGGGCAAATTCTGCTCTAGCATAAGCAAATGCGATGTCATGGCGCTCGATGTCTCATCTTGGCCTCAAACTTGAGCCGTAGTCTCGCAATAAAATATTACAGCATAGCCTTTACATCAAAATATACATGTGAGCAAATATATACTTTGGGTTTCATTCCAGACTTTTAAAATATGATGTTTATTCAAATGAAAAGGAATAAGCCTTCCTAAAGAAACAAACATAAACTCACATCTCTTCTCTCCCTGCCATGTGGAAATCAGGATTCTGTAGCCCACGGATCACAAAGTGAGTCATGCTGAAGTACAGAAAACACAGCCTGATCAGGCTGGTAAAATAACACAGATTTTAGAGATGAAGGTCTCTAAATTAAGAGTGTTCTGCTCCTGACCCCCAGGCTGTTAAAGCTCATGACTGTTTGCTCTAGCACCACAGTTGCTATGGCAATTCATATAGACAATAGCAGTAACCTTTCAGGATCTAACCAGGTAAAAAACTAGGACTTAAATTATACTCAGAAACAAACAGGAAGCTGGTATAGATGCCAAAGAATCGATATACTGTATTCTGTGTCTCTAATACCATTTCACAGGCAGGTAGCTGCATTCTGTACAAGCTGCACATTCCCGATGCCTTTGAACACTTGCACCACATAGAGCACACTGCAGCAACTCTGACTTGGGGAAAACAAACAAACAAAAAAAAATCCCCAAACAAACCAAAAAACTCATGTAAAGAAATTGGGAAAAGGCAACAAATGTCTAAAGAGACCCAGACAATGCCTATTTGGATGCTACTCTAAAAAAATTCAAATGGTGTCTTATTAGAAGATAGATGAGGTATTTTTTCAGATTCTTTGACATGATGCTAAGACAGAACCCAAGCACCTGCAAATGACAAATCTAACAGCGGGGAGACAAGCATGTGGATGTGATGTGATGGGCTGTATGGTAGAGATAGCAGGCTGGACCTTGTTTCTATTTGATTAGTGAATCCATCTTATATGCTAGGACTATAGCACCTTAAATTGCATTAAAATATGCTTCTCAGTAGAAACAGGATTGGAAAAGACCACAGAATTGTCAGCAGCTGCTTTTACACAATTGCATAATCTTGGTTTTGCCATCTTCAGTAATGAAGGCAGTGATATAAATAAGTGATTTATCAGATGGAGCCCACAGTTTTAGCACACTGAAACTTCCTTATGTCCCTCACAAACATCATTATACAGTGAAAAATACCACCCCAAACAACAGAGAAAGCGTGTACCCGAATCAGTCTGCACTTCTGAGTAGGATTGGCAGTCCCTGACTTCTTTCTCCTCACCTGGAGGTGCAAATGACCCCAAAAGGGTGATGGACAGGACCTCCCATCCTTGCCACAGAAATCTGAGCTTCTAGATGGGCCAAATCAGAAACGCTGTGACTGACAAGACTGACGTGAGAGATCTCCCTTATGGGGCACTACCAAGCTAGAAACATTTGCCCACAGCAAAGTTGCAGGCATGAAAGTCTGCCAGCTCTCATCAACTGTCGTAACAGGACTCACCTTGATTGCACCAAGATTTTGACGGAGCCAGTATTACTGGTAAAGGTTGACGAGCATCACTGCAGGGCAGCAGTGGCTGTATCTCCTGCCAGGTACAGCTCCTCCTTGCAAAGCAATGTGCAGGCCAGCTCAGTACTGTAACATTTCATTCCTTGTCCTGCCTGCACATCTTCGTTCTTGGAAAGCTGCAGATATACCAAGTAAATCAGAGGTATAATAATTTATGAAACCCAAAGCAGCACTGGATTTTTGGAATGACATCATGGTTGTATATGGGTACTAATAAAAGGCAAAGGTTCCCTGAAGCCGCAGGCTATAAAGTGTAGTAGAGCAATATGATTAAGACAGAGTTAAGCCATATTAAACTTTGAAGAAAAAGGCATTCCATAGTGACATGTTAATAGATCCCAGGAAAGATTTGTTAATGGACTAAAACTTGAGAAGCTCTTTGTAGGCAGCATTACGGAAAAAAGAAAATCACTATTCCTTTATGGGTGAGATTCACCTAAAAACAAGGTGGGCAAGGCAAGAGCACAGAGCACACCCAGGGCTGCCTGCCTGGGCTGGGAGGCAGGAAGCAGCTGCGGGGCTGCACAGCCACACCTGGGTTAGCTCTCCCTTCCCATCACACTGAGCACACAAAGGGATAAAACCTTAGGATTTAGGTCTACGGAGGTGGTTTGGGATACGGTGATGGCCTGAAGACTTCTTCCAGGGTGTGAAGCACAGAGTGCGTCACAAGATATACCTACATAATTACTATTTTTCAATTAAAAAACCACTGCTGCTGAGCAATAGCTAAAAATGAAATGCAATGTCATCAGAGTCTGAACCTTGTAAGGACACAGTAAAAAACTACATCTGGCTGCTAAGAGGAGATACTAAAATTTACACTGATAGCCACCTGAAAGCAATTGTAATAAGAGGGAAAAAATGGCAGTAAAATGTTTGTCTTGGCATGATCTCACTTCTGTGATCTCCTTTCCAAGCTGACATATTGGAAGCAACAAAAGTGACAATATTTTGGAGCACACTTGCCTCTGAAAGGCAGAAAACACCAGAACGAGTAATACTGTCTACTTTTGATTGTGAAAGGCTGATTTATTCTTGCTGCATTATTATAAAAGGTATCAAATGTTTTGTAACATGCTGAAAGCAGTGGGGGACCTTTATCTGGGCCATCTTTGGTTCAACTTTATTTTTCCAATGGGATACTTCTAGGTTTCCACAATGTTAAACAAAAAACAGAGTAAATGCGAATATATCAAGCACCTTTCTTCAAATTAGTTCATAATCTCTCCTGCAAGTGGTCAGTTTTGCATTAGCTATCAAGTATTTTTAAAACCAATTTTTACCCCATGAATTCCATGAATAAAATTTCTGTGTTGATATTCATAATAAATTAAAACCTCCTGGTTGATTTTTAGCTTCCATGTCCACAATCTTAACTCTCGGTAATTTCTTCTCTCTGCTGCCTTGTCCAGATGCACCTGAGCTTCTCAGGTTTAGTAACATCACCTGCATTTCACAGGCAATGAGAGGGTGGCATCAGGAACTTTGGATGTGGCTTCAGAGAGGTCTGGATGTTACCAGGGGTAATTGCACAGCTGCTATTGTGCCATCAAACACAGAGCCCTTTTCTGCAAAAGAGGCTATCCTGCATGCTGGATGAAGGCGAGCGGTGTACATCAGTGGTGACAAGAAGTAATAAAACAGCCACCTAAACCCCAGCACCGGTGCTGCTGCAGTCCAGCCTAGCTGTGCTTCTACTGGGATTCCTGCAAATGGTTCCTCAGGTTTTTCGTTCAGACCTGAGGCTGGGAGGCACCATGGCCTGGCAGGATGCTAGGGAATGTGGCACCCAGCTGACACTTCAGTCACCTGCATGCACTCAGGTGCTGGTGACAGGGTTCCCTCCTGTTTGCATTGCATTCCCTCCTGTTATGGCCAAGTTTGCATTCGGGAGCCCAGGCTGAGCGCCAGTGACCCAGGCTGCACTCAGGCAGCTGCAGCCAGGTGTTTTGTATTCAGGAGCTCAGCAACGGGCACGTGAATTACACATAGGTTACACACAGGTACCAAAGTAGGAATGGGTTAGTTTAGTCCTGTGAGTGTCTGTGGTTGCAGCCTGGCAGCCAGGATATATCAGCCCTGTCCCCCTGGAGTTTCTGCTGAAAAGAAACTTCCAGAAGGAAGGGGCAAACCCAGTGATGCAGGGTGACAAGGGAAGAGATGAGCAGGTGGCAGAGGAGGGGCTGCAGCTCTGGGGCCCTGGTCTCCTACAGCTGCAAAGCAGGTTTGGAGGAAAGGCTTAAAAGTGTGAGACATGCAAAATGTTTTCAGTCAGGGAAGAAGATCCTTCCCCAGAGAGGAGGTGGGTGTTTGACTGCCTTAAGGGGAAGGTAGGAAATATTTATATGGTTGTTGTACAGATGAGTGTCTGAATGGATGTGTTATGAGGTGGGGGTAAACCAGGGGAGTTAATAGAAGTGCAGGTGAGAGTGGTACCCACTCACCTGGCTTTTCACGCAGCAAAGCAAAAAAGGAATTCATTACTGGGGGAGAAGGGTCCTTTCTTAAAAAAAAAAAAAAAAAGAAGTTACGTATCTTTCTAACAAAGTCATACATGGCAGGAAAACACTTCAATGTTTACTTTCTTAGGATACTTATGATCTTAATTACTTTATTGGTTCAAGGCTTGCACTATATATGTATTTTCTATGTTTTTTCCACTTCTCATATTTTCACTGTGGTTAGTACTAAAGTTTAAGCTATGTGACAAGGAACAGTCCTAGGGTATTTTGTTTATTACATGTCACAGGAGTTGTTGGGATTTTTTAATTATTTCCATATTAATAACTACTTAGCTTTTTATTCTGGCTTTTGTTTTCCGTGAGGCAATAATACCCCTTCTTCCCTTGCAGAAGAAAGGGAGTGACACGGTTTTGGGTGATTTTTTTTTCAAGTTTGTTTGGTGGTTTGTTTTTTTCTTTTTAATGTGGGTATATATTTCTTAAGTAAGAACAGCCCTTCTTCCTAAAATGTCTACTTTCTTTTGAGCACAGTAAATAATGAAATTACGTATTTATATATTTTTTAAATTATTTTTTAAAGGCATGATAGAGAGGAAAGCCATTTAGCAAATCGGGTAAAAAACTAAGATCTATGTTTTAAGAGCTGCAGGGGAGTTAGAAGAAAATTGGCTCTTGTGATGAAGCGTTATTCAGTCCATCACACATGTGAAGTCCAATTTTGCCCCTGAGGTGAAGAACCTGGTATTTTTTCCCCCTTCTATGTAACCTTGGAACAAGGAGGACTTTCCTTGTGTGCATTACTGTACCACTTAGCAGTGCCTCTGACACATGCAATGATTTGTGATGTGCTAAGAATAGTGGGGGCAAATATGTGTCTATTTGCAGAGCTAAGCAGGTGAGGGTAGTAGGAATGGGACAGGACTACTAACCAGTCCCGTTTCCCCCATGTAGCTGCTCTTCACAATGGGAGAGTGGGGATTTTATTGTTTGTTTTTGTTCTGGACTTCTTTCAATTTTCATTACTCTTGATAAAGAATTAATAAAAATCAGTGGTGTTTGAATTAACTTGTCTGTGTACACAGGACCAACCCAGAGGCCCTGAGCGTTGTGCGCGATCTGTTTAAAGTATTTGCGAGTCATCAACGCTTCTGTACCACCCCGGTATTACCTGTGCTTTAGGGCTCTGTCCCTGGTTAGGGCTGCCTCATGATCCTTAGCAGTGATTCAAATGGAGGGTAAATCAGCCATTAAATTAAAAATTGAGAGATTAAGTCAGCTCTAGTTATTTGAATGAGTGTATTGCTATAAATCATTAATAAATATATCCCAAGAGGCAGGAATGGGTGCATGGTAGGTCCCCTCCTGGTCAGAGCTTCAGTAGAGCAGTATTTTTTGTAACCTGGAAGCAGTCTGCAGTTTTGGAGGGCATGGAGAGCAAGAGGAAAGGGGGATGTGCTGCAACAACACCTCTTCAGTATTTCCCTTCTTTAATGTACAGCTTATTACCTTTAGTGTCACTGTGATGCATGAGAGTGACTGTGAGTGATGTTGATTGTATGCTGTGGGGAGGATGGAGCTTGAATTCTCCTCTTTGACTTTCCAGCACTTTTTTCGGGTACAGAGAAAGATTATTTTCTTGCCTTTTCCTGTTCCTCTTCAGAGCACTCTAAGAATACTAACATCTTTCTTGTTTCACTGTGCTTTGCTGAGCACCGGGCTGCGAAATCCAGCTGGCACTTGCACAGAGCTTCATATGGGGAACTGTCCTGGCTTCTTCCTCTTAACCCTCTGTAAGGCCAGCCATTCTATGCTTCAAGATATATTTTTTTTTTTTAAAAAAAAAGGCAAGAATATAATGTAGAAACTGCTGTTGTGTACAGCTCCATAGTTGAGATTGATGTGTTAAGACTGTAGCTTGAAGACAGAAGGCAAATTTTGTGAAAATGTTAGTATTTTGCCCTGTAAAAGACAAGAGGGAGGACCAGAGGAGAAAAAAAAAAAAAAAAAAAAAAAAATAAGGTTTGGGTAGAAGGAAAAATAATTTGAACAATATTCTGAGCAAAAGTGCCAGAAGGAAGTCGTACATATTTCAGCGAGACAGATTGGGCAAAGAAGCCTGGCAAAGAAAATCCTTGTAGCAAAGCTGTTAAAATGGCATTGTCTGAGAGCGCTGAAACAACTCTGCTTTCTTGCATTTCTCTGCATGAATAACTTGACCCCAAGCCATTGTTTCCTATGGGAGTGAAATAACTTGATAGGCAGTGTGAGGCAAAATTATTTCAAGTCCTTCAGCATTGCTTCCTGTAACCAAAAAAGTAAAGACGGACATCAGCATGTAAACAGGATGCTCAGCTGTAAATTAGAGCAAGATGTAGCTTGTTCTACATTCAGCTTTTCCAAAAATAATTCTGCTTTAGTAAATAAGACATTCTGTATGTGTATCCTACTTTAACACGTTTCAGATTGCTGTCAACAAACTGTAGGATTTTAGTAGAAGGTGTTTGCTAAATAACAAGTAAGGCAAACTGGATTTACTAAATCAGACCTTCTCTGGTTTTTTTGCTAAACTTTTGTATGGAATATGCCTTTTCTGTATTTGGATAAATGCTACTAGGGATTTACCATTATATTTGTGAATGTGACTGTTCTTATAAAGCAGTCTTATGGCTGAGATAGTGGGATAACGAAAAGGTGGGTGTTCCAGTTCTAGTACTGCATCATTTTTTATTTTTTAAAATGCGTTTTGTCAAGTAGGGTTGTGGAGGTTTTTTGAACCCATTTTTCTCTCTCTTTTCTTTGAAACTCCCCCCCCCCCCCCCCTTTCCATTTTGCTGCTGTCAAAAAATGTGATCTCTTTGGTTTCTAGGTTTCTAGATAAAACTGCTGTTGTTTGTCTTGGAAACCATAATTTGGACATATAAAGCTCCATCTCATAAAATACATGATAGTTCCCATGTTATGCTGCATTGACTACAGGGAAACTGTGATACATTTAGCTTGGGGGGGGGGGGGGGGGGGCGGGCACAGGATGACACCGGATGGGACCTGACATCAGCTTTCCTGCACCTTGAGGCAGTTACCAAGAAGACAGAGCCAGGGTCTTTACAGCAGTGCATGGCAGGAAGCTGAGAGACAATGGACATAACCTGGATTTACAGAGGTTTAGGCTGGATTTAAGTGAAAAACTTCCTCATCATCAGGCTAGTCAAGCAGATTTTGGCCAGAGAGGTTGTGTAGTCTCCATCTGTGGAGACTTTTCAAAACCTGACTCAATAAAGCTCTGAGCAACTACAACAGACAGCAGTTTTGGTTCATAACATTTGGAGCTAACATTTTTTGTGTCAAAACCTGGTGCACCTGACTTCCTTTTGATGTATGTAGGAACAGTAGCAGGTAAAGCAGACTATAGCCCAGGAGCCTGAGGGATTTTTTTGTTTTTTTTTTACTTTCCAGTGAAGATGATGTTCTTAACATCAGATACATGTCAGGAATGCAGTAGGTACAGTGCAACATGGTGAGTTCCTGACTCCACAAATATCAGACCCAGTTTACATAAACATCACTTAAGAGAATTTCCAAAATGGTGTTCTCATTAGACTGATGGAAAGCAAGTCAGATAATAATAAAGGTTAGGAATAGGGTGAATAAACCACCTTTTTTCCCTATCCAGATACAGCATATTTTGTAACGCACATCACAACTGCTGTAGGGGTAACGGTGTCTGGTGTCAGCAGCGAGTGATGCTTGGAGGGTGAATTCAAAGTCTGTAAGGTAAGTTGTAAACATGAGGGAAAGTGTTAATGGAAAAAGGACAGTTGCTTGTGGCTTGAACTCTTTCCCCTTCCACACACACACGGCGTTATGTTATGGTTATAAACCAGTCAGTTTCTGTACATGTTTGCCTCTTGACTACCCTTTAGCTTCAGGTAGAGAAGTGTGAGAGGGCAAAATCAATGGGCTATGAAGACTTGTTTCCTTCCTTTTCAAATGTGTGTGCATATCATTGCTAACACAGTGTATTTAAGAGCTTGTAAGTGGTCAGTCTCAGCACAGGCAGCTACAGTGAGACCAGATGAACAGGCTCTGTGATACTGATTTACCTTGGTTGGTACCTTTGTGTAATTTGCACCTTGTCTGCACCAATAAGTACAGATACATCTGAGGAGTGGGTGATTTCCCACTTCTAGAAATCTAAGTGCTGCACTTGCCCCTGTAACAGAGATTTTCTGGGTTTAAATATCCAGATGGTGATGCTTGGCAAAAGTCGTATCTTAAAAGGTTTAATTCATGCTGCAGTTGTTCATTTTGATGCTGGAGATGACTTTACAGTAGGAAGTGTTTTAAAATGAAAATGTTTGTCCAAGGCCATTTCTCTTTCAAGTCTATGAAGAAAAAGAGGAGGGGGACCCAAAGGAGCAGCTACAAGCTGTTAATGGTGGTCTACTGATGTGAGTCTATTTTAAGTGGTAGACCATTGAGAACAATGATGATGCTTTCAGCCCAGAATATACCCTTTTGAGCAGTCAGGCAGTCTGTAGAATGGCTTTGGCCACATGCCATCTTCATCTTAAGAATCATACTGCAGGCTGCTAAAGAATATTACACTAGTAGCTAAAAACTGGGCACTGGGCACGTCAAATGTCTCTGATGTTGAATTCTGTTCTCTAAATGCTCATTTTTCTGGGTATATTCTTAATGCAGTTCTGACTTTTGCAAACAAGGCAAGAAACCCAAAAAGAAGTGGTATGAGACTGTCCAGAAATAAGAAAGGACCAGAAAACCCTCTATTATCTCAACCCAGTTTATAAATATTATGCACTTCTTGCTTTAAGCTTTATTTTCTAAGAACATTGTTCCTTAGCTGGGTGGGGATCTAAGCACTTCTGTTTACTGAGTGCTCCAAGATGGTATTATGGACCTCTCAGTATGAAAACTGTCATGTAGCTTGCAGCTTAAAGTAAGGACTGACTTCTTACATTCCAATTCCTGGTTCAAGGGTGATCTGATCACTCAGTAGCTGCTAATTAGAGGGAGAGTCTCCAGTTAGCAGTGTAATGTTCAAGAATAGTGCTGCATTCTTTTTTATCAGTATAAAAGCAGTAGAAGAAAGCAGTATAGGAAAAAAATGTATCACTAGAGAGGAAGCAGTGACACTGCCTGTTCTTTCACAGATGTAGGTGGTTAGATGGGGGAAGAGGCTAAAGGACAATATAAAAGCTCAGTTTGAGTTAATTAGTCTTACTACCTGTTTGCAACACTTAGTGCTAATGCTGTGTTAGAGGATATCCCCACAAGCAACTAGGCTGCAATGAAGACTGTTATCCATGTCCCAGACTTTGCGTTTAAGGAGTCACGGAAGCTCTGCGTGGAAGGCAAGGAAGGTCAAACTGCATGCATCTTAATGTGTCATCAGAGGTACTATCTGGAAAGGAATTAAGAGATCTGGAGGTAAAGAGTGATCTCCTCTAAAACATTTAAAGTTCAAAAGAAAATGGGCTGTACTCTGCCATTCTTAAAAGATAAGAGGTAAAAAAATATAAATATAGGATGTATTTTATTTTTGTATTTTTATTGACAACAACAGTGCAATCCTTGGTCTGTTGCACAGTCAGCCTTCTGGTATACCACAAAGTCAGACTAATTGCTAAAATCATAAATATCCACAGCTTCAAGCTGGTTGCTAAAGTTATCCTGCTAAATCTTTATAAAAATTAAAAAGTAAGAAAAATGCAGCTTCCTCTTCCCAAACTCTCCTCTAATGACATTGTTGTTCTAATAAAGTGATTAGACCTCCTTATCCCAGCTAGGGATGCTGCTAAACGAAGTTGAAATACCCATCTTGCTGGGATTATCCTTCAGGCACAATTTAAATGACCTACCAGCAAATATATCTGCTTTAACTTGACATTTGTTGTCCTTGCTACTTTCTCCTACGAGTTCCGTAAGAGACTCTAATTTTTTCCCTTGGAGTTATGAATAGTGTTTAAAAACAACAACAACAAAAAATAATCTATCTTTATTCTCAGAAATGACATTCTTGTTGATAAGCCCTCTGCTTTCTTGCACTTATGAACCTTAAATTGCATGCTTCTTTGACAGCAGTTTTATCCTTGGAAGTATCCAGCTACAGCATCACACTTAAAAAAAAAAAAAACAACCAAAAAAACCAAAAAAAACCCCCAGAAACAAAAAAAGAACACCTGACCGCTCAGATCCAAATTGTCATCTTGCTCCATGCACTGGTGCTCAGTGTGAAAGTGAATTAGGCCAATGAAAAGCTATTTATTACACAATGGCATCTTCAGGCCTGTGTTAGTTTGAAAAGGTCTTTTATTCTACTTAAGTTACTACCTTAGCAGTCTGCATGTTACATTTTGCTGAAAAGGTAACTTAATCACCCTTAGTCTAAAAAGCTTTGGCTTCAGGAAGTTAAACAGTTAATATCCCAAGACAATACCAACTGAAAGGAGAATCAATGAAAATACTAACCCACCCCTTCTGCCACCTGATAAGAGGTACTGAAGCAGTGCTACAACTCACTTGATCTCTTTTTCTGGATCCCTTCTGCTTCCCTGCACTTCAACTCTTCCTCATTTTATTCAGGCCAGCATCTCCAATCCCTGCTCAGTACTTCTCCCTTAGCCCAGCTTTTAACAAAAAAAAGAGCAAGATTTTCCTATAAAATTGGCATGTATTCCTCTTTACCAGGCTCAGTTATGGATTTGTTTACCCTGATTAGAATTAAAGCCCATGAACTGCCAGAACTAGTGCGAAGAGATCAAGTGGGATTCAGCATCATGTGTTCTCATTTAAATTGCAATCACAGAAGTGTGTTTGAAATTAAAAGGTTTAATAACGTATTCTTTACAGTGGCCTGCATTAGGACAAATAAATCGGGTAAAAGCTGTGCTTTAAAGTAAACCTAAGCCCTGGACAAACAATCCCTCCAATTTATCCACTTTAATCTAGGTTGGATTTTTTATTGGCATGACTTTACTCCTCCTATATGCAACAAAAATGGGTAGCACTGACAGAAGCAGAGATTTTGATGAAATTATGGTGCCCTGTTGCCCTGTTAGGTTTGCAATTATCTTTTGGCGTTCATACTATTTGACTCCCTTTATTTATAATGTGCTTGGGTATCTATCTGGGAAACAGTGAAGGATTACAGAACAAACTTTACTGTATGGATTTCATACCAGCTCATGTAAATGTTTTTCTTGTAAAGCTATATTGTGACAGGGTATTAACAGACATTCTCTAGTCCATGTCAATCACCTGAAGCTGCCTTTGATATCAGTTTGGCAGTTCAGTGCTGACTTCCATTCTTGTACCTTATGTAGTCTTTCATGTCAGTGCAAAGGAAATAAAATAAAACCACTGGATTTCATCTTTTTTTTAATCTAACAGAAGGCTAGGTTTAATCATAAGACTAGCCACAGATTTAAAAGGCGGCTTCGTGAATGCTTTTACATAGAGGACTTCTATGTAACAGAACCTGCTCTGCTGTGGGTATAGCGTGTATGGTGGGGCAGAAAATACCATGGGTACAGCACTCGGGTGTTCTCCAGGGTTATTAGATACTTAGGTCTGAATTATGGCAGGCACAGGACTCCTTAGAGTAACAGGATAAGGAATGCAAGCTTTTGCAAGCATAACTTGGAGTAGGTGCAAGGCCACAATCCTACTGCAGGGTGATGGGCTATCCTGGCTGTGGGTGATGCTTCTCCATGAATCTGTAAAAGCTGTGAGGTCCTGGAATGGAAACAAGTGTTGACCAGTTAACTTTAACTGGGCTCTGTAGTGAAAGCAAACAGCACCAAGGACTTGCAGTGGAAGCCATAAACTAGATTCCTTTGCCTGCGCTCAGTGAGGTATTGACAGGTCCTGTCACATCAATAGGATGCAACTAATGACTGTTGCAGGTTCCCAACAGGTACACAGATGCCTGAGTCTAACTCTGCCACTACTCCTAGAGTACAGTTTTGCTATAATTATGGTTTTTAAAATGATACTTAATTTTTTCTGCATCAGTCCCCTGGTGAGGTTAAAATGGAAATGTCCTTGATCCTGCTGATTTATGTGAAAACTCTAACATCATTTTATCAGGATTGTTTTAATTAGCCTTCTTCAAGAAGACTATTAACATAGCATGTATAGCCCCTATTTAAGTGTACCCAGTGTTGTATAATAGGGGAGTTCGTGCCAAACAAACAGCCGGGCCCTGCCTGGAAGAGCTTATATTCTGATGGCACAAACAAAATTACACAATAAATACAAACACAGAACAGCATGTGGCCATTGCAGTTGGTATTAAATAGAAAGAAATTAAATTATTCTGTTTCTGTGACACTTTTTCTGCAAAGTGCCTCAGAATCATAATAACTTGTTGTTTCTTTGTATAGAATATGTCTTAATACTCTTCCTCTTCTAAACATAACTCCTATTCTAATAGTTTGAATATTCAGCAGATACCTTCTTTCCTATTTTTAGAGTATCTTGTGATAATTTTGCTTTCAAGTTATAGTATCTCTCCACCACTAATGTTCCATAGGGTCACTTAATTTCCATAGTTCACTGAATTGGATTCCTTTACAGGGAAGCACTGCACTGGGCACAGGCTCTAGTGACTCTCCTGATGGATCACTGGGCAAAGCCTCCACTTGTTAGGACTCTAACTGGAATGTGGTTTTAATTGATATAAATAATTATGAAAAATAATCACAAACTACAATAAAAAAGGTGTAAAATATCTTCTTGAAAACGATTAAAAAAGCAAATGTAAGGTGTCCAGAAGGTAGTTAGGCTTACAGTTGATTTTTTTTTTTTAAAAAAAATTCTTCCTGTTTATAAGCTGACGTGCGGAATTAGACTCTATAACTCGAAAGTTATAAAGTAGGTATGTTTATTGCGCGCAGATGCACGGGGGATCGCTCCTCCACAAGCGTGCATACCCAAAGTGACGAACCATCTCACATTTATACAATGAACAAATGAATATTCAATTAACGCCTATACATATTTGTTACCTAAACCCCGCTTCGTATGTTAATTAGCTTATCAGTCCTTTGCCTGGAATGTGGTGGTCTTGCAGGTTTGTAGGTGATTCATGTTCTTGTGACCATCCGATCTTCTTCAGGTGATTCATGTCCTTGTGACCACCCGATCTTCTTCAGGTGATTGTGACCACCCAATCTTTTCCAGCAAGGAGACTTAGCACTCCCTCCCTCTAGATAGCATTTGAATGTCTCTCATCTTTTCTTATTCTCTTTTAAATAGCCCCTTTGTTAGAAGAAGAAGGGCAGGCGTCTCCCCTTTGTTAGAGGAAGAGGGGCAGGCGTCTCCCCTTTGTTAGAGGAAGAGGGGCAGGCGTCTCCCCGTCTCCCCTTTGTTAGAGGAAGAGGGGCAGGCGTCTCCTCAAAACTGTAGTTGTCACCGCACCCATGACTAGTCACCATACCCACATTCCTTAAGCAGACACATACAATCACAATCCATGTCCATTATCCCCATTTCACATTATTTCTCCATATCAAAGCAACAGTAAAAAAAACATTTGGTCAACACTTTTTTTTCTGTTATTTCCTTACTCTTCTGACAGCAAACTTGTTGGGATGAATCCTTCCCACTGTAGGCTTTTTTTTGTGCCTCCTGTCAAAGATAAGGTGATTATGTGGGAAAACAATGATGATAGGGATCTGTAATTACTTGTGACTGATGAGCATATCTGACATTGTTTCCTGGTATCCATTGATACTTCTAGGAGGCAGAGCAAAACAGACTATTTCCTCTGCTGGTACAGTATATATTTTACATTCAAGATGTTCTTGCTGTGAGGTTTTAGGCAGGATTGCTAGACTACAGTGCGAAAATATTAGGAAAAACAATGCATGTCTGGGGACCAGTCTGTTAAATGTTTCTATCTTTCAAGTTGGTACAGTACAAGTAAAGAGAAAATTAGTCCTGTGAGACATAGAGCTCTTTCAGCTGTCAGTCCTCCAATTAACTCAGTAAGGACAAATTAGAGCATCTTTGAGTAATGGCCATGTATCTTTTTCTCCTGATATGAGTGGTGGCAATATAATTATTTTGAGTGGTGAAAGAACAAGATTCTCTCTTTCTGGGAGAAGTCTGTTGTCTTGATTCAAAAGTAGTGGATTACACAAAACCAGAACGGGGCCCTGTGGCAGGTTTAGTTATCTTAAGCCAAGCATTTAAAATATAAATGAGATTTTAAAGTTTTGGAGAAGTTTTTAAAAATGTGAACTAGTCTAAGTAAGGCTGAGGTCTTGGA
Source organism: Falco peregrinus (assembly GCF_023634155.1). NCBI lineage: Eukaryota > Metazoa > Chordata > Aves > Falconiformes > Falconidae > Falco > Falco peregrinus. Next base: position 22,741,808 of record NC_073732.1, on the reverse strand, counting down.
GCTCAAATAACTACAAACAAGCTTTCCAATCTAACACTAACCCTCAAAACTACCTCTGTCTGGCTTAAATGAAATGCTGTTCTCTGGAAGAGTAAGAGGATAATATTTAGTTTAACTGCACTTTATTTGGTACTTCACAAAATGATCAGTTGCAGGACAATCATTAAAATCATAGGCTATAAGTTACTGTCCTTTTAAGTAAATTACACGTTGCAAGATGCATGGGTCTTTGTCTTTTATCACACCAAATGGAATGTGTCTGTGCCACAGGGATTTTTTTTAGGTTGTCCCTTATTTTGCTAGGTCATCTGCTTTTAAATAAAGTGTATTGACTTAATAAAGAATAAAACCTCTTATGTTTGTGTTGGTTTTAAAATACCTCTTTTAAGTATTTTTTTTTCTTGCTAAGTACTGACTACAATGCAGTTCCTGATGATTACGGATTGTCTCTTTCCTCTTCTCCCCACAATCTCCTTCAGCAGTTACTTCTTTTGTTCAAAAACAACTGGAGGTCAGGTTATGTGAAGAAACCCCACGATGAGTTAAATGATCAAGACCCAGAAAAGCCTGGAGCACTGAAGTCTGTAGTGTTCCTCCTCTATTTGGAAGAAATTACCTATCCCAGCTTCAAACCTCAATGGGGGTCAATATAAATTGTTTTTTATTTAGTCTTAATGCTGTGTTTGCCACCCTACCTGTGCTCTTGAGTATTTGCCTGTAAGTGTGAGCCCTGCAGGTTGCCAAATGACCACTTGCAATGCTCTATCTTCTGTACTTGTTCTACTTATATTGTGTTAGCCATCCTAGATTTGAAACCGAATGCTGTGTTGAACATGAGGTGGAGAAGTCTGGAGAGGGAGGCTGGAAGTCTGGCTGGAGAATAGCAATGCATATTATCTCATGGTAAAAAGGCATAAGAGGATCTGCAACTGAAAAGTTTTGGTGAAAAACTGGATAGTTAAAAAAGAGGTTATAATCTATATGCAAGATTAAAGGAAATTAAATTGGAGGATTAAGGCTCAGGTTCTGCACTCTCATTTTCTGTTTCAATTCACAAACACCTTATAAAACCCACCACTGAAGCGATTATTTTTTAAATAATTAAGAAAAGGAGGAGGCAGGCTTTCTTGCCCATAATCTGTGGTTATAGGCTTTATCATAGGAACTATTTTTCTTGTAAAACAACTTTGAGTGTTGTGAAGATCTGTTTATTAGATAGATGTTGACTATTTTCACTCATTTATATCTCTTTAATGTGTTGGTCTATGCACATCTTGAAATGTGCACCCTGAACTGTTTTAATAAATCAAAATTACCTGTTACGAACGCCAAATCCTGATCTTACCAAGTCATTGACAAAACCACTTGCTTCTGGCAACGCATGAAAATATCCATAACAGCCTCAAGGACTTTAGGACACTTGATGGCACTTTCTGTGTTAGTCAGTAGTCCTAAAATGGCAACATTTTGATTAATGGTAACATGGAGACTGTTTATTAGAAAATAATTTTTTGAAAGACAGTGTCTTGGGGCTAGTCTGGGCATGGGACTGGCTCTTCAGCAAATCATCTTGTTCTCTTTCACATTCTTATAATCTGAAAGGAGACTGGAGGAGGACATGGGGGAGGTAGTGGCAGAAGGAGGAGACTATTTCTGTTTTGACTTACTGCATTGCACTTTTTTTAATTGGAATAAAATTATTTTTGTTATTTTTTTAGTGAAAGCTGTATGCTAGAGGTATTTCCTTGTACTCCTAGCTGCTGTCTATTCTAGGCAGCTATCAGAAGCCAAAAACTTCCAGAGTGGGTCTTGTGGTCCATAAAAACTACAAGCTTTGAATAATTTAAAAAATATTATAAATAAAAAATTCATAGTCTTTGTGGAATTATGTTTTGCAGCTTAGGATAGAGTTTGCCTGAGTAGGAGGGGAAAAGGCTGAGAAAGTCCACTGCAGCAATGCACTGATAAGAAATGGACTTCCATTTCATTTCAATATGATAGATTTCAAAGTGAAAAGAAAATACTTCTATTAAACAAAGAGCCATCTCCTTTTAAGAACAATCATTCTCTAGTTTAACCTTGGACAAAAATCGGAATTGCCTGCTTCTGCTAATTATTCTACTTTTTTATTGCTTGATCCATGCCTTACAAAAGCCAGATTAACTGCAGAACCACTCAACTTATTTTGCACCGCTACGCACTACTTAAATAGTAGTTCAATACGAGTTGGGACATTCTTCTGACTGCAAAGCATGTGACAAGTATTTAAATGCATTTTTTAGGATGTATTTCACTGTTTACGGGACAATGAATAACTAATGGAATTGTCTAAATATGTTGCATTACTTCTTATTTTGTTATCCTTTTCTAAGTCCTTGAGGAAGCCATGCTAGCCTTCTATTTTAGGCCTAATTTTGTAATTTTCTCACTTTTGCATTGCTCTGCAGCTCTACACTCCTACTGGCCTCAGTGGGTCAGAGTACTTCCTTGTGTAGTGAGCAGAAACATACACCGAGCAAAACTGCAGTTACTTTAGGGGTGCGTTGAGGCAGGGATATCCACTACTTAGGATGCTTCATACATAAACAGCAGATCTAGCAAGTTAATGCTATCCATTTAATGTCTTCATTCTTCTGAAGCTATTGTTATTAGCAGACTTTATAGGTAGATAGCACTCATTTTTGTTGGTTTGTAGTGTACTTTTCCAAATTCATTCTTTAAAAGGTCATTTTCCAAGGTTGCTAGGTCTAAAATGACCACTCTTGGCAGCAGTTTCAACTGTCTGTTCATTTCATTAATTTTCTTGCTGAATCATGGATTAGTTCTGTAAAATACATATATGCAATTTATTCTTCAGTATAAAAAGCAGAGACTGATAATAAAAAGGAATTTTAGACCTTCCAACTACATTTGGCAGATGTTTTAAAAGGTATTTAATTTCTTGTTTCCCCAGGTGGGGCTTCTGTTATGTAAATGTATGGTGGGTTTAGCCTATGTAAGGAAGCAAGACTGGACATTCCAGGCATGCCTACGAGTCCTCTTGGTCTCCGTAGCTTCTTTGATTAAGTACTGCGGGAGTGGATGATGAGGGGCAGGACTGTAGATCCCTTTCAGACCTTTAAAATGACAGTTTGAAAGCCCTCCTTCACCTGCGGTGGAACAAATAGTCCTGCCAACTACAGTGATCTGTGTCCTCCAGCAAGGACTGGAGAACATTACCCTTCATGCTGTCAGTCCATAAACGTGTGAACTAGGTAGGATTTTTTTTTCCTGTTCGCAGGCTGAACTTATTTTAAAGAAGTTTTTTACATTAGTACCTTTAACAGGACCCGAAAAAGCAGCGTCTTAACCAGCAAGTACGAACAGAGCCACGAGATGGCACTTCTGCTTCAGGGAACGACTACGGCTCCATCACTTAGCAGGCTGGTAAAAAACAAAAAGAAACAAATAAACCCAACTTTTAACCCACAGAAGAAAAGCAAGCTTATTCTTGTGAACAGCAATTTAAAGTCAGTAGTTTAAAACATCAAATGGATTCCTTTCGGCTTAGCCTTTTTGTAAAGCAAACTTTTTCTTTGAGACATAACATCAGTAATGACTCTTTTAAGCTTAACGTTCAAATTTTCCCTGTATCTGTGAGCATTTCAAAATTCCCTGAGAGTTTTTTGGTAAGGCAAGATGCACGGAAATACTTAAGTGTTCTATGGCTTTACTATTTCTATGCATTATTTCCTTTGAGAAAAGTTTTATGGAAGGTTTAAGTTTATATTTGACACTATAGCATGTTGTTTTTTTTCTAGTCATGGCTCATTATTTTTTTGCAAAATGTAATTGCTTGGAGTGTTGTTTCTTCATAGTGTAAGTTTCAGTTTTCCTGAATGTTGGGGCATCACTTGCCTATTTTTTATTTTATTTGTTTTTGCGACTCACCTCCGGAGTGTGTGGTCCTCATTCAGTATTTAAAAAAAAGAATAAATTAATTTCCTTGCCAATTGACTCCAACTTCTCCCTTTGGCTATACCTCTGTACTGTGGAAAGTGAATGCTGGCTTCTCCTGCTGCTTGTAATGGGTCCAATCCTTGGCAAAAATGTTGGAGGAAGGGAGGAACTATTAGAAGAGCAGCAGGAAGACCAGGGTTTGGGCATCAAAGCTGTCCTGTTTTTTTTAGCAAAAGGGTAATGAAGTTTTAGATTTGAGTGACTTCTTGCTATTGCTCAGCGTCATTAAGGGGCCTGTCTAGGAATTTTTGACTAAGATGCAGCAGAGGCATGAGACTCCAAACAGCCAGCCATCTGATTACCGAATGTGTTTGGGCCCTTGTGTGAAAGCCTGTGGAGTCATGGCTGGTACACTGATTTGCTGTTGGAGATGGTTTCTCTGCTGCCGTGTTAGTACACACTTGTGCCAGACTGGACTGCCTAGAAGCAGTTCACAGGTGAAGCAAGGAAATGCAGAGCTCTGGTGGTGGTAAATCTGTTCTGAACTTCAGCCTCGGCCTTTCACATGGAATGGGCACAAACTGGCTTAAGCTACACAGCACAAAATACTCAATTCTGTACTAATGGTTAACTAAGAAAACCAGTGTGTATTGCCATGGCTCTAACATGTTGATTACCTAGAAAAGGGACGAATGTGGGAAGGAGCACAGTTGTATCATGTTCTTGCAGGAGAAGAGAAAACTGTAAATAAAACCTGATGAATCATTCTTTGAGTAAATGTATTTGTACACCTAAATGCCTGATAGATTTCTGTTTCTTTGGGCAAGAAAAGTATGCTTCCAGTTGCAGTTGTTTTGTTCCTGTTTGATGTTGGAAGAAGTGTTTTTTTTTAATGAGGATTGTAGATTAGTTCACCTGCTCTTCAGTGACTGCATTTCTCTGTGCTTTCTGAAATTGCTTTCAGAGTTATAGCAGTCCAATCAGACTTTCCCATTAGTACCTTATTAGCAGAAGCTACTTCTGTTATAAATGCCTGAAATTTGCTTTTCTGTCTGCTAGAACGCTTACTATATGCATGGAAAATCTCTGAAACACTTTTTCTACATTCTCTACTGTACCTGTTGGGTTAAGATGATTGTGTGTGTGGTTTGTTGTTTTTTTTCTTTTCTTTTTTTCTTTTTCTTGGTAGTAGCTCTTATTCAGGAGGGAAAACATCTTAAACGTTGTCTTTTTTTTTTTTGTTTCTTTTTTCTTTCCCTCCCATGGGGAGGGATGTGTCATAAATGCCCTTCTGGGAAGTGCTTCTTAACATATTTCCCCTCTTTTAAAATGAACATTTACATCGCTAAATTCTCATAGGGTAAACAATATTAACCCCAACTTCAGACAGCGAAATTTAACAGGCTGTTGCTTTCCCTGCCCTTGTGGAAGACAGCTGAGCTCTGTAGCTTGTGTGGTAGCCGTCTGGATTACAGGACAAATTGTAGGTTTAGGACAGAATGAACAGCAAAACGCTTCCAAGCAGAACTAAATCATGAATCTGTATTGAGGAAATACCTTTTTATATGGAGATGGTATTGTAAGGAGACTGCATTAAAGATCAAGTTTACCTACGGACACTAAAAGGCTTCGTCAAAGCAATGTAATTACAGCAGTTCAGACGCCTATGAAACTGTTCACTGGTGGTTTTTGCTCCTGCTGTCCTGGTGCAGAGGTGTGAGCACAGGGCTCAGCTGGGAGCGCCCGGCCCTGCCCGCCCCTGGGTGCACCCGGGCGGCCCGGCTGGAGCTACGGAGTAATTTACTGTGTAACTAGCATGAGCACGACCCCCCGCATAGCCCAAATTATCACGGAGCAGCCTTGAAACAAGGCTTGACCACCTCTGGAACCGTCAAACGTGATGAACTGAGGTCGTAGGGGGGGGAAAAACCTCTCATCCCGCAGGAGCTGCAGCTGCGGGCTCTGCTGCTTGAACACGGGTAACAGCCTCGCCCGTAACCTGCACCACCTGTTGTCACAGCGTGTGAAAAGCTTTCTGCAGGTTTCCTCTCCCCACGTTCCCCAGCACCAGGGTCCCGCTCGCCTCTCCTGCCTCTGCCCCGGCTGGCTGGGGGGCGGGGGTCAGCAGGGCCCCGGGCAGGCCCGGCCCGGCCGCTCACGGCGGCGGGGAGAGCTCTCCGCGCAGGCAGGGAACCCCCGCGGATGGGCCAGCCCCGCTGCTGCCGAGACGGCGCCGAGAGAGGGCACCGCGCCCCCAGGCCCCAGCCCGCTGGCCGCCCTCGGGGCCGCTTCCTGGGGTGGCCCCTGCTCGGCCGCCGGCGCCGCGCCGCTCGGGGAGAGCGCGCTCCCCGCTTTACGGCTGCTGAAAACCTCCTTTGGCGAGCGCGGGGCAGCCGTACGGCGCCGGGGCACCCGGGGTGGGCAGGTAACGGCGCGGCGGCGTGGGGAGGAGGCGGGCGGGTGGTGCGGCACCGGAGCGGCCGGGCCCCGCCGGCAGAGCGCCGGACTCCCGGGACCGGCCCCCCCCGCACCCCGCGGGCGGCAGCCCAGCCCCTCGGGTTGCGGGGCGCTTGTGGAGCCCGGCTGTCAGCTCGCCCTCACGCCGGTGGTGGTGGGGAACTTTGTCCTACCGAGGCGGTTTTGTGGGTGTTTTGCCCAAAGGTAACTCCAAACTCGGTTTACAAAAAAAAAAAAAAAAAAAAAAAAAGAGTAGGTGCGAGCCAGCCCGGCGGGCTGCGGTGAGGTGAGGGGAGCGCGTGCCTCTGCGCGTGGCGGGCGCCAACTGCGCGGGCGCCGCCCGCGGCTGCTGAGGGGGCACGCGCTGTGAGGCAGCGCCGTCTCTCTTCCCCTGCCCGGGTGGGAGGGCCCGGCTTGAGGACGCTACAGTTTGCGGTAGAACAGGTAAATCTGCCTTGGAAATGTGCCTCGCACCGGTCCGGCTGGCTGCCTTCTGCCGCTCTGTCTGCCTTCGGAGTTACTGCCTTGCGTTACTCAGAGCGTTTTGTTATTTGCTTTCTGTTCACTGGGCTGCGTCGATAAACTGGACATAAGCGTTGTCTCGGCTACGTTTAGAAACTGAATTATGTGTTGAATTCATTGTTAGCGCTTAAATATATATATATATAAAACCCCAACATGTAGTCGTACATGACATCTTGAAAACTTTCTGGGAGCCATCAGAACAACGATGACCTGGATGAAAACATGCTTTGCCTTCCTTCATTTGGCATATGCTCAGGTTATCTGTCACACAAATGAGTAATTTCACAGGTTTCGGTACAGGGTAATGCTGTAGTCCTGCTGTGTGACCCACAGTGTCTGGGTTTCTCCACCCAGGTGGAGCTCCTTGGCTTTAGTAAGTTTCTTGTACAGTAATGTTCCCGCAACTGACATGGCCTCAAAACTGTAATTAAAATGCACTCTGTAAAAGTTGCACTTGCAAACGGCACGGAGGTATCTTGCTGACTTCAGCTGAAATTTGCAGTGTTGTTGCTGAGTCATCTGGACAGAAATATTTGGGGAAGAAATAAAGAACTTAGATTTTTACCTTAGTCTGAACAGCCCATTTCGTGTTAGTTTATTTATTATTTGGTATGTATTTCTTGCATTTACAGGCAAATGTATTTGTTCGGTGGTTAGCATATGGAAAGCATTAGATGACTGAAACTGTAATGATGCCAGTCTTCTATATCAAGCCATGTTATAAATATTTTTAGAATTTTAATCTAAAGAGCTCTTGTATGAGTCCCAGTGCATCTGTAATGCAGCATTTATCTCCAGTGTTATCAAAAGACTAATGAGTATCTTCTGAATTTTGGTCTTAGATCACATTCCTAATAGATATCTTAACTGTATGATAATCTACCATAAAGTTAACCATCTGAAACAAGCCAAAGAATGATCTTTTTGTAGCAGACCTTTTGCAGTTTCTTCTGCTGGATTTTTTTAATTAAAAGCTGTAGAGCTATACACAACACTCTCTTAAGGAAAAAAAAAATATCCTGCAGAAAAAACTACTTTTCTCCAAGTTTCATCAGGTTTTTCTTGTTTTAAGTGTCTATCTAAACTTTGTGATTTTTTTCACATCCTTAAAGTAAAAACAGTTTTACGTTGTTGAAGATGTTAGCTCAGGCAATATTACCAGGCCAAATTGCTCGATAATGAAGTAATATTTCTGTTTGTATTAATGGGAAGCTGTTTTGTTTGCTTTGAAGAGTTGAGTACAGGTTGTTTATCTAAAGCAGAAAAAAGGATTAAGTGGTAAAAATGTCAGAATTGTCTAAGTCGATAACAAGATGCTCATGGTTCTTATGAGTGTTACAAGCTGCAGATTTTTTGTGGTAGCAGCTCCCAGTGGTCATGCTGAATCATATGACTTCCTGCTCTGTTAAATCTTTGTAGCTGAAGTCTTAGCTTGTCACATAACTGTGGTACACACCTGCATTATTTTGCCCCCTTCTTAAATAACGTCAAGGTATGAATGCAAACTAGACAAAAACAAAAACCCCAAAACCTTTAAAGTACTTTTTCTCCTCCTTAATAAACAGATTTATTTCAGAAGAGTAATTCTTAGTGATGCACATTCTCCAAGGAATGTCTGCTGTAGATCTTCATTATGGTTAATCTGTCAAGTAGACATCTTCTAGATCCTCAGACTCTTTCACTAGCTCTGGTGCTCCTACTACACGTACTTTTGTTGACCAAGATAGCGTTTCTGCAGTGCAATGTTTGTATGTACTACAGAGCTGGTGCCTAGGCAGTGTTGTGGGTGTTGTGTGTGTGTCTGCCCTCCCACCCCCCCACAGTGTGGCATTTGCTTTAGTGTTTAAGCACATGCATCTAAATATATATTTGCAAATTAATTTATTAGGACTATGCAATGTAATGTGAGGAGGTCATTGATAGATGGCTCTGAATATAGTGATAGAACGGAACTAGGATCTTGTAAGTTTCCTTCCTGTGCAGATAGCTTTTTCGTTTGCCGATATGTAAAACAAGTCACAACACATCAACTAGGATCTTGTAAGTTGCCTTCCTGTGCAGATCACTCTTTGGTTTGCTTGTTTGTAAAACAAGGGTCATACCGCTTCCCTGAAGATAGCTGAAACTGATCAGCTATGAAATACAGGTGTTATGTCCAGCTGTGAGAAATGGAACAGATACTGATTTTTTTGTTTGTTTGGGTTTTTTTTCTTTGGTTTGTTTGTTTTTTGTTTGAGGGGCAAAGTTGTTTCTTTTTCCTGCAGTGTGGAGATAGTGCTGCTGTTCTTGTTTTCACGGGGTTTTGACTCTTGTTGTGTGTTTGATTGGATGAAGTTGCTTTCTGGGACTAATTTTGCTTGATTCCTTGCCTGATGTGTCTCAGCAGAAACTGCTAACTGGTGTCAGGAATGTCAGTCGTATTTGTTCTGATGCTGCGTGCTAGAACATTTTTAGGTGGCGGTGTGCAGAGGGGACCAACTGTGTTTGTATCTTCTCTATTGGTTGTTGGCAATCCAGCAACCACTGAATCTCTGTATGGACTGCCAGTAGGAGGAATTGCAGAACTCTGTTGCACTGCTGTGAGGAATTGGACTTGTATGGATATAAAATTTTGCATTTAACACTTTTATGGACTGTGCACCACAGTTTAGTTCACAAGACTGCTATGTTGGCTACCAGTTTCTGCAGCAAAACTCTTTTGTTGATATTTGTATTTTTGTTAAATTTCTGAAACTTATGTATGTTTTCTTTCGATTGCAATCCAAACTTCTCTGAATTGAGATCTTTTAGATGTGGTGTCCCTCCTCTCTCTTGGCCGGTTTATATTTCTGTACCAAAAGCTTGTGTAAGGTTGCTGGAGAAGTAAAGAAAACACTTGTTTTTGTTCCTGACTTCTGTGGTTATATGTCTGTCTTATGTGTGTGTAGGTTTTTGGTTTTTTGATTGTGTGGAGTTTTTTGTTTTGTTTATTTTTAAAGTCAGTACTGGTTCTCGATTCAGCAGTTTTAGATTTCCAGAGCATGTCAGCATAAGTCCTCACATCAACACAGCTATACAACTTAGTAGCAAAAAAGCCCTGATTCCCCCTATTCCCACCATGCACTTGAATTGTAAAGTGTAGTAAGGAGAAGGAACTTTTCCCTCTCCTGTTATTTCCTTGAATTTTCTTTAGGATTTTAATGTTACTTAACTGCATTGCTGAAATGGTTGAGAGTTGAAACCTGACATGCAAATTGCCTCCATTAAGTAACTGTGTGTTCTGACTGAGAAAGCAGGTTGTATTGAGGTGGGAATTGGGCTCTTCTCCCAAATAACAGGTGACAGGACAAGAGCAAATGGCCTGAAGTCATGCCAATGGAGGTTTAGATTGGGTAGTAGGAATAACATCTTCAGCAAAATGGTGGTCAGGCATTGGAACAGGCTGCCCGGGGAAGTTGTTGTGTCACCATTCCTGGAGGAGTTTAAAAGATGTGTAGATGTGGCACTTAAGGACATGGTTTAGTGGTGAACGTGGCAATGCTGGCTTAATGGTTGTACTGTGTGTTCTTAACGGTCTTCTCCAACCAAAATGATTCTGTGATTCTATGGTCAGGTGAAAACAATGCACTCTATTCTTGGAGCCGTAGCAACATGTGCATTAAAGCACTTTGTTTCTCCTCAAATAAACATCTGCTGGTTCTGTCAGTTATGTATGCTTGGTTAACATTGCTGTGCTGGGAAGTAGCAAAGGTCATTCATTCTTCGGTAACTACATAGTTTCTGTAAAGCAAAAATGAAGTACAGCTCTTGCAGCCTCTGCTGAGGGCAGAAGAGCAGTTATTTGCTATGAGCCATCTACTAGCCATTGGTCGGCTAGAATCTAGCAGAGAAAAAAATGTTAAGACTTGAATATCTGAAAACATAGTCAAGAAGTAATCAAATAAAGGTTCATGAACACTCTTTATTCTGGTTTCTTGTCATGCTTGTAGTTCTGTGCAGGTATCTTGCAGGTATCTGAGAAGCACAGAATACATAGAGGAGCTGAATAAAGGTGAGAATATGCTATTATTTATTACTGATCCATTACTTGTGTTGAAGTTCAGTATCTTAACTTTATTGATGTTGGTTGCTGACCTCAGTAAGCCTTGATTTGTGGCTTGGACTGGTTAACTCTAAACTGTCTGTACTAAGCGTAGCATTCCTCCTTTATACAGAGCTGGAGGATTCAGCCATCGTACAGTTCTGTGTTTTTTGCTTGAAAATCAGAGGGAAATGCCACCCAGGCATATGTTGTAGGGAGAAGGAAATATGAAAGTCTCATTTGTAAAGTTGAATTGGTAGGATTGTTTGGTCTGTTGCTTTGTTCTGTCTTCATTGTTGTTTTTGAGCTTCTCAATTAAAAACTTTCCATGTAAATACGGATTAATTTGTGCGAGATCTTGAAGGAAAGGTTCAGTATGATCCAGTCTTTATACGACTGACCAGAAAATATACAACACCTTTGTATTTGTTGTTAATGAGTTCACTCATTCTCTGTCAACTTTAGTTGCTTGTACTTCAAGGAGAATGCTAAAGTAAAAAAGAAATTGGAGAAGAACTGTAGCAATGAATAAGTGTTGAAAATAGCTCCTGAGGGGGGAATTCAAAAGAGCTCAATATTTTGAATATTATCAAAGAGAAAGGCAAGGAGGGACTTGATTGTAGTGTTTAATTTTGAGCATTGTGAACAGAAATTCTATGATGAAGCAGAAAATGATGATATAACAAGATCCATTAGCTAAAATATGAGCCAGACACATTTTCAGTAGAAAAAAGAAAAGCATCTTCAGCAATGAGGGTTGTTTATTACAGGTTATAGTAGGATATTCATCAAAGGAAAATTTCAGTTTAAATGTGGTATTTTTCCTTTAACAGATAGCTAAATATAAGTGAAGAGGGCCTGTGTCCATGTTTTATAGAATCAGAGTAGATGATCACAGTATTCTTGCTGTATCTAAATACATGAATGTACATAACAATACTGTTGAACTTAGAGCAGTTAACTCAAGACTTTTAAAATGTCTGAAACGTTTGGAGACAATGAGCTTGTTGTATAAGTTCTGTACTGAAGGTTGAAGATAGCTAAGTCATGTTGGCAACAACATTCTTCAGCAATGGAAAGATGTTATTACACTCAATTTCTGCATTAGTAGGTCTTGGCCATTATCTGTAAGTACTAGATTAACATGCTGGTTGCTAAGTTTCCTTACAAGTTTTCATGAAAGTACTGTGGAAACAAAGATGGTTGGAATCAAGAATATGAAAGAAAGGTGAAATTAAAACCAACAACAAATGCTGCTGTTAATTGGGTAACTTTCATAGAAGAGAGCATTTGGGCTGCTTTAGAAAACTGCTGATTACAACAGGCTGGTTAACAGAAGCGCCTACTCCGTGTGTGTGTGAATTATTGGAGGGTTTGCAAGGAGGGATTTGTAGATCCTGCAGAGATTTCAGGGAAATCTGTGTTATAATGCATTATCTCCTGCAGTGAAGAGCCAGTGGGAATGCTCTGAGGCTTTTAGTGTGCTCAGTTTTACATGCCTTTAGCAGGCAATGCTTTCAGGTCTTGGGCTTAGTGGAGTTGTAGGCAGCTGTGCTAGTTTTGACTGGGATAGAGTTAATTTTCTTCAGAGCAGCTAGTATGGGGCTGTGTTCTGGATTTGTGCTGGAAACAGCGCTGATAATCCAGGGATGTTTCAGTTCCTGCTGAGCAGCGCTTACACAGCGCCAAGGCTTTCTCAGCTCCTCGCCCTGCCCCACCAGCCAGCCGGCTGGGGGGGCACCAGGAGCTGCGAGGGGACGAGGCCGGCACAGCTGCCCCCAGCTGACCCCGGGGGTCTCCCACACCGTATGATGTCACGCTCAGCACGCAAAGCTGGGGGAGGAAGGGGGGGACATCTGGAGCTACAGCCTTTGCCTTCCCAAGTCACCGCTGGGCGTGATGGAGCCCAGCTCCCCTGGGGGTGGCCCTGAACACCTGCCCGCGGTGGGCAGTGGGCACTGAATGCCTGGTTCCGCTCGGCTCCTGTGCGTGGCTTTTGCTTTACCAGTTAAACTGTCTTCACCTCAACCCACCGGTTTTCCCACTTTTACTCTTCCCATTCTCTCCCCCATCCTGACCAGAGGGGAGTGAGTGAGCGAGCAGCTGTGCAGGGCTGAGTGCCCAGCTGGGGTTAAATCATGACAGCAGCATAAGGAGCAATAAAATAATTGTAAATCAGAATAGCAAAACCTCCTTTTGACACTTAAATTTGACAGGAAGAGCAGAAAGCAAGCTGAAGTGCAAGTCAGATAAGATATTACTGTTTTGTATAAACTTCAGCTTTTTAGAGAAGATAGCAGGAATCAGCCTTCAATGTGACGAGAGGATTGCCAAAATAAATGAAGTGGACACAGGCAAACCTGCATCACTCAGACCAGTCTTTTTGGTTAAATCCCTGAAGATACTGAAGTGATGACCAGAGGACTGATAAAAGGACATGGTTTGGTGAACCACATCATGTATGCAATGAGGACCAGCTGGTTATAATACTGCAGCAAATTAGAGCAGGAAAAGTCTGCAGCTGGAAGGATTTTTGAGAGTCTGAAAAAGATTGTGCTGCTTGTCTCAAGTGATAATACGCAAGTATCCAGAAAGTTTCGTGAACCATGCTGAAGAGAAGGATATCTGTTGTAGTATTGATCAGTGTAAGAGTTGGAGATGTCTGCAAAAGTGTGTGGGTTTTTTTTTTTTTTTAGGGCTCAGTCAACATATTCTAAGTGACTTCCTAGTAAGAAACTGCAGTGAAAAGTATTCAAGGGTTTAGAAACCAGTGGATGATAGATGTGTGAAGTACTGTTAGAAAAAAAAAGACAGGGATTCCAAATGCTGTAATTACAGAAAATCCTGCATGAGTGCATGTGCAAGGTAGAGGTCTTGGACTATGTGTTATTTTTCTCCTTAGCAATAGGAGAAAGTAATTCATAGGTGCATACATATTTTTCCTTTGGGACTGTTCTATTTTTTTAAATTATTATTAATTGTATTAAGTTTAAATTTAGGCATTTTATTTAATATTCTAAGGAACTCCATGCAAGTTCTACCTTTTCTTACTTTGTATTTACATTCATATTAGGGATTGGCTAAATTTATTTCAGGCTTTTTGTTCATAATGGGGATAAAAAAATTAACTTTTATGAAATAGAGGAGTTTTTCTTTTATGCACTGACATAGGCCCAAGACTATTGTTAGTATGTGTGACCTAAGGTGGTATAGGCCAAGTTTGTGGTTTGAAAAGATTAACTTTGGCAAAACTGTAACGAGAAGTATCTGTTAGAGCGATGGGTGAGGAATTCTTTAAAAAAAATTATTATTTGTAGAAAACCATGTGTATACTGGCAATTTCCAAGTAGACTTGGGTGTATTTATCTACCCATTATAGTTCTTATTTTACGGATGAATATGCTAAGTGCTATTCAGAATTATTTGGCCATATGTTCCTGTTTTTATGGAACTTCATTTTGCGGGCTCTTTATATAAATAAAATTATTCTCTTCATGATGGCATGTAGTAAGAGGAAGAGAAGAGAATGTTATTTCAAATGTTATACCTTTTGCAAAAGAGCAGATGGTATTTGTATGTGGGGCATCAAGTAAGTTTTACACTTTGAAGCGACTGCTTTATTCCAGATTGTCTAAGTTAAATTAGAGTTTCTAGATCTTCCGGAGCATACCAGGTTATATTACCCTTGCCAGTGTGTTTTAAAGCCAGCAAAGGTGTGGAGTGACATTGACCCTCTGTAGCTTTATTTCACTGTGTTTCTGTACGATGGATTGGTGCCCATGAGCAGGCAGGGGTTGCTTGCATAAAATCTGTATTGTGTTGTACTTCTGCAAGATGGGACTGACATGAGGCTGAATGATCTCAAGTTCCTGCATCGTCATTTGTGCCTTTCTACAGATGAGTGTTAAGACTTGACTCTTCCAGTCTTTACGACTTCCTTCAGTTGCCACACTTTGCAAAGCCGATAGAGAGCAGTCTCTTGGTGACATTAACCAGCTCCTTCAACACCTTTGGATGCATCCCATCAACTGTCACAGTTGGTTCTGTACAGTCTATTCCTCAGACTTTGAGGGCACTGAATTTGATACAAAAACTCCCAGGAAAAAATAGCTGACAGATTAATTTTCTGATTTGTCTTCTAATGTGAAATTTGAAATCCACTGGTCATGCCAATTGTGGGGAGGAAAAAATAGTTTGGCAGTAAAATCTCAGAGGAATTCATAGGTAGGAACTTCAGGCTGCATTGAAACAATAAATTATTAAACGTGCCTTCTTATAAATGTGTTCTAATAAATTTACATCTGTGAATCACAAACATTATGCTGCGTGAGACTAAGGGCAGGGATTTACATTGTATTGCTGTCTAAATTAGTTGTCTTTCACTATTCCCTTGCTTAGTTGGTTGTTGTTACTTCTTAATGACAATATTTGGGCATGTTAAAAAGCATACTTCTGGTGATTCGCTTCAAATAATGTGGTTTTATAACTATTCTAGTAGGATCAAATCCATATGAACTCTTGTACAGAAATTATTTCTTGCATGCATATTTGAAAGTGTAATATTAGAAGGCAGCAAAGACTATTGAACTGCTGTAGGTACACACCTTGTATCTACAGCAAATAAAGGAGTATGCTGGGGGCTTACCAAGTTTTGTAATCTTCCTGTTGATGCTGGCTGTTGCTGTGGGAACCATTGCAGAGCATGTACAGTATGAAGAAGCTGGCTCTGAGGGGGAAACAGGAATGTTGGGGGTCACTTCTATATAAAGTGAAATTTACTGTGCCTCTGGCTAGTGTAGTAGACTGTCTGAGGCTGAATTACGGAAGCCTATTAAAATATTGGTGGGTTTACTCACTTAGAGGTCTGTAACAATACCTGTGGAAGAAAACCATTGACAGATCTGGTTGCTGCTTCTCTTAACTGTTGAAGGAGACAGTAGTGACACAGTGCCCTCTTCTGCATTCTGTAAATGGGACAGTAACAGCCATTTGGACATGCACCAAAGTGGGAAAAAGAAAAAAAAAATCCAATTAAAAAGGGAAGACATGGTGTCAGAAATGTGCCTCTGAAATTTTAAATATAGTAGTAAGGTTCTGCTTTCCTGCAAATTTTTACTGTATCAATTGAGTGTAAGCCCTATACAATATTGTTTATGTAAGTGCTTACACAAGAGAGGCGTATGTTGAAATACTTTGAGAAGCCTGGTCTTGTTTTCAGGCCAAAGTGTTGGCCCAGAGCTGATATGTGAGCATATGTTCAACACCTTGAACTACTAGTTATTCAGTCGTCTTTCTCAGTCACAGACAAGCATGCAAAAGTATCCAGTTTTCTCTTGGGATGGAATGAGAACAAATGCAAAGATATTTTTAAATGAGATTGAATTTTTGTTTTCCTACTAGCTAATCACATGTATTAGATGCTTGATGAGTGTCTGGTATTTGAAAAACAGATAGAACATGGGCAAGTATGTCTGGCACAAGCCAGATGGTTTGATTTTTGTCTTCGTGGAAATAGTAAAAAAATATATGTAGTGAGCAAAGAGGCTGTAGAGAACATGGTGTTTCCAAGGGGGGTGGTGGTCTGGGGGTGGGGGGGTGGAAATTGCATCTCTAGTTCTCATCCGTTACCAGACTCTGCAAATGTTATACAGAGCTTTTCTTGATTAGTGAGTTGTGGCTTCTTTTCATTTGCTTCATCTACCTACTTGTAACACTTTGAAAATGAGTACTTTGGGACATGCTTTCTCCCTTTCATCCTTGGTCAAAAAAAGGTTTTTTTCTTCATGTTTTCTAACAGCTGTTTTTCATAAGTGTGTGTGTAGGAAAATACTCATTTCCCATGTGGTTTAGCTTGCTTTTTGCACTGTTAATACTCCAGCATAACAAAAAATTATTCTGCATAGACATTTCATTCTTTTGATATATTTTGTATGTTGGCATTTAAGTCTAGATTTTAAAGGTGAGTGGATAATTAACTTTGAAACTATGAAAGTTTAAATTTATTAAATTTGCATTTGTATTTTACAACTGTTTCAGTTTTTATAACAGTTCTAAAGAACACTTCAGTTTTCTAGAGTAAGGTCTGGTCTGCAGAAAAAAATAGGGGATATTTCATTTTTTTTAAATTTTCTTTTATTAATTTGAATGTTCAAAGGTCCAGCACTTCAGAACCAGAAATTCCCAGAAGCAAAAAGTTTCCTGGATGTGTGTTCAAACATAGGATCTTTCGGTGGCACACGGATGGAGTTGTTTGTTTGTTTGTTTTTTAAGTTATTTTTTCATTGTTCCCTTTTGTTTGTAAAAAGGAGCATACTGCTGGTTTATTTTGAGTAATGTGCAGATGGCTCTTGCACATAAAAATTATTGGTGTATCTCTGACTGTAGAGAACTGAAATGAAATACACATTTTCATATACATGGTGGTTATATACTAAAGTATATAAACATACAAGAATTTATTTATGTATGTGCAATCTTGAGCAAATAGCTTTGTGGCTTCTGAATTGAAAATAGTTCCAGAAAGGTTGTAGAGAATATTTATAGGATTTTTTCTGAGCTCCTAAGAGGAATCAAAGATGTATTAAAGGAAATGTGTGGTTCTTGAGAACTACATGGTTTGAACAACTATTGTATTGTTATTTCAGATTCTGTGAAAGTAACCTGAGATGGTATCCCTTTTAGGCATTAGTATGTATAATGCTAAGATTGAAACATGTTTGTTGTCTAGTTGCTAATAGATCAGGGTTCAATAGAGTTGTCTTTGTGTATTAGTAGCTGAGAGCAGATGTATTGACTGTCTTGGGAAGAGTGGAGCAAGGTGTAAAGGTAGCTATTATCCAGTCTTCCTTCCAGTGAAAGATTTGTGCTCCAATACCAAGAAGGGGAAAAAAGTGCTAGCAAATATCAAATTATAGTTGAATTATTTTAAGTAAAATACTTGATGCTTCTTCTTAATGCAGAATTGGTTTTTGTTTGGTATGTCATTGAAGCATAAATGAGAAATTTGAAAAACCTTACTCTTTTTCCATCTTTCTCATGATTAAATGTATTTTTGAAAAATAATACTGATATGTAAGGACTATTTTCTGCTCTTTGGCTTAGTTGTTTTTTTCTTTATAAAAGAAAATTTCTTTCTAGATGTATAATAAGTTCGAAGTGGAAAAGCCTAAGTAATTTAGCCCTTTTTTCTAGCACTTTGTGTGATTCAGTTTTGAAGTCCAATTATTTCTATGTTTAACGGAGACACTTCTTTTTCTTTAGTTTGGCTGAAAGGAGCTAATTAATGACACTGCCTAGAAAGATAAGATAGAAGTGTTACCAAAAAAAGAGGGGGAAAACCTTTTTTGACCTTTAGTGCATAATTATTTTTAGTACCAGTTCAAATGTCTGAAAATCACTGATGTCCTGGGAAGGCATAAAAATGCCAGTGTAAAAGATCTATCAAAGTAATTAATTTTCAGAATTGAAATAAATGTGATTTAAAGGGGAGCTGTCAAGATACTTAAAATCACAGTAGTGAAAATTTTGTTTTTATTCTGTTAGAAGGCTTGCATTTACACCATTGGTTCTAGAATAAATTAACTGAAAGCTGTAGAAAAACTTCAGGATTGTTATTACGGTGCTCCCTAGGGAATGTTAATGCATTTATTGTTTATGTCTTGCTTTAGAGGAGTTCCATCTGAAACATCTATTCAGTTACCTTGTGTAATGTGAAGTATTCCATCCTGTTATGTGAATGTACCTCCATTTAAGGTGCAGACTGACACAGAGTCATACTGGTTTAGGAAGAAAAAATGAAAAAGAAGAGAATTTTCTTTGAAACTTTTGAAGTATAGAGGACATTGTCTTACAGTGATATGAGATGTGCCTCACAAACTGGCTTAAAATGCACACTGACCTTTGTCTGATTTGCTTGGCGTAGAAACCAACTTGGGTAGATATTTTACAAACAAAAGGAAGGCAGCAATCTGGAAATAGATGAAACTTGGCTAGATTTTCATCAAGGAATTACATAAGAATCGTCTTGGTTAGCTAAATAACTCTTCATAGGAACATTCTGTATGCAGCGAGAAGTTCCTTAATTTACAGAAGCTAATGCAAATATTACCTCAGTCTTTCCTGGTAATTTCTTTTTTTTTTTTTCTTTTTTCTTTTTTTTTTTAATTCAGGGCTGAAGACTACATTTCTGATAGTCCTATAGGCCCCTGACTGTACCATAACATGCAGTGGCGTGTGTGATTTCTGTTTTCAAGAACATTTTTTAATCTGCACTGTCATGGTATACTGATCAGAGTCTTCAGAGGGCTGCACTGTGTTTTGTTAGTTACTTCAGCTGGTTAAAAAACGAAAGGAAGTGCCAAAGAAAATTAATCAGGAGTATTTCTGCAGACTCAGTACTGAGAGTCTGGTTTATCAGTGCTTTATAATAAGAACAGCAATACTAAGTAAAGAGGGGTTCAGCGCTTGTCTAAGATACTGTTAAGATGAGAAACTTCTGGAGCTTTTCCAGAGTGTGTTTTTGAAGGCTGTTAGCATTTTTTGTAGTACTTGTGTTTTTTGAAGTACTCCCTTGCCTGTGTCACATGGACTGAACAACAGGTCAGACTTGAACAAAATAAATACACACAGCCTAAAATTTGCAGGATTTTGCAATTGGATGTAATGAAATCAAACTGTTGGAAAGTGTTTCTTTGCCTTGTGTGGTGGTGGTGGTGGTTTTTTTTTTTTAATTGGTCTTCCTTTAATGGAGTATAGATTAATATTGCAATGTTGTGTCTTTGTTTTTTTGGTGTGTGTGGTCTGGTTTTTTTGGTTTTGTTTTTTGTTTTGTTTTGTTTTTCCCCCCCCCCCCCCAAATAGCCTGCTACTAAAATACATGCTGTAATTTGTAAACTTTTAAGTTATTTTTGTTAGCAGCCTAGGGTCTTTCCGTTGTTTAGATGTGAAAATCTGGACAAGGTTTATTCCTCCCCCGGCTGCTAACCTTTGTTTTTCTTTAGGCTTCTTCTGACATTGTTTCAAATCCAAGTTTTTAGAGTGGGAATGTGTGGGAGTGTTAGGCAGAATAAAAGACTACCTGGAGTATGTATCAATCCAACATGAACCTGAGGTATCTGGTGTCTGAGGTGTTAGGCTTTTATAGTGACTACTTTAGTCAAGCCAATTTGGAGGCAATGAAACAGATCTCTGGATTTACAGGTTGGATACCCATTGCTGAAGTCAGGGCTCTTGCTCAGCAGAGCATTCACATATTTCAGATTATACGCTTCCCTCTGCTAACTCAACAAATTAATGAAGAATGTTTGCTGAAATCTCACTGACTTCAGTTCTTCAAGTAACCGGCAAATTCAGATGACTATAAATGCTTCACAAATGGCTAAAACAAAATATGGAGAGTCAGGGTTGCCCATTTAGTGCTCTGAATGCTTTAACAGTCCGTCTGGTCCGACTTCTTAGTTGAAGGTCAAGAGCTCATGTGAACAACGGCAGTTCTCATGTGTGCAGGGTCTGTATCATGTAGTGCTTATGCACACAGGCTGGCATAAGAGCAATACTTGCTTAAGAGCAATACCTGGAATCTTGAAATGAGCGTACCATACTAACGTGAGAGTACAGAATTGCATCTCTTCATATCAGTGGGCATCAAAGATATTTTTAGTTAATAGTAAAAGATGCTCTGGGGAGGAGAGGGTGGTATCTTTGTTTTCTTGTTAGACAGAGTAGCATATAATCTGCAGGATAGACTGTTCTAAAGGTTGGGCTGCAATAGTGAGTGCCTAAGAAAAGTCTGAATTGTTGAAACATGTTGCCACAGTGCAAAACTAGGGTGGGATTCAGTGAAAAAAAAAAAAAAAATCTCCAGCAAAAGGTGTAATGCATTTTTATTTCATTCTTTGCTTCAGGAGTAGCTTTCTGAGTTGGATTCCTAATGAGAATTTGTGAAAACTTTATGCTTAAGTAACAGAGATTCATGAATAGTTGATTTCAATTTGATTTTTCCTGATTTATGCATGAGTTTATTTGCTTTAGGCAGGCCTGTAGGGACTCAAACCAGGTTTTTTTTCCCCTAAAATTTAAGTTGTAGTACTATCAAATTTTGTTTCCTTTCAAGAAGCAGATACCTTACTTAACAGCAGTTGCTAGAGAGCTGCAGTTCCACACATCTGTAATTCATGCCTGTTCTTATCCAACATGTCTGCTGTTAAACTTCAGTGGACTTGAGGTCAGAACTGATGCAAATTTGGTATTTTGAAGACAACTAATTTGGTGGACAGAAATGTATGGAAAGACTTTGAGTGTGTTGTATTGCTGTTTTGACTAATAACGACTTGACTAACACGAGTTAGTTGTGTCCTTTTTTATTCTCCCCACCCCCACCCCCTGCCCCTTAGATCACATGATATGCTTTGACTGGAACAAGAGGTCACTAACTGAGGTAAATTAATGTTAATCAGCTTATAGGAGGAGTCCAGTTTGAGAGGTGAAAGAAAAAAATCTAAGACCCAACCCCCTGTTTATAAAGTAATTTGTATTTCAGTATCAAAAATACAACTTCTCCAACCTAGTTTCAAGTTAATTAAACAAAATAATTTATTAGAATCAGAATTAAAATACCAAGAACAGCACTTACATTTTGTATGAGTAGCACTTACGTGATTCAGCAAACTCTGTAGAGCCAAACTAGCATTAAATCTACATAAAGTAGAGCAGGATCAGTGCTGTGCAGGATTCCTTACCTGCCGGAGCTACCCAGGAGGCAGCTTTGATGCTCTGAGCCTGCAAGAAACATGGAGTTTCCTCTTCTCCCTGTGTGCTGATTTTGTGGTGTTGCTGTATGTGTAGTGGGACCAGGAGATGTTAGAAGCAGCTTTCCATGGGTTGTAAGCCAGGAAACAGAAAACTAGTTGCTCTGTGGAAACTGGGGAATAGGCTTTTAGGGAGCTCCTCAGCTGACATATTCTGTTGTTTGCTAGACAATGTGGCTATTAGAAATGTAGTCATGAACTTTAAGAAAATTGTCTAAACCCATCTTTTTTTTAAGAACTGAAGGTTTTTTGTTCTTTTTTTTGTAAATACCAATATTCAGATGCAGCTACTGTTCCCTTATATGGCCTTGGCCAAGGCTGATTTTTTTTTTTTCTGTGCTTGCAAGTCTGTAAAATGAGTGATGTATGCTGTCTTTCTAAAGAAATTTCAGAAATTGCAATAAAAAGCAGTGAATTAGATCTAGGAATTACAGTTCTGTATAGTCGTATGACTTCAGAAACCTTATTATGTCACTCTGGTTATCAGCAAAAATTGTAATCTTGTGGTGTGAATGACGATGCTTATCGTCAATGGCAATCAGTGTATCAAGAATGAAATATGTGGCAAGACAGTTGCTAGGATAATAAATACTTGAAAATACAACTGAAAATGACAAAGCAAAGGCAATGTCAATGAATGTGAAGTTGTTTCTTTGTGCAGTCAGGTCAATGATTGCAATAGGCCTATGCTGCTTCGAACTGAACATTCATGGTATGTATAGGAAGGCTGAAAATGGGTAATTAGGTAAGCGATGACATGTTTTGTCATGCTGTGTTAGTATTCTTTGGGCTGTAACTTAATGCTGATCTAGTAGTAACAATATCAGAGTGTCTCCAGCTTCATGTGAATCGTAGTTTCAGATTGATAATAGTGCATTGTGTCGTGACTTACACTTCTTGCATACCAGGCTTTAATGTGTTCTTTGACTTCTCCTCGCAATGTATCTTCTAGCAGAAGCTCTAACTAGAATAATAGTAATAGAAAAATCTTTTTTTTTTTTTTAATGAGGAAAGCTCTGCAAATACTCACAGCATATCATGTACAATTCCTGTGTCAGAATTGCTTGGGGGACAGGTATTTTTAGTCAAAGATAAATGTCACAAAATGGATCTTCTGGCAGAAGGATGCTTTGATTCATCACCAGAGGCAGAACAACTTAAATGAAATTGCGTTTTTGGATCTGTTTTGTATTCAGTTAGATATTTATATTCTGGACACTTTTCTTGTGAACAGAGGCTATTTAAAAAAAAAAAAACAACACCAAACATCCCACCACCAAAGATCCCATCAAATACTTAAAAAATAGGAAGTGCTTTTCCAGAGTGGATCACTGGGAGGAGCTGCTTATTACAACTTTTATGCATTAAATTAGCAGCAAAGGAATGATGATAGTGTAGGAAGTTGATGTGGAGCCAAACATGCTTTGTCGTGAGTGGGGAATACTCTCCTTTAGTAGAAAGTGATTAATGGCTTAAAAAAAAAAAAAAAAAAAGTGGTCAATTCAAGGGAAAGGACTAATTCACTAAAACTGTAATTTTTTTATTGTATGTTAACTTTAAAATGGAAGTGCAGTTAGGCCACATCATGTCCAATGGGATTGCACTTAACTGCTAGTAGTTGTACAAGTGTCTATTGCACTGGAGACCTCATGAATTCCAGATAAGACAAGAACGGTTCTTACCGTTGGAATACTGAAAGGATCTTTTAACAATAGTCTATTATACCTAGAAGGTAACCCACCATTCATAAGGACTATTTGTGTCCTGATACGATAGACTGAAAGATGAAAAAATCTCTTTGTAAAAATTCTTCACCACTATCTCCATAATCTCTACTTGAGTGAACATCAGCCAAGTGAGAAAATGAAAAATTATAACCTGCCAAGCATCAGTGGCAGACTGAAATGAAAAAATTGCAAGTTAATAACAATGATGCCTCAGAAAAAATTGCTGGCCAATTTAACATTGCTTTATCCAAGGTCACATCTTGCAACTGATTATTTTTAGTAATTTGCAGATGAGGACTTTCTACCTTTCTTATGGCAAATGAAGATCAGGGAAATGCCAGGTACAGTTTAAAACTCAAGGTTATCAACCTCCTCAGATCAAAAGTAAATCATGTTCCTTGCTTATTTGATCAAGAGTGGGCACACAAATTATTTCCATTGTAGTAATGTGGGATGTTTATGCTATCCTTTATGGCAGTGGTAAAGTCAGTGTAACATGAAAACTCACAGTGGAGTGAGGTTGATGGGAGGGCATTGACAGCACGGGAGACTAAAACTTGGCAGGATTTCTTCTGAGGCAGGCTGTTGCTACTGTTCATGTGATGATTTTTACCTAATAGTCTTAAAAAAGATTAGGTTGCATGTTTTCGAGGTTTCTTAAGGAGAGTGAACCTATTGCAAGCTAGTACACGTGACACGTAAGTGGAGTCCTGTGAAATAACCACAGGAATCCAAAGTGTGAAAATTATTAGTGAACTGTAGCAGCACTTAATTTCCTCCAGCATAATCTACACAATCATCTTAATATTACAGAGTGAACGTTGCTGTAACTTTGCAGAGCGTTGGCGTACTGTCACTTATTTAGAATAGACCGTTCTTCAGCAAGTGGAACATACCATTAGTTTGTGGAAGCTCCCGCCCTAGGCCTGCAGTGTAAAGGGGGAAACCCTTTGTGCTGTTGTTTCAATGTGGTTCTGTGGTCCTCTTAATGAAGGATATATGACAACCTGATATGCTGAGAGTATACAGTGGTTCTAGGGAGATTTTTGTGGTCGAGTGGTTTGAAAATCTTGTCTGTGGGTAATTGTTTTTCAGTCACTCCGTTGTTGCTGTGCAGTAAAGAGTGCAGTGCTTCTGTCTGGCATGGAGAGTGAAGGGCATTTCTTACCTGGAAGATTGGTGGAGTACCCTATTTGTAACTGCCCTGTTTTCTAACCATAGAGGTCTTCCTTGTCATTAAAATAATAAAAATACTTGGAGCAGCTACATTCATGGACTCTCCAAACCCATTGGTTTTTATTTCTGTATATGTGAGCTTTGTAAGCTAGGGCTGTTCTGTGTTGAGATGGCTGATTGTGTTGCTGGAGTGCTTTTCAGGAACGAGAGGATTAACTTCCAAAAGGTGTTCCTGGCAATGGTTAGTGATCACCATGGTCAGAAGCCTGGGTTGAAGTCAGCCTCTAGAACCAAATCTGCTGGGCATTTGCTCAGTAGGAACAGGACCTGAATTCCCAGCTGTATTTCTCATCTTTTCATGGAATTTCCATATCGGATCATTCATGTCCTGTCTGGGTTCTGAGATCTGACAAGATTGCAGCTTGAACTGTTTAATTTTTCTTGCTGTCATGCAATGCATCATATTGAGTTAGTTCAATAGCCCTAATCTAATGCTTACTGCAGCGAAACTGTGAAAGTATCAATCAATACTTATTTCAGTAAATATAAAACAACATGAAAATTCTTTTGACAACTTCTGTCCATTTCATTGTATCTTTTTTAATTGCAAAACTATCTTGTAAAGTTTCCACACTTCTTTAAACTTTGTAGCTTGTCTACTTTCATATACATCAGGCTGATGCCAGCAGCACTCTCCTCTCCCAAACAAGGTTTCATCTAACGCATTAGGTTAATCTGCTGCATTCCTGCAGCAGAAGGAAGCCAAATCTTTCCTGACGTATCTAGGCAGTTGTGGCAGCCAGACCTCTGGACCTAGAAGCAAAAATTTCAGGAATATGAGACTTCAAACTTGATGTTTTGTTGCCTTGTTGTTTTTTGTCCTCAAAAGTAGTTTTCCTTTAGGATATTTGCAATGCAAGCAAAGCAAAGAAGCTTTAGTATTGCCAGTCTCTAGCATCACTCGGTCTTATCATCTAGTGTTATGTGATGTCTAATATCCAGTCTCTGACAGGGTGTGTGCTGTCCCAGGCGAGGTAGAGCAGCAGTTGTTGGGTTATGCTCATGTGCAAAGTGAATCTCTTCACTGAACTATGGAATACCTTTCCTATTTATACTAAGGCTGCTTTCTGTTTACCCAAAGGAGTGTGTATCTGTGTGTAATATTTCTAAGTATACGTGCTGTCATATATACACCCTTTCTATCATTTATATGGCAGTATAGAGGAGTCTTGGTGGAGATTAAATTCCTCCCCTTTTTCTGTAAAATGTACCTTTAGTCAAATTTCTAGAGTAATAGTTTTCTTTTAATATTGGGGAATACTAAGAGATAAACATACCAGGTGAGAAGATAAGTATCTGTACACAGCTAGGTATGAGTTTTTCTTCACACCTTCCAGGACAGAACTGGACTGGTTTTCCCTTTCTTCTGTTCATGGTGGCAGTGTTCTAGGTGCTTTGTTCTACATCCTCTCCGTGGGAATGAAATGACAGGGCACAACTTTCTTGTGCTTACTTATATACGACTGTATGGAGGTGCAGTATTTTGTGGATGGAGGAGATAGCATCCATAGTTTATGATTTGCAGTAGTAAAATTGCAGTTCTTTGCCAGATGGGGTGGTGGGGGGTGGTGGTGGTGGTTGTTGTTCTCAAAATCAGGCCATTTTTGGTGGTTGAGAAAAGTGAGCTTGACGCCTTTTGCTTTTCAGTAAGCTTAATGCTTTTGCGCTGTTTTCAGTCAGATGCTGATAATAAGCTTTAGAAGGGAACTTTTGTGCAATGATTCATTTAGCAATGTAATTGCGTGTAGCAGAAGTGGACTTGACCAAGAGAAAGGTAAGGTTAAAGCACGTATTTAGACTTTGAAGGTTTGTTTTTTTTTTTAAGAGCTAGTCAGAGTAGATTAAGGCTACTGAACACACATTAACACTTTAAAGTAGAATCACAAAGCTGCACTCTTGTCCTACAAAAACGTTCTAGAACATTTTACGTGTCTTAATGATCACTTATTTTAAATCTTATCTTATGGCAGATATTTCTGTATGGGGTTTCTTGACTTGTAGTTGTGAGAGAGATCCAAATTGTTCAGTTTAATTGATCCCTCTGACCTGAAATATAAATACTTGCAGACCATTGGTTTTTGTTTTCTTTTCTTTTGAAAGCACTGTTTTAAGGTAACTCACCCTGTGATCGTACTTCTATAGGTATTTTTCTGGTAGACCTGTTACTTTCAAAGGCAGATAGTGAAGTGGTGGGAGAGATTTAAAACAGTTTTCCTTTTTTAAGCTTGTGTGCTGATTATTAAAGTGTGTGAAAGGAGTTCCGTGACCCATTACAAAATAATTCTTTTGCCAACAGAATACACAATACATTCTGATGACACTTATAATTGCAGTACTTCCAGAACAATTACCCTCTTAGTTCATTTTCATATTGTTGGAAATCATATTTGCATGTTATATTTAATTGAAAACGGCATGTTTTGCTCTATGCACATCTGGAAATACTCATTGGGTTTAATTTGAGAGCAAATGTGTATTTACTTTGCAGGTAAGCAAACATTTAGCTAGCCTGACAGGAGAATGTATTTTAACATCAATTGCATGTGATACTACATCCCTATACAGCTGCGCATGTCCAAGTTGTAGTCAGTCCAAGTAGTGGTGGATACTGAATGCTTAAGTGTTTATTCAACATATCAGATTCCAATGGTTATGAAGTTTTGAATTGTTCCAGAAGCCAGTTTGTGGTCAGGTGTTAGCCTTTGCCCTCTGATTAATTTGCTGATGTTGCCTCTCTTCCAGTTACATTATACACTTTTGTACCAGGTGAGGTTCTAGCTCAGTACTTCCATGGAAAAAGGGAACAGATCTCATAACTTCGAACAGTTTCCCTTTACTTAGCTTTTGCCACTCTTCACCCTGAGCTATGATAGAAACTTCTCCTTTGGCAAAGAGGCGATTGAACTTTTCATATGTAACTGAAGAACCTGGTTAATGAATGGCCAAAAACTGGTGTAGGATGGACATCTCTGTAGAGGATGCAGAATAAAGATAATAAGGTGGTCCAGTGGCATAGAATGAGAAGACAGATTCATAAGTAAAAATAACACCCCCCCCAAAAAAAAAAAAAAAAAAAAAAGTTAACATTGATGTCTGGGTGGGTGTGATTTTGCCTTTGTTAAAGGAAGCTTGTAAGTTAAAACTGGAATAAACACAACTTTTCCCTGTGGTAGACTTGGGCATTCTAGAAAGTCTTTTGAATAGAGTTCATCTTGTATTTTGATATCAAATTACTCTGATTAAAATAATTTTTTTGTGTGTGGTTTCTGGATCTGTAGAAGAAGCCTGGGTCTAATATGAGCATTTTCTTGATGTGATGTCTACACATTTTGTTACACAACAGAAGAGGAATGGGCTGAGGTCATTCTCCTATTGGATGGGAAGGAGCTACCTAAAGCATGTGTCAACACTGAATTTTTTGGCATTTTCCTTATGCCGGTAATGTTATTGAGGTTATTTTTTTTTAAACTTAAATTCACAGCTAAAAATACTGTCCAGAGTGTGAAACAATTGTTAAATTAGCAGTTATTAATATGTAGAACTTCTAAGTCGAAATCAGGCTGGGTGTGGAACAATTCTTAGCGCATGAAAATCAGTATTAGCATCTGACCTCTGTTTTTTTCCCATTATGTTGTCTTCTGAAAGCCTTCTACTTAACAGCTCTGTAAAATAGTTTATATTTCAGTTAGCTCCAGGTACGCATTCTGTACTATTCTGAAGCCTTCTCCTGCGCCTTGTCATCAGACAGAGAAAATGCTGCCCTGTCCTAGCACTGTATGAGGCTACCCCAGTCTAACTTGTGATACAGGCAACATGAGTGAAGGTTTTCTTGTATGAGCAGAACTGGGACTGGAGTGAAACTCCAGTTTGTACATCTGCTGGGTCGTCACCAGATAGTAACTTGTTTGGATTGTTACCAAGCTGGGTGGCAATCATTCAGCATGTAGATGATAGTGAACTAGACAGTCTTCCTAAGATGTTGATCTCCATCTTTTTAGAGACCAAATTTTAAGAAAGCAGTGTTTCTTCCAGCAACACATACTGGGTTTTTTTTGGTTTTGGTTTTTTTGGTGTCTTCAAGATAATAATGTGTGTGACCTTGGTTTATAAGGAAAAAAAAATACAAGTTCAAATTCCATGGCATAAAAGTACATCTGAAAAGTTAAATAAAAATCCTTTCCTACAGATTAAGACTGCTGCCTTTCTCCTCCCTTTTAAACGTTTAAACACACTCTTTACGTGATGCTTAAGCTTTCAAGCCAAAGTTACGAGGTGCTTTAGCCAGGCTTGAATCTGAGAATGAGACCCAAACCAGGACAATAACAAAATGACACAAAGATTGACTTCCCTGTGCTTGCTGGATGAAGTGAAAACTGCTGAAATATAAATCCTATATCCTGGGATTTCACTGCCTGCTGGAACTAATCTCATTAACTTAAAACCACCTGAGGCTTAAGAGAGAGATATACACTGCCGTGAGAAATTGTATTTATCTCATCCTAGGGGGAAATCCTTTCCCTCCCCCAGCTTACCTTACTTCTGACTTTGTCATTCTTGAACTACCAGGTCATTTCTTCCCCATGGGAAAGTTGTCATAGCACATAGCAATGCAGTTACTGTATCTGAAGTTCACTGCTATATGAATGCTGAGATCACTGTTCACTGTTCAAGGTTGTTTCTTCTTAAATAACTTCCTAAAGAAAACAAAGATTGGAAAAATATGTTAGCAGTTTACTTAAATAACTTTCCTGCAGAGTTACAGGAAAACATTCCAGAATGAAAGACATGGCATAAGGAAAACAGTTTATTGAAAACATTTAGGTGTTTATTACCATTGTAAATCAAATACTGAGTTTTCTTTAACTAGTACAGCTTTAAGAGTTTGGTTGCTTCTCATAACAGGTAATTGGATGCAGAAATGTAAAATGCAAGGTTGCAGTTTTAAGTCCAATCAGTGCTGCCAATGAGAGCTGTTGTAGTTGTGTGGTTCATTGTCCATTTGGATTGAGACTAGATCCCAAATCTGTATTCAATATTAAATCCAACCAATAGAAATAGTCCCTTTGACATGGAAGGATTTTGGGTGAGGCCTTATCTGATAGTCTTGTTGGACTTTGCAGCAAAGCAAAATGGCCTTGTTCAAGTGTCTTGTAATGTTTCTCTTCTTACGAAAAAATAAATCAATTTTGAGTTATTCATTAAACAGCTCAAACAGAAGAATATTCAGAAGAAAATAATATTAACGCTGAGTTAGCTCACAAAAACTAAAGTCCTGATCTCTGAGCCAGTATTCAGAAAGTCTTATGCAGCGAAAGCTCTTTGTGGTGAGCCTGGTCCTTGTCATGCTGCTTCCAGAAGGCAGCCAGGAGTACGCTTGTATTGTGGAGGTGGAAATTACTTGCAGTGAAATGAAGGTGCCAGTTTCTGTGACAGAGTGACTGCTTAGCAAAACTATGTGTGATTTCTGCAAAAGCCAGTTCAGCTCAAAAGATGGTTTGTAGATTTGAATGACAAGTCTGTCAGAGTTCAGTGCTGATCGTGGCTTATTAGCCCTAAGTCACTGATTTGATGACCAGCCATTCAAAATGTCTTGTATTGCTAGCTTGGTTATAGGGACAACAATAAACACAGTTGCAATTGCAGACCAATTAAAGTAATAAAAAAATAGAATATAAGGCCCTGCTTCTGTTTCATCCTCATGGTACGAGTGGAGAGCAGGATAGAAAGTTGCTTTGCAACACCCTTATTCGTCAGTATGGAGGACAAGATGAGGAAAAGGTTTGTATTTTCAGAATGTCCTACTTCCTTGTTGCCACAGGCAGAAGCCATGTGTGCAGCAGACCATTTGACTGGTAGAACTGGTACACTGTATCGTGTATTTCTGCCATGAAAGTCGTAGAGTCTGGACATCAGCAGTCTCATTGCGGGCCATGTGAAGGTGTGCAGAGGGTATCTCCCTGTTCTTGAAAACAAGACGGGTTTACACATTTCCAGCACCCAGAGAAGCCTATTCATCTCCTAATTTACCAGCAAAGCCACCCTGTTTCAGGGAGGCTGATCGGGCTATAGATTAGCCTAAATTCGACTGAGCCATTATGATGGTAAAATTCAGTGCCTCACGTTAGAGGGAGGGTGTTTTAGACATGAATAGTGATCAGTGAGTTTATGAAGAACAGACAGGATAAAGTTTGGATTGGGAGGGTAGGTGGGCAGTAGGATGGTTAACTAGGGGGTTTTGGTTTGGAAGGGTGTTATTTCTATTTGCATATTGGACCTACAATTAATACTTGTTTTAGCAGCTTCTAGTAACAGATGGATATGAACTATAATGTACTTAATATTTCCAGCAGTGTTATTGATAGGTCAGGTCAATTTGTGGTGCAGATAATCAGGAGTGTAGTGCTCATGTGTTGTGATTTGTTCAGAAGCCTGAGTTCCTTGATAAATGGTACAGCAGTTTATTGGGTGAACTTTTATTTTATATGCAAGGCAATAACGTTTTGAAGTTAAGGTTGAGAAGCTAAAAGCAAAATGCAGTGAGCACTCCAGTGTTTTAGTGGACTTTGCTGTTTGCTGCTATTTAAGTGTCTTTGCACATTCAGGTGATCTAGTCTCTGGATGTGGATGCCCCATTAAAGATATTTATGGCACTACAATGAAATGCATATAAGCAAATAGTTAAGTTCATTCATGTGTCTGGATAAGAAGTCCATGTAATTTACCTGACCTATATAGTGCTAATTATGTCTTCTTGTGATCTTGTCTAGGTGTAAGTAAATTTGGCGAAGTATTTTTGTCTAATGTTATTGAATAATGAATAAATCAGTGAAGGTAGCAACACAATATCCATAATAATTTATCAGAAGAACGACTATAGTGGTTTATGCTTGCTGAACTTCGGTGTACATTCCTTTTCAGTCCTTCATAAAAAAGTACAGCATATTCTAGTTTTTGTGATGGACGGGCTGTTAATTCTTAGTATAGCTAAGGAGTAGGAACCTGACACCTTGTATGATTTATGTGTTTTCTTTGTAAGCTTGTTTCTGTTTTGTAACCTTTAAAATGTGGGTTTTATGAGTAGTATCATTAAAATTTTTACTCCCTCTAGTATGTGATGTTAGTCATTATTGCTGTGCTGTGCCTCCATATCACTTGCCTGGATTATAAAATGGCCTTCCTTGGAGCCAAATAGTAATTTTTTTCCTTTCTAGAGTAAATGCATGTTGTATTCATTATTTTTTGTTGGTGCTCCCATACTGGAGCAGAGGTCAGAATCTGGCCTTTTCTGCTTTCCATCCAAGTGTGAAAGGTGGCTAGGAGTAGCTATGTGTTTCTAGGAACGAAATATGAAGGGGTTTTTAACTTAAGAGGTTTGATATCAATCAGAGGAAATTGCCAGAGAATTTGTTTTGAAGTGTACTCTATTTCAGACTGACATATTCAGTAGGTGATTTAATGTTGGGCTAGGCTTTGTTACACTAATTTTAAAATGTTTCAGTGAAGAGTGAATCTTCAGTTAGAGCAAATAAAAGCTAATACTGAAAGTGAATCACAGTCCATATTTCTATTGATTGAGACTTTAAAAAAGATCTTATACACGAGGAAGGATTTTGCAAAAGACTTAAAAGTTACACTTTTAGTTTGCATCCTCAAATTAAAGGTGCCAAAAATATTTCTTCTAGACAGCTCTTCCATACTCTAAAAAGTTGTGGGCTTTTTTGAAGCAAATGAATCAAATGGAAAGTGGAAGTTTTGCTTGAGCGGTGGATTACTGCCTGGTTCTCTGAAGGATGTCAAGGAAACTGCTCTGTAACTCATGAAGATGACCCATCTCTCTCTTCTTTTGTGTTTTTCAAGAAATGGAAGATCTTTACTCACAGTTTATGTAGACAAATCATCTAGCAGGTTGTTGTATAAATGAATTCATTGCTAACTCCCCAAACATGATTTAGCCATATTTCATATAGAGGTGATATGGAATTGTTTTCTGAAACAGACCAAGCAGTATTATTGCAGATGTTTAGTTTTTTCAACTCAAACTTGTTTACTTAGAATAATGGAATTGTTTATGTTGGAAAAGACCTTTAAGATTATTGAGGTTAACTGTTAACCTAACACTGCCAAGTCCAGCACTAAAACCATGTCCCTCAGTGCCACATCTACATGTCCTTTTAAATACCTCCAGGGGTGGTGACTCGACTACTTCCCTGGGCAGCCTGTTCCGATGATCAACAATCCTTTCAGTGAAGAAATTTTTCCTAGTACCAAATCTAAACCACCCCTGGCACAACTTGAGGCCATTTCCTCTTGTCCTGTTGCTCATTACTTGGGAGACACAACCACCTGCCTACAACCTCCTTTCAAGCAGTTGTAGAGACAGAGATCTCCCTTGAGCTTCCTTTTCTCCAGGCTAAACAACCCCGGTTCCCTCAGACACTCCTCATTAAGACTTGTTCTGTAGACCCTTCACCAGCTTTGCTGCCCAGAAGAACTAGGATTGCAGCAAAAGAGCTAGGATTCAAGCTCTTCCTAGCATGCCAATAAGAGGTTGTATTTTTTTTTTTCTTTACAAAAGACTTACGGTTGTAATAACATATGTTTTACTGATGTTAACAGAGAATAAAATACTAATTTCAGTGCAGCCTGAGGCTACTGTGATACATTCAGTACTGTCATCTAATTCCATTGAAAGTTATGTGACATAGTACTAGAAAACAAGTCTGAACAACAAAAGAAGTGTTATTGCTGGAAAACTTGAGAATGAAATATCTCAGATTGGAGGTATGTCAGAGTAAGCACACTCAGGCATTAGATCCTCAAGCCAGTGGCCTCTTCCTGAAATATTTGGTATCATGCTGCACTTTGTTACAGCTGTTAAAATTCTATCTGCTTCTGTTCCCAGAATGATCATTCTCTCAAGTATTTGCAAGGCAAGTTTCCTGTCATGTTACAAATTTCCCTATTTATTTTTGCAATAAAGAAAATTGAGTATCGGAGGTTCCTGCACTGAACACTTCTAGTAGCATCATTCCTAGAGTGGAAGGGGTGTTCCCTGGGCTTGCACACTTTTGTAATAGCAACTAAGATCTATTTTGAGAGTCTTGTCCTTCCCTCACCACACACACTGCAACTAGACTTTGATTAAAGTAACACTATCAAGTTGAAGTTTAATTTGCTTTATGCTACTTGTACGTATTTAAAATTGTGAGCGGGATCCATACTTAAATGTCGGTGAGACAGCGAAGAAGGTAGAAAGAAGAGCTGTGATGCTGATTAGATGAGGCGGAGTAGAGTTTTTCATAGGGTTAATGCTTTCCAAATTGGAGGATATAAGATTGAAAGTGAAGGGCATACTCCTTGTTGAGGGAAAGTGGTAGAGTGGTCCTAATGCAGAATCTCATTAAAGCAACTGTCAGGATTCCTCTATTTTGCCATCACCTCCCCTATTCTATAAGAGTCAACTGTCGTTTTGAGTGAGCATACTGCGAAAGAGGCATTTACAAATAAATGAAAAATGTCACAATTGATTTTGCTCCTTTCAGAGTACTCTGTGTCAGCTTTGTCACAAACCCTTTGTTATTCTCTTTTCCAGATCTCTTGGGTGGACATTGGAAATAACTTTGGATGGTTCTGGGGTTCTTTCTGTTAACCCGGGGTAAGCTCCCTGGATTATGACTTTTTATTAACGTTTGTGCAACAGTTAAATAATATTGACTTTTCAGTGCTTATAAAGGATGAAATACTATAAATTCTTACCAATTACCTGATGAATATATATTAAAGCTTCATAATACAGTCCACAATTGAAAATGCTACTAATGTAACAGATTTATTTATTAGTTTCTTCTATAGAAGTATTTGCGAATTACAGTAATTACTTTGCAGATGTGGCTAGTACTGCTGCATGCAACATAAAATACACATAGTTCTGTGTTTTTATTTATTTCTAAAGAATATGTACCTCTGAGTTGGTAGTGTTCTTTTTTTTTTTTCAATATTTATAATTTCTCATTCTCTTTCAATGTGTGTTATGTGGCTGTTATAGTGCATATTGGTGCTTGTAAACATATTGAAAGGTAAGCTGTTTTTGTTACATATTTGCTGGCTGGTAAGTGTACCTAATGGGCAATATCAGTAAACCCCTTTTAATGCAAAAGTGTTAGCATAAGAATGAATATCTTCTGGAATTTCATTACAAGAAATACTTGAGATAGTTTAGATACAGCAAAGTGTCTAAACTGCTATCACTTCTAATAAAACAATGTCATAGTTGTATTCTCTTTGAACTTCAGTTTTGTGATAGCAATCCAAAAAAATGTGGAAGAAAGTTCATTAATGTTTAGAAATTCCCATGATCCTTTAAATAGGTGTTTAAAGGTTTTTAATAACAGACTCAGTGCTACCTTTAAGAGTAATTTTTGTCCTTTTTGCATTTTCTGTAATGTCCAAGATGTGTAGCCTGCAAACAGTAGTAGGATGAGAGTCTGCCACTTTCTGCAAACTTCAAAAAATCAGTTCATACTGTATAGAAAGAATTGCTTTGTGGCGTTTTGTGTGAGCATTTCTTAAGGGACTCTCCAACAACAATTTACATACATTTTGCCATCTGGCAAACAGCGCAGAGTCTTTATTTCGGTGCGAGTTATTTTTCATCATAGAATATTTTTTAAAGTTCTGCATTTTTCCACTATTGCAATCAACAGATTTTGAAAAACAGAAGAACTGTAGGAAATCCAGGAAGGAATTGGCTTCTTTAAGGGAAAACAAGAACAGATTATGGTGTCACCTACCCTATATACAGATTTCTGTTCCTCTTTCATCTGGGGTTGTAACGTAGCCTGATTATCTCTACTTCTAACACAGCAGAAATTTCTTTGCATTAGTATATGCATATTTGTCAGCTGTTTGAGCATTTTTAATGTGTTACATACACAGCCAGCTTTTACAGTTCTGATATACCTTTGGCTTAATTAAAATGAAAGGTGTTGAATTTTAAAATGAGTATCTAAAATAACTGTTAACTTTCCTGAAAGTGTATAGCTTTTATTTTTGTTCTTTTAACTAGAAATCAAAACTTGCTCACTGAGGCTACCAAAGAACACAATTTGTACTTTGGACACTTTTGTTTATAGATTAGTACAAATTTTGGGACAAAGCTCTCTAAGGCAATCTCTAATACTGTGTTATCAGCAGTGAGCTGCCCAACCTTGCTTTTTTTTTTTTTTTTTTTTCTGTTTGCATTAGAAGAAAATTGTAGATGTGAATCTAGTATGAAGACAAAAAATGAGGTCTGGCAGTGTGAAAACTAATGACATTGTTTCAATGAATAGGCCAGACAGTTTAAGGCTGGTGTAATTAATTATTATTGTTATTGTAAACAGGGAAGGAAGGAAGGAAGGAAGGAAAAGTTAGATGAAAATGAAGTTGAACTCAGCATTATCAGTTCTACTCATTCCCCAAACTGGACCCCCATTTGACTTTAACAATAGAGTAAATTGTTTTGAGGTAAATCAAAGTGGAAGTCTGTAGCGTTTCAGATCTAAATGGGGCACATACTTATGAGTAAAACAGTGCTGCAAAGGGAGGTGTAGAACTGTTCCATAATGCCTTGAAACAATAGCAATATATTGGCTAAATATGACTTGGCAGGTTTGTAGAAGCTCAGACTTTTCAATCACCAGATCTCTGCATGTAAACATGATATTTAGTTTCATCATGCTACTTATGTTGATTTGTCCCAGCTTCTTCTGTGGAGCTGGGCATACTGTGATGCATAGTTATGCATATGTAAATCTTTGTGCACCAGCTGATTGCGTATATGAGAATTACTTACATATATTAATCTGAATCATAAGATTACTCTCAAATGTGGGATGTCCCTATGAGCAGTGGATGAAATGTACTGATTAACAAAATTACCGTGACTTAGAATATAACTTTAGTGGGAGATTGTCCAAGATCTCCATTCATCAAATAGCAAACACAGATTAATAAAAAAACCCAAACTCACGTGAATGCCACCACTGCTTATTTAGTTCACTAAGGAACTTGCAAGTAGGCAATGAGTCTAGGAAGAGCCAAAGGGATGCACAGAGAGCATTTGGTCCAGTGAGAACCCTTCCTGGAAGTGCACCAAAGACAGTGCTATACTGCTAATACAGATTTCCAGTAAACTTATTTTCAGCCAGGAGCAAGGGAATAGGGAAATGAACTGAGAGCTGTATCTTTCTGTATCAGTTTCTGTTCTTAAACTGTAAATGAATGTGTTAAAAACTACTAAAATTTTGGTTTAACTGATTGTGGTTCCCCCCCTGTAATTAGACTTTGCTATTCATGATGACAGTTTTTTGGCTTCTGAACCCGGAATATTCTTTCAACCCCTTTTCATGAGCAAATGTCTCTTTTTCCTATATAAATTAATAAAGGTGCTGTATGTCTAGGTCGTGGGGACATGCTAGCCTCATATTTCAGGAAGATGAATCACAGACTCTTCCCAGTCCCCAAATACATGACTCTTTATGGCATAAGATAGCTTTTTTGTATATGAAGGAAAAGTAATTGAAAAAGGGGGGGAAGTAAGGGAAGATAACTTTGTTGCCAAGTGGGGAAAGATAAGATTTGGCGGAGTTACCATTCATGAGTTTGTCATGTAACAAAGTTGTTACAATTTCACTTTTAGAAGATGCATTTTAAAATGCTAAGATACTTGCTTATAAAACTCAAGCCGATTTCTAGCACCTTTTCTCACTTGCACCGTGTTATTCCCTGAGTGTCTGTGTTACTCCATTGACTTCAGGGAGATCACTCATGAAATAAAGAAGTTGTTCCTCACCTCTTAGTACCTGAGGCTCTGCTCAATGCTTCTGCTGCTTTTTAGCTGCTATGAAACATTATTACCCAACTGGTTTCCTCTGAACTGTTTTGTGTAGTTGCTTTATAAATAGCAGTGCTTGAGGTGGTGTAATAGAACTCGTAGCAGACAGGACATGTGAAGAAGACATGGCCGTAAGACAAGGCTAACAAAAAATGTGCAGTTTCTCACTGATGTAGCTGAATGAGTTGGTTTTAGGTAATTTGCTATTCAAACAAGAATAATGAGGTAAAATGCATTTTACTCA
Organism: Falco peregrinus; assembly: GCF_023634155.1. Taxonomy (NCBI): domain Eukaryota; kingdom Metazoa; phylum Chordata; class Aves; order Falconiformes; family Falconidae; genus Falco; species Falco peregrinus. The sequence goes on along the minus strand of NC_073732.1, from coordinate 22,703,941 downwards.
TCTTCGTTGTGGTACGGTGGTTAAGCCTGAACCACTTAATTTTAGGGGGTTGGACGGGGCAAAAGAAATTGCTAATCACTTGCTTAATTGATCATTCTCTCTCGGTTGCCTCTAGCTGTAATGTGTTAATGATGGTCAGACAGATTAACCATCAGAAAATCCCCCAAACTGTGTAGGAAAACACCATGAAGATAGTGAAATAGTTTAATTGCTGCTTAATCAGCACAGCAAAGGCAGGGGAGGACGCTCACATGCTGACCCCTAGGTTCCAAAAGAGTAGTCAGAATACTGACTCGAAATGCATGTAGTGTGATCATCTATGTAATAACATATTTGAGAGTATAGGGAAGTTTCTTTGACTACATTTCCTCAAGTCATTATTTTAGCAAGAACATCTTGGGAATATTTTCAACGCTCAAAAGTGTTAGCAGGACCTAATGCATTTTTAATTTTTCCCCATGAAATTGTAGTATTTATTTAAGCAATAAATAATTATAATTGCAGCTGGGGTATTTTTTGCATTTGCTAGAACAAAATTGTTTGAAATTCCATTCAGAATTGGTTCCCAAGCACTTAATGCTTGTGTATAGATTTGAGTTACTGTTAAGAAAATCAAAGAATTGCTATGGAGTTAATAGTACTGGCTTTATTTGAGAAGCATGTTCTTGAGCTCCTTTGAAAATTATAGTTATAATTTATGACAGCTGAACATAACTCCTATGACTCTCTTGTAACTCTAGAATCAGGTTATGCAAATTTGTCACTGATTCCAGTGGTCTTCACTGAGAGCCAAGGTTTCACACCACATCTTCATATAAAAGAAAGCAAATACAAACTTCTGTCCCCCACCATCTGTTCTAGGAGTATTGCTTTATTTTCCACTGTTTGGGGGAAGAATTTTGCTCAATGTTCTTGAATTAAGTATAGAGACATAATTAAGATTTTTAACATTTGTAAAAACTTGTATGCAGGAGGTAATTGTGACAGCCTGCTATGCCATATTAAAATGACACATAAGCGGAGCAATGATTTCATCAACATAAATATGGTGGTGTTTAAAGTTGATTCTCTCTATAGGGTGCCATAAAGTAATTAGAAGACCATAACATAATCCTTCAGTATTGCATCTTAATTCCTTAGAGGGATGCGTTAAATCTTTTCTGACTGCAATAGTGTACTATTGACCATAGCAATACTATAAAACTGTAAAACAATCTGTAAAACGAAGTACTGTTTTTCTAGACTAGCTTATTTATTTTATAAAAACTCCTGAAATGCTCATACTTCTAGTGATTTTTGCTTGTAGCAAACTGGAAGTGGAAGTATTTGTCTTAAAATTAACAAGTGACATGGAATGCTATGTACTTTGCCTTAAAGAAACTGCATGTAAAATATTTGTCCTCTGTGAGGTTTGAAGACTAGTAGAAAGTCTGTGCCAACATGGGAAGAATCTCTTTTTGTATAGCTGATGATGAGTTTTTGCAGCTAGTATAAATAATACAGGGATAGCTCCATACTGTAAATTTAAAGGATGAGAATTTTGAGCAGTTTTTTTCCCAGCAGTGGATGGAGAGCTGGGTCTGTCTTGTTGACAGTATTACAAGTTAGTCTTGATTTATTTTTTTTTTGATGACCTATACTCTTGGCATGAGTTTGTAATAGTGGATTGTGTTAATTGGAAGGGGAGGGGAAGCTGCCAATGTGCTGCTCTGATGGAGGAAGATCAAAAGTATTATCTAGTGAGTTTGATCAGAAAAGATTCTCCGTGCAAGCCCCTCTGAGGTGAACGTGATCCTCTGCTCATAGCAGGAATTCTGCAACCCAAGAGGACATTATTTTACTGTCTTTTCATTGTACCCATGTAGGACATCTTTCTGATTGCACTGTGAAGTGTATCACACTTCAAAGATTCTTTCCAGCCCACCCAGACCTGTGTGATTCTGCTGTGGTTCAGTGTACTTAGCATTTTAATTAATTTGGGTGTTTGCCCTTCCTTTACTAATGTTTTCATCAGCAGTGGTGGAAGTGAATTGTTAGCAAGGCCCTTGCGTGTCATATCCCCAAATAAGGCTCTCTTCTTGAAGAATAAACTAGACCTCTAGTTCACTGTGCAAAAGGCTTTAGGAATGTGCAACAAAAATTCAGAAGTCTAATTAAGGAAACATTGAATTTAAGCCCAGGTTTGACTACCTTGCTCAGGTGTGTGCTTCCATGGTCTTGTAGGAGGTTACATGCCTTAACATAAAGGGCCTGAATGGCTCCATCCATGCAAATTGGAACTATTGACTCTTCTGCGTGACATTATAATCAACATTTGTTTTTAAGCAAGGTAGCTTAATCACTATTTCTTAATTGACAAATATCTAGAGTAGTGTGCAAGACAAACTTTTAAAACTGCCAAGGTGTATAATCATTATTTCTTACATGAATATTTAAAAAATGAAGAAAACGTGGAAGCTTAAACTGATGCTTCTGACCCTGATCTCGTTAAGGAAAGAGGTGTAATATTTAGCAGCCTCATGGCATTCTTGGTATACTTAGTAATTCTTTAAGACTATGCTGTTTGAAATATAGCACATTTGAGCTCAAAAGTGAGTGTTTCCTGTACATTAAGACCTGTGAAGGAGATAAACTTCTTGGGAGAGTTTTGACATTTTTTTTAATGGAAGTAGAAGGAAGTACAAATACTAGGTTAGAACGATGATTAGAAGTGATCAATACTGATCAATGGTCAGTATATCAAACTGTTGAAGCTTTTTAGTTAAGAGATTCCTTTATTTAATGTATTGTCAACTATGTGGATTTTTTTTTGTTTGGTTAGGTTTGTTTATGGTGTGGGTTTTTTTTTTTTTTAAAAATTAGAAAGTGTATGGCTATATCTGTATGAATAAACCACCCTCATCCTGGTGATGTCAGTGACAAAACTGGTGGATTTCAGCAACACTATGAATCTATCTGCTGGAGATTCAGTTTATATGCATAGATATGGTACTGCTCAAAGCAAAATATTTCACAGTCGTAGTACGAACACTTCCACTGCTCTAAGGCATCTCAATGCATTATGGAAAAGAGCTCATTTCCACTGAGGTAAGTATTTTGCAGTGGTTTTATTTTCACAAAAGCTAAAGCCATAGCCAAGAGATGATGACCCAATTTTTGTGAAAAAAAAAAAAAAAAAAAAAAAAAAAATCACCTGAGCTCCCTTCCCCCAACAAAACACCTGCACAGCAAATAAGTAGTGTCGTAATTAAAGTATGGGGGGTTTCAGCTTCAGCAAGGAGGTTATCCAGTATGTGAGGCTTGCAGAAGGTGGAATTCAAAAGCCTGAGGTTTCAGTGCGTTGTTTGGAAACAGGATTGAGGGACTTGGAACGTAGGCAGGTCCAGCTTTTTGGAAAGCTTTTTGAGGGTTAAGTATTCTTGTTGTTTTCACCTTTGCTTTTCCAAGTCTGCCAGTCTTTTCCATTGAAATCAGTTATGCATGCAGTCTTCCTGAAACACTCTGCGCTGGGAGTTAATGACTTTGTTGCTGCAGACCTTACAGATGTGCTGTGAGTTCACTGAGTAACATTTATTACAAGCTTTGTAGTAGTGGTTACTTTTACAAAGTATGACTTTTTCAGATAAACAAGATCTTTTATCCTAGCTAGTACTATCACTGTTTTAGTCAACAGCTGTATGATGAATATCTTTCAGAAAATGATAGATTGGATTTTGGAAATAAAATGTCATTAGTTCAGTTTACCTAATCTGAAAGAGTTTTATTGGTGCATCACTTTAAAACTTTTCCTTTAAAACATAAGATGGCACTTCTCCACATTTCCCCATTTAAAAAGTGCTGTGCCAATAAAGTGAATGTACTCAGTTTTTTTTTTTTTTTTTTTCCCCTCCCCTTTACAATGGAAGTAATAAACATCTGTTCCTTTTTTGAGCTTCTAAAATGGATTCAGGCCATTTTCTTTGCTTTTCTATGTCTATGCACATGTCTTCATTTGTCCATTATTTCTTGTTCTAACAGAAGGAGAAAAATCTGCCAGGTAGATAACGTGTTAAGACGCAAGTAGAAATAAAGGGAAGGGTGGGGGCAGAACTAAAGTGACTGGCAGAGACAGAGCAGAAGACTGGGTATGTGGCCCTTGGCATTTTAGTTTTGAATAGTTTGGTGGCTCTGCAATGTTTGTAAGAATACATCTACAGTGAGAAATGAAAGTGCTTGTTTTATAGCTTTTATAGTGGTATTAGTTCCTTCAACCAAGTATGGGAAGGCTGCTACTTTTCTTTTTCCTGATGGTTTTTCATTCATGTTTTTCTGATACCTTAGGATCAGCTGAAGCTCGACAAATGCAGTGTTCTTATGACTTGTCTTCAAGCTATACTTCAGATTTTTCTTTCTCCTCCCTTTGCAATAAGAAATATCTGTTCAAATGTTTTTATAGTTTATGATAGGCATTTCAGATACCTACTGCTGAATAAATAAAGCTGCCTTCCCTAGCTTAAGGAGCCTGGGATGTTTTTTCATTTGTTTTTCAAAATCTGTTGCAGTACAGAATGTGGTTGGTTGTCATAGTAAATAAGATGGCCTGGCATTGAAATGAGAACATAATTAAAATTATTTTTACTTTTCTCAGGACTTGGAACAAACTGTTACTTAAACAGTTTCTTAAAGGTATTACACCTAACAAGCTCTCTTGAGAGAGATGGCGGCAAAGCAGCTAAGCTATCAACAAAAATACCGAATGGCTGCATTCCCTGGGGTTTGCTTAAATTTGAAAAGTAGATAGGAACTGTGAAGAAATATAATGCAATCTGGTAAAGAAGCTGCAGCATAACTCCAGTGGCCTCAGACACAGTAATGTACCAGTATAAAAATCTCATATTAACCTGGAGTATAGGTAACAGCATAAAACACTCTAAAGTTGCTTAGCTTACATTTGTCCTTGATGCATCATCTTCAATGTCTTGTGATGTTGAGATCGGTTTATGCTGTAAACTCTGTGGAATGGAAACCAGGTCTGGTGTGGAAAAGACCCTGTAAACCTTCTCTGGGCTGTGTTATATGATGACATGCTAAATGCAAAATGACCACTGAGCCAAAACAGCAGCCAAATGATGTTATGTTCTTGATCTTAATTTTATGGCAGGTTAAGGTTTAGTAAGCCACCGAAGCCATTTGCGGTCTGAAGTTTTCTTTCCCTGCCCACATGAATGCATGTGTTTACATGACAGAACCATAACGCTGTTCATCTACGATTTGAAGCAAGTGGGAGGGGAAGCAGTAATTCTTGGGTGTTTCCAATGTTTCCTATTTTCTTTGGTTTTGTTTTTGTTTTTTTAAATTTGGGATGCTTGTTAATCTTTGAACTATTTGTTTTATTATAAATCTTTCTGAGAATTTGTGGAAGTCTTCCAGTACAGTATTAGGGGTAATGGTTTTGTGGAGTCACAGCCCTTCTTTTTCTACTACTGAAACAGACCGAGATGTAGCAATTCTTTTGTTTGTTGTTTTGAGGAGGAGTTTGATACAGGTTTAATGGTGAAAAGCATGCTTGTATTTGAGGAAATAGGTGTTTTCAGAAAAGTAGTGTTTTACCTGACTATTTTTGCTGACTTTCAGTGGATTCTGGAAGATGATACGCTAAGCAGATAATCTTAACTAAGAAAGAATGCAGCTCTTCATTGAATTATCCAGAGACCACAGTTTGTATTATTACATTCTCAAAAAGTAGCGCAGTGATGCAGTGATTTTGTAGATTTGGACAATAGCTTTGAAGCAGTGGTGGACAAATCTGTTGATTATTGCTGTATGCAGCTGTACATCTCTTACTTAGTGGTACACTCTCTGCTCTGATGGGATGGCAGAGCATCAGGGAGCATTTACTCAGCATCGACAAACCTAGCCTCACCATAATTCTCCTTCAAGGTGGTGGAGGACAGAGGAAATTTGTTTGGGAAGCCATGCTGGCATAGGTTTGTGGTCCTCTGCCTGAGTAGCATGCCAAAGCAGTTGCATGGGAATACAGTGAGCCAATATGACTCTGGCTCCTAGACAGGGCTGGCTTACAGCTGCTTGGCTCAGACCACAGCCTGGAGAGCAGGGTTCTTGCGGCAGCTTGGGTTGTCTTGCCAGTAGTGAGCTAGTGCATGGGTTACCATGTGACTTTTCAGTAAAATCAAAGCTTCCAAGGACCTGAGTTGCAATGGTATCTAGGTGTGCCTAGTAGCATTTTTCAAAATTGCTAACTAACGTGCTTAGATGCTAAACTTCTTTTGAACAACTGATCCTTGTAAACCTTTGGAGCTAGGCAGCAGACTGCTGTAGATGTTTTCAGGAAGTCTCATTGAACATGTGTCTCCATTATTATGCCTTCACACTAATTTGAAAATCTGTGATCAGGTACTTGATGTCTTGTATATTGGACACTCATGAGAACTGTAACTTGCAAAAATAGATCTACATTTTTACATAGTGCCTCTGAAGTGATGAAGCTTTAAGTTCTGATTGCACTGTAGAATTTCTTCAGAAAACTAGTTTTTTAATTATTGTTTTCTGGTATTTATTAGAATCTGATTTTTTTTTTTTTTTTTTAAGTATTAAGGGACATTTTCTTGTACCGTCTAGATTTCTTGATGTTTTCATTGGGACAGAGATGGTCTATTGTGAAAGGGTTTTCAAAACATTACAAAAATTGATCGCATTGTTTTCATTCATATACAGGTGAGTGCAATACATGTAGCAGGGATCTTATTACAATTCCAGCTTGTCAGAAAAGGTGTATCTGCCACTTTGCTTGAAAGACGTCTGTTATTCAGGGGCCCGTGCTGGTTAGGGGTGTTCTGTGTTTGGCTGTACGTGTGCATGTGTGAGAACGGGATGCTGCCAGAGTGCTTTGCTGTGTTAAATATTAAATTAGCAGATATGCTTTTTTAAAATAGTGTGTTACTAGGATTTGCTCAAGAAATTAAAGGCAAAGGGTACAAAACTGTCTTCACAAGGTCTATTACCTCCTTGAAAACAATTTAGTAATTATTTAAGGTGCATCTGTGTCTGCCAGTGTCCAGTTACTATCTGGTAATAATGTTTGTTTAAAAAAACTCCTACAACAAAACAAAAAAAAACAACTTTAATGAATCAGTTTTAGCATCTCAGTAAAATGCAAAGAATGGTGAATATCACTGTAAAATAGTGTTGCACGCAGGTTCCAGCTTTGAATCGTCTGTTTTTTGTAACTATTCAAAACTTAAGCGATGTTGAAGACATTAAGGTGCCTCATTTTTAGTCAAATGCATGAAAGAAATGGCAAGTGAGTGTAACAAGGTGCTCAGGTAACTTAAATTTAAAAATGTTACCTCTCCTGGCAATTGAGATGTGTATATTTAGCAAGAACTCAGGAGCAGACAGTGAGCAGGCATGTCTGTGTTCAATTTCAGCCTTCTTCCTAGTCAGAGCAATAATAATTTGCAAGTTTACAGGGATAATTTTTCTTAAGGCTGTTGGTTCTTCTTGTGTAGTGTCTCATGTTCAAAAAGAAATAAACCAGAATCAGTGGTATCATTAGTTGTTAAATGGGCACAGACTGCTGAAAGAGTGCACTGTTTTTCAGCAAGCCAGGCAGGCATCGTTAGCTAGTAACTCCCAAGCTGCAGCCTAAATCTACAGCTTCTCTGTTGTGAAAGATGGGTGTCGAGGTCTAACCCCAGCTGGGCACTCAGCCCTGCACAGCTGCTCGCTCACTCACTCCCCTCTGGTCAGGATGGGGGAGAGAATGGGAAGAGTAAAAGTGGGAAAACCGGTGGGTTGAGGTGAAGACAGTTTAACTGGTAAAGCAAAAGCCACGCACAGGAGCCGAGCGGAACCAGGCATTCAGTGCCCACTGCCCACCGCGGGCAGGTGTTCAGGGCCACCCCCAGGGGAGCTGGGCTCCATCACGCCCAGCGGTGACTTGGGAAGGCAAAGGCTGTAGCTCCAGATGTCCCCCCCCTTCCTCCCCCAGCTTTGCGTGCTGAGCGTGACATCATACGGTGTGGGAGACCCCCGGGGTCAGCTGGGGGCAGCTGTCCTGACTGGGTCCCCTCCCAATTAATAGTGCCTCCTCCAGCCTTCTGGCCCTGAGAAACTGAAAAGTCCTTGACTTAGCTGTTGCTAAGTAATGTTTGTACTAAAAGCATGAGTGTGTTACCAACATTATTCTCACACCAAATCCAAAACATAGCTTTGCACCAGTTACTATGAAGAAAATTGACTCTATCCCAGGCGAGACCAGGACAATGGCAAATGTGGATCAGATTTCGTATGATGCTTTTTAATTCTTTTTCTCATCGAAGTCATGAAAAGAATTTATCATCTTGCTATTTTGTAAAGAAGAACAGTTCTTGAATTAAGAATAAACCATAAACAACTGCTAGAAATATGGCTGGCTTTATTAAGGAGCATATATATGTATACACAGTGTATTTTTCATGTACCTATAGGCAAAAAAACTTATTTTTGTTTCTGTATAGGTCAGTCAGGAATGATTAATTTAGAAAAGAAATGATCTAATTCCAGTATTACATACTGAAACAATGAGGCTTTGTAGTCAATTGGGTTTGTATGTGAGAGTCCTATGACAATATAATTTTCATGACTGTATTAAAAAGTCATTAATGTGTTTAGTAACTACTCTTCTATGATCCATTAATTCCAATAGATTAAATTAGATATGAATGGAACTTATTCTCTGAAATCTAAAAGACTAACTTTATTTGCAATAAATCTAAGTGTGTAATCCTCCATTTTTAGACTTAAACTATCTTATTTGATAATGTGAGAAAATTGGTGATTGCAATGTCGTAAAAAAATTAGTATCAATAAAATCCAGCATGTGTTTAACAGTAAAGATTTTATTTCAGGAAAAACCCTTTTGTTGGTACTTATATTGCATTAATATGCTGTGTTGCAACAAATCAATATGAATTTCAATGAAATAATCTGCTGCATCCTGCAACAGCAGGGAATTACTATGACTGTAGTTTGAGTCTTTTCTTAATCACAGCATAGTTGGTCACCTCCAATGAGTTCACTTCTAACTTGGATCAGTGTAACCAAAAGTAAAAGCAGGTTCCTAAGCAGGTTCTTTTTGTTAAAGAAATAAATATGCATGTTAATTTTGGTGTCAGTCATGGCATTTAAACTGCAGAGTCTTTCCTTCTCCACCCTTAAACTTGCACATGGGTGAGAGACACAGCGAGACCAACTTTTACCTCTGTTTCAGAGAGGACAGTAAAGCAAAAATTAATAGAAGGTATAGCTGAATGTGTACTGGGCTTGTGCTACTGGCTCTAGTTCTGTTTTATGCTGCTATCTAAATAAGGCTTTAAAATTTTAAATTGATAACCATTTCTGTCTAGGTGTGAGGTTCTGATTTTCTGTTTTGTGCTTAGATGCCTCTTTCTTAGTGTTGTTGGTTCTTTACTTAACAAATTTTTAGACCTGTCTGTACTGTAGCACAGTAGAAAATCAGAAAGAGTTTATGCTACCCTTCACTTGGATTTCCTTTTCACAGGGAGCTCCTCATGAGGGCACAAGCAGAAGTTTCTGATGCATGTTACTTCATTTGTTGCATTTCATTAATCTTAGGGGTTTAAGTTGATGTTACAATTCGTAGAATTGGGTTAATTTACAAATTGAATTCTAAGTTGGCTTTGCGGGTTTTTTTTGTGGGTTTTTTTTCCATGGTTTGAGTGAAGCTTGAAAGAAAGGCATCACAATGGAAGGTGCATGGAAGATATTAGCAGAAAAAGTGAAATTTTGTGTCAAAGCTGTTGTGGCTTTCAAGTTCCATATTAGCAAACAGCAGAGGCAAACTGTTACTCCATAGTATCTCTTGCATCTTAAATATTTCAAATTAAAATATTGTTTTGCATCTTTCCCAAAAATCCAGATAGCAACAGCTACTTGTGGTGATACTAGTGCTGTGAAAATTAACCACCTTAAAGTTCCACTAGTTTAACACAAGGAGTTGCACAATTTATCTGAATAAAGTTATTGCTTTATTTAGTACTGCTTTCCATGACCACCCAGTCCACTTCCAGAAGTCATATTGATTTCTGTGGGAGGTGCAGCTGGTCTGTAGTAACCCTGGTGAGGCGATAGGTACTGTGTTGTAGAAAGATGGCCTGATGTTCAGTGCACTGCACAACTGTAGAAAATAGGGTTTTCTGTAAGCACTGTAGACATGCATGCTGTGTTCAGCCGACTGCATATTTCTGTTTTTACTGGAAGTCTTATTCTGGATGCTTTACTCTAAAAGGTTTCTCTTTTTCTCACAATCAGCACATTCATTTTTCCCCACTATTCTCCCCTGTGTTTCTAATTAATGTTTCAAAATCACTGCCTGTCCTCTGTTCCGAGTAATCTGTTCTTGTTTGCATTCTGGTAGCACACCTCTACTATGAATGCAACACCAATTAATATTATTTTCAGTAGTTAAAAATAAATAGTCTCCATGTATGGGTTTATTCTCAAGCCATAATATATTCACTAGTTGTCATTTGACAGGCCTTGAGTCCTAAGAGCTGGATTAAACGAATATTTTAAACTCTATTTAGGCTGAGTAAGCATATCGGTTAAAAACACAGTGTTTCTTTCCAGCTCTCCGTAGGAGTAAAGAATGAAAAAATGCAAGCAGCAAGTATCTCAAAAGATATCTATTGTTCGTTAAAATGCGCTTCACCTAGTAAAATATTCTTAATCTGCAGATTTCCTGTTTGCTCTTAGATTACCAAATCATATGTAAATATGAATTTCAAAGGCAAAGTTTAATCGTTGAAAAGATTTTGCTGCCTTCTGCTTGCAGGTTTTTTTTCTCTCTTACACTTGATCATCTAAAGTAATTGCAGTAATGAAGTAAGGGATGAGGTAAAAGGAAATCATAGCTGAACGCTTTGAAAAAATAAAAGCTCTGTGACTTAGAACTTGCTTTTGAAATTTTCAGAGCCATCCAGTTTCCTCGAGAAAATGTCTCTTCAGCATACACTCACTCTTATTTTAAAGAAAGCAAAACTATTTATCTTTTCTGAGTAGGAGTAAGATATGACTTAACCAAGAATGCATTGAAATAATCAAGATGCGAAGCAGAGATATTATAGGTAAACATGTTTATGCCTATAACATAGTGAAAAAGAGGAGCATTTTTTTTTCTTTTTTGACAGAAGATACCAGGCTAACAGCAGCAAAATAAAGGATGTATTTTCAGGTGAATTCTTTTGTCCACTTGTCAGACTTCCTTTGAATGTTAACTTAGGTGTTCCTGATCAAGGAAAGACTTTTGGTAATATAAATTATTATCTTGGTTTCCTGCTGTCATGCTTGGTTAGATCATCTCTTACCATGAACATATGGAGATATATGGCAACCTGTCTGAGAACATTTAGTTAGATTATGGCTCAGTAAACATGCAAAAGGAGAGGGATGGCGGGGAGGCCCTCTTCATGAGGGCTGTGAAACAGATAATTGTTCAAAGCTACTGTACTTGGAAGTTAATGAACATAACCATGTAAGTAATTCTCGCTAGGCGAGGTCAGTGTCACCTTGGTCCCTGTTGCCAAGTGCTGACAGACCTTTAAGCATAATACCTTCAGTTTCTCAGCTGTGCAATTGCATGACACAAGTATGGTGTCTGTGGTTTTATTTCAGAACACGCAACTGATTTTATAAGTTAAAATAAAACCAAATTCTTGCACGTGGAATTTTAGAAATGATCAGTGGTGTTTCCTTTGTTTTAGAAAGAACAATGTATTTAAATGTATACTAGAGCTGACCCCTGAAAAAAAGTACTTCACAAAACCCCCATTCATGGAAGATCTTCATGAGACTCTTGAAATTCCAACTTCTTTGATATCTATGTTAAGAAGTTTGCATGAGATCTATTGTTAAACTTGACAAGTAAATTGACAGAATTACTGATCTCTGAGCTGCATTAATACTTGTGAGAACGGGTCTCCCAGTATATCTTTGGTAGTCAGTAGTATTCATCACTTACTGCTTTTGCTGTACATTATTTGTTTGTGGACAAATGAGCTGGCTTTACAGAACTTGTTTGATAGCTGTAAGTGTATCACTGTGTTTTCTTGTGCATAGAATGAAACTTTGGGTCTAATCCTGTCAGATCTGAGGCTGAGTAAGTAATAATTGTCTTTTGAAATAGGATTTATCAAATGCTTGAACCTTAGGATTCAAGTTGGGAATTTGACCTGTGTACTAAATGTATGGAAGAAATTAGTCCACTAGTTTTGTGAATCTGAGGGTCGCAGCTGCAGACAGAGAAATCCAAAACACTAAATTAACCAAATTATGTTATTGCTGTTGATTTAAATATTTAAATCAAGGTTGTATATCACTCTAAAAGGTGTGATCTAGCTCAGCTAGATGCATGTGAGCTCAATGCAGAAATTACCGAGTTAAATTCTTTGCCCTGTGCAGCGTAGGTCAGTCTGGATGATCATGGTTGCCCTCTATGAATGCGGTTTGTCAAAAATGTACATTCAGCTGAATGCATTTGAAGTATGAAACAGGATTTATTAGAAATGAGATGTCAATAGTTTACATGGGTTGGAATGAGCAGGTAATTGTGAATCTCTGCAATTTGACTGGATGGATAAAATGAATGGCTTTAGGTAATTGATGAAAAAATTGCTGGTTTCATGTAAGCTTGAAAGTAATATAGGTTTATCTTCTTAAACAAAAGAAAGAAGTCTTCTCAAACTTTAACACGTCTATGAAGTTGACTTGCAATTATAACTGAGATTTGCAGAACTGGTGGACTGTCTCTTTCCTTCCATGTATATATTTAGTATACAAAACAGAACTCCATGCATACAGTTTCTGTTTGAGCACCATTGTGCTTGAAGAATCTCTTTGCCTGGGGAAGAGAGAGAGAGGGAAGGGACAGGGAAGGGAAGGTTAAGGAATTTGGAAACAGGCTCCCTAATGCATACCACAAAGTCTGAATGTGCCCATGCCTGTGTACACACCTGCACTTTGTTTTATGCACTGTTGCACCTCAGTGGAGTCAAGTGGCAATGAAAGAAAATTTTATATTGGCTGTTTGATTTCTGAAGGTTTCAGATACCTGTGAATTCAAAACATATGTGCTAATCTTTGCGTGTAGTTCAGCGAGCTAAGAAAAACCTGTAGTGCTCAGAAAAAGCATGATTAAATCCTTAGTGATATTAGTGTTACACAAAAAATGCTGAAGTCAAGTAGCAGTGTCTCTATTGTCTTGATCCTGAAAAAATAATTTAACCTAAGTGTAAATGCAAATGTTTTTAAATCAAACGGGCGTTCAGTAATATGCAGTGTATTTGTCTTATTTTCTGGGTACTTTTGCTGTTCCTCTTGGTGGTACTTCCAGGTGGAATGTACTGCTACTCTGGTAGGACATTACCTCCTATCTTCTCACTCAAAATATCCATGAGCAGAACAGTGAGTGGCTTAGGAAAATGTAATTTTGTGCACTGGTTAGTGACTCTGAATAATACATTTAAATCTTGAGTAAGATGTAAGTTTAGATTAAGTTTTAAGAATATTTTAATTCTTTTAATTAGGTGGACAATTCTGCTGTTTGACTTATTCTTACAAACTGCTGGTCTTTGTCCCGATGCTTTCCACATAGCTCTGTGTGGGAAGCAGCTGTCTGTTCAAACAAAAACAAGCTTACAAGGAGTAGTGCCTTGATTTGTATAGGAAATACACTGGGTTGCCTGTCAGGAACCCTAATCGCCTTAAAATATTTCAGAATTAAATAGTGAGTTTTCCCATACCTGGAAATATTTAAACAGATGCCCATGGGAAAATTGAACAGAGTAAAGCAAATTGAATTGGGTTTAAGAATTCATGACCTTTCTGTCCTACATATCAAATTCATTTTTCTCAAATGCTGTTCATATTGTGCTGCATATTAATTGCATATTGCGTATTCTTTATTCATAATATACCACTGATAATAACATACAATTACATTTTTAATTCCCAGCAGTACCTTAATTTAATGTTTCATTTACTTCTGTTCTTTAACTAATCTTCTGTCCTCTGAACAAATTTGATTAAAATCTTTGCATTTATTAAAAAGAAATGGGCTAAAATATATCAGTTTGGTCCCACAAGGAGCTGATATTAAAAATTCCATTCTGGGGTATGCCTTTCGTTGCATGGCAGATTTTAGGGGAGGAGATGGCTGATTAAAGCTCAGAAATAGCTAGGATATTGAGAAGGGCAAGAAATGATGTGCCAGTAGTTACTACTTTCTCATTTTCCAGGTAAGCTATTCTACTTTCTCTTATCTCCTGAAGCTTTAGTAATTATGAATTTGTGAGATTTGGGATGGGATGTGGGAGTGTGAGGCATGATTTTAGGTGATCTATTCTGCTTGCCTCTTCTTCCTAGTGCTGTTTGCCAGGAGACTTGGTCCGTGCCAGCTGCCAGGCAAGTGATGAGGAGAACTCACTCTGGGCTCGCCTACCTTTGTGTGTCAGGCTCAGCAGAGTCAGTGACAGGATCTTTAGGATCAGATAACGCAGCCATGTAAATGACCCTGCCACTGCAATTTGCTATTATCTCCTGGTCAAAAGCAGCTTTCTTATTTGTGCCTCCAAAGCAACCAGCAAAGCCTTGCATATGTTCCAGTCTGGGATGAAGGCTTTTAATAAGAAGGCTCTTATTTCACTACCATGCAGCAAGTTTTTAATGTTTAGACCTTGTTTCTTTGCACATCGAAGTGAAGATATATTGCAGTGCTATCTAGATGAATTGCTACAACTGTGAATGTCAGTCTTGACGTTTTTACGATGCAGTCAGTATGTCGCACTTCACTTGTGCCAACACACATAGTTCTTGAAATCTTGCAGTGCAGGCTTACTAAGTGATTCTGAATAGATGCCTCAAAATACTCACTTTGAAGCTTTTAGGGAAAAGGGAAAACTGGATGGACCAGAAAGTTCATAAATGTGCATTGATTCTTGATGGAGGTTGTTTACTGATAAAGCATGTCTTATTTAGTCTTTTGTGTTTGTACAAGACAAAAATCTTAAATTTGTATTTACATTTAGAAGTTGAGTTAATGTCTTGTAATTTTGTAACTTTATGATTATTTTGTTAGTTTGGCTTTGATTAAATTGTTAGTGGTTTAACCTTCTTAATTTTCTATTGAATTATGTGATTATCTTTGCCCATTTGATGTTATGCATTTCTGTGTAATTAGGATGTTATAATCTTGTTTTTTGATCTGTGTGATTGAGTTGATATCTTCTTAGGAAGTAGGATGTAGCATTGATAACTGATCGTCTAAATAGGGAGGAGTTCACTTGGTGAGTAAAATTTAAGCATAGGTCTCTTAGAAAGCTAGCATTATAAAAAAAACAGTTTTGAAGTACTTGCATTTATGTTTATGTTTGTCCCTCTCTGTTCTCATTGTGTAGTTGATTAACTGCATTCAAAACATGATTTGCTGCTTGTATGGTGAATGCAAGAGGTTTATAATGCGGTCTATGCTGGCTTTTTTAGGTCCTTTGAGCACCCATTGAGTAGTTTAGCTGCTGACTTGTTAAGCACTTTCAACAGTGTGAATTAGCAAGCATCTACCTTTACACACCTATTTCTCAAACTTATTCTAATTTTCATTCATGATTAGTTTTATCATCTTCTCCCCCCGCCCCCCCCTTCGATTTTTCAAATCCACAATATTAATTTTGTGATGCCACAACTTAGTTCAGCATCCCCACAGCATTAGGCTTTATCTCATCATCGATACAGCTGTTTCTTGGTGGTGAATGTAAAAGCTTGCCTTCTGAAGCCCAGTGCACTTCCCTCAGACCTTCAGTAAGGAAGGTGCTGATTGTCAGAGCTAGGGCAATTTGATGGCTCAGCTGGGAGGCAAAATTAACTCTCTGCAGGGTCCGTGTGTGTGCGTGGCTGTCTTTTGAGGAACTGGATGGAACTATGTACACATCTTCTGTCCATGAATGAATTTCAGCCATAGGGAACAGCTCTCAGCTCCAGTGGTGCACCTTTTTTCTTTTTATAAGGCAGATTCTTGACCTGGTTTTGTAGGTGTATGTATATTTGTGTGAAGAAGAGTAATACATAGTAATAGTTTTGTCAGGCCTCACATCTGTAATGTAGATTTCTTATTGTAGATCAGGTGAAAATTTTGTTACTCTCCTACAGTGTGCAGGAAATATTATAGAAATTCCCACTGGCTGTTTGAAAGTGGGGAAGGTTGTTGTGAGATGAGTTGACACGCTGAAGTTTCCTTTTTTAATTTTAGTTGAAACAATCATAAACTCCTAAATTTAATAAATGTCAAATAGAAGACTAGATAATGATGCTTTTAGCTGAATTTTACTCTTTTGGGCTTTTTCCTTTCTTGCTAATGTATCAATAATTGTTGCTTCTAGTATTTTACTGAGGATGAATATTTAAGAAATGTGTATGTTTTCCTTGAAAATTTGTGTGAGAAAGAGCTGCCTTTAGGATAATGGGACCATTTCATTGTTGGGGAAGTAGGGTGGCAAAGTACTTGTACCGCATGCAGTGATAACCTCATAGCATTTTCCAGACTGAAGGACTGAACCTAGGAGGTGGCACTCTTCATGCCAGCTAACAGTTTAGTAGTGGGCCCTGGATGCAAAGCAAGACGTGTCAGGAGCAAGCAAGCAAAACTGGCATTTGTACAGTGTAGGTGGCCTTGCTTCTATCTGTTTGTTTTCTGTCACTTGCACAGTTCTCTTCTTGTCCTTGTCTGACAACCCTGTATAACTCAACTTAGTCTATATTATTGCTTTAATTTCTTGATATTACTTCACTCTTTCTTAAGATTCTTTTCTTAAAACTTTGAGTAAGAAATCTATGTGAAAGAGGAATATGGATTTTGTATTGCCTAGCAGGAGGAGATTGGGCACTTCAAACTTAACACTGTTATGTTTCTTTTGCAGAGCTCATCTGATCCAACCTGTTAGATGGTTCTTTTGTGATTTGCATAGACATTCAGTTTGCATATCTGCATGTAGTAATGGGTGCCAGTGTTAGTTAAGAATGGATTGAGAGAGTTGCTTTAAAATATGTTTTTTATTGGTGTTTGTTTTCAGACTAGGCATCAACCCTTTTGTGAATGATAAATTGGTTACTCATTAATGTCACATGCCGAAAAGGTTTGACAATATGTGTGCTTTTAAATAATTTTACAAAATGTTCATAAAGAATTTCGGCATGATATTATGAACATAAACCTTTTGTAGTGCTACTGCCTTACTTGAATAACAAAATTTTTATTACTGAATAGTTGCCCTCTTGGTGCATCAATTTAACTGTTGGTCCTGGATGAACTCTTACTGAGTAAGAAAATACTCTCATGCAGGCATTTCGTCTTGCGGGGTTATCGATCATGGAGACTAGAATTCATAAATAATCTTCATTATAATAATTTTGACAATATATTTACAGACATTTGAAATGTGATTTTGAGATAACCTTTTTTTTAAAGTGATGCCAACTAAAACTATAGTCTCAAAGTTAGTAAGTAACCTTCAATAATGTGCAGATGGGCAAAGCTTCCTAATTTTTTTCATATACTCAGTGTGTTAAAACAATTAAAAAAAATAAATATTCCAAACTAGTAACATTTCTAGGTACTTCATTGTCCTCCATATCAGACGATGAGTTCATTGCAGTGATCCTAAATGCTTATAGGTCTTTAGCCTACTTACGTACATTCTGAAGAACACTGCTTGACTCTGTGTGTGTGTATATATATATATATATATAAAAGCCTTAATAAAGGCTTAATTATTTGTAGGTATTACAGGAAAATCTAGAGTACTTGGCTTAGTACAGTTCAGGTCCCTATTTTTACAAGGTGTTATATAAGCAGTAAAGAAATTCCATCACCTGTAGAGCTTATTTTCTAGAGTATGCCAGGTGGGTAAAAAGGGTATGATCAGAAGCACAGAGAATACAGAGCCACCTACATTTCTGTGGCGGGTCAGTGAAAAACCCCAGATTTCGGGGTGTGAATTAGTTGTGCCATGATGCTGCCATATGCATTATGTTAACATCAGGAGGCTTTTATTGAGGACCTGAGCTGTACTGTGCTTTATTGCCAAGAATCATTCCATAAAAA
This sequence comes from Falco peregrinus, assembly GCF_023634155.1. Classification (NCBI taxonomy): domain Eukaryota; kingdom Metazoa; phylum Chordata; class Aves; order Falconiformes; family Falconidae; genus Falco; species Falco peregrinus. Next base: position 22,685,790 of record NC_073732.1, on the reverse strand, counting down.
GACATTTGTCCAGAATAACTTGCATATTGGATTTGATGAGCTGCAGCAGGCAGGTGGAACAGAAAATGATGTCATGAAGGCTATGGTAGTGCAATATAGTAGTAGAGTTACAAAATAAATGAATTTATTTTAGATTATATAGTAGGTATTAGGACCTGATCAACACCTGTGCATCAAATAAAACTGTCTGGCTTCTGTCCAGAGTAGTTTGTTTCGTAGTTCTTGACCGATGATCTTGAGCAGCTTTTTTATAGGAGTTTCAAGTAATTCACGAGTTTTTAAGAGAACGTACACCTTTGTGGTTACAGTTGTTCAGTGTTAATATCAATGTGGTTTTGCAGGGTAAATGCTGATAAATGAAAACCATTCATTTCCCTTCTCTTGTGAGGAACAGTAGAATTTAAGGCCATGTTTATGTGTGTAGGAGGATGGTATATATCGTAAAGATATATACTAGATATATACTAGACTGCAAGTATAGTACTCTGGATAATGAGAGCTTTGATGTGTAAACACCAGTGAGGAAAGAATTAGCTTTTTGGGATCTTTGTTAATGAGTACACGTGTGCTGAGAGATAATAAATGATAGCCTTTTTGATGGGGTTAGAAGAAATATCCAGACAAAAGCTTTTATGTTACAGAACAGATGCATTGGGTTCGTTTTTTAGCCTGTGTAATTTGACATATTGATGACATAGATTACACTAGCTAATGACCCAGGGATTATTCAGGGGTTTGCATGCTGTCTTTTTCAGAAAATATGAAGGGGAGGTCAGAGACCACTTAATTAGAAGATGTAAAACACTGAGCGAAAAGGAAGATAATGTAGTTAAAATACAAAGATGAAAGAGTAACATTTTAACCGTACTGCCTTGTAGTAAGATTACATTATACTGCCAGTGTATTGCAGGAAACCATATGTGTGCTGTCTTGAGACTGCAGCGTAGAGATGTATGGGAATCTCACCATACACCACTCTACTGGTCTCTTATCTATTGTAGTGTGACAAATAATTCTGCTCAGCTTGTCAGCAGTGACAGCTGAGACTTTTTGCTTAGATGGCTTGACAGTGCTTGTATTAAGCAGCCAGGGCCATACACTCCATTAAGTTTTTGTAAAATGAACTGTCTGCTACTTGCTGTCTCACTGATACTGGCAGCATTTGTGAGCTATAATACTCTCCAGTTGCAGACTGCCCGAGCGAGTGCCTTTCAGCTGCCTGACAGGTAGTGAGTTGGGATGTTTTTAGTGGAATCTTCGTGGCACAGTATTTCCTTAGATAGACGAGGTGGGATTCCACTGGCAAGGGATGTTTTAAATGATGGTCAAAGTATATTGTGGAAGACAACCAACTTTTCTGCAATGAAAACAGACAAAAAAGTATTGGGTTTTGATACACAAGCAATGGCCATATGCAGATAAGTGGAAGGTACTGCTGTATGGAGGCATGAGATGCAGTCCGTGTACCACTTAAATCTTGTGATACTTTTGTTCTGTATAACAGCTACATCACACTAGGTAAGTTGGAAAATACAGTGACTTCTAGAATTGGAAACTTCATTTTTATGGAAGTGAAATACTGATGGAGTCAACTAATATCTGTAATTGCAAATGTAGCCATTTATAGCCTAATGATAACTAAGACTGAAGGTTTGTTATTGAATTCTTCATTAAATATATGGAAGAAATTACAGAATGAGGTTCTCTTCCTTGGTATCTCTACTGTGTCAAAGTACTGAGTGTTGTTGTGGTTGAGCTTCTGCCTGTAGTAGCAGATGGTGTAGCATTAAAGATTTTCCACTGATGCAATTGCAATACCTTGGCCTCCGGATATATGGGTTAATTCACTAGGATCTCTCAGTGATGTTGTTGGAAGAGTTTGAATTTGTTTGCTTCCCAGCGGTGAAATATGAATAACATCTACTTCATGGAATACTAGAATATCAATCAAGTCTGGATTTAAAACATTTTCTGGTTGTAGATATGCCCTTGTGCACACTAATGCAAGCACATCAGTTATACTAAGTAGTTTACTGAATATTATATTAAAACTAATAGATACTTAACTTCTGAAACCTGCATTTGGTTTGGAAACAATTTCCCTGTAAAAGGTAAATAATAAAAACAGAAATAGGAGTTTGGAAACCTGAAGAATTCTACCTCATGTTTGAGTTGTATACAAGACTTAAATTTGTATTTCTTAAGTCACTGCATCGTGTCTGCTCTGTTCTACTTGGGCATTGCAAGCATTTGAAATTATTTATTACATTTTCTTAAAATTCTTTATTATTACAATTCTGTTTGTTAACAGAAGAGCAGGAACACAGAGGTGAAATGAAGATTGGAGTCCAAATGGAAATTCTGAGTTCTTTCTATTTTTTATAAGTCTCAGTCTATTTTCTATTTTGCTGTTTTCATTCTTACATAACTATGTAGCATATGTTGATATTATGTACCTCAGTGTAGGGTATGATTTGTATTACAGTGTGTGGTACTGTAGTTAGCTGTGGTTCACGCAAACCACCTATGAGGATTTCAGGACGGTTAGTATATGCTATTGCACCTAAGGTGTTTCAGTATCTCCATCAGGAAAAAAAGTATTTCCAGAGCTGTGTAATTTAACTATAAAAGTTTATACATCCTGTGTTAAATTTTGGCATGAAACTTCTCACCACAGGAGAATATACAATTTTTTTTTTTTTACATCTGATTTAACACATTCCCCCCCCCCCGCTTTGGTGGTTGCAAAATGCAACTTGACAGACTTACAGTAGTTGTAACTGTATGTGGGTTGTAACATGCATCTTATGCCACATGTATGTGTTTGCATTTTTAAAATGTTAGGAGTGATGGAATCAAGTTATTTCATGTGTTGTGTGTGGAAAAAGCACATACTGATTGATTATTAAAAGATAAAATCTTAGGAGAATCTGAAAGAATAGGGAGCCACAGGCAAATAACTGGCTTAACACAAGGAAACATGCCCTGAAAAGGATGGATTGAGCAATTGAAGATGGGGTTATAATATGATGAGTTGCAGCTGGTTCAGGAGAAGGACTGGCAATGAAGCTAAACCTGATTGTTCAAAGCCTGCCAGAAGTTAGAAAAAAGGAAACAACCTCTTGGCTGCGGTTACGAATGAGTTCTGTTGCATCCCAGGTGCGTAGCCTGTGTCCCCCATGTTTGTGGGGAGCAGGTTATGTTTTGTTTCTCATTCCAGTACATACTCCTGCAGCCCCCAAAATGGATTTTTTTGAGTATAGCTTCTCAGATGAAGAATATTGTATTGATGTGAGAGTAACAACTACATGCATGTACTATGAGAGCGCTGTGCTGCTCTGGCAGTACTAGTGTAATAATAATGTGCTTTATTGTCTAAGACAGCGAAAGCTTTGCTTCGGGTAATGGTAACATCAAGTGTAAGTTATAACCATAATTCAGAACAGATGTAAGTCCCAGTTCTTCACTGAAATCTGAGCAGGAGGAAGCTCACTGCACCTACGGCCATTTAGGTTGGGACATAAGTCCCAAAGATGGAAGATGAACAAAGAGGGATCTGGATCCCTGTCTCCCCTATATCCACCTGAGTATTAATATGTAGTCAATTATCCTTCACATGCTTGGTGCCTTTTTTATTTCATTGACTTTAAAAGTGTCTATTGGTGTGCAAGCTAGGTTTTGATCTCCTTCGCTTTATGCAGAAGTAGCTTTTGATGCCAGATTTTGTAAAATCTGGTTTTGTTCATGCCGAGATAATCATATGCCAATATCTTCTTGAAAGCATATTTCTTAACAAGGCCTGATAATGGAGATACTGGCATATCTGTATGAGGTATGGGCCTACATCAGTGTAATTAGAACTGATTAGGAGAAAAAAAACCAAACGAAAAAAACAAAAAACCCCGATGCTTTTAAACTGAAGGAAATGAAAAGACTTGAATTTCTTTCTTTTGGCAGGGAATGAGTTTCAACAGTGGTGTAATAGTCTGAGCTTGATAACAGAGATGTTTAAGAAGTGCTCTGTTATAAATTGGAAACGGTGCTTCCCTATTGAGTATATAATTGGACTGTTGCAAAATAATTATTTTTTTCTATATTCTTAAATTGCCCTTTTCAGGCTCAGTTTCTTATTCTTTATGGAGTGATGTTTATTTTTATTGTTGAAAGCAGGAATTGTATCACCTTTTTATAGAGTCATGAAGTATGATTACATTTTCATCTTAAAATAGATGCTGGCTATTGTAGGTCTGTTAATGAGCTAGAATTAGATTGTACTCCTAAATACATTGCTGAATTGCGAGGTGGTCTGTGATTTTTTTTTTTTTTTTTTTTTAATCCCTCCCCTTATCTTTTTATTTTACATACATGTGCTTTGCTCACCTACTACATATTAGAAGGTGCTACAGAAAAAAAAAAATACTGCAGAGGTGTTAAGCCCTGATGATGAAGGCTGGGTGTCAGTATGTGATCAGGATCCTGGTGATCGAAGCAAGAAAACCGGTATAGGTGACTAAGTCCTGCTTGCCTCACATACATACTCATAAATCATGTACCATATCCCAAAGAAATTCTTAGGTTGCTGTAAGTTCTGGAATTTAAGAAGGATGTCAAGTGTATATTACATGAGTTTCTCTGATTTACTTTTTCTAGCTTTCCAAGTTCATATTTTAAAGTTTGGAAGCACAGATCTGAGATGTGAAAGTGCTGTATAAAAGGACACAACTCCATGAAATGGAGGTTGAAGAAAAATGACCCATTATTGTGACAGTTACTGGAATATTGAAGAGCTGATGGCTCTTTCCCTTTAGCATAACTTGCATTAAATAAAAGAAAAAAAAGAGAGACAATTTGTTTAACTGGAGTGCTTGGCAGACAAGGCTTGAACTAGAAAGAAGTGCAATCCTTTTGACAGTCTCTCTGTAACCTGTAGTCTCGTAAATTAACTGTTCTTAAGTACTAATGACCTGGGAAAGGCAGATGTTGTATCCAGCTGTTAAATGTGGGGGGGTTTAATGCTTGCTTTCCTATAGATATGGTTAATTCCAAGGTAAAGCCTAAAAGCATTTCATGGAAGAAAATTCCTAGTGTAGTCCTCAGATGACTACAAGAAAAATGATAGAATGCAAAAGCAGCATGAACATTTAATATTAATTCCTAATTTTATAGCTAGAACAAATATAGTTTGGGATGGAGGGAGACAGCAGTCATCTTCCCTTATGCCTTGGCAACCTGCAGTCTGGCTATGGGAGTTTTAACACCCTATTCCCCACTGAGCCAGCCAAGCCCTGAACAGCGGTGGCCTGAGCCATGTGTGTATGGGTGGGGAAGGAGGAAAGGCAGGTTAGGACTGGGGAAACCCCTCACTTTGAACCCATCACTTTGCTTTCTCAGGTCCCCTGGCAGGAGAATTGAGCATTGTGTGGTCTATTGCAAAAAGCTAAACACCTTGCAAGGTGACAGAATATTCTTTCACTGTCCCATAATTGGCTCATCCTCACAATGTTCACAAAGTCCAAGGTTTTCCTAACGCTCTAGAGCTGTAGATGGCAGGTGACATGGCAGCCAGGTGTGTGTGCTGCTGCTCAGTGGGCAGCCCAGAGATGCTTTCCAGGGTCTGACCCGAGGGTCCTGCTTTGGCTTGCATAATTGCTAGAGCATGTGCCAGTGCTGTGCTGCCCCTTGCAGCATGTGCTGGGTCCCAGTCACTGCTCTGGTGAGCTGGGTCATTGTTTCTAACCTGAATATTGGGAGTTAGAGCACTTGCCTGCCTTCCAGATCTCTGAGGGCATTTTTTACACTTGCTTATGCTGCCTTCTCCTTCCATGTCAGAAGAGTTTGTGTGGTTGTTTGTTGGTTTTTTTTTTTTCTTTTTTTTATTGTAATAATAAATTGCCATTTAGGAGTTAGCATGGTGAGGTCACAGAATAGTTTCATTGACAACAGTACCATCAAATGATAGCAAGTCTGGGTTAGCGATATGCTTGGCAGTCCCAAGTTTTACTCTTATTTTTAGATATGTAGTTCAAAACTGTTATACTGCTTGGAGGTCTCTGGAAGTTATGCAGCCAGCTGAGGTCTAAGTTTTCTCCTTTCTAAATGAAAGGGAGTTGGGAGGAAGAAGAGATATGATATTTTTTTTAACAGATTTTGTTGATCAGAAAGACCTTCATTGCATGTGTCTGCTTTCAAATAAGGAAGAACAGTTTCAGCACAAAAAAATAAAAGAGAGCATTTGTCAAAAGTTTAGAGATAGCACATGTAGTAGTGTCTTTTGTTGTCCTTATGGTACAAAGAGTTTAATGTGTAAGATGTTTATTAGTATTGTGACCAAATTGTCATGCAAGTCAGTGAGGGTAGAACAGACTATGGCCAGTGAGAAATGGTAAGAGTATTTGCATTTTTTTGTGAATAGTATGGTAAGATCAGTGAAGTAGTTAATGGTAGAACAGTTGCCGAGCACTTGGAGGAATAGTGTTTTGTCAGCTGTTGTGTGTTGATGAGACTTCTGGTAATAGCTGTCAACTGGGGTATGCAGTAGGCACCCCTACTTGGAGGGAGATCTTGGAGGGGGGCGGTTTCCTACGTCTCTTGAATGTTTCCATCGCAAGATGAAACACACTGTTAAACTGAGTCCGCTTACTTCCTTCTACAGATTGAAAGCATGGTAATACATTCTAGTGAACCACAATAGAATTATTTTCTTAAAGAAAATATGCTTTTCTTCACTTAGATGATTTATTCTTTGGCACATTACTAATGGACTGTCAAAGAAAAAAAGCTAAAAATCTTTGGTCTAGCCTGTTTAGCCTGTGACAGATTGCAGTCACAGCAGATTTTAAATCTTTATTTCACTACCTCTTAGTTTTGTAACTGTCTTTAAGGATACTGTAAAGACTTTGCCACTAATAAACCCAAAGGTATGTTTTTACACTGCATTCATCTCTTGCTGGCTTCTTCACATCCTAGTGTCACATCATACGTTTGACGTATTATCATAATTCTCACTTTTTTTACTTCATGTCTTCTTTTATACTCCTTCTAACTGTCAGAAAGCAGTCATAAAAATGTTTTATTTTTACTCTATATGGAATTTCTTGGGTATTCAGAAGATTATATGAGGGTTTTAATGCTGAATTCATTAGCTGTGATCCTGTTCTTATTCAAATCCTTGCTGGCAGAACCAGTAAAATAATGTCAGAGGATTTTTATATGTATGTGAAATGATGTAATTTGTTTTGTAATTACAATGATTATAAAAACCAAGAAAAGAAACTTTTTCATTAATTATTACACAGGAAAACAAAACATTTACATTTTTTTTTAAACTTTTATATTATGGAGAGCATTGGCAATGGTGCCACATCAAATATATATCCATCTCTTCCAGACAGTGTTGTGTGAGGTAAGAAAGAAAATGCAGCTAGAATAGTAGAAAACAGTTCTTGCCACATTATACATCTATCATTCTTACAGGGAGGAGAAAAATGTGCTCTGCATTACTTAAAGGTGCCTGGAAGTACGAAGGAGACTAGTTCTGTCAGGGAACAAATAATTTTGCCCTTCCTGTAACAGGTCAGGGGTTTTGCAGCTGCTTTTTCCCCCCCTGAATATACTGCGGTTACGTGACTGTCACTAGAAGCTTGAAGGTTACCAGTAATACGGTTCTGTATTTATCGCTCTGGAGACAACATGGGGGAGAGCAGAGCAGAGATGTTTTGTGTTGTGAAGGCACTTGTGAAGGATCCTCCTGGTTGGCAGTGTTTCACTTCAGCTTTGACTGGAGGAGAAGTGTGCATCGGTCCTGCCAAATGGACCAAACTGAACTGTTTAGTGTTTGGAAATAGAAAACAAGTGAGTTTAGATAATCAGGGCCTTGGTCATCAGGCCATGAAATTAATACTTGCCTGTGTATTTACTAGCAGCATGATTGAAATCACAAGGCAGCAGATTTCTGTCACCAAAGTCAGCGTTGCTGCTAACATTACATGTTCCTGGTAGTCTGAAGAGGGGACTCTGGGAGTGTGTTGCGTGTAGTGATCAAGTAAGTTATCAGAGTTCTGCAAGTGATTTCTTTGGCTTAGGTACAGATACTTGCACAGCTGGCATAAACCCTGGCTGTGGTCTTCAGTCAGAGTCCCCAAAGACAGGCATCGTGGTCCTTCCATCAGTGTCAATTGAAGTGTCTTGGCCTCTTCCTGACCTGGAATTTTAGCCTGCAACTTGCTTCAGGGAATAAATGAAAGAATACAAATGCAGTTGTGTGAAACAAGAATGTAGAATGGTTCTCACTTACAATACATACCTTGGGTGGATTAATTTGTTTGACAGTTTCCTTGAACTTATGCCACTGAACAGAATAACATTACTGTTATCTGTGTTGGTTGTTTCATCAAGCTTATTTCCTATCAGTCAGTTCAACTCTTTGACTAAATAAAGTATTCTTGATGCTTATGGTTGCCTTCAGGATTACTTTTGCAAACCATTTAGGAGCAATGGCCTGTTTACCCGGGAAGAAGGTGAAAAACTCCGGTATGGTTTTACATTGGAAAAAACCCAAACAAACCCTGACGAAATGGAGTATGCATTACCAAGTGACTGATAGCAAAAGCTGTCGGCTTCAGGCAGACTTCTGGACTATGTGTGCCTCTTACCAACTACAGAAAAAGATTTGTGGGTCTGGTTAAAAGGGTGTTTTATTCAAAAGCCAGCTAGCTTTGTTGGGGGCCCAACTTAAATGTCTCTCTGCAAATGCATGTACCATGGGGAATAAACAAGAGGAGTCAAGACGTGTGCACACTTCAAGGGCTAAGATCTTATTGGCATCATGGAGAAGTGGTGGTTGATTCCTATGACTGGAATGTCGGAATGGAAGAATACAGGCTCCTTAGGAAGGATAGGCAGGGAAGATGAGGAGGGGGTGTCACCCTCTATGCCAGTGACCAGCTGGAGTGCATGGAGCTCCACCTGGGGTTAGGTGGGGAGCCTGGCTGAGAGTTTATGGGTTAAGATTAAAGGCAAGGCAGGGACAGGTGACATTATAGTCGGGGGTCTGCTACAGGCCACCTGACCAGGAAGACCAAGTGGATGAGGCCTTTTTATAGACAGATGGGAGCAGCCTCACATTCCCAAGCCCTGGTCCGCATGGGGGACTTCAGCCACCCTGATATCTATGGGAAGAGCAACACAGCAGGGCATAAGCAATCCAGGAGATTCCTGTAATGCATTGACAAGTCACTTCTCCAAGCAATAGAGAAGCCAATGAGGAGACAGGCCATGCTGGATGGGTGGTAGGGAATGTGAAGCTCAAGGGCAGCCTTGGCCGCAGTGACCATGAAATGTCCAAATGACCAAAATCCTTAGGGCTGTGAGGAGGGTGAATGGCGACCTCACTGCCCTGGACTTCAGGTGGGCAGACTTTGGCTTCTTCAGGGATCTGCTTGGTTAGGGTACTATGGGATAAAGCTCTGGAGGTAAGAAAGGCCCAAGAAAGCTGGTTAATACTGAAGGATCACCTTCTCCAAGCTTGGGAGCAGTGCATCTCAACAAAGAGGAAGTCAAGCAAAACAACCAGGAGGTCTTCTGAACAAACTAAAACACAAAAAGGAAGCCCACAGAGGGTGGAAGCAAGGACAGGTAGCCTGGGAGGAGTATAGAGAAGTACTCCAAGCATCCACGGATCAGGTTAGGAAAGCTAAAGCCCTGATAGAATTAAATCTGGCTAGGGACGTCAAGGGCAACAGGAGAAGCTTCTACAGGTACATCAGTGATGAAAGGAAGACTAGGGAAAATGTGAGCCCTTTCTAGAAGGAAACAGGAGACCTGGTTACCTGGGGTATGGAGAAGGCTGAACTACTCCATGACTTTTTTGTCTTAGTCTTCACTGACAAGTGTTCCAGCCATGCCACCCAGGTCACAGAAGGCAAAGGCAGCAACTGGGAGAACGAAGAACTGCCTGCTGTAGGAGACTATCAGGTTGGAGACAATCTAAGGAATCTGAAGGTGCACGAGTCCGTGGGACCTGATGGGATAATTTGCGGTTTCTGAGGAAACTGATGGATGAAGTTGCTAAGCCACTAGACATCATATTTGCAAAGTTGTGGCAGTCCAGCGAAGTTCCTACTGACTGGAAAGGGGGAAAAAGGAAGACCTGGGGAAGTGCAGGCTGGTCAGTCTCACCTCAGTGCCTGACAATATCATGGAGCAGATTCTTCTGGAAACTATGCTAACGCACATGAAAAATGAGGTGATTGGTGACAGTGTGGCTTCATTAATGGAAGATTGTGTCTGACAAATTTGGTGGCCTTCTATGGCAGGGTGACAGTGTTGGTGCATAAAGGAAGAGCAACTGACTTAATCTGTCTGGACTTCTACAAAACATTTGATAATGCCCTGCATGACATGTCATGCCCTTCTTGTCTCTGAACTGGAGATACTTGGTTTTGATGGATGGGTCACTCAGTGGATGAGGAATTGTCTGGATGGTTGTACTCAGAGTTGCGGTCAACAACTCTATGTCAAAGTGCAGACCAGTGACCGGTGGCGTTCCTCAGGGGCAGTACTGGGACTAGCACTGTTTAACATCTTTGCTGACAATGCGGACAGTGGGATCGAGGGCACTTTCAGCAAGTTTGCCTATGACATCAAGGTGTGTGGTGTGGTCAATGTGCTGAATGGAAGGGGTGCTATCCAGAGGGACCTTGGTAGACTTGAGAGGTGGGCCTGTGCAAACCTTGTGAGGTTCAGCAGAGGCAAGTGCAAGGTCCTATAACTGGGTCAGAGCAGTTCCAAGCACAAACTCAGGCTGAATGGAGAATGGATTGGGAGCAGTCCTGAGGAGAAAGACTTGGGAGTGTTGGTGGCCAAGAAGCTCAACATGACCCAGCAATGTGCACTTGCAGCCCGGAAAGCCAAACATATCCTGGGCTGCATCAAAAGAAGCATGATCAGCAGGTCAAGGGAGGTGATTCTCTCCCTCTGCTCTGCTCTTGTGAGACCCACCTGGAGCACTGCATTCAGCTCTGGGGCCCGCAACATAAAAAAGGCATGGACCTGTTGGAGTGAGCCCAGAGTAGGGCCACAAAGACGATCAGAGGGCTGGAGCACCTCTCCTGTGAAGACAGGCTGAGAGAGTTGCAGTTGTTCAGCCTGGAGGAGAGGAGGCTCAGGGGAGACCTTATAAGCCTTCCAACACCTAAAGGGACTGACTAGAAGAGAGCGACTTTTTGCAAGGGCATGTAGTAATAGGACAAAGTGTAATGGCTTTAAAGTGAGAAAGGGTAGGTTTAGATTGGATATAGGAAGAAATCCTTCATTGTGAGGGTAGTGAGGCTCTGGAACAGGTTACCCAGAGAAGGTGTGGATACCCCATCACTGGTAGTGCTCAAGGCCAGGCTGGAGCATGCTTTGAGCAACCTGGTCTACTGGTAGGTGTCCCTGCCCATGGCAGCAGGGTTGGAACTAGATGATCTTTAAGATCCCTTCCAACCCAAACCATTCTGTGATTCTGTGAAGTTATTTGTGCAGTAACACACAAAGTTAGATGAACAGGCTTCTAAAGTGGTGTTATACTAAACATAACTGGTCTGTGTGAAATACTTGCTTTGTGAATTTTTTCCCCAGTGACATTAATCCGGTATTAAGCATGTGAAACTTATGTGGAATTGCAGCAATATTATTTAAATTTGTTGAATAAAGTCTCGTATCAGGAGGGAACCAGGAGGCTGTGGATGCTTATTGGTCATGATATTAACTTGCATTTAACTTGAATGAGAAAAGCTCCTAAGCAGTGCTTAATTTTGAGCACAATAATCCTTGTGGTTGTCAGTGAAACTATTCTCCTGCTTAATGTAGTAAGTAAGTAAGTAAAGTAAACCTTGAGTGGTGTTTGTGAAGAGTTGTGTAATACCCACTTCCATACATTTTTATATATTTCCTTGTCACATCGTCTATAATTGGATATTAAAAACAGAATTTCTGTTATGTAGCAGGCTGGTAAACCTAGGCAAAGAAATAATTGTCTAAGGACTGAGCAAACTACTGTGCAAGTTAATGTTAAGAGTAGGAAGACTGGAAAGATTTTACTTCCTGAAATCTTCTTTCTTCCGCTAAATCACAGGTTTCTTTTGATCTCAGTAATTTGTGGACCCTTATCTCTCTGCATCTACAAAATGCAAAAAAAGAACTCTGAGCGTTGGACAAAAGAAACCCAAACCCCAACCAAACTGTAAATACGCATTGCCTGCATAGGTTTGTTTAGAAAGAGGGGAGTGAGGCAAGTAATTTTCTGCATGGTGTTGGGATGATACGCAGTAGTTAGGAGGTTCTGTTTCAAAACCAAGCAATCTGGGTCATTCGGTCAGTGCCTTGAAACCAGATTTGCCCATATGTTAAAAAGTGGATTATTCTGCTTGTTGATTCATCATCATTTGGATGCTGAGGTGAAATACTGCATCAGTTCAGTAGCGTAAGTTTAGAAGCTATATCGCCACCTGAATAAGAACCACCCCAGGGTCTATAACCAGCATCCCTTCTTCGATACCCTGTAGACATCCATGCCAGAGTCCTTGCTCTGCTTTCCTTAATGTAAGGCAATCCAGGCCTTGTCTCACTTAAAAGTCTTGTTTAACCTAGTTGGAGCAATGGCTGTGCTTTTTGGGCTCTCTAATCATCTGTTACAAGGTGTTACTAATATAGTGCTTTTCTTTACACTGAAGGACAGTTGCATTTTCAAATACTTGTGCTGCTTTTGGGTATCAAACCCATGATTATCACAAGGACCATCCTTCCCGCAGAAGTTGCTCTCCTGTTGGCTCAAGTCCTAACAGGAAGAGTGAGTTGTGTCGTGTTCTAGAAACAGACCCAGAAAAATGGTTATGGAACGTAGTTTGAGCACCTCATTATTCATTATCAAATAATTGATATTCCTTGCTGAAGTCAAGTGGCTGAAATAAAGCAAGTAACAAAAAATAAAAATAAATATCTCTGATAATGTAAAATTCACACTAACTCTCAGAGCTTAGATCTTACCTGGGTTGAGTGCTGCAGAGGTACTGGTGTGTACAAAATGTGCTCTATTCTGCTGCTGAATGATGAAGAACTTGGTATATAGAATGAAGTAAACATTTTTTAATTGCCCTGTGCCAAAGGGAATTCAAGGAACTGACCTTTATCCAAGTAATTTATACAAAAGCTGTCAACATGATAGAAATGTCTCTAAATATCCTTAAGATATGCAAGTGTTGTCTGATATGGCTAATGTCCTTTCAGACAAATGTGTTGTGAAACTGTAAGAAAAAGACTGACTTCATCTGTTCTTGAGATTCTAATTTTTAGGCTACCTTAATAATAATAAAACAAAAAAAATACCCAAAACAACACCCAGCCCCCCCACCCCCCCCAACAAACCCACAGAAGCTCCCTGTTAATCTTTGGTTTGAATGGAATATTTCAGACAACTAGGTTACTACAACAGGTTACTACACAGCTGTTCCTTGTTGTTATATTTGTCTGTCATAGAGGTTTTTGCCAACATTACAGTTTCATGAAGCTTACAAAAATAACTTTGGCTGCAAATAAAAATATTTTTGAGAAAAAATATGTAAACCTAAGCAGTTCTGAGAAAGCCCAAAGGGTAGAACTGAGTGTTCCTCAAGCAATGGCTATAAGCTTTGGCAGCGTTCAGTGTAGCATTGCTTCCAAATAAAACAGTTTACCTTGACAGCAGTGTCCAGTTAAATCTTTGTACACCATCAAGGGAATTTTTGTTGTGTTCTGGTGGTAGTATTAAAGCCACTGTGCATCACTCTGCTGCTGTGCAGTTCTTTGGAGGAGAACCATTTAAATTAAAGGCACAATGCTAATTTTACTGAGGAACTGCATAAAAGGTATGAGAATGAAAGAGCTATCGTGCTGATGAAGGGCGATCTTGAAAGGCATGAGATATAATTTATTTTGGAGCAACTGTCAGTGAAAACGGTGATTAATCAAGACTCTTACACGCCCTTTTTAAATTTTGATCTCTATTAGAATCCTATGAACATGACAATAAGAGTATTCCTCTGATTAATGACTAGCCTGAACCAAAACATTTATACAATGGATCCATCAGATTCAGTTACTGCTTGTGATTGGCTTTTTGTCTAATGTGGTAAAATATTGCTCTTTAGTTCCTATTCAAGGACCCAATATTTTCAGAACTTCTGAGATTTGATGGACTGTGGAGAGGTAAATGATTTTGCATGTCTTAATGACCAGACAAAAATTTTTTAAAAAAAACCAAGACTTTGTCCAAAAATTACTTATCATGTACCTATGTAATTTATATACATACAAATATATAACAAATGCCTGTTGATAAATTTATACTAATAAGGGTGTGTGTGTGTATATATATAAAATATACGTTTTAAAAACTCCAGCAAAGTCTCTTCACAGCAGTTTGCCACTATTATGGCATCATGGTATGTAAAGGTTACCCCTGGCTATTTAGTTTATTGTTGATGTGAAGTTGACACTTAAGCATCACAAAACATTTATATACTTTGTGAATGGAGGATGCATTTACAGAGTGTGCAGTTGGCCTCTACCTCTTCCTTTCTCTTAGTTCAGAGCCTGTACTACTAATTTCAAAGTTTTTCATTAAAATTTCTGACTTGTTCAGTGTTATTTGATAAATTAAGTAAGTTGTGTGTTAAAAGATTCTCACAAATACCTTGGAAAGTTTTAAGTTGCTTGGACTCTGGCAATGATCGTAATTGCAGTGGAAATGGCAGGCGCTATGCTCTCTGACCCCTCCCTCACTGTGGTTTCTGCAAAACCTTGGATATACTGTATGACATTTTGTCTCCCAATTTTTTTTTTTAGCATTTATAAAGCTATTGCAGGTTGTGGTTTGGATTTTTGTTGTTTTTTTTTTGGTTTTTTTTTTTTAATTGTTGAGCAGTTGTGAATGTCAATCCACTGCTATGCTGTCCCTCAAAAATAAAAATAACAAAGAAAAATCAGTTATTAAATACATTAGGGGGCAGGTACACAGCCGGATGAATGGTGTAGCCGTAGCTGATTCTTCCTGCTCTCTGGAGCTCCTTATCTAACAGTCCGGGTGTTGCACTGTGAGCCAGGCTGCGGCGTTCTCATGGAAATCGGGCTGCTGACTCCAGTGGGAATAAAATTAGTGTTTATAGCCCTACATGGCAAAGCTTTTTCTCTTAGTGCAGCTCATGTTTGAATGAGCTTCTAACATTCCTGATTCTCAGCAGAGCGTTAGACCAAAAGGTTGATTACTACTACTATAAACCACTCAATATATATGCTCTTATTTATTTGAGGTCTCCCTATCTCCTTTCAGAGGAAACAAATGGAATATAATCCATTGCCACCTATAATTTTTTTTTTTTTGGCCAGTTTCCTGTCTAAATTAGGGGTTTTTGTATTAATTTTCATGTTAGCTGTCTCTGATGTAATAATTGAGCCTGCTTCAGACCGAAAGGGAGTGAAAAATTTCAGAAAAGGGAGTGAAAAGTTTTCAGAGTGAAAACACATTCAGGAATGTATTTCAGAGGTTTTAAAAGAGGTCATTTGTAAAATTGCATTATTTAATAAAACTCTGGATGATTTTTGGTACTGCTTTTGGCTCTTTTATGTAATATTATACACTAAGATAGCTGCCTAAGAGGTGGCAATATATAGAAGACTTCAATGGGTTGAAACTGTGGCATCTGTCCTTAGAGAAGGACAGATCTGTTCTAGCTGCAATACTGATCTTATTGAGGTACAATAACTTATCTCCTGTTAGCTTGAATGCAGTTCATTTTAATTAATGACCTGCAATCAACCTGTACCTAAGTAAGTTCCTGATTGGTAGAATATGTAAACAAAAGAGAACATTAAGTGGCATTAAGCAGCTTCTGCAGTGGGGCACAGGTGATCCTTAGATTTTTAAATGAGGTTGACTGAAGATTTCAAAGCAGGTAAGGAACATAGTCATCTGTGCTTGTGAAAAATGTCATCAATCCAGGGGGTGTGTGATGGGGGAGAGGATCCAAACTGTTATACCTCGGGTAATTATGAAATAATTTGTTTAACTTAGATTTTGCAAGCCATTACAAGCTATTGGCTGGTGACATCAGGGTGCCTAAAGTCACCAGTGACCAGTCATGTTATTTTCTAATACTAGTTTTCTATTATAAAATAACTCAGTTTCAGACTTTCTTGTGTTAATGTGTTTATGCTCCTTTGTTTGTATATGTGTATATATATATACACACACAAACAAAAACTACATAGAAGTGAACAGAAATGTATTTTTTTAAAAAATAATTAGGTGAAGTAATTTTTTTTTCTTTCTCTAGACATAGCTGCTTATATAACAAACTGTTGGGTTGAATGAAGTGTCATTGGGCTGTAGATCCATGCACAGTAGTAATCATTGTAACTGTTAGCCTAAAGAAGATGGGTTTAGCTTTATCTCATGGGTTTGTTATTAATAGGACAGCATTATTTAGGGTTGTCAGGAAAATCAATACTGAAATACGGTTGCCCCAGTCATTAATATAATTAGAAGAAGTAGACACTTTCTGGTTGGTGGTGTAAGGAGATTCATGACAAAAGAAAACTGACTTGCAGAGAAGAGAGGTCTGTAGAGTACAGTGTCTCTCCTCAAGAGCTGGGCAATGGGGAAATGAAAAAAACCCCTTTGAATAATTGAGTGTGGTATTCAAGGATCCAGGAGTAGGGAAAGGGGAAGTGAAGAAGGCATATTGCAGTGACACTATGACATTGATTTTCATGAATCTCCAGTTTTAGATTAATTAAATATTTTATTTTGCATACCGGGAGTGCTGCTCTGTGTGCTGTGATGGTTCATTAGATGCTTATTGTGGCAGGCGGTAGGACAAGTGCTGAAAGCTCTGGCTTTGGCAAGGGGTGTTTGGTAGGGTGCATGATACAATGTTGATTCTGGTGCTTGCTTCAAAGTTTTAGAGTAGCATCAATTTACTGTCTTGCTGGACTGAATCTTGTCTGGCAGTAGACATGCTAACTAATGCAAATTTTAACTTCGTGATAGATAGCTGGAACCAGAAATATCTCCCAAGTCTCCATTCTGCCACTTGAAAGCTTAAGGTGTAAAAATTTATGGCTGGCTTGCCCAACTTGTGCCATTGTGGGGCATTCAATTATGGATCTGTGAGGCTAGCTTGATATTTTTCATTTTCTAAACTTCAATGCAGTTATTCATTTTGAGACATATTCAAAGTGTAGTGTTCTGGAAATTGTGTGTCCCCTCTCTTTTAAACCCTCTTGAACTGCTGCTGAGAAGCCTCAAGGGGAATAAAAAAATAACTGAACTGAATCAGATCACTGAGGCCATGTTGCATGCTGCCACCTGTTCGCAGAGATGATGAGGACTTTGGGTAATGCCTGCTTATTTAATGACAATCATTTTTTGTGTGGTCATCAAAACAACTGTTAATTTTTGCATTATGGTAGTTCCATGGTTTTTGCATATATTGAAGTTACTTGAATCTGTGATGATTTGTTGGAAACTTCAACATCACAATATTGTTGGGCTTCTGGCCTATGAGCAGTTCAGTGGGTGCTTGACTTTTACAGCCCTGGGCAAGAAGCAGAGTAAAGCCAGTTGTGCTTTGGGGGGGAATAGGGGATGGGACTAGCATGAAACAAAAATTAGCCCACAGGACAGTTGGAATGTAGCCGTTAAGATCAGCAGGACAGCATACCAATACAGAGCTTTTCAAGCCTAAATACATTAAAACTGTTGGTAGGTAGAACATTATGGCCTCTTGAACCATGCACATTGTAAATGTCTTCCTTAAGATCTTCTCCTTATATAATGTACAGTATAAACACCCTGGTTTTTTACCTGCTTGTGCTGCTGAAACTGTAACTGGTTTTGCTGCTATAGATAATCATCGACTTGTGCATTTTTGGGTCTGTTGTTACACAGGGAAGGAAACAGCTGAAATGCATCCAGCTTTGCTTTGGTTCCCCAGGAAAACCAAGCATAATCTGTGTGGGGAAACCAGACTTTGGTGTGTGGGGGCAATTGATCACCTACAGGAGCTGCTGTCTGAGGATTTAGCTGAAGTTAGAACAAAGCCACTACTGCTGTATTCAGGAGACTTGCTCCAGGCAGAAGGTGAGGAGGCAGTGTGTCAGACCACTTGCTCAGCATCTGGCAGGCAGATGCATGACCAAAGTGGGAGAAGCTGTAGCTGTTCTTTGTCATGGCTAGGGAAGAGCCTTTCCCACTTGCTATATGGAACTGAGAGTTGCTGGGTTTGTATTTTAATAGAAGTCCTATCATTTGAATTATTTAGAAAGTGCATTGACTGGAGATGCCAGCCAGTTGCAGACCTGTGATGTCTACAAAGGTGTACCTGAAGTCTCATTTATTCAGTGTCACATCTGTATACATTTCTCAGTATTTTGCAGACTTGGCAGCAGTTAGAAAGCCTGCTCTAGGCTGGGAATTTCCATGCGTCAATGACCTAGTTGCCACTCTTGCATTGTTCAGTGGTAGGTACAGCAGCTCATGGCTCTCTGCTACAACTGACAGATTTTTGGGAGGAAGTTTCTTTCCCCAGCACAGCTTCCTTCCTGTATGTGGGGTAATGCAAAGGGCTGCAGTGTTGTGCTTGGCCACGTATGGGTCCTGGAGACACCATTCCAGATTCCCGTTTTTCTTGTGTATTACTTAACAGTAGTTTGCGTGTCACTAGGTGTAGGTAAAGAAATGATCTCAAGGGGGTTGATGGTGAGGTTTGTAATCCTCTCTAGGTACTGTATTAAAGACATATTCTTTTCTAGCTAAAACTTTATTATTATTATTTTTGCCTTAAATAGTCATGTTTTTAATACCAGTGTAAGGTAACGTAGCTAGATGTAGCACTTCTCTCTCTAAATCTGTCTATAATCCTGTCTAAAACCATATGCTTGGCAGCTTAAGAGTCATAAGTACAGGATGCAAATGTGAAATATTAGGGATGTTTACACAGAGTGCTAAGGTATGATTCATACTAAAATAATTTTATGTTGTGAATTCATAGCTAAGTATTAGCACGATTCATATGACAATTCATATGACTACCAGAACTTGATAGTGTGTGAAGGCTGTGACAAAAACAGTTGTGATGCACTTTCATTAAATCTCGGGGAAAAAAGTTTGAGAAGACTCATGTATCACTGTAAGAAATAAAATGCATAAACATTTCCGTAAACATGTTTTAGAAGTTTGAGCATCAAAGTAAATTGATGGAAACTCTAGTCGTCTTTGGGGAAGCATGTAAACATCTGATGAATTTGAGGAGTTTGATTAAGCCCTGTTTGCTCTCATGGCAGTTGAAAGTTTTCCTCTAGCATAGCTTGTTTTCTTTATATGATTCTGTGCTTCTCTGCTACGATGTGGCTGCTCAGACATCCCCAGAGATGGTAACACCCAGCTGAATTGTGGCGGCTCCTAATTTCATACGGTGTGAAATCAGTAAAGTAAGTTTTTTGGTTGTACTTTAAGAAGTGGCTTTCTCGTGTATACATCTGGGTGTTTTTTATGCATTTGAAGAATCATGGATTAGAAAATACAGATTTCCTCATTCTTTAATGGATTCATGTTCTTCCTGGAAGAAAGGAGACCTTAAAAATAATAAAATAAAATAAAAAAAAGCGCCAGTGTTAGACTGTAAATAGTAAATAAATAAAACCCATTAGAAATAATTGAAAAATGTTTTGTAGATGGTTATTGCATGAATGTTCTTTGTTTAAAATTTTCTACATTCATTACTTCATTCAAGAAGAAGAAACCTGAGAGGCAAAATGAAGTATAGAAAGGTTTTCTCCAAAACTTTTCTTTTTCCTTGAAGGCTTGCTTGCCATTCTTCCCCTTCAGTAGGTTTTTGTCTAGTTGTAATGTAATTTAACAGCAGCATAAGTAAATAGTTAATGGCAGGGAAAACAAGTACAAACCTGTTACTGGGAAAGCCATTTATGGCAGCCTGTTCTCCATTCATAGAAAATTAACAGGCTTAACTTCAGTCATGGCTTAATTAATATGCAGATTTTCCACTACTGCTAAAGCTTATGGGTATTCTGGAGACAGTCATCTGTTATTTAAGTTTTCTCTTTTTTTTAATCAGATTCCATATTCCTACTTACTCTGTGTGGCCTTGCATTCTTTCAAAAATACAATACATAGATTTATGTAGAAATACTTGTAAATCAGTAAACCGTAGTCAAATTTGTCCTTTTAACTTGCTTGGAGTGGAACTTCGGGATGCTTTATAGTGGATGTACAAAGCAAGCATGGTGCTGCTTCCTTTGCCGTGAGAATTTAGCTACAGTGGAGTTATGTTTTACACCACTTGAAGGTGATGTGGGCTAATTATTTCAATGGGTTATCTCCCAAATGGTGAAATAGTGTTAGTACTGTTCCCAAATGGCAACACACTGTTGGTTATTTCCCAAAGAAAGGGAAAGTGGCAGATGTATTTTTGAAAGAGAAGCCAAGCAAGACAATATATGATGTGTCAAATAGCTGTACATTTATAGGAATGGAAAGGCAATTATAAAGCTGAGAAATAAAAAAAATAATATTTGAAATAAACATATTTGCTATTTATCCCAAATCTTAAAATTGGAAGCTGATGAGAAGCTTCTCTTTCTTTGTAAAGGAAAGACTGAC
This sequence comes from Falco peregrinus, assembly GCF_023634155.1. Lineage (NCBI taxonomy): Eukaryota > Metazoa > Chordata > Aves > Falconiformes > Falconidae > Falco > Falco peregrinus. The sequence continues at coordinate 22,665,095 of NC_073732.1, read as the reverse complement.
TTGCATCAACTGTCTCTTATCTCCTGTGTTATTTTCCCCAGTGTTGCCATTGCTGCTAATCTTTCCTGTCAATGCTTTCCCAGCTCTCTTAAATCTCATGTTTTTTCCAGGCTTGCTTGAAACTGAGAGGTAGACTAATATTCTTCTCCCTGAGGTATACTTCTGACTGTTTGCTTCGGCTGGAGGGTAGAGGTTAGAGATGGAGCCTGCTTAATGTATTTACTTGAAATTTTTCTTTGAGATGATTAGTGCTTGAGTTTACAGGAAGTACGAATCCCAGACTTCTTTTAAAATATAAGTCAGCAACTGGGGATAAGCAGTGGTTAACTACTTAAGGCTATTTTTGTTCCGGAGTTGGTGGAAACCTGAAAGAATTGATGTTTATGACATAAATTTCCACTCTGTTTTATGGGTAAGCTTTCTGTACAAGCAGTGGATTATATAAACATACATTTTTTTAAAAGCAGTGAAATGTTTTAAATGAGTCTTAAAGTGTTTCTTTTTTAGAGATGAACTATCCTTATGTGCTTATCAAGTCTTTTGCAAGTTGAGAAGGATGCTTGATTCTTTGGGCTCTTTCTCTCCAAAATAGCTAAGCAAGCTTTTATTCAAATGAAAAGATTGCTATTGAAATCTATTTAAATTGCAGAAGTTACGCTGACATTCTAGCTAAATTTTCTAGGAGTTGTTCCCACTCTTAAGAGTGTGCTACAGAGACACACACACACATGAACAGAAGAGACTGGTAAAGGAAATGGGAATATAAACCTCCATGCCTTCTTATTGGCTAAAGCAGAAAAATAAAAGTCCCAATTTTCATCCTTTGTCTTCATTCCCCCTGCCCCCCCACCCCCCCAAAAAAAAAATCCCCAAACCAAAAAATGACACCAACCACACAACTCCAAACCCAAACAAAAAAAAAATCCACCAGAATTTCAGCACAAGCATCCAAGCTGAGCAGTGCATCTGAGGCAGCAGGTTGGAAGGTTAGCAGTGCAGTGGTCAAACCCTTTCTCATATCATACTCCGTGCTTGCTACCCTTTAAAAATATTTTAAATTTCTCATTATTTTGAGATCCATGTGATATTCAGTAGTGTAATAAATGCGCAGGTTCAGCTGAATTTTTTTTTTGACAGTGCCTGAAAGTTACGAGTTCATATATTCAACCCAAGTATTTCAAAGCAGTGTAAGTAGAACCAGAACTTTAAGGGGATTTTCAAGTGTACACGCTATCTGTGTTACAGATGGACAAAGAAGAATTTGATACATTGGCGAATGAGTCTTGAATTCCGGAGTTAGTTGTAAAATGTGTGTAGCGTGACTTGGCCTAAAGACGTTCTAGCAAGTTAGACTTACTATTGTGAGTGTTTTTTGTGATAGCTCCGCTAAGTTCAGCATCTCTGCATTATTTATAGCCTTCTACTTGATGTGTTGAAGGCTCTGGCTCAATTAGATTACCTTTTAGCAGTAACAGCTCTCAGGAATGATACAAACAGGCATGTATCTGGCTGCTGCAGAATAAATAAAGGAGTAAATAAAGTCAGTGATATCTTCCTGCAAGTTTCTTTAGTTGCTTTACTTATGGAATAAAATGGACATGTAATGAAAACATCCAAACCAAACTCTGTGATGACCTTTGCCCTACACTGTGAAAAGGGAGTATTATGGTATGGAATTATCCATGTATTTACAAAGGATTAAACAAACAAACAAAAAACCCCCACAACCCAGTAAGTTACAAATGCTTATGAATTATCAGCTTATGAATTTTCAAAAAGTCTACATTTCAGTTTTGTAGGATGGAGTTACTTAATTTGGGGGGTGGGGGTAGGATGTGACATTTGAAACGAGATTTTAGAAAGACCAGCCAAGAATGATGGAAACCACAACATTCTGTAATCCTGTGGCCACAGGCAAGTCTTTCAGTCCTTTTTCAGTCTCTGTTTCTAACAGCAGCTCTGGGAGAACAGGATTCCTTTTCTGCATGGTCTGGTTTGGAGAAAAATTGTGTTCCCAAATGAGTCATTTCACTGTGGAAATACAGGATGAATGAGGTAAATTGTAGTGACTCCCTCCGATTGTGGGTGGAGAAAGGAAAAGAACATCTCTAATATTTTTAGAGAACTGTAAGCTGTAAACAAGAGTGAGTGGTTCCAGAATTTTTCTGTGCGCTGAATAATCAGGGTGATTGAGAGGCAAAACAATCTCTGACCTTTGCTACTTTTCATAACAAGGGTTGGAAGGTGAGAAGGTGACCAAGGTTTTGTACTCTAAGTTAGCAGTGGTGTAGTATCAAGGAGAGCTCAAGTATGCATTCATTTCTTTGTGCTACATAAAGCGGTATGAGTAGATGCAAAATGAAGGATGTTAGTCAACTAAGAGATGTGAGTTCTTAGGTGAGTGGAAGGTGGCAGTGTTGATTTGGAAGAAAAAATCTGAAGAGTAGACTTTTAGGTTTCTTACTGTGTTCCTGCCAAAAATCTGCACCTGGGTGTAGTGGTACCTGGTGTCAGCAGCTGTTCCTGAGAACCAGCCGCTCAAAGGGAATGCAAAAACTGTATGTTCCACATTCAGTCAGGAAAATTGCTGTGGGAAAATTGTATCCTTAGTGGAAATGCACAGGTCAATATAGTTCTGTTTATGTGGGGTTTTTTTGTTTGTTTGTTTGTTTTTTTAATTTACCCTGTTGAATTTGACTTTTAACTGCTCAAGAAAATCACTTGTATACTAAGACTCAGTATTATTAATATTAACACGATGGAGTGATTTCTGTAGTTGGGAGCTTTTTTGCATGTTGAGTATTGTTTGTTTATAAGGAAAAATATTAGAAGGATGTGGAATCCTGCCTCCATGGAGATGAACAGAAGCTGTCCACTCTAAGGGCCATGGCTATCTGGAGCACTCACAATATCACTAATGTCCTTACTTGTAATTATGTAATTTGGGGTTTAGCATCTGTCTCTTTCTTAATTGGGTAAATTACAACTGATACAAATTATTATGACAATGACAGTAATTATGGATTGATAAATTAGAGGAACAAAGATGCTGAAACTAATTTGATCACTCCCCTAAATCATCTCAGGCTGCAGTTGCATGGAAATGCTGCCATTTCTTCATTTTGTGGAAGTTGTTTTTCACTTGCAAGCGGCTTCTTAATATTCTGAAATCAGCCTGTTATTATCTTAGCATGACATTTGGCCTGCAGTTCCCAGCTAGGGATGAAAAAGGCTATCATTGGTCCTCTCTGCACAAAATAGCTGGGCAGAACATTTCTGTATACAGGAACTGTTATTCTCACCTTTTGAAGAGCAATTTCTTTGATGACTCGGAGGATATTTGACCTTCAAAGTAAAAGCTGCAGGCAGTACAATTTGCCTTTATGGCAGTTGTGTAGAGGGTTTTTTTTGGTGTGTGTCTGTCTTCCTTGTTAGTTTTGAGAGTAATCTGTTTCACTTTTCTGTAAATTGCAATGATCCTTGTTGAACTGGGTGGTCCCAGTTGGACTAAGAACCAATTACCATTAGTAGAGAAGAGGTAATATTTAGGAAAACATCCTTCTTTGAAAAGCTCATATAATTCTTAAAAGCTTCTTCAGAGCTGTATAAGGGAGAATCAAGTTTCTTCGTTTTTCTGTGTAAGATGTACCGTGGTGGTTTTTTTCCTTTCTTTTTTTTTTTTTTTTTGTTTTTCTTGCAAACAGTCCATTGTTGCCTCTCAACTTGGTTACAGATGATGTGGGGTGGAAAACCTGCCCACAAGGTGGAGGTACCACAAAGACCACAGGCCTTCTGCTTTTTTTTTTTTTTTTTTTTTTTCTCCATTAATTCGAGGATGGCTTGTGAGGCTGGCTAGTAGAGAAGTCAAAGCATATCCTGAGCTCTTTTAGAAGGGTGCTTCTTATTTATTTTATCTCTTGCTAGGGGGGGCTGCAAGAAGGCCTCCAGGGCAATTTGGATCTATCATTCGTGGCAAATTTAATCTGGAACTTGTGCTGCTAAACGCTTGAGCACATTTAAAAACTTTTTCCCACTAATTTTTTTGTAAAAAAACCTCGGTGTACTCTGGAATACTGTAGCAGAAATAAACATTGTCAGCAATTAGAGATACCACAGTTAGCAAAGAAAGAGTTGTTTTTCTATTGAAAAGATTTTTGCGCTTACATGCAAAGATTTTGTTGAAAGAATAAATATTTAAACTTTGCTCAGTCCACTGTTCTGTCAGCTGTTGAGATTATTGATGTGTTCTCTAATTTTGACCTAGAAGATTCAATACATTAGGCTGACAGAATTAGTCTCACGGATACACACCAAAGGGGGGTTCAATTACTGCAGCAGGGAAATAACTGTGTTCTTACTTGGGACCATAGTATTTTCTAAAAAAGGTATTTTTGTTGAGGGATACAATTATTGATTAAAAAAAGCTTGGGGAAAAGTCTGTGCTAAATAGTGGTTCTTGTACAATGCTTGTCTGTATTAATATCTACTGTATTGTGATAGGTGATAGTATATTCAGTTTAATACTAAGGTTTCAGTTTCAAATTTCAACAAAATCATACAAGTCAGTTTGGGATTGTCTTTTCTATCTGAATACTGTGTATTAACACACAGTATGTATATGGTTAGTGTTTTTTTCCAAAATCAGTGGAATTCTGCTAGATTTGTCAGAATAAATTGAATTTTTTCCTGTATCTGTTAGATGGGCCTCTTTCATTCTTAAAAGTATCTAGTGTTTTTTTACCTTTCCCTGAATAGGTTGACAAAGTCTCTCCTGCTGTACAGGACTGGCTTTGGGCTGTAAAGCTCTGAGCAGCTGTTGAAGTGTGTAGGAAGTTAGTTCTTTGCCACAGTTTTGTACTGCTTTTGAAACCCAGCCCTGTGTGATACATACCGTAGTAACTTCCATTCAGTGGTGAAGGTGAACCTGGAAATTCAGACCCCATCAGTGATCTGCAGTTTCTTTCCCTTTCTGATAGTTGCCCTTTTGTGAGAAGGTGTCACTGGTGTAGAGATTGCATTGCAACAGACGCAGTTTTTCAGAGTGAAGTCTAGTTGCTTTTCTATTAGGATGTCTGCTCTTAAACAAAAGGCTTTTACGGTATGTTTGTGTAAAGATGTTTTTTCCACTGCTTTTCCCAACTTGATGCGTCTGTAGGAGGCTTGGGCAAGAGGCTGAAAGCTTAATTATATGGAGTGTGCGTTGAGCTTCATGTGGCATTTGGAAACATCTTTGGACAAGGAGCTGAATTAGTTTTGTGCTTTGATTTCTGGTACTCCACTCTGCGTGGACTAAGTGGGTGATCTGTCCTCTGTTAATGCTGTGTGGGTTTTGATACACTGTTTTACTTCTTAATATAGAAAAACCTTCAACTCTGCTTTTCATTGGGGGCATAAATGTATCAAACTAATCAACAGGCTAGAAGAGCTGACCTTGGTAGCAACTGGGCAACAAATTCCTGAAAAGCATTGCTGATTTTGCTCAGTCCCTACTGAAACATTTTCATGAATTATTTTTATTCCCAGCAAATTATATATAACAGAGGACAGCAAGCATTTGTTAAAGGAGTGCTAGGATCATTCCTCTTTGCTCACATACAGTCTTGATGAGACCGTTATGCTCCAAAGTGTACTATATGTACTCCTTTTCTTGCAGGAGGAGGATGCTTATTAGCCTTCTGTAAGGTTGGGGACTGTAAGACTAAGTAACCATGCACAGTTGTTTACTGGTAAATAAAAACACATTCAGTTTTGTCCTAGTACAGAAAAATCCATTTTCTATAGCCTCATCTTTGAAAAGAGCACTTTACAGAAGATGAGGAAAGGGACTGTATGGGGGAGTTACTCCATATAGTAAGCTTGGTTTAAAACTATGAGAAAAAGCAAGTGTCTTTCACAGACATTAGGTTAGCAGGTAAATTTATGTCTGCCACCGTAGAAGAGAAAGAAGATACGCTTCTGAGAAAAAAAGAACTATTGACTGTTTGAGTAGTTTAGTAAAGATGAGACAATAAGATGAGATGGTGAACTTTCTTGGGGATTAGTTGCTTAGAATAATTTTTAAGGCTTTTGTTCTGCCTTTTCTTTTTTTTCCTGCCAAGACCTCATTTAATCTGTAAAACAGTAGGATGGTATTTATAGAACAAGATCTCTTAACCTGAAGTCTGGTGATGTATTGGTATTTAAAGCAGTGATAATGCTGTTAGCAAGAAGTTTTAATTGCATGATTACAGACCAACAAAATTAGGCTCACCGATGTACAGTCATGATAACTTGGAGATATGCTAAACTCTGAATTTAAAGAAATTACTTCCCCTGTGCGCATCCACATATTGCTAATATAATACAAATGCTTCTAGAAACATGTAATTTAGGGGATTTAGTGCTCGCCCCTGCATACTGCTTTGCCAGCCAGTTTTGTGATAGGCTGTAGGGATTTCAGCATGTTGGTAAGGTTCAGCATCTCAAAGATGGTAATTTACCTGATGCCCTTAGAAAAAAAATCCCTCTTTTGTGTGCCTACCTTCAAAATGGTTATCATCGAGGACAGTATGCAAGTCCATCAGGAGCGCATAGTACGCAGGGGTCATTGTAGTGAATCCCAGCGGTACCTGCAAGTTGGCTTTGCTTATGAGCTGCAATAGGAACACTCCAGCCATGTGTTTTGTTACTTGGGCTGAAGAAACACTGTAGTGAAGCACTCAAATTGCCTTTTACTAGAAGACAGAAGTTTATGGTGACAGGTCAGTTTGTAAACATGGATTTACTTTTCTATTTTATTCTGTGTCTACACTAATCCATACCAACTTGCTATAAACTGAGACCTTCTATGAAATTGTCCATGCAAATCAGATCTTGTTCTAGATAATTTTGGTAGTTTTTTTTTTTTATTTATTTATTTGATTTTGGGGAATGTGAGTTACCAACAGGTAATGAACATGATAACTGTCCTTCTTCTTCCATAAAGCATTGTATAAAGTCCATGATACTGTCCTCTGTAGAGCAACATACTAGTGTTTTTTGCATGGATAAGGCAGCTGCGTGCCTCTTATTACTGAGAGTGTGCTCAGCAGCACAGTTGGGAATGATTAAATGCAGCTCACAGCAACATCTTTACTCATGATACAGTGATTCAGCACTTCTTCATGTTTCTGAGCAAGGAATAGGGTTGTAGCCATCCCCTAATTGCTGTCAGCCTTGTATACGATGAGTGTTTTCTGCTTGGATTGTGTGCTTTGCCCATCCTCTGCACTTGCAGTCTCTTAGTTAAACTATAGCAAGTTAACTTACATAGGTGTTATACCCTGGAGATAGCAGTTGAATAGCATCATTCATTAAACCAAAACAAAACAACCTACACAGTCGTTGCTGCTTTTCATTTTGAAATAAGAAAATGATCTTGGCACAGGGCATTTCCTGGGGATTAATGACTGGCTGGGGTTAATGGCCCTTGGCTGTGCTGTGGGCCATCAACTCCTCCCTGCTGGTCATTAATCTGCAGGAAATGCCCTGTGCCAAGATCATTATTGTTGTATTTGGGTTCTTTGAGAGCTGAATTCAGGAACCCACACTGCTCTAATATGTGAGAGCCTGCTGGGTTTTCTTACATTTGGGCCCTACACATTCCCTGCCCTCCCCCCCCCCCGCCCGCCCCCCCCCCCCCCCCGCCCCCCCCGAGCTTATCTGAAGTTTCCAAATGTTTTTATTAATGGAAAGTGACTGTAACGCTTCAGGTCCTTTAAAAAATGTTTCACTGAGCAGCAACCAAGGTAATGCTAAACTTTATGTAGTGAAAATAAAAGTTCTGTGTAGCAAACAGTTTTGGAAAGAGTATATACTTGGGGGAAATCTGTGCCCTTTAGCGTAGCCTAGAGCAGCAAGCAGCGTGTGGTACTTGGCAGGGGAACTTGAAGACTGTCCTGACAGGCAGTGTGTCTGCTTCCTCCTGTAAGGTGGGATTGCAGGACTCATGGTCTGCAGAAGCTGTAGCCACTGCTTCAAGAAAAGGCGGTTCCCATTTTTAAGAGATTTATGCTTTCCTGGAAAATTAAGAGTGTGAAGAGATGCATTAGATTTTCCCCTGACCACCTGCTGGCAGCATGCAGGAAGTGGGGTTTCTAGTCATTCTGCTCATATGATTTCAGGTTCAGAGAACACAACTTTCTTTTATAGGTTCTGTGTGGTAAGTTTATGAAGCGTGGCTGTACTCTTAAATGAAATCAGTTTAGATTTGAATACAAAATTCCAGGAAAAAAAAGTCCTTCAAGTAGCTTAGTTCGGTATTGTGGCCTGAAAGTGGCAATTCATGACTACTGCTATATTTCTTTATTAAAAAAACCTGACCACACCTTCCCTCCGCCAAACCGACCCCCCCCACCCCCACCCCCAACTACCAGTCTTCTACTTAGTAAGAAACTATTTGATCATACTAGATCATATAAGAAGTGTTGTTATAAGGAAGTGGAGCTCATATGGCATATAGTAAATGCAGTGTTGAGGAACTCAATCGGTGACAAAATTTGTACTGTGCATACATCTTACATTCCTGGATGAACATTTTATTTCAGTGCATTCATTAATTCACTGAAAAGAATAAAAATAAATGTTGTGCCTTAGTTTTTCTTTTTTTCTTCCTTAAATCTTTTTCCTTGCTCCTTCCTTTCTCGCTCTGGTTCAGACCTGTCTCCTACTCTTTCCTCAGAAGCTTTGCAAATAGGCAACCTGTGCTGTCCCCTTTCCAGTGCTCAGATGTACCACACTGTGAAGCTGCTTTGGGTCAAGGGGAAACCTTCATATCATGCATTTCAGATCTGGAAAATGCTAAAGTGTGTGTGAGACTTGAAGACAGCAGCAAGCTTAGTAGAGACTGTCACATCTGTATAGACCTTTTGATGGATTTAGAAGGATTTCAGCAAAGACAGAGAGATTTGATGAGCAGGAAAGGTCCCGTATCAGGTCTACATACAGACTTTTACAGATCTTCAGATTCAGCGTGGAGTTTGGATTTTGGGGGATGAAGGTATATTAACTACTGTAGTCCTTGTGTCTACAAGTCGAGGCTTATTGCTGTTATTGTAGAGGAAACACTCTGAAGTTGTTCCATGTAGTACTGATTATGGTCAGTCTGAAATTTTTACCTAGAAAATGTGATATAAATAGAAATCAGGTTTACTAATACTTCATATTTAAACAGTACTAGTATAGTGGCTTAGGTTGTGTTTTTGTTTCAGAAGGAATGATAATTCCTACTCTGTCAGTAAGCCTGTAACAAGAAGATAGCCTGCCATGTTACTAGCATGCCATGTGCTTTTAAAAAATAGATGTTTATCTTCTGCCATTGACCAGTGAACATCGTTGAATATCTGGGATGATAGGGGTAAGTCTGAAAGTAGGTATTATTGTTGATGCACTTGAGAGACTCCATTTGCAAAAGCAAAGAAAAATGTAATGAATAGCAGGGAAGAAATGACAGGGATGCCTTTTCTTTGCCTAATCTAGGAACATGTAAAGGAAGGGGAAAAATTTTTGCTTGTAAGGAACCTTTGCCCAGATTCCATGCTATGTTTATTTTGCTGCTAATCTGATGAAGTATTCTTTTATTGCTCTCAGTCTATAGACTTTATGCAGAAGGTATCTACTATATGCTGCAACTTTTTTTGTTGGTAGACATGAATTTTCTTTGTGAACCTTTGTTTACTTTCTCCCAAAGGCTGGGTTTTTTTTCCTTTGGAGGGAAGGAGAGGGAAAAGGAGGGCCTAGGGAAAGAGCAATAAACTGTGAGAAATGGATTTCCCAGCTTGTTCTTTCTCTGCACCCAGCTGTGATAATGACTGGTCTGAACGGGTCTCTGTACCAAGGAGTGGGAAATGCCCTTTTGGCTATATTGACCTTGACAATGGTAAGGATAGTGCATCTTTGTACATGAAGCCTGGTACATGGCAGCATTTTCACCCCAGAGTGACTAGTTTTCACCAAGCTGCATCCTGCCTGTATCTGTAGGCTTGATAAAATCCCATGAAACCCTCACCCCCATTGCTGCGGCTCTCGCAGTCCAGTGGCAACAATAGAAATTTTGCTGTGTTCCTGGTTAGAGAAGTCTTGAGCAAAAAACACTTGGTGCAGTGGAGAGATGTGTAGCCTGCAACCTGACCTGCTGTTGTTTGTGTAGTTGCTTTTACCACTGCAAAGTAGTTGTGATGCATCAATATTCTCAACACTAACATCTTGTATATGTGTAACTCATTTCCTAAAGTACAAACAATGATAAACCAGGCTCTGTAGCCTTATTTGTTGGGAAATGTATTTACAACAAACTTGGATTAGTCTTTACTTTTTGTCAAATGTAACTTTCAAATACTGTTTGTGTTGTCAGGTATGCCTAAATATTTTATTTTGTTAGTCTCTGGATTTGAAAACAAAGGTATATGTTTTTTGCTGCTTATGTGCTCTTCTGATTGCTGCATTTGCAAATGGTCAACCAGCTCATGGTTGTTTTGTAGTCAGCAACATAAACAAGGCTGGAGTTCCCCAAGATTTTTATCTTGGGTAGGAGTTGTTGCTATCTTCACTGTATGGTTAGAAAACCTGTCAGAATTGAGTAAATATTAATTAAAAAATGTTGTGGCCTGCAGATAACATTTTAGTTAAAATTAATTTTAAACAGGGAATTCTCAATCTGTTTTGTTGGAGCTAGAGACATCAGGATCATAACAAAGCTGTTAGTTAAGACGTTAGTTAAGATTTTCTGATGTATGCTGATTGTTGCATACCATACTTGTTTGACCTACTGTGGCTTTGTGTCGGTTTTCAGAAATCATACAAGTTTTTTCTTACTGTAATGTTTTTCTGACCGAATGCTTAGAGAGCAGTACATGTTCTCCAACTCTAAAGTCAGAGCATGGCAAACCGTGGAAGCAGGATGATGCCTGTATTTTCTCTGCTGCGTGCAGTATTAGTGCATTCCAAAGAAAGATAATTTCATTAGTTATTATTTCTGGTTGTAAAAATTAATAGATAGTTCTGTACATTTCTTAGCTAAATTTTAGCTACTGTTTTTCTTTGCTTCTCATTTTCTACCTGCCAAACATTTGAACGTACTATCCCAATAAAGAGGTGGAGGCTGTGATTAACTGTAGAAAAGTAAGTAACTGTCAGTTGCACTTTCAAAACTTGTTAGCTAGACACTTGTCTATATATATGTTTTGCTTAGTTTTGTTGGCTTCAGCAGAAATTTATCATTCCCTTTGAAATGTGGTACATCTTAGAGGAAAGAGAGACAGATTCTTAGCATTTGCAAACCCCATGATACCAGGAGAACTCAGTTTGCAATCATAAAGAGAAGCAGTCATGCCCAAGAGACGTCACTGCTGGACTAAGAAAAACGTTTGCCAATCAGCAATATATAATGAATAATGAAAAATATTTGTCATCTCCCTGAAAGTAGGGCATTGCAATGCAAATGGTACAGCTGTTATTCTTTAATTGCAGCTGGATTAATAAAATGTAATTTTTACAGCCCATTTGCAATGTACCACTGGGGAATACATTTTATTACCAGTTTGGGTGTCTTTTAGTTAATAAATTTGTGTCTTTGGAGCGTAAGTGTTTGGCTTCAAATCCCAGATACAAGTTTATTAAAAATCGTAATAGTTCTTTGAGACAGTAAAATGAAATGAAGTGCACATTTTGTGCACAAAATGTGCTTTTCCAGTACTTGAGTTTAAAACCATTTTTTTACTTGACTAATTTCAATGTTTCCCAACACCAGAAAGTATTGAATTTAAACAATTATTAAATATTTAACCAACCAGACATAAAGCGTTATTTTCAAGAGATGATTTATATTTGTTAGTAATTAAAGATTCAGAATGGCATGAGAGGTTGTGGTCATAATGTCTAATTTTTAAAACGTGTACAATGTTTATGCAAAGCAGTCACACTGCAGGGAAGCAGAACTAATATTTGAAATGGGAAACAAGTGCGAGACAGCGAATAAACGATCTGTTTTGCAGAATAAGGCTCACCTGGTCATAAGTAGTTGACGAGCTTCTAAAAGATAAATCGAGTCATACTGCTGGTTGAACGGAATCTCCCATGAAAGTCAAGTCTAAACTGGTTCTTGGCTGTTGACTAATTTCTCTTATCACAGGCAAACTCTATGAGCAACTCTCAGAGATGCAAAGCTCCCCCTAGACAAAAATACTTCCCTGCAGATTCCATGAGACAACCAGGGTAATTTCTCAGTTACCTATGAAAAGAAGCACTGCTCAAGATACAGATCTCCATATTTGTACCCTTGCATCTCTCTGCCATGTGTAGTAAGCAGTTATTCCCACTCAGTTACTATGAAATAGATTGAAACAAGTTGCTTTCTTATTTTTGGGATGCAAGATATTTGCTTCATCATTTTCAAGTTTTAAGGTGATAGTATACAACGATGAAAAAGATACCACAGTACAGATGTCAGTCATTGATGCTGTGAGGCAGGGAGTGCCTAGCTTTTTTTCCTTCCTTTCTGCTGTTCTCTAGGCAATTCATCTGAGTAGATAGAAGTAAATGTTGATTTTTTGGGGCTGGCAAAAGTTGAAGATGCTCTCCTAGTACTGGGACAAAGTTTGTTGACTTTAATTTGGTTAAATAAGCATCGTACCTGGTGATACCAATCTTGCTTCTTTTACAGCATAGTATTATAAATTAGCTGGTTAAATTGAGCAAATATTGTTAGAATGAAAAAAAAACCCCACAAAAAACCCAAAACAACCCAAAACAACAACCAACCAAACAAAAATCTCCACACACACAACCAAAACCAAACCACAACGGTTCTACTAGTGGTATGTTAAGGGAACCTACTAAAACCCGATTGCTGTCCTTTGTGTTCAGAGAAAAAAAACAAAAATAATAATGTTTTGGCAAAGAAGATTCCTAGAACAGCCCCTAATCCAAACCTGTTAGCTTCAGGGGGAAGGCTGAAGCAGAGGAGACCTAGAAAAGATGATACTCTGTTCAGAGAAACTCAATTTCAGTGTTCGATTTTTGCTCGAAAATTGATTCTGCTCCTTGTTAAAGTAGTTCTTATGAACACAGGTGAGTAAAGTGTTTAACAGCAACCAGCCCCATTTTATGAAAGGTGCACTGTGATCTTGTAGGTAGTGTCTAGCTCTTGTACATAACAAGCAACTAACTCTGTTTTTATAAATGACAATATTTAGCATGGTTATGTTAGTAGTGACATGGAGAAACAGTTATGCTACGGTGTTTAGCCATAGTATTAAATGTGGTGGTGAGCCATATTTTAGATTGAATACATTCCTGTTGTTCCTTCATCCTTTTAAGATCTTACTCTGAAAATTGAAATTGGTCTGTGTGAAGGAAATTATATCCCATCTTTAGTTTAATCCAGTCTCATCCAAAACAATGAGTCACAGGACGGGATTAATGCAGGCCTTTTATGGATGAATGTACAATTTAGAAGAAGAATAAGGTGAGAAAAGAGAATCATGGAGAGCTTGCTCTGAGCAAACAGTAAATGTAATGCATACTTGTTACCCTCTGGTAAATCCTCTTATCTCTGAGCATTGTGTGGAAGGGAGGGATAAAAGATGAACCTCGCCCTCAGTTAAATATAAATTTGCTTAAAGGTGGGAGCAGAGTAAAAGGGACCAGGTTAAACTTGAACTATTATTACTGCATCTGTGTCAGGGTTTGAAGGATCACACACTGCACAAAGCCGCTATGGAACGGTCTAGCTGTAGTCCTGCTTTTTTTAATTCTTATTTTGTGTGCTGCGTGATGGGTGAACTTGACTGGGTTACTTTACATGTGATGGCTATAATTGTGTGAAAAGACAATTTATTTTTTTTTTTTTAACTTCTGAGTTTTTAAAGAACTTGAGCTTGCTGTGTCTCTTACCGTGTAAAGAATTTTCTCTGAATTTAAATTTGAAATTGTCAAAGTGAAGCAGAGAATGATCTAATCTTGGGACATTACCACATATTGTGTGGCTGTCAGTAAAACAAGACCTGTCTTGTATGGGCATACGTTATTACACGTTGACCATGGGAATCATGGTTGAAACCATGCTTTCTGTTAGACAGCTTAATATATGATTTGCTAGGTATTCAACAAAAAGTCTATAATGTTTTGATTTTTAATCAGATGCAGTGATTCAGACAGATGTATGTTGTTTGTATTCAGTACTATGCCAGTGGAAATGTTGCTGAAGGATTTCCTTTGAATTATTTTTTCCTGGTAATTAATTGTCTGAAAACTTGGGTGGGTGAGTTAGGAGAAATTCTTCATGACCATTGCATCACCTGGAGAAGGTTAAAATTTAGAAAGTCCATTAAGGTGCTAACTCATGTTTGTGCCTTCTGAAGATTCTCCTTTCTCTTTATTTTCACAGACACGTTAAGATTGGACATACTGATTTAAAGCACAGTAGTGATTTGGATTTGCTTGTGGTGTTTGCAGTCAGATTTGTATTTATTTATTATTTTGAGGCACCAAGGAAATTGGCTGCGAGAATGGATATTAAGTGTTGTTCTGTCTCCCCATTTTTTGGTGTGTTCAGTGCTATGGTATTATACACCCTTTGTGAATACAAAGATGCTTATGAAATGTTAAGGCTGACTGTATTTAATTTCACATCAAGAAGGACTCCCTGCCATAGGATTCAGCTGAGTCATTGTGAATAACCTTCAGTCTTGAACACTGGCAGAAAGCGCTTTTTTGTGTCCGTGATGTGTGTTTTTGTCGATTCAAAGCCTTTTTTTGTAAATGAATTTTCCAATACAAAACCAACTGGGCTTTCAGCTCTTCAGAACTGGCACACCACTTTTGCTGCTATTTGGCCCTGCTAAAGTGACATGTAAAAGTCATGGTTGTGTGATTCAGTTTGGGGGTGGATATCTATGGACCTTAACAGTCCATAAATATATTTTTTTATTTATATATGTATGAAATAAGCATATATGTTTATTACAAAAGCATGTGCCTGACTTTAGTCATTGAGCTTTCTTACTAATTTCCTGTGTCACTTCAATGTTGGACTATATGTGAATAAAATTTCCATAATATCCTTTTAATATTAATAGTGTTTTGTAATAGCAAAGCCAGCAGGAAGATAAATTCCGGAAACAATTTGGCCACAATTAAATGTGAGGCAAAAGTACAATTCTGGCGATTAAATTGGATTCTTGTTTAAAACACATGCGGTAGAAGGATATGGCAGTCTTCAGGAAGCATAAAATGAAGTTAACCAGCACCAGCATTTAGTCACTTGCTAATACTGCATGCAATTTCTAATTACTTCTGTAGTTTGTCATTGTTGAATGCAATCAAATCTAATTGGCCAGAAAATTTTTCTTGGATCGTCATAGTCTATGACTGTGTTTTTACTATTATTGTTCCAGCTTCTTTTTCATCACCCCAACCTTTACTGCTTCATTAAGTCTTAAATTAGACTTTGACAATCAGCCTATTTTATTAGAATTATCAAAAGAAAGAAATATACATGGCAAAGTCAAAGGGGAGGCTCCAGCATCATGTTTTATTTCATGCTTTGGAGTTCCTTGAGAGTTATCAAAGGCAGGGATCCTTTATTTGCAATTAAATACTCCTCACTTTAAAATCATGACTAATAAATGTCAAGTGCAAGAAGAGGCACTATTATTCAGTAAAAGTCCTTGGATATGTTTTAGGGTGAAAACGTGTAGGCATGAAGGTTGTTAGTTTTTGAAATGTTGTAGGGTTGCTTTCATTACAAAATCCTAAAGTTAACCACTTCAGATAAAGCTCAAAAATCATTGAAACATTTGGGGAGCTCTTACTCTACAGGAAGCTCTTGACATTTATGGTAATTAAAAGTGGAGGTATCTATTAAATACTTCAGTTTTTCAAATAAACACCAAACTGATAGGCAACTGTAAGAGTTCTATATATCTTAATTAGAGCTGGTCAAAACTGTTCAGTGATACTGTTTTCTGGGTTTGGAGGTGGCTGGCTTCTTATGTTTTAATGAGACCCTGAGCCTTTGAGAAAACATCGACGTAAATGCTATGGGAGAGACCTGGAATGAGGTTTACACTTCAGAAATGTTGTTGCAATTGGTAGATCTAGGTTGGCTGTTGCAAAGCAAGGAGTTGCAGTCCCATCTCCCTCCCTGCTTCATGTATGTGTCTCATAGGTTGTTTTGGGGTAAGTGCTCTATGCCCTGTGTGGGGTTTTTGTTTTTTAAAAATAGGAGTAGAGACCTCATTTTAATCCACTTTTCAAAATCTTACGTTTCTCTGTGGAGTAGAGCCTCATTTCTCCAGTTGATTCTGGCCGCAGTGTTCCGACTGCTTGTCCTGATCCTGATTTATCAGCATTAACTCAAGTATTAGGTTTTAGGAGTATCTAAAGATAATTTTGTTTAGGGCCAAATTTTAAAATGTTACTTTGCTATTGGGCAGTATTAGTAAAGTGTTAGTTCTTAATACAGTTTTAAAGGCTGCAGGATTTCGGTCTAACCTGTAGAGAAAAATGTTATCACTTACTTGACCGTAAGTCTAAAATAAAAGATGCAGAGTGCACCCAAAACATGCTGCCTGTTCTGTTTATTCTTGCCTATTGATAGAACATTTGGGGGCTTTCCTGCCATACAATGACCTATTCCCTATGTTGTGGATTGTTTTGTTTTGTGTTTGTTTTTTTTTTTTTTTTTTTTTTTTGTGGGCTTTTTTTGCTTTCTTTTTTCTCCTGTTGAAGGAAAAATACTGTGTAGATTTTGATTTATGTAACAAGGATGCATCAGAAATGTATCTGGTTAAACAAACATGGAGCAGATGCTTTAACTATTGTGTTATATAGTAATAGAACTGTAATTGAAGCACAGCAATAGAGATAGCGTTTTAATTGGAAAGGCATTTTCTTTCCAGTGATGAGAGACTCCCCGAGCAAAATGCTGATATATCTTCCCAGTTTGTAGGTTTTTTTTCCACACTGGACGGACCATTTGGTGGGGGTGGATACAACCAGAATAAAATACTGATGAGTAGAGGAAGCTATGGCACTTCATCATAACGTCTTTAAAGTAATAATTATTTTTTTTTTTAAATACTATTTGGGTACCATTTTAATTCAGCTTAGAAAATTACTTTAAAAGATGTAACGGAAAGATGATTCAGTGCATGTTATAAGAGATTTTTGAGGATGTGATTTTCAAATTTGATAGAAATGGCACCGTCTTTCCTCCATTTGTGAATGCAAGTCTTTTCAGGGTATTTTTCCATGAATTAGCTTTTTTATACTTACTTTTCCACACATGCCCTGGAGAAAAGCATGCAACCCACTGTTACTCTGAGGTAAACTGGATTTCCATGTAGTCTTTTTCAAATTAAATGAAATTGTTTATTAATTTTGCGGTTCTGTAGAGCAGAGGCTCCCTTGGGTTTTTACTGAGCTGATGGGGGATATGTTAGCCTATACATCTAGGAATGACTGATGCTAATTGGGCTTTTCACATTAATAAAGTCCTCTGTTTCAATGATGATACGCAGGTCAGCTGCATCTTTTAATTAAAAAAAGAAAAGAAAAGAAAATTAAGTCCTTTGCTGGAATTACCTAACTGTTGAGCAGTATATATATACAAGAATGCTCCCTTGTGGTAAGCCATTTTGTTGAATTCTCCACCAGTCCTAAATTTTGACAAATTTTAATTAAAACTATGCTTTTTTTTCTCATCTATTGTTCGTCCATCATGCCATGTATTTTTGCAGGGGATACAATGTGGCAGAGCTCTGGCTGTGGTATGTGCCACTGTATGTATTTTGGAATTCTGTTTGGTATAGTGAGTGATATGCAGCACTTGAGCAGCACATGACTTTTCTGGTAACATTTAGCTTGCTGTGGAATAAGGTGCTAACTAAAAATGAATTAATCATTTACTGCTAGATACTTGTATAGCCTTTAAACATCAGGTAGTAAAGGAGGAGGGGTTCTCGTTCTGTAGCATCTTTTATGAAATTTTAGTAACTTCATGGTTTGTGCTTGTTATGATAGTTAAGATGCTGATTAATTGAGACAGTCTCGGAAGCTTAGTCACTCTAGACTTGTAAAATAACCAAGGTGGCTGGGGGGGGGTAAGGCAGAACAACCCAGGCTTTGTTCTGATGTAGGTACTCCTGGGTGGCCTGAGCTGCGAAGGTGTATTTATGTGCTCAGTATTGCAACAGCACTATCACAAGTATACATATAAATCCAAGAAGTGTAAAACCAAATACATTGCTGTTGCCTCCTCTGAAAAAAATCAGTGAGACTATTTTAATATTCGTGATTAGCCTAACATCCAGGAAGTATAATTTAATAAATAGCTAAGATACCTGTAATCCTCTAAAAATGTCTCCTATTGCAGCTGGGATTTCTACTCAGCTTCTTTACCTACTGAATATTTTACATATAAATTTCCTTGCTGTTCTGCCTAGGGGGGAGGGTAGCCAAATGTCAGTAAAAACATGAGGATTTGTTCAAGTGATCTCAGTCATGCAAGTCCTTGTATATATGTCCCTTCATGGGAAATAAGGTCCTAAAGAAGAATTTCAGAGAATGTTTATTGAAGACCATGAAATTCTGGAGTCAACTTAAACCCACAGACACTCAGCACACCTCGTGTAAGCACAACTGCCATTGACTTCTGTGGAAGTTTTGGCAGCCTGGCAACTCAAAGATCACATTCCCACGGTTGCAGAGGTGATTTGATGTGTGCTGCTGTGCATGAACATTTAATGTCAAAACAATCAGATATTCACCAGTTGTGGGCTCTAGTAGAATGATCTTTTTTGGCACAGAAGTTGGATAATGTGTAGGAGAGCAGGAGATGGTTGGGATACAAGCATGCTGGAGTAATACCTTCCATTTGTTGGAGCTGAATTTAGTTGAGGAGATGAATGTAATTTTAAAATGCCATTTAAAAAATTAAAATACTTTTTGATGCATATGTGTTACTGCTTTTGTTATTCTTTAATTGCAGTTGCGTTTTCATTAATGAGAGTGTAAATGTGCAATTATGTCTTCCAGTTTTCTTCCATTTTTGTGTAACATGAAAGGAACAGTGAGTTTAAAAGGTTGAGCATGTGACATGTTGACTCAGCTCCTCATGAGAGCTTAATAGGACCCTGAGCAGAAACCTGTGCTAGGAGCTTAATATGAATATTTCATGGATAAATTGAGTAATATTTTAAGGGACAGAAGCTGTTTAAACAGTATCAGCAGTTTGAAACTATAGAAAGCAGACAATAAACTGCACTGTTTACAGTGCTAACTTTCTATGAAAGTGTCACGTATGAATTTAGAGTTTTAAGATGCTGTGGTTTTCTGTGTTCACACAACCGTATGCTAGTGATGCTGTTTTACCACATCTTACTCACATAACATTCCTGTGTAGAGTCTGTTTTACCTGTACACAAGTGTTTTCAGTTGAAGATTTTTTCCATGGGACTGGTTGCTGTACTTGGTAGGCATCTTCTCTCCTGTAGATTTCCACTTTAAAGTAGTTTTTGTTTCCTACTGTTCTTCACAGTTCTCTTTCTTCCCCATGTCTTCCCCACACTCCTCTTCCACATCCAATTCTTCAAAATTCACAAGAGTTTCAAAACAAAGAAATGTTTTCATCCCAAGTTTCAATTACCAGCAAGTCAGAAACACTTCGTCCATGTTTGATATTGATTCACTTTCTGTAGTGTCTGTGTGTTCAACATAAGATGGTATGCTTTTCTATTCTGGTTCAATATGCTTTCTTCAAGCTTTCATTCAAGTGTTTTCCTGTCTCTTCTTTCTCTCCAAAGAGTACTGAAAAAATAAATGCAGAACAAGGCAACAGCAGCTTGCATTTTACGCCCAATGTCATCAGTTTAGGACACTGATTGATGCGTGGATTAAAATAAAAATGTCCTTATTTGAAATTTGTAGCTGTTCAGTGTTCGGTTTTGCAATATTAATGCATTTTTGTTATTGTTCAATTTACTAGGCAGGCTGAATAATTCTAACCAGTCACACGATGCTGAATCATAGTAGTGCACACGGAGTTAACCAGCATCTATCATTGTGCCTTGAAGCTGTGGATCTATAAATAGACCCTTCGTGTTATCTTTGAAAGAGCAAGACCACTAGTAGTTTGTCATGTCAATATTAGACAAGGATGAGGGATGCACAGATTGTTAGTGTGGTTCACATACGCTTTCAGTTGAGGAAGAGAAATTTATGGTTTGAGGTATGTTAGGCTCTGCAGTAAGATTTTTTGAGAACCTTGTTGACCACGAGTCCTGCCATTCTGTGTCCATTTCTGCTTTCTTCTTTGGCCTTTCCATGTTTTCTCTGCCTCTTTTCCCCAGCCCTTCTGGTTCCAATCTGCTTTTGCTGCACTATGAACCCCATTTCCCTAAAAGTAGGCATGCTGTGGTAAGTTTTTGTGTTTGTTATCAGTGAATTAATGAAATCATATTTCAGAAAGCTGTAGAAACATCTGCTCTTGGACTGAGAAACTCAGAATTTTAACCTACAGGATAAAAATCTGGCAGTTATAGGTGTTTGGAACCAGATGCCATGCAGTGATAAGTTTGGCAATCCAACATTTAGATAGTACTATCTAGTATGACTGCTAGCCATGTAAGCTATTTGAAAATGACTGTTAATTTTTTCCACTGTTTTCTGTCTTGTTGCCAGTTCTTCTACTGCCCAGTGCTCAGAACCTTTATTGCTTTGGCATTTTTACTATCTTTGTGGTACAACTATGAGCCTAACTTGTTATAATGTACATACTTCTGATCTAGAAGAATAACTCTGAGAGGATGGAGGAGGAACTCCTAACAGAAACTTCGTTCTGTAGTAGGTTAATGTATGAATTAATAGCAAGGATCACTTAACTTTGGGCAGGAGGAGAATCATATGGGAGTTGTATCGGTGTGTTGCAATTGAAAATGTTTCAGGGCCTGAAGACCTATGCTAAATAACTGATGTTTTATCTTTTCTCTCCATACTTACTTTTACCCTTCAAAAGATGCAAAGCATCAGGTATCCTCCTTTTCCACAATGAATAAAGTTATTTCTGTGTTGAAAATAAATAGCCAGTCACCAAAGCTGGAGGCAAATTTTCTTTGAAGTGGGTGATTTTCAAATAATTAATTAATTCAGTCATATGCAGAATACTCTTGTTGTTGAAAGTGTTCTGATTTTTGTATGTCTGTTGGCGAGGTTTTCTGTATATGAACCTTGAAACAAATTTCAAAGCCATCAATTTTCATAGTCACATTTATCAGTTTGGCAGCAGTTCATTCTGGCTTGATGCTAAACATGATTATTGTAAGTTATTAACTATACTTACTGTAAAGCACACAAATCTGACCAGCTCTGCTAGCAAAGTGGTGTGAGGCTCACGTGATGGTGCTGGTACATACATTTATGTGACACATGCTACTGTTCAGAAATGAACTTTACATGTTTTCAAGAAAAAGAGTAGTATTTGGTGGAGAGGATAATTTAAGCGGTATTACTGTCTTGCAAAGAAAAATATTGAGTATTTGGTGTTCCTAATATTTTACTTTATATCTTTCAAAAAAGAACTGTTTCTGTTCTTTAATCCTTAAGTTCAATCCCGCAGCTGAAAAACATGTAGAAATAACAGGTTAGTCTTGGTATTTAAAGTGATGTTTAGAGGCTCCAGCTGGAGCCTGGCACCTCTTGCATTTGGTTGCTGCATGCAAACAACCCCATCTCCCAACCTAACCTCTGTCCCTAGGAGCTTAAAATGAAATTTAATGGCAGTGGGTATAGCTGGAGGAGCACAAGTTAATGGGAGTTAGCTGTGCCTGGCGCAGGGAGCAGGAGTCACAGCTGCTTAGCTGTTGTCAAGTGTTCATTCGGCATTGTAGCTGAAACACTCTTTTTGGGGCCAACCTCCATGCACTCGTGTGCGGCTCTGTTCCCATGCACTAGCTAGCTTCTGAGAGCCGTGAGGTGAGGCAGAGACGCACTCTGGCTTGAAAGGTGGTGCATTAAAATCAACGAATTTACAGTGTATCCCCATGAGGTGGGAAAACTATGTGCAGATGTGTAAGCAGCAGAGCCATTCCTGCTGGAGTTGTGAATGTGACTGCTGTTGTAGAAATCTGCTGAAAACAGGGAGCTGGGCAAAAAAGAGGCAGTTTGTCCTCCCATTAGAAAAAAACCAAGGCTTGACCTTTAGTAGACAAACAAAACAAAAAAATCCAGCAGGGAGGGAGAAAGAAGGTGAGTAGAAGAGGAGAGGTGCCACGCAGGTCCCACTGGGGGGAAGATCTTCAATCACGGCTCATGCTGTTCTGTGCAGCAGAGACTGTGACCATGGGATTGCAGGAAACAGCTTTCATTGCTTGCTCACTGTGTCTGTAGAAGGTTAAATCACACGTGTGGTGCTTGTTAGTGGCCCCTGGAGATTTCTGTATTGATCTGTTTCTTAATAATGCATAATAAGCAATCAGAACTTTCCTGATCTTTTCATAGATGTACTATCAGCGAGAGTCTTAAATTGCAGTGATTGTGTTTGACCTCCCCTCCACCAACAGTACAGTAGCTTTTATTTCCACTGGGACTACTCCTGACTTACGTGACAGAGAATCAGGGTCTGTGTTTGGAACAATTAGAAGTCATTGTTCCATGGCTCTACAGCACGGCAAGATAGATTTGCATGTTGTTAAAATCTAATTTCAAAATAAAATTGGTACAGGTCTGAATATTTTTTTTTTTTTTAAGTTGTGGGTTTTTTTCCTTTCAGCATGGACAAGCATGTTGGTTTTCTGTTATTAGCCAGGTTGTGTGTTCTGCCCTGTTTGCTCTCATTTGTAAGTCTCTTAGATAGATGGTTTAAGATGGGATTTTTGTTTTGGATGCTGAACTAATCAGGACTTTGCAATTCTGATGTCACCCCTGTTCTACCTATTGGAACATTGACTTTTAGAAATGTATGCTCTCAAATCAATATGATCTTTATTGGTACTTGCTGGTGACATCGTTAAGTCTGGCAGCAGCTAACTGCAAGCATACATTGTGGTATTGAAGTGGATTTAATTAGAAACCAAGCAAACGAGATTTTAGAATTAGTTATTGCTGTTTGACACCATGTGCAATACTTGTCTCCTGGACTACAGGATTTCATAATCACTGCTGTAAAATAAGTATTTTTATCCTTTGCCAAGAGTAATTGATAGTGTAGGCTAACAGAAATTTGCGTAATTGTGCTACTGTCAGTGTTTTGTGTAAGCACTCATTGTGCAAACTGGTTCTTAGTTACCTGATTTTGCATCGATAACATCAGAAGTTAATTGGACTACCAAAATAATGCTACAGCAACAATAGCAAAAAATTTGGCTTATAGCACTAATATAAGTTTGGCTGTCTGTATCATCTCCTAGCTGCTTTTTTTCCCCTTGTTCTAGTGAAGGTGTAGTTATTCATGGCTTTTCCTTGTGTTTTTTCTTGAATAATAAAAAAAAAAAAAAAAGAAAAAGCTATTGGGGCGAAAACTCATTTAAATTTGCTCAGGAAGTAGGAGAATTGCAGGCTATTTTGGGTATTTTGAGTAAAATGTTTAATGTTTTATTTATATCTAGCATAATAAATATGCTGACTAATAAGAAGTCAGCAAAGCTCAGTGTGGCTGAACTGTTCAGAATGAATCAGCTCCTATTTTTCCTCTAATCTTGGACAGGTGGTAGGCCAGTAGTGCTGCAGTTTACCAGGTGGTGAATCCCCTCTGCGGGGGTTGTCCAAGGAAGATGAAAACCAGAAGATACCAATGGACTGAAGCTGAGAAGCCCAGAACACCTGTCTGGGCAGGGGGGAGGGTAAATTTGAGAGGTAGGTCCCACATCTAGGGCATGGACTAACCACGAAACTGCAGGCAGAATGAGGTGGGAATCACACATCTTCTCGTGTTGAATCAGGGGTATTGAGTGGTCTTGATCCTGGAGTAGTGAGGAAGAGGAGGGTGACCCCTTGACGGGGCTGTCTCTCTGGAGAGGTGCTTTGTCAGTTGTGATGCAAGCAGGGAAGAAGAGGCTCTTCTCCCTGCTCACCCCCTTTGTGAAAACCTGGCACGACTTAAATGCGGTGTTTTGTGAAAGATTAGGTGAGATAGCAAATTTGGGGCTGGGCAGAAATACCTAACATAACTCAGGATAAGCTAGCTCGAGTGCAGTCTGCTTTCATTAGTGCGCAGCTCTGAGTTACTGTAGTATATGTAACATGCCTGAACGAGCTCATCGATTACCACTTTGCTCATCTCTACACCACAAAACATTTTGCTATATAAAAATGTATTGAGAACTGTCTCCGTGCTCTTTGTCAGCACTGGGGCTGAA
This sequence comes from Falco peregrinus, assembly GCF_023634155.1. Lineage (NCBI taxonomy): Eukaryota > Metazoa > Chordata > Aves > Falconiformes > Falconidae > Falco > Falco peregrinus. The sequence continues at coordinate 22,640,727 of NC_073732.1, read as the reverse complement.
TCACCTTTCCTGGGCTCACAAGCCTTCTGTGGTTCCCTGGACACAGGAGATTTTAAACTTCCTGAGCGCTCCAAGTTGCCTTTGCCCATAGAGCTGCTGCTGAAGCCCCCTGAGCTCTGTGTCTCCTGGTGGGGGACAGAGCTGGATGGAGGATCAAGACTGAATATTTTGTAGTGGTGAGCACATGTAAAATGGCAGCTCAACCTTTGCTGATGAGCCAAGGATTATTTTCATTTTTAAAACTTGGCTGGCTGTGTGCTGGGGCAAGATGGAGAGGTATGGTCTAGTTTTTCCTCTTTACTTAAAAACGACCTGGGCCCCCAGTATGGTATGTTTCCAGTGGAATTTATATATATCTATTTACTGCCAAATTATGAACTCTGCTGGTATGAGGAGTTTGATAAAAATGCTGACAGACGATTATCTGTAGTCATGCTAAAATAAACCCTGTTTTGGTGAGGTTTATAACTTAGCAGTTGCAAAGTACAACAAATTATTATTTGAAGATAGTTGTAAAGTCTGGAAATTGACTTTTTGCTATCTTTTATGATTTAATCTATTTGTAGAGAGAGACATACCTTCTTTTCACAACTGGAATGAATCCTGATGAGAATACAAGTAAAAACATATATTATCTTTCTGGTTGGGTTTTTTTGTTGTTTTTGCCAAGGGAGGAAATACAAATCATTCTGAAGATTAATCTGCTGCCTTTGTTCTATCATCAAGAAGTCTGTCTTTCCTCTCATTTGCTTTATTTCTTGTTCTGAATATGCTGATTGTATGAACATTCCCTCACCTTAAAGGAGAAAAGTTTAAAGATAAAATATGGTGTGTGTGCTCCCACTAAATCTGATAAACCGATACTGCTTTCCTGATACAATTTCAGAGGGCATAAAGGACATATTCCAAAACCTGGAAAAATTGACATAAGTTCTGCAAGCTTCAGTGCATTTTGGACCAGGCTGGAAGTGAAACGTATCACTGAGTATATGATTACAAGTCATTTTGTTCTCCTTCAGAGTATTACCCTATCTTGGTCATCTTGTGATATGCATTTGTTGCTTTGAAATACTGTGATGGGCCTTACTCTCGCTTTGTGGTGGTCTAAACCAGGAAATATTTCTTTTATCTCAGTATCAAAGACTAGACTGTGGCTTTAAAATTGACAAGCAGCACTTGGAGACAGCGACTGACCTTTTGAAACTGGCAAGAAAGAGCCCCCAGGGAATCCCATTAGGAGCAGGGAAAGGTGGATAATGGCTTCTTCCACCCAAAAAAAAGATACAGCATTCTGCTGCTGTTATTAGGGGACTTCAACTAAACTCAGTTTCTTTGGCCTTCTCTTTGAGTTCAAAGCAGCCCTCTTTATTCTGTAATGAAAGTGGTAGATAATTAGTTATTTTTCTCTGAATATATAAAGGCAAACCGTGGAGTTGTTATCTCAGAGAATATTATTTGGATAACATTGTAATTACTTCAAACATATTAATAAAACCTGAATTTTCTTAGTTTTGGAGGTGGTAACCAGATTATTGGAGCATAGTAGTTCATCAAGTTGGTACTTTTTCTTTCTTCAGTAAGACATGAAGAAAGAAAAGTATCTTTTGTACAGTCATTTTGCTTTCAGGTTATGTGTTCAAACTTTGGGTTGAGAACGCCAACTCTTTTCAGAGGTTCAGCAGTGTTGTGGGAAAATTATGGTTTTCTTTAAATTCTACTTTTCATCATCCAGTGGTACGGGTGCACATTACTGCCTACACAGGATTGTGTAGAAATTGGAAAGATACACTTAGGTGGAAGGTTTTTATGAAATACTTTTCTTCATTTTGAGAGAGTGGGAGAAATCCATGGTAGTTATCAAAATTTACTGCAATCACACTTGTGTTCTGCGTGTTTCAAAATCAGAGAAGTAAATGAAAGGAGTCAAAAGGGATGTTTCAAAGCTGTTGAAAATCCATTCTTGCAGTGATGCTTAGACTATTGTTCTAATCTGATTTAGTTCTATGGTAGGTTATAACAGTGGGTGAGTAATTTAGATATGCAACAAAGCCATCCCATTACTACTTGGAAATAACAGAATATTTTGAGCTTTTCTACTTAGGCAAAGACAGTTTAATTGCAGTAAGCCCTCCTGCAAAACAGTAAAAGTCAGTCAAAGAAGAAAATGTTGCTCGTTGAGTCTTAAAGCGGAATGTAGCTCTGTATTTGTTACCTGCAACAGAACGTGCAAATTGTTCTTCTAAGGAAGATACTTTGAACACTCATCATTGGTAGCAGGAAATACAGAGCAGAAGTGTATACCTACCTGGTCGTGGTGATTTGTGAACTGTCTGCTTTCACAAAGACTGGGATGGCTGCACAGCTGGCTTGGGTTCAATTTTAGGCCGTTGAAGTGTTTTCTTGGCAGGGGTGAGCCTGCCGGAAACATCATCTCTTGTTTTAGTCCCAGAAGGGTTTTCACGTGACACACCACCTGCCTGACCATGTGGACCCGACTGTTCAGGGCAGTCTGACTGGGCAAAAAGCACGTCAGAGAACAAAGTAAGAAAGAGGTACCTAGTGATGATGTATTTTAAAAATGACTGTCACCGGTTAGAGCCTTTCTGATGCTGTGAATGTAGGCTACTGGAGAGCAGCTGATGGTGGTCCCAGCTGCTGCCACTAAGTAGCTCTGTTACTAGCGGCTGCCTTCCAGCTTTGCCCTGAACTTTCTCCTCATACACTCTGTGTAATACTTAACTGCCAGGGTAGACCCATGAGCCGAAATGACTTGAAATGCCGATGCAGAAAGCTTTAAATAATGAAAAAGGAGAAAAAGGCTGATTTGTTTGCTGTGATACTCTCCAGCAGTCACAGCTGTGTTACTGGGACAGACAGGTCTTGTGCCGGGACATGGGCTGCTCTCCACCCTTGAAGGGCAGAGAAAAAAGATGTGCACTGCTGAGGGGTGTGAACTGTCACTGTATTTTGGTGAGGTGCTGGTAGCAGGGGTTTTACTAGAGGAGAAATCTTCAAAGTCTTTGGACTACAAATGGGGATACTAGTTTCAGTTAGTACTTACTGTGTGTAACACTGTGTCTTGGACTAACACAGCCTCTCTGGAGGAGTAGAGCTGTGCATCTGGTAGCGGGGACTTTCACTTGGAAGGCTTTGAGCTTAAATGTGTTACCATTTTCTGGTGATTCAGGGAGCTGTGTTTGGGAGCTTACCGCTAAAAACCCCAAGAATAAAAGCCTGTAGCAGTGTTGTTTAGCCCTAGTCCCTTACCTCTGGTGTCCTGGCTTACTGCCTAGCCCACTGACATAACCCAGACCCTGCTGACTTTGCAGCAGATGGCCTTCTTAAGCTGCAGCAACTTCTGTATCTCCAAGGTTATACATGGGGGTCTCTTCCACGGTCTCTTCCAAGGTATTCACCTTGCTCTCTCCTTTAGAGCGGTAGGATTGAAAGACCGCTCTATAAGCCCTCTTTCTTTTCTTCAGCCTTTCAAGGGAAACTCTTTTGGTTACTGCTGTTGTGTCCCCAGATAACCTGTCACATGCCTTAAGTTTCTAATACTAATACTGCAGTATAAGACGGTGTGAGTAACGAAGTATAAGATGGTGAGACTAGGAGTAGTTTCTGTAGGTTGTCCTTAAGAACCAGTGGACTCAGTGATACCTCAAGTACCATTAATTCTTGATTGGGTCATGCCAAGCTTGTCAGAAGAGCCATCTGCTACTTTGTTCTGTGTATATTTATTTATTTATTAGTAAGGTGAATCCCGACATCTCACACAGAAGAACTGTAAGGGGAATGACATTTTTTAATTCAGTTTCCTGCAGAACATCTTATCAGGAAGGATGGTTTAGCTTTTGTTGTTCATTGCTTCTGATACTCTGCATCACGATGTATTTCTTTCCACATTGTGCTCACTGACTGTTTTCTGACTAATATATCTTGATATTTGCTACTAGAAGTGGTGTACAAAGAAGCTGTCATCAGCAGCTGTGTAGAAGACATCTGAGAAAACCATCGATAAGTATTAAAAAGCAAATGAAAATGTCTCTGTTGTCCTACTGCACTTGACTTTTTAGTACTGTTTTTTGCCATCTTTCTCCCTTGGCTCAACGTGCTTAAATACTCTGAGAGAAATATTTTGCTGGCTGCCTCCTGCATGATCTCCAGGTGCACAGGCCTATGCCCAATTTCCTGAGATACAGAAATAAGTCAGTTGGTTACATTTCTGTTTGCCTTTCTGCAACCTGTAATCTTCAGGCTCTACGAAGATTTAAGGCATATCAGGATAGGTTACTTCTGTGTGTCTAAATGTTTTAGATTGAAAATAAATGTTCAGCCCCTATCGGGAATAATTTACTGTTCTGTTAAGGAGGAAGAATAGGAAGTAAGTTATTACCACAGAAAATTTCACTGCAATTTTCTTTTGCATAAGCTTAAATTCTGAGTAGAGAGGTTGTCAATTAGTGTGCAGATTTTTTTAATTGGCTATAATAAAAAGCTAATTGGTGTTTTGCTTAAAGAGTGAATTAAGAAAGTGTTGCTATAGGAACTTTGCATGTGTATAGTGCTGCTCTACATAACAGTGAATATAATAGTCTGATGACCTTTCTGAGCTAGCTGTATAGTCAAGGAAAAAGTGTTAAATTCAGGCTTGCTGGAGTGATCATTAAGGAGTTTGTGACTTCACCCATTTTATTGCTTGAAAGTGTCTCTGGCATTGTCTTGTTGAATGTTTCTCTTGACTCGCGTCAAACCATATAATAAATGCTGGTCTCGGAAGACCTGAACTTTTCTAAAAATCTGAGTGCTCCAATTCTGAATGTGTGAACCGATCTGTAATCTGTCAAGCATAAAATGTACTACTGGGAAAATTTCATTTTCATAATCTGAGAAAGTGTGATGATGGATCATAAGTGACAACATCTAATCCGTTAGCTGTTGTATTCCTCCCTCCTCTCCCTGCCTTCTCACTGAATTCTGAGCCTCATCTGAAACACTGGAATTACGGTTTTAAGTCAGATGGGGTTTCTGTTCTAATTTGCAATATTCTTTCCCAGCAAAAATACTTATCTTCTCAAATATAAACTTTGCTGAGGAGAGAATAATTTCTTCAGGAGCTGTGAACAGGATTTTTTTCCTTTGGGCTAATGCTTGCCTACTTAAATTACTTCAGAGTCATTATCTGTACTTGTGCTAGTTGCTTGAAAGTTAAAGATACAGGCGACACAGGCACAAATCTTGAAGTATATTACGAACACAGTCATTCCTGCACAGGAAGGTCGTTAGTAATGAAATAAGTGTCTCTATACAATAAAGGAGAAAACTGACACATGATCTTTTTTGTAGTTCCCAATCCTGAATCTCACTGTTGCTGTGTAAGTGGGCAAATCGTATTGTCCCCTTTTTAACTGCCCATCTAGAAAATGCAGGAGTGAGAGATCCTGCAGTTATTAGTGACAGAAAAATGTTCTGTGCATTTCAAAACAATGCAGTGAGTGTCTAAGTGCAGAATACTGGGCAAAATGATGACCTGTTGACTTTTTTGTGGAAAAGGTTCACGGTGTTCTTTTCCCCTTCTGGTTTTCAATTGTAAAAAAATAAAATCATTCAGTGTCTGCAAAATTTGCCCCTTCACTTGTTCTTCAAGCTGGTAAAACACAAAAATCTTCGAGTTTGGTTAGTTTGTGATTTAACTTCCACCACCCTTTTCTTCTCAGTAGATGCTTAGAAGAAATCAAAGATTCTTTGAAGTGGGCAAATTTAGGAGAAGCTCTCAGAATTCTCTGCAGTTGTACAGTCTCCTTCTTTCTGTAACTCTGGATCATGGCTGAGTAGTACCTTAACTTAGTGGCTATTTTCCCCTTGATACACATATGTAAGCCCGATTAGTGTTAATGTCTTTTTGAAATGCTTCCCTCATATATTCAGTATCTACTACTGATGTCCAAACCTTAAAGTCTTATGAGTTGCGTGGCATGTGGCTATCTCTAGAGCTTAATAGAAAGTTGGATTTAATCTCTTAGTTCATCTTTTGAGCAGTAAAACTGTAAGACAGATAAAATGTTTTAACGTGAAGCTTTTATCTGAGACCTGTGAGCAAATAAGTCTTTTTTTTCTGGTCCAGGGAAAGGACTGATTTCATTCCCCCTCCCTCCCCACTTTTAACTTGCCCAGTAAGACAATAACTGTAATGTGCGCTTACATGGGCTTGTATAGTTTAAAGGTGTTGTTTTGCAGAAAAGTAGTACAATATTGTATTTATGTTTGCCAAGGAAATGTGCTTTTTGGAACTCAGTAACTCCATTCTTACTTCATTTTAAATCGTTGCTGCTTTGCTGCAGTTCATTGTCAACTGTCCTTGTGAAAAGGGGACCAGGTCTGTGAAGGGTAAAATATGAATCTACTTTAGGATTGGTATTTTCCTCATGGTTTTACTTGACTGTAGAACCCTGACCTAATGTTGATGTTATTTGTGCTTTAAATGGGGGATTGGACTGTGTGACGACTTAGGCTTCTCCCAACCCCAATTATTTTATGCACCTATGACAGAGCTCAAATCTACAATGATAAAGTTATTATTCTTCCATTTTTATGAGCTGTGGCTCTGTGGGCTTACAGTGAGGGCAATTACAGTAACAACTGTAGTATGAATAGTTAAAAGTGCTATCAGTTGTGTTTTGTTGGTTTTTTTTAAGATAATTTATCTCTAGATGACAAATTCAAACATGTCTTTTAAAATTATCTTTTACAGCTTTTATTCTCCCTGTTATTTAAAGGACAACTTTGGTCAGACCTTTGAATGCATACTAGGAAAAGATGTTGAAGCCAGTTCACACACACCCCCACCCCTCCCCAAACCCCAAAGCCTGTCCATCTCCCAACCACTGTTTTCCACCTAATCTGCGCAAGGTGAAGCCTGTTTCAACACGGCTGCTACAGCCATTATGTTGGATCAGTAAAATTTATATGAAAGCCTAGAGTCTGTGAGATGGAAACTGCACTCCTGCTAGTTCAGTCCGTTCTTTGTTTATTGGGATTTAGCAGTAGCTGTAGTCCTACAAAATGGAGTACCGGAGGGGCTCGGTGGATTCTGCGTTGTGCGGTGGGACACCTTGGAAAAGAAGCTGCAGTGTGTTGGTCGTTTTGTTGTTGGGTTTTTTTTTTCTTTTTTTTTTTTCCCTCACGATAATGTCCTTGTTGCTCCAGTATGGTTGTGTTTACAGAACATTGCAACAGTACAACTTGGTTACTATTGATCCTTTTTTCCCCTTTGTTTTATAATTTATGTAGTGCAGCATCAGAGGGTTATTAGTGGAGTTATCTGTACAATCTTTATAATAAGCTTTGATCAGTACTGAACTGCAGCAAGATATGCAGAGACTGTTTAAATATGTACTGAGCTACCTTGTTTTGCTTGGGGAAGGAGCACATTGACACCTTTGGCATTTCATTAAAAGAAAGAGGGAGATTTATGTGGATGATAATGAGATTGCTAGTGGGAAATAGGTGAAAAATTGACGTAATCAGGATATCAGGTTTTGTTGGTTGTTTTGGTTTGTGTTTTTTTTTTTATAAGAACACTTCTACTTTGCTGATGGCTAAACAAAACAACTGTTTATTGTCCAGTGTTTTGTTGTAGAGCAGAAGAACCACCGCAGGTTCCCTGAACATGAATCTGCTACTTCGTGAACCAGACCTCGCTGGAGTCAAGGGCATTGGTTTTGACACTTCAGGCAGTCATGTTTTTGTTTTTTTTTTTTAAATGAGAAAAATACTTCATAAGTACTAGCATGTTTAAAAATGCATTCTACTTTGCTGCAGTGTCAGGAAAATTCATCTTATATTTATATTTACAAGTTTCATCATTGGAATTGGCTACTTTTCTGTTTCAGTGAATGGTATTAGAAAATGTAATGCGTTCTTCTTTTGCAGAGAATTAACGTAGAGGCCAGATTGAAAACATGTCTTCGTGAAAAATATTCTACAAAACTGATACCGTCTTGGCTTTAAGGTAAATATAATAATAAAAAAAATTGTGTCAAACACCTGCTCTAACTTTTCTTTTCATCATAGTTGTTCTGTTAGAGAGATATGTGAGGATATTATGTGCTGAGAACAAAGAAAGTATTTTAAGGAGGTAAGTTGAAAAATTAATTTATATTTAGTAAAAAATTTAGTCAAAAAATATTTAGTCAAAATAAAGTGTAAGCGTGAGCCAATAATTTGGGTAGGCTTCAGTAATTAAACAAAATGACAGTCAGTGGCATGAATGCTTATGTGACTTACATACTGCCTTGGCAAATGTTTTTTTTTGTCTAAAAATTGAATATGCGTATGAAGGAGAGATCACTACAATTGAATGGAAAATGTGAAATTACGAAGGCAGCAAGGTATAAATAATTGAAAGTCAGGTTTCAACTCCAGTGTCTGTATTTCATGAGCTCAGTTGCAAACAGAATTGCTAGAATGGGAATTCACATTTTTGTTTTCTCTTCATTTTACTTTCATAGTACCATACTCCTGGTATAGAGAGCAAGGCAGTGAAAATGACAGAGGGGTAATTAAATATCTGTAGGAAAGTAAGAGCCAAACCAGAGACTAATTTTCAGTACTCTACAGCTTTCATTATACATGTATATGCTTTGATTTCTCATGTGTATGGGAAATGTATCCTCCAACACTGCATATTTCTAATCTTTCTCCTCCAGAATTGTTTAACTTCCTGTGTTCCGTGGTAAGATGTTGCAGCTTATTTTGTTTGAGAAATCATAGCAGAAACTAATTATTTTATGAACAGTTAATTACTTTCAAGAATATCTATTTTTAATCTCTGCTAAACAGTCCTTTCTCGTGGCCGTACATAGTTTGACTGTTTAGTATGTCTTGTCCATTTGTTGAAATAAATCAAAATGGGCAATTTCCAGTGTTTTTGGAAACTTTTTGGGTCTGTTTGCCCTGCTGTGTCTGTGGATGAAGGGGTCAGTGAGACTGCTGTACTCAAAGTGTTATTTTGAAGTGAAACTTTCTCCAAATTTAGCCAGTGCTGTTAGATGTAATAGAAACCATATGCTACTTCATATCCCCAGTATTAGGGGTTGTGCTGTTGGCACTTGCCACAAAACCAAGTTCCAGGCAGCATAATAAATTTGAAAAATTCACTGTCAAGGTATATTCAGTTGTGTGTTTGGTTGAAAGGCCCGGGTTTTGCCCTTAAGCATCATGTACTTCTAGAACCAGATCAGATTCTATAGTCTTGCTTGTAAAAGAAGATCAAAGTAAATGTCAGCGATACTTACAAAAGAAGTGCTGGACCTTCAGTGAACTTGCCCAGCTGTCCACGGGTTAGGACAGCAACTCGTAGCTGGATAAGAGTTTTGTTTCATTTTACACTTTTATTCTACATAATGACACTGTATCATGACCTTGGTTATATCCCCTTTAGAGTGGGGATTATGATTTTTCTATAAGGAATTTATGATGATTGGAAGTTTTCTTTAAAGGACTATGGAGTTACTTAAAGAATTTGCTGATAATAATTTTCTGATTTGAATAGTATTTAAATGCAGATGTTCCTATAGCAAGACCCCAGGTAAGTGTGTATTAACATTTAATATTTGAGATACTTGGTAAATACCCAAGGACTCAGAGGTGGCCGGAATGTCTTATTCTTTGCAAATATTGAACTTGTCTGAATTACTGTCATGGTATAGATAACATGTTAATGAACTGAAGCCTTAATAGGCTATGGATCAAAACAGAAGGGCTTGCAATGATGAAATTACTTGACTCTAGAACTTGCCAAAATATGCTCATATAGCTTAGACAGTCAAAATAAATAAAAAAGCAACACTGCATTTGCCAGTAGCTCAGAGAGCTTGCTCACTCTGGCCAGTATAGTCGCTTCCACTCTATGCTTCAAATATGTCCTGTGAGCACAGTAAGCAGTTACATGGGTGGCTGGGCTTGTGGGGAGACTACTGTCCTTGAAGACGAGGTCTCTCCCAGTGCCTCTGGGCCATGTGGTGACAGCAAAACCAGTTTCAGATTCTTGATCTTTTTACCCTGTTTGGTGCCACCACACAAATTCAGCTGTTCCTTCAGCTGTATCATGATGGTGCCATGGTTTAAATAGTTGTAAAGTTTCCATTAGACTCTGGCATAGGAGAGAAATATTTAAGAAATCTGGCAGTGTAGATATCGATCAATATTGCATTTGTCTAATTAGCAAATTGGTATGAGTATGCTTGTTATTCTGAAGTGATTATAGTATAAAATCAGCAACATAAAATCCTTCTTCTTGCGCTATATACTTCAGGTGCAAATTACAGAAGTTTCATCTAGAAATTAGAAGTGAATCTTCAATTTTTACCTGTGGGAACACAACCAGAAGAAAGTTTTGTGAAACGTGAGTCTGTAAAAATGTTTCTGTGTTCTAAGGAGCAAACAGTAGCAGTCCAGATGTTTCCTCCTATGCCATAAAATTCTCTCTGTCATCCAGGTCTTTTTCACACCAGGGTTGTTTCTGTGCCTTACATGTGCTTTGTGAAGTTTCATTCATTTTGAATGAATTCATCTGCGTTTATAAAGTGTGTAACAGAATACCCAGGAGCCTTATTAAGGAATTGTGGGAGATTAGTCGTCCTGAGTGATGGCACTGTTCCTTCTCTTATCAGTTCTTCATGTCACATGTGAAAGTATTGTGGTGTGGTTTTTCTCCTCTTTCAGCTGCTGTGTACAGACCATGCAATAATTCAGAGCTGGAGCGACTGATGTGGTTGTCCTGTCTGGAGGCAAATAGGCCTTCCTTGGACTAATTACTTCGGTGTTCAGCAGCTGTACTTAAAGCAAAAGCCTCTAATCCTGAAGACTCTGGTGATGAAAAAGCTCCTGTGATTCTTGGAAAATTGCCCAATAGATTACACTGTTGGAAAACATTTGCCCTGTTTGTTTCTTGAATTTGTCTGAATCATTTTGAAGCACTGAAAATAGCACTTTTATTTCCGCTCACCTGTGCAACCTTATGCTATCATTTTTCTGATACAGGCTTAGTTATTTAGACTGCTAGTTAATCGTACCTGAACTTCCACTTAAATATCAGATTAAGCATTAAGCTCTTTCAGCCTTCTATTTGCAAGGATGTTTTACAGTGTTCTTCATGGTGCATGTCCTATAATCTCTAATCAGCTCCTTCTCCAGTCATCGTTAACAGACCTGAAAACATGTTCACATAGCGGTCTCAAAAATGAAAACAAGATAGAGAGACAATGCAGCTTCTTAGTTGTATGCTCCAGAGAGACCTCTGCACAGCCTCACCTGGGAATCTTTTGTTTCCCTATTACAGAATTGTGGGGTTTGTAATGCTCAATGTTTTTTAGTGCTTTGCAATAAGCTTTCCAGTATTTTAATATATTTCTTTACTTGAGGAGTTCTGTTAAACTTCAGTGTCATGGAAACGAACAAGATAACAAGAAATACCAAGAATGCATTATAGGGTGATTTGATGGTAGCATTAACATGATACAAGTATTAACTTTTGCTGAAAGAGCCGTATCTTCCCCTCTGTCCTCAGCCATAGCCCTACCACTTCCCTTGCGCCACCATGGATGCTTGAGCTGCAATGTGAAGGGCTGGATGAGGCTGCTTTGGCTGAAGCTAACCTGGGGCTGGGAAGGGGAAGAGTTTTCATCTTCGTTTTCATGGTCTAGCTCCCTTTATGGCTGTGTAACTTAGCTGCTGGTGCCTGCAAGTGGAAGTTAACCTGTGGCTTCAGGATGGGGAGGCAGGGAAACTGCTGCATTGGAGGTCATGCATATTTATGTTGATATTAAGGACAGTGGATAGGCACATGGTGTGGTTCAAGCCTTGCTTTGTCTCCATGGAAAACCTGAAGATAACACTTTAAAAGATTTCTGCTTCTGAGATCAATTGAGTTGTATTTATCTCGACAAGGTTTAGAATAGCATTTCCTCATGTTGAATGCCATTCTTCTGGAGTTAAAAAGCTGTCATCTGTTATTTTATTTTTTACAAATTCAAAGGGCACTTTAGTGTTGTCAGCATGAGATCATCGCTGTCTAATAATAGGCATTTTAGAGGATTTCTATTAATGTCGACTTACAACAGAGCCCTCTTAATAAAAGAACTGCACCTTATAATCATGTAGTGTATCTTTCAGTACAAAGCAGTTCTATGAATTGTGTGAATTGGGTAATATCTATTAGCTGTTAAAACTCAGATAGTTACTTCTGATCAGAAAGAAAGTAGTCTTGTTTAACTTCCCCCTCCCCTTCATACATCTATGAGAGTGGGAGCCTGTGTGAGGGGGGAAAAGAAAGGGAGCCTGATGGTGGTTAATGGCTAATGAATACAGCTAAGGATACAGGAACGGTTGCCAGGCAACACAGGGAGGATGGGCTGAGGTCCCTTGTCAGTACATAAAGTTGACAATTGGCTTATCTCTTGAGCTCATGAAGACTGACTTTTGCATTTTTGCATAATTTATTCTCAGTATGTATCATAGCTCGGTTAGATTTTTATATTTCAGGTTTTGTGTGTATGTATTTCATTCTTTTAAAAAGAAACAGAACAAGAATGGAAGCAAATTAAGTTTTTTAGTTAAAGGAACAGAGTGTGTTGTGAATTCTGTCCCATGCAGTTATTATATTTTCAAGAAGAGAGCCATGTTTAGTAAGAGATTTGCCTAAAATTGCAAGCTCTTAGATCTAATTCCAGGTGAAGTTCTGTTTTCTTAGTCTGAGAGCCCTCTGAAAGTTACCATCAATATGCTCGATGCTGAAAGATGATGAGCTGGCATTTATGTTATAATTGCAATCTTGAGAAGATTGCCTTCTTCTGTGGCTGAAACACAGTTATTAAGTGACGCATCTACTTTGCTTCCCTTCTTACACTGAAATAATATCAGGCTGCCAACAAAGTGTGTACACTGAGGAGTGTGACAGACTTGACCTTGTACAAGTTGTTGTTACAACGGTTCAAATGAATTTTGAAAACGAGTGTCAGTATGAGCTGTAGATCTCTCTGCTGCAGTGTAATTGTACATAGGTGGTGCTCCCTTAGGCAGACGAAGGGTGGCCTGTGTTAGTTTTGCGTTCTCTAGAAGGCCTTTCTGGAAAAGTAGATGGACATTACTACGTGAAGGTGGTTATCATTAAGTGAGTATTGAAGTAGTAACTTTTTTTCTTTTCTGTGGAGATAATTATTAAGAAAAAAGTTGCAGTTGGCTTGAAGACCCTGGTTGCACAATCCGGTAGGCTGTGTAGTTCTGATAGTACCAGAGGAAGTAACGTCCTTAGCCCTTTTGGCTCTCAAGAACACTTTTGGTGCTTAATGATAAGGTAAAAGCTGTAGGAAACAGGTTAGGTTCTTGTTTTGAATTGTTGGACAGGAGAATTACCTAGCCGTTTCGTGCCTGTTTATTCCACCAGGCAAAAATGAGGTTACTGTGTATAGATCTGCAATTGTACTACGTTGGGAATTCATAAAAGGAAAAGAGCCCACAAAACCACACAAACCCACAAAAATCTCTCCTGCTAGTAAAAGCAATTGTCATTTGCAAAACACTTGCTTCCATTTTTTTCTTGTGAATGGCTGTTAAGACTAAAACTTTTTTGAGTGTTTAGCACACTGTGAAACCTGACCAGCTGTCAAAATATAGGGTGTTTGTTTGGAAATGTTTTGATGGAAGCTGCAAAGAAATCCATTACATTTACTGGACACTTTGTAATTATCAGACTTTGAATAAAGGAGATAAAAATCAGTATTTTCATGTAACTTTTTCCTGCACGGTCTGTTCTCTTTCTCTCTCTCTTCCCATGCAAACACACAGAGGCAAGATAGCAGCCAGCTGTGGAGGTACTCGGAAAACCAGGTGAAAGGTTTGAAATGTTTCAATTTGTACATCCAAAGGCTTGAGGCAATTGTCATTAACAAAATGGTCTTTCTCCTTCATTTTTCATGTTGTATGCTTTAGCTTTTGACTTACTATTTGTCTTTTTAATGGTTTGTACTTACATTACAAGCCCTAAGTTTGCTATGGGGTATTGATAAATGTTTTTGTAGCTTTTGATGATTCATGGGAAAATTTGGGTAAACTTGTCTGGACTGTATTTCACGGTAACTTGCATTCCTAAGGGCAGCTTTGGTCTGTAGGTAAAATTGCTCTTTCATGTCATCTGCATGTTTAATTGTCTGCTGATATAACTTATTAACTTAGACATAACCGCCATGATTGAAGGAACTGCATACAGCACTAGTATTACAGAAACTTTGGATCCAAGTGTTTGAAGTGCTTTAATCTACTGTATCAGTGAGGGAAGAGATTCCACATTTATGAATCTGTGTTCATGTCCATGATGTCCAAATTGTTGGCTATCTACTTCCCTATAATACATTCTAAGACAACACAACACCTTAAAAATTACTATAATTGAACCGAGAAAATAAGTAAGGATCAGTAAGATTAAAAATAATAATAATAATAATTATAGCAGTTAACAGTTTGTACAATGCAGTGCTATTCAAAAAAGTCTGGACAGCTTCTGTAATGTTAACAGGAACGTTCTTTTATTTACAACCAAATTAAATACTTTTAAACTTTAATTGTTGGCCAGCTTTTGTAGTGAATGCAAGTGGAATGTATTTAATCTTTTCAGCATTGGATTAGAATACATGTTGGTGTCTTTTGAAATTTGGTACTGCTAATCTGTTAACACATTGGTTACATTGAAACATTGGTTAAGAAAACTGAAACTATGCAAGTTGTTCTTTAAAATAATGCTTTAATCAGCCAGTGTTGACACTTTTGATTTGTTTTTGCATGGGTTTTCTTTAGTTTTCTTTGACTGCCTCACACTGTACTAATTTCTGTAAAAACAAAAGTTTTTCTTATGGCACTGAAACAGAAAGTCATGGAAAGTTGAACCCAGAGTAGAGAAGAGTTAAAGGATATTTTTTTTTTTGCGTACTGTGAGCATGGTTTGAAAGAGAGATTCTGATTCCTTTTCTTAATTATGGACACAGAATTAACTTCTCATCCTTCATTTGGGCCTCTGTGCTGTTTTATTTACCTTGCTTAATACCATGTCTGAGATACGGAGATAATTTATTGATTGAAGTGTATGAAACAAATGCATTGTATGGAAGCAGGGAAAAAGGGGCATGGGCAATGTATTTTAGATTTCATTTCCTATGTTGCTTCTGCATTAAAAAAAAAAAAAAATCTATGTGAAAATATATTAAGCAATGCAATAACTGCATACTAGTAAATACAAAGCCAACAGCTGTGTTTTCCAAGAGTATACCGCTGGAACTGGGAAAAATAAAACTTTATTGCAGATTTGGGGAGAAATGGAAAACAATGCTAATCTAAAATAATTTATCTTTTTTTTTTTCTTTTTTTTTTTTTGTCTTTTCTCACTTGGGGAGAATAAGATTTTGCTGCCTTTACTATCACTGGAAAAATGTAGCTCATTCTGTTTTTTAGGAGTATTGCACGGATAATTCAGAGATGCAAACCACAATGGAAAGTGTTATTCCATACTAGAAACGCTTTATATACGAAGTTACTTAGTAAATAATTGGGCAGACTTTGGAAAACTTGGGGAAAAGGAGGAATTTACTCAATCTAAAGCACAGTTCAAGTGTGATGCATGTGCCCTGCTGTCAGAGAAGGTGTGCTAGGCCAGCGGCTGAGTTGGTTTGTGCAGTCCAAGTGTTAACGTCACCTGCCCATCTGATTGTGCAGAGTAGTCGTAAAAAACTAATGAAATATGCTTTATCTGCAGAGGTTTGTAAGCAGATGTGAAAGCATCTCACTGGAGAGGAGGAGATGGAAAATTACGGGTGTGCTGAACTTGGGCTGCACGTCTATGTGCATACTGCATGGTGCATCTGGACCAGAGAGGATGCTGGACTCACCCAGTAGCTTGCCAGCACCAAAACGAGCCGTCTTGCTCCTGTGTTCTGTGCTCCTTTGTGGGCTGAGAAACATTTTTTTTTTTTTTTAAGTAGCAGAAAACTGAGAAGTGGTAGGAAAAAACAGGTAGCTTTGTGCTGGCTAAACTGGGAGTAATGAACTGAATCAGCTTATCATAGCGTGAGAAGACTGCACCTGGCAAAAGGAGGCAGCCAGTCAGTAAACTTGCTATAAAAGCAATAAATGAGTGTAGGATATTGTTTTAGTGACAACTTTTTTTCAGTATGCCCCCTCGTTTGTCATTAGTATGTATCATTTGTCTGACTTGCTGTGCAGAGGCTCACTGTTTAGCCTGGCTGATGGTATGACAAAGCGGAGTTGTGTTGCTTCGCTTGATTTGGGAGGGAACAGTTTGCCAGCTCGTAGTGCTCAATGGGAGGGATGTATTGCAACTCATGGCATTTCATGAAATGGCTGTCATGCTGTATGCGGCAGTTTCACAAAGTGAGCTAGTTTGTTAACATAGTATTCCTTCTTTATAAGATATACATATATATGCCTTTACATAAAGAGATAGATATATATATATATTTTACAGCTCTTCCGTTGGAACAATGTTTAGTGACTGAAAATTCACACATTACATCCTTTCTGGCTCTTCTGTATTTGCTGGGGTAGAATACACTTCAGAGTCCAAGTCTTCATTGGCTTGAAAATCCGTCTGTGTATTAATTCACTGTATTTTATACAGTGTATTTGTTATAAAAGCTTGCATATGTGGCTGGAATGCAACCGGACCTACTTAAACCACAATTCTTGCCAGCTGTGCTAAATGTATCTAGAGATGAGTGTTCATCTTGCCGAAATCAAAACACAGTGTCACCCATGTTTGTCTTTTGAAGAAATGCTTCCTCTAAAAGGGTAGAATAAGGATAAAATGGTGTTTTGTTTTGTTTGTTTGTTTGTTTGTTTTTAATTATTAAAGCCGATAGCTTTTGATTCCCTGTGTCAGGCTTTTAGGCTCTGTACTTCCTAATGTGATCTTAGAATAGTGAGATTTAATTCTTAGTTGTGCAAGATGGAGTTCAGTATTAGCTGGCATTTATAGTGTTAGCTCTCTTTCTGACAAATATTAGGAAAACATTTTTCATTCCCTCACTCTTTTGCACTCCTTTTATTAAGCTGCTTACTTTTGTCATTCAGTTTGTCCTTTGCTTTCAATTATAACGACAAGATGCATCACAAGCAGGGGTGGTAGAAATAAATTTTGCAGGTATTTTTAAGCAAAACAAACAGCATCTTTAAAAAGCACTCATTTAATTTCACTGCTTTTGTAAATAATGAAGTGGATTGAAGGGCAGTGAAATTGTTACCCTTTTTACTGGATCTTATATGCTCTGCATTACTATCATTTGCATGGCCATACTATCAAGTATTGTCTTCCATGAGTCAGCTCTTTATACTTGTTTGCATAATTTGATTTTGTTTAATATTGAAAAGACCAAATCAGAAGGAAAAAAGAGGAGCTAATACTTACTATTTCTATCTTCTGCAAACCAGCTTCATAGTAACATGTCTGTAGCTTTGGCTTTTGTGCAGTCATCTTTCAGCTGCTGAAGTCAGCTAGAGTTGTTATTTATTTTTTACACTCTCATCTATATTTTCATTAAGTAGGAAGTTTAAAAACACTAGAAGTGAATCAGGAGGCCATTGCTGATTTTGATTGCTAACATTTTTTTGAGGTTTAGTTGCTAAAGCTGAGTGAAAGAAAACTGAGGAACAGGAACTGATTAGAAAAAGATATTTAAAGAAACTTCAGAAACGACATTTTGACAAAGCACCTGTTTTCTGTGGAGGGAAAAACACCTCTGTTGGGGAAAGTGGTCAAAGTGTCCTTGTTTAGCTTTCCAAAGCATGACTTATAGAGTGGAGAAAGAGAGATGTTGAGTTGTTTCCTTCTGGTCAGAAAGCTATCAAATGGGGTCACAAATTGAATTGTAGTCTTAGATCCCCTCTACTGTGTTACACTTGTCAATCATGTCAGGACTGATAGGTCTCAGAGAGACAGAACAATTATCCATAATTCAGGTATTTTGAAAAGTAATGTATGCATTATTAGTAAAACAACAAAAAATAATGAAAACCCCGTGGATGTTTTGAACCCTATTTTCTGCTGCATACTAATAAATTCCCTTGATGTGTTATTTTCTCACTTAGCAAGGGACCAGGGGGAGCCTTGAGCTACCTGTTAGTCATATTGAGATTGCTGCTCTTTGGAACCATTCTCCAACAAAGTGGCCAGGAGGAAGAAACACCTCCTGTTGGGTCTGGAAGACCTAAATCTTAGTGCTGTTCAGTCTACATCAGTATGTTGCAGGTTAGAGTGGGTGGTTTGGAGCCTTTTCTGGTCTCTTGAAAAACCCCAACAAACAACAAAACAACAAACCCCCCCCAACAAATCTAAACTAACAACAAAAAAAACCCACAACCATTTTTAAACCTAAGAAACTTTCTTCATGGAAGACTCATTAAAACTAGTTCTTTTCACCATAAAAATAGTTGTTCCAACAAAGTTATATTTTTCTGAGAAGTTGTAGTGAGCTGGAATTGGTGCTCAGAAATAAAAGAGAGAAAATATGCTTTGCTTCCCACTAAGCTCAAAAGTGGTGATGTTTGCATCCGTATGAAGTCTTATACGACAGCTTCCTTGTAACTGGTGAAAACCTGTTTACCACAGCTAGGCTTGGAAATAAAACTCAAACGGGCTAGAGGAATGTGGGATGAAAATCTCATCCATGATGAAGTCAGTCTTTCTTGGGTTTTGCTCACTGCTCAGCTCGGTCTGTGCTGGTTCCGCCTGCTGGCACTCAGTCATTGCTTCTTTTTGGTTTTTAGTGCATCATTTCCATTAACACTGAAAACCTGTTTCACTGTCGTTTTTGAGACTGGTTATTCCTGCTTTTGTTTTTAATCCATTTTAATTGTGGAAGAAAATACTTTCTTCCCTCCCATCTCCTGTTTTAATTGAGACTGTAAGCTAAGCAACTGCTTATAATTTGGAGGCTGACCAAATAATGCCATCTCTTTTACTGTGCTATTTTCCATGGAACAAATAAAATAGCCTTGTTGCTCTTAAACAAATAACCAGCAAGAACAACACAAACCCTCAAACACTCACAATATAAAAACCTGAACATCAGTACCTGTGCTCCCTGTTTTTGTGAGGGAGATTGAATTGGCACCACCCTTCTCTCTTAGCACTCCTGCCATTGATGAAGGTGAAATACTTTTTATTCTTTCCTGTGAAAAAGTCAGCCTGCGGTGCCAGACAGGTACATTACAAGAAACTTTGTGGACTGCTTCTCCCTTGTGACATGCTTTAAAACACTTGGTCATCAGCTAGCAAGCTTTCACAGAGCCTGGATCATGGAGTCATCTTAGTGATTTGTATAAAAAGAACTCTGTGTGGTCCCAGTACTTATATTTCAGTTCTAGATATGATTTGTATTATCTGTGCAATTTCACGTGTAATAAGTGTGCCTCATTATTCATGTTTATAAAACTATATTCTTTTTGGGGAAAAAACAAACCAAAACCAAAACAACCAAAACAAAACCACCCCTTTCTATTACATTTAAGATTATGTAGCGTAATACCTCTGGGAGTTTGAAACGCATTACCAATAAAGAATGACAGCAACTGTGTCAGCTGTTGATGGTATTACTGTGCTTACATTAATTCTGTAAAATATCTAGATTCTTGAGTAGAAACGAGAGTCCTGAAAACAATTTGGCAAGCACTTACAGCAAACCTTTCATTTTCTGAAGGCTTTCAGTTGTGAGAACCTCTCTGTTTGTTTGCAGAACTACCCTAGAAAACTTGTGATAATATTCATCCTCTGGCAAACCTTCTAATTATTGGTGGAGGGTAACGTTTCTGAAGACATTGAACTTAGGCTTGTATGACGTTTGCACTATGATTCAGTGATCTGGCTGTTCAGCATGGCTCTGTGCAGAGCGTAAGATCTAGCTTTTCTCTTTTGTAGGCCTGATTGATATCATCATCAAATTATGTCTCTGATCATTGTCTGTCGGTGGCTCTCCTTTGAATCAAGGAACGTTGTAGTTGCTGTATGGTAAATGCACAGAACGACTTTCTCTTCTGGGAGCAGAACAAAACTGCTGCATTTTCACATCTGGGTTTTTCTAGAGAGAGTGAATGAATTAAGAGCTCCTCCTTTGGAAAGCACTCTATGTAAATCATTGCACGCAAGTGAGCACACCAGACAGTTTTAGGAGAGCATAAAACCAAGCTAGCCATTTCTCACCATCAGTCATTGTTGGAAGAGGGAGTGTGAAAAATCTTGAATTTCAGTCCTTTTTGCGCTATTCCCACTTGTAGGCTTCATTTCCAAGGAAGAAGTATTTTCAGCACTATCGCTCTCATCTCTTGAATTCTTAAAAATATTTAAGAGTTAACAGAAGGTGATGTGATAAAATGCTAGAACTTAAGCTACAAAATACTTCTGTAGGTGCTAAAAGCCTAAAATCAGGCTCTTTAAGGAAAGTGTTGGTACTCAGTAGCTGAGAGAAATAGTTATTTTCTATTGCCTTAGTCTTCTGTTTTCTTTGGAATTAGTAGCTCTCTCTGTATGGGGGAGGACCTCACAGAGTACAGCATTGAAGATGAAAACTAATCATTTTGATTTCTCCCGTGTTTAGAAGTTACAATAATCTAGGGTATTTAACAATTTCTGTCTTTCAAGAAATGGACAGTTTGTGTTTAGAGAGGGCTTTCTCTCTCATCAGTTAATTGCCACATACTTTGTTTTGCACTCCAGAACTTCATTGATAAACAAACTTGTTTTTCTTAATTATGTCTCTTAAATACAGACCAACTTAAGCTTGTTTGAATACACAAACTCTGCACTAGATTTTTTACTTCCCCATGTTTGGTGGTCAAGAAAGAGTTTCTGTATGGGCTCCTCTGCTGTCCCCAGGAAGGACTACGTGCAACCTAGGTTTTGGTTCCCAAATCAAATTGATAGTAAATGGTATGCTTGCCATAGTGGCCTTGTTTGAGAGCTGAGACAAAGAAAGATTGCTGTCCAAATCTTTTTCAGTTTTAGGTGTGTTTGGTCAGCTTTGAGCTTCAGGAAAATCATGCAGATATCCTTTTGTATTGGGGGCATATTTGAAAAGCATGAATAGACATAGTCAGGCCCTTTAATGAAGCGTCAGTATCTACTTTTGCATGCTTGTTTCATTAACTGTACTATTGGATATTTTCAGGAAAGGCCACTTTGGTTTGTTACTCTTGAAGTAATCACAGAGCCAACAAAGGTATTATTTATGCATTTCTCCACACACAAAAAATACTGAATTTAGAGTCTGTCCTGAGGTAGAGGAAGGTGCATTAGAACCGAGCTGAAAAAGACCTCCAGCCACTATATGGGTGTTTCAACTGAATGTTTTGCTCATACTTGCAAGTGAAAACTTAGTGAATTATCTCGAGCTAATGTTCAGCATTGGAACTGGAAGTTGCTGGGTGTCTGCTGTGCAGCTGGGGAGATCGCCCAGGCATGTGCTGGAGTCTCCCCCCCCTACAGTGACTTTAACCTGGCCTAGGGCAGCTGCGGTTCATGGACAGTAAATTGGGATTCGAGGAGGGATGAGGTGGAATGTAGGAACCACTGACTTCAAATGTTGGGCCAGGAGCTGAGTCTGCAGATTATGGGGAAGAAAACTAGCAAAAGCTCAGCTAAATGAACATAAATAAAATAATGAAAGGCTCCCTTTTCAAATATAAGTTCATTTTGCTTTTCTCTTTGCTTTCTTGGTAAAAAGCCTTTTCAGACTGTGGAACGGTTCATTTAAGCTGGCTAATTTGATAATCAGGCGAGGATAAAGCATGAGGTTTTTCTTGTAAACTCCTTCATTTTTGTGAACCAGGTGAGAAGTTCTTTTGGAATTCATTGCTCAGATGATTCTGGTTTGGTATGTCTGATTTACTTTCTCTAGCAAAAGTCAGACATTGAAGTATGGCTAAAAGCTAATTGTGTGTGTGGATGAGGAAGGTGCTTAGCATGCACGGAAACAGTGGACAGTAAATCACTAAAGGGCATAAATATTTTTTACTTCTTCCTGTGTGATGATTAGCTTGAGGATTGGGGATATTCTTATTCATAAATAAAACTTTTGTTTGAATTGGCATAGTTTGTTTCAGAAATTCTGCTTTAAAGGTATGCTTTATCTAGCCTGAATTATCTTGAAAGACTACTTCATGTTTTCCCCATCTGTGTTTCTGTTCTAATAAATAATCATTTCAGTACTTTTTTTTAAAAAGGGAGGAAAAATACAATACAGTTTAGTTGTAAAAATATACTTATTTTCTACTGGATTAAAAATTATAATGCTATTGATTAGACCATTTTGAGATTAATCCAGACAGAGGTTAACATTGTGAGAACTACTTGGCTCTCACACTGCGAGAACTACTTAGCTCTTTTAATTTGTCATTGTTTGTTCTTTTAAAATAGTGCTATGGCTTCTCTTTGATTTTTGTCATTGGCAGTTGCAAATGTAAATGTTAAAATAAAGCTAACTTTGTAGGCAGAGATACAGGTGTACTTGTTCAACAAATTGATCACAAATGCATCAGACACCTGTTATTTGATTTCCACAGCAGAAAAGAACAAATATTTTCTTGGACCTGAACTTGAAGTCTGGCTGGGTGAGATTATCTTAAAAATTTGTGTCCTTGTGCTGGGGAAAGAGGAGAAACAAAGTACCTTTTTGTTTCATTTAGAAGCCCTTTCTGTTACACAGTCAAAACAATCTCAAAATTACGGTGTTCAAGTAATGCATTTTTCTTGGAGGTAATCCTTGTGAAAGACAGTGGTTCCTTGGAGGTAATCCTGGTGAAAGGCAGTGGAAGGGTGGGTGTGGGTTTTAGATTTTGGGATCTTTGCAAAAATTTCGCCAAGGGGCACTGTGTCTGTGGCAATCATTGTTCTCAGTGGTGGAGAGCTGTGGCTGCGGAGTTCCCATCCCACAGAGATTGGCTTGATATAGTTAGCATTTAGTTTTCCTGTGAAATGAAAATTTAGAGGATCTATAAAATCAGTTGCAAACATTCTGCAGGCTTTGGCATTTTGACTAAAACACCTGCTGCGAAAGAGAAAATGTCTTGGGATTGCTGTCTGTGTGAAAGTGAAAGGAAAGGGTGGGGAACAAATAAGGAGGAGAGTCCAAGAGGAGACAAAGCAGCCTTGCCTGAAGCACATGTTAATCAAAGGAGATCAAAGGATGTGATGTCAGTTTATAGAGAAACAGGTCAGGCAAGCCCAGGTAGCTCAGGAAGCAAGATACTAATTATTCACAGAAGAAAGTTAGGTGTACGGTTACCATGCACACTTGAAAGTCAGGAGGTCAAAACTTGCACAGTGACCAAGTCAACTCGATAAAACGACTTGGCTCCTTACAGGGCAGCTTATTGTTTTCTAGAAATGGGAGAGAATGAATCTAGTGTACGGAGCCTGTGCCAACAAGGTAAGCACATTCGACCTGGGAAATGCTGTGCTGTTGGGAGGTTCGGGGCATTGTTAATCTCTGCATGTGGGAGCTTGTTTTCCTGTGGGCTGTTGCAGCATGTGCTGCGCGTCCACATCAGGGGATGTGTTTTTGCATGTGCATGTGTTTTGGGGAAAGGAGGAAATCCACATCCATCATCTCTGCAAAACTTGTTTTCAAAAATAACATGGCATGAATTTAGAAGGGTAAGGGAAGGCCTGATAAGATCACGTAAGCATTTGGCACTGCATTGCCAACACAAGTGGCTTGAAACTTCAGGTGTCTGTGGATGTTGAGGGTACTGTTCTGTAACTTAGTTCAGTCTTATGCAAATATTTTTTTTGGATAGGAAATGCTTTGCACAACCGTTTTACACAAATTGAGTACCTGCTGCCTGTGAGCTGGGCATGGCAGATGCATAAAGATGAAAGATACTATTTGCATTTTGTAGTCTTGGCTTATTCCGGATTGTTGCTGTTTTGTTTTCTTCTGTGGGCTGTGCTAAGTAACACCAACACACGCATGCAAAATAGCCCTTGTAAGCACTTGTGTGAGTAACTGTAAGAACAGAGTATTCATTCCTAGGTGTTTTAAATTTTCAATAGAAGCCTGAACACAACCGTTCATAAATCTTGCTTAGTCCTTCTTTTGCAACATTAATGTCAAGCTTTTGCTTTGAGAAAGAATGTTTTCCCAGTAGCCCTTTTTTCTTTCAACAGGCAGTTTTAGCGTCCCAGGAAATATTATCTTCCTGAGGAATTATTCCATTATTTTATCTTCTTAGCGTTCAGTGTTTTTTCCCCCTGACATTCAACCTGTGCTTTTCTTTTGCTTGACTTTACCAGGTTCTTTCTGGCCTCTTTCTTACACTTTGCATACCAGCCAGGGATAAAGCTTTGTATCTATTTTGGGGTTTGCAAGAATCTTCAATCTATTACAAAATTTGCAAATTATTTTCCAGGACTTGAAATGGTAACTTTCTAGGCAATGAGAAGATGTGTTGTTATTTTTCCCGTGAAGTTATTCTTTATATACATGCAAGCGTGTTATACTGGGATTCAGATACATCTCAGACCTATGTTAGTTGGGGATAATTCTGTTAATGCCAGAGCAGATTTTGTTCACAGAGAACTATTCCACTGCCTTTTGTGTGTGTGTGTATTAATAAGTATGTACATACTACACAGAAAATAAAAAATAGTAAATTCAGTTTTGATCCAGGTTTTATTTTTGAAAAAAGCAACAGCAATGTTCAGTAGTGTAATCGTCTAAACACCATTTCTGGTCATGAGAGAATTACTATTGTTTCTTTCTTCTGTCTCTCCATTCAGGATCTGACTTGTGGTTGCAGGAGTATTCTGTTCAGAAATATATCCAGCGTAATTCTGATCTTACTTCAGAAGGAAGTAAGGAGCTATTTCACTGTTGCTAATAAAATTATATTGATAAAACAGATGTAAAATGTGTTCAGGCCTACTGCATTTCATACAGGTCTTTTGGGAACCGTGATAGTGATTCTGACTTAATTTTTGCCTTTTCTCCATTAGTATGAGTGAGCTTAGTCAAATGGAATTCCTTTTGATTTTCATTAGTGGAAATGGGATGAGAATTAGGGCTGTGCAGTAATACCATTTTTTAAAAATAAAAATGTTCTGTGTGTACATGCATGCAAACACACACATACACTCCCAGCATTAAGTTTTTCCAGTTGCCATCCATCTGATGTACTGGGTTATTTCCATGTGTGCTTGTTTTTAGAAACTGTCCAAAATAATTGGTGATTCAACTGGTATTTTTTAAGGAAGAAAAGGTGGAAGAATTAACATTACTCAGGATACCTGTCAAAACCACTGCAAGTGAGACAACGTGTATTTCTTTTCGTATTATTTATTTTTAGAGAACTTTGCGCTTGTCTGAATAACTAAAGGTGCCAGATTGACAGCCCTGGAGGCTGGCTTCACTTATTCATTAGCAAAAGAGATACGGCCTGGGCAGCAGGTGCACGAACCAACTTGCTGTGCTATACCCATGTGTCTGTGTTCTGCTATGTAAAAAAGCCCTTTGTTGTGGATCCAAGGGTTTCGGTCCTGTTCACTCCTTGCCTTTCCCTGCAGCATTTTCTTCTAAGGGCACAACATAATGGTCTTGCGATGATTAGGTTTGTGCACTAAAGACTACGCAGAGACCTTTATTTGATTTCACCAAACAGCCGTCAGATGGTGAAGAAGGCTCGGGGCTTACATAAATCAGTAATTCTCACCATCTGGTCAATCAGAAAATATAAGGTCACGCTGCCGTCACAGCATTTTTGTTTTGCACCAAGTACAGTAAGCTCAGAGAATAAATTAGCTCTTGGTTCCATTCCGTTGTTGTTCTGCGACTTCTGTAAATGCTTCAGACCTCCATTTCTGCGGATGCTTGCAGCCTGGGTGTGACAACTGAAAAGAGCAAAGCCCAGAACAATTGGACTTTGACTGCCAGCCACTAATTGATTCCTTTTTCAAGTGAGCACACTGAGAGCCCTCCAAAAATGCACTGCAACTAACTGAGAATATCTTGTATTTTTGCGGTGGTTTGGGTTTTTTGCTTTTTTTGTTCTTGTTGGATTTTTTTGCTTCTGGAATCAAGATCCATTCCTTCACACAAGTTCTTGCTTTCAGCCTTCCTGTAAATTAAGTACGGTTTACCAGAGAGTATGACAATATTAGCCCCACAAGATGCAATTACTGTAAATTTTTATTTTATGATATTGTACATGAGTTGTAATTGATTTTACACTGTATTATGTTGCTAGATGATCACAGTAGCTTTGCTCGCTTGCTAAGTGTGTGTAATACATGCTTGCCTTTCCGGCCCATGGAGGACAGAGTTAAATTGACAAGTTCATGTCAAAGCAGCTTGTTCTTTCAGTTCTTGGGAGGCACCATAAGTGAGCAAGACTGAGAACAGTCATATGAGCATTATTAATATACCATCCTGAAAATAACTGTTTTTTCAGGGCTCCTGTATGTGCTGCTTATTAACATGTATAAAGCATTTTTATAAGTGGTTTCATTATATATGTCCTTAATATAAACATATGATTAAATAAGTATAGTATTTCTTAATAATTTCCAGCAAGTTTAGATTTCTTCTGTAGTTTATCTGGGCTTTGGATCAGCTCTGAAGTGTATGTTCCTTAGGTTTGTTCTTGCTTTCTGATGTTGATTTTTAGATCAATATGTATGTAGTCTCATGAAACATTTACAGGCCAGGTCTAAAAGAGGTAGCTACAACTTTTTGCTGAGAAAGGGGATAGGAAAATACCAAGAGCCTACATAAAGAACGTAGCATGCTTGTATGGGGCAGTGGGAATTAAAAAGGGAATGTCCCAGAAAGCGAATTTCAGAAGGGTGGCTTTTCAGTCTCAAGCTTCCCTTTCTTAATGAGGGGGCTTTTTGGCCACCAGGTCTACCCTGATTGCTAGGCTGTATGGAGGTCAGTTTTGTTTCAGGTTTGTGTGTTTGAGCAGGACTCTGAATGACGCTAATAAGTGCTGTAATCAGCTGCAGTTATTAACTGTGGGATTCTGTAACAAAAGGTGGTAACTCTGAAGGTCCATTGTAGAAACACTTCCTCTGCCCTTTGTGTTGGATGACCTCAGTCCTCAAAATTGAGTGCCTGTTTGCTCTCTGGACAGTTATTAGCAGAACATCACGGGGTCCCTTCTTGGCTCTTTATGAATGATAGTAGTGAGGGTTTCCTCTGACAGCATTTCTTATACAGATTGGCTCCATTCCCCAACTGGGTACAGTAACAATGGGTAATTTTAAATAATTCATTTTATTGCTGCCCCCTGTAGATTTTTTACTTTCATTTCAAAGTGGTGAATCTAGAGAGCTGGAGAAGTATGTTCTGATCACTATCCTGGTCCTGTGAAAAATAGGAGATTCAAATAGTCCTGCAGAGCCATGAGCAGCTGGATTAGCACAGAGCACTCTTTTGACTTCAGCTGAAGTCATTCTGATTTTTTCTGGGTGCTTTTAACTCTTTTTATCACATATATATATATATATATATATATATATATATATATATGTTTTTTTTTTTAAAAAAAAAACAGCTTTAATTTCCCAGTTTATACGTGCTCATGAATCAGGGTTTGAAATTTCAGTTCTACAGAAATATCCTCACTAACATGAGCATATTGAAACTGAGAAAACTGCATAAATTGAAGCACGGGAACAGTGAATCTTTCTCCAATGGTGAGAATCCACTACATAACTGGATATCAAACCCAAGACTTCCAGCTCCCAATCTGCTTAGTGTTATTGTTTTTTTGCGGTTACAGTCCTTACCAGTTCTTAGGGGTATGTTGCAGATGATTGCATCCTAATATATATGCCTGAAAATGAAACAAGATAGCAACATCTTGCTGCAATAAATAGAACTGAAATTGAAAATGTAGTAGATGTATAGTAAAAGGATGATGCTTGCAAAGTGTCCAAAAACATTTCCTCATGATCTTGATTGTAAAGCTACTTTAAACTTTGAAAGTCTACGAAATGCAGAAATAAGCTCTTGTTGGCAGTAGGGACTATCAGATTTGGTGTTTGCCGAGCAGGGAAGTGATCCCATAGCAGTTGCTGGATTTTCCTCCTATATATCATTGCACAGAGTGTGTGGTAAGCATTATATTTATTTTGGCCGTTCCCATGCCTCTTTTCTCTGAAAGCGTGTCGCTTTCTGGAGAAAAGTAAAGAACTGAGGTTGACACAGAGGGAATATAAACGTGGTTTTAGCAGTTCAGGCAAAAAACCCCAAGGTTTATGTAAACACCTTATGCAGATATAACACTGCTTCGTAATCTGCAGAGTGCTGTGCATTCATACCAGGTTCAGACAAGGTGTCTTTTTCCTCCTCCTTCAGGTACTGGAAGTTTTCTGGAAGTGGCTGGAATTTTTTCCACCTTTGTGCAGGGATTGCATTCCATAGTCCTGGTGGAAAAGGTGGTGGTGGTGAGGGGGGTTTATTTGATTAGTCTTTTTCTTTTGCTTGAAAAACAGTATGTCCACTGATCTCCACCACAAACGCAGTGGTGTGATCCTGGGACGGTATCCTAAACAGCATTCTGTGGGGCACTGAGTTGCTGACTGAGATACGCTTTATAGAAGACAGGTAAGGTTGTTTTCTTCATTGCAATATCATTGTGATCAAGGTATTTAAATCGGTTTTTCTAAGTGTTTAGTTTTGGTGTGGGCTTTTTTTCCCCCCCTGTTGTGTCATCCCCCAACCTGCCCCTGACCTGGTCCCTTAATTACTCTTTTCATACTTAACGATATTCATAATATTCCATTAGATTCATGGTCATAGCTTGACAGTAATGTAGTCACATTACATTGTAATATAATATGCTTTAAGTAAGGATGAAAAAGTAGCATAAAGTAGACTTTATTGAAAGAATTTCTACTTTTCCATGATCATGTGTGTATTTTTTTGCTCCGGTTCCACCGCGCCCCCCCCCCCCCTTTTTTTTTTTTTTTTTTTATACCATTGTCATTGTTATTTTAGTTAGATTCAAACCAGTAGGAGAAACATCAGATACTTAGGACATCTAAGTAAAATAAAAAGACTGCTGGCACAATACCTGTGCAATAATGGTCTCCTATGTAGTATGTATTGAATTTTGAACAACTTGAAACATGTTATTGTAGATTTGTTCAAAATCTGGAGACTTGGTTTTCTTAGTTCTCCTGCTGTTCCTAGTGGTTTTGGGTGACTATGCATTTCCAGATAGCCATAATATATATGTTACTATGTATTGTGTATCTCGAGGTGTATGAAGTAACTGTATATTAGCAAAAGGAAATCTTATTGAGCATTTGAGTTATTTTCCATATCACACATGTTTCTAATGATAAGGCCAAGCAGGCTATTGGCGAGAGAAGGCATATTGCTTGAATTTACCCTTCTGAAATTGTTTGTGATTTGTTAAACTAAAAGCACCCTGTGAAGGCTGTCAATCAGAATATGACAGACACAGAAAACATTTTATGTCACGTCATTTGCACTTGCCTTGAAAAGAGGTGAAGTGCACTGTGTAAAGACTTGCACTGCCTTAGTGATGTTCATCGTGTACAGGTTTCAATCGTTATGTGTCCATATTCATGACAAGTAGGTAAAATCTGAAGTAAAAAATCTGGGCGATTTTGGCTCTTTTAACCTTATTTACTAAGGAAGTGAGGCTTATGGACTCTGTCAGGTGAACTTGACAATGTTCAGGCAAGTGTGGATATTTCAGATGTTCTTCTGGAAGCATATTTTTCCAGAAGATTTTGTTGAAGATAAAGTTGATTTATGCAGCAGTAGATGAAGCTGAATATATGTCTTAGGTATAGGGGGCGGGGAAGGAAAACAAGTTTAATTACTTTTCAGTGACTTCAGATCTTCATATCCTAAGATTAATTTTTAATTACACAAACTGTGCAATATTGAGGAAATGTGGACATGTCCACACAGAACAAAATGCTGCATGGTTTGCTAAAGAAGGACGCATGTTTTTCAGAAATACTGTGATTTCATTACCTGTTACAGTATTTCCTAGTTCTCATTATTTCAGAGAAAAAGAACTCTATAAGGATGCAGTTCAGCTGTATTTAATGTCTATGTTATAGTTGTGACAATATTTAGGAATTTCATGGTTGTGGAACATATGAAACTGGGAACAGTAAATGCAGAACTTTTGCTTTTGCATTTAGTCAGCAGTCAGAGAAGCAAGATTTACATGATCTCCATCAGGAAAGTAGCTAGAAACCATTGGAAACCAATGGTTAGCTTTAAGGACACCTGCCATGTTCTTCTCTCTCAAGAAAGATGGGCATGTTCTGTGTAGCAGTGTTGGAGCTTTTGGCTCAAATTTTTAATTTGTGTTTTTTTAAGAGTCCACTATCTCCACTGTCATGTTTACCTGAGGATGTGTTTCAGGTGGTGCAGATCTATGGGGTGCCTTTGGACCTGCATTTCGGTGCTAGGAGTCCAGTCTTGCAGTGTTGCTGCAGCAGCTTCTGCCTTTTTCCAGTTTCATGTTTCTGGTTATATTTTGGTTATATACTAAAGCTTTTCTTAGCATTCAGGAGAATAAAAAGCATAACATAAAGTTAACTAAATCCATCCCTGTGGAAACAGTCCTAGAAAGCGGAGCTGAGGTTTTTAGCCTGAATGTTACTGTGAATCTATAGTACTAGGCATAGTTTCATAATAGCTGGCTTTGTCAATTTGTATGTATATTCATCTTTTTCTTCAAACAGTAGTTGTATAAAAGTGGCATTTCTGCTGTCTGTGTAAGCTCAGATTTTATGTGCCTTCATAACACAATTAAGTTTACCACATTTTATTCCTGCTAGTGCTGCAGAGAGGGGCTGAGTCAGACTGTGTTTATTCTTGTGCTTCATCAGCAGAAATGTTTACCAACTTTCTGGTTATATTTTATTTGTGAAAATGCAGTGAAAGTAATGGGGTTGCACAGGTTTCAGAGGGTTTAGTTTGGCCTGTGTTGTTATTAGCATCGACTGAGACACATGAGCAGGGAATAATCCAGTTAGACTTCCACTGCCCAAGGCTGAATTTTTAGGGCTGACAGGAAACAAATATACGCCTTTTAACGTCTAAACTGGGTATATTTGACCTGAACGCCTGAGAGTTACAGTAAACCCAAATCATGGCAGTGTTGGTAGTGTGGCAGAATCGTTTTTTCCCTCTCCTCACAGAGGTTGTGCGTAGATGTCCTTAATCAACTGCGCTCTCTTCTTGTTCACTCTCCTTTCTCTCTTCAAGTCTCTTCTCAGTATGCCTTGGGTGGAAGAAAGCATAGGTGGGCAGTTCGGGTTATAAATACAAAGCCATTCGCATATGCCAACAAATTAAATTGCAGATACTGTATTACTCCAGCTCCTGGCAGCTTTAACAACTGTGGAACCTTGCACGCCATTCCTGGGATGCTGCCTCCCTGTAACAAAGGCTCTGTTGAGTTCTAAGGGACTGTACATTCAATTTGCTGTTAATTCATGGGCATTCTGGCCATCCACCTGTACGCTGCAGTATAGCTGATGGTTAACTAGCAGATAATTAAATAAACCTATGTCCTCTACATACCTAAACAACAAAATGTTTATAACTGTTGCTTCGTTGATAGAGAGAATTTTTCCTATTTACTGTTTCTATACTTATCAGATTACATGTAAAAACTGTAAAATCCTTTATATTATCCATAAACATAATAAAAAATGCTACACTACATAACTTTGACTTAGTCAATAATTCTAGGCTTAGCCTGAGGGGTTGAAAAGAAAATTATTCCTGTTACAAATTTTAATTATGCCATAAACTTTGGGAAATAGCTATTGATCTTCAGCATCTGGCATCAGAACTGTTGCCTGCTTTTTTTGGTTATTTAGTTTGAGAGTAGCATTGTCATGTAAGATAAAAATAAAAAATGTCACAGGAGATGAAGATGTACCATATGCAAATGAGAATATTTTGGTTTGTTTATGTACTAAAAATATTTTATTGCT
Source organism: Falco peregrinus (assembly GCF_023634155.1). NCBI lineage: Eukaryota > Metazoa > Chordata > Aves > Falconiformes > Falconidae > Falco > Falco peregrinus. Next base: position 22,608,674 of record NC_073732.1, on the reverse strand, counting down.
GAAGAGTTTTTTGTTTCTTACCAGATTTTTTTAGCCATCTCCAGAGAAATTTGCATTTCAGATGCAAGAAAGCAAATTCTAATTCTATCAAAGACCCTTTCTCACCATGGGACACTATAATGTATACAGTATGTTTCTTGTCTTAGAGGTACATTTAAAATTGCAATTGCAATACAACTGGCTTTGTTGTGGAAAAATTATAATTTCAAGGGCCAGATGAGACAAAAGCTGGAACCTTATTTGTGTACTTCTTGCCTTAAACCGGGACTGTTAGACAATTGGTGTTAGTATAAAAAAATTAAGTCCAGCTTAAAATAGTAACATTGAAATTTTGATCTGATCTGGAGTCAGTGGCAAAGCTAGCATTGCTCTTCAGCACAGTGAGCGCTTACTCAGATGTCACAGAGTGGGAGGAAGAGCTTTTTAACAAGTTTGAATTTCTGAGCAGCTTGTAACGAGTGCAGCATTAGAAATTCAGACTACCTTTCTAATCATAAGGCCTAGAGCCCGATGTGCTGTTTCATGGCATGTCTGCTTATGCTTCATGAGGTTTGACTGCAGGTGAAAGAGAGAGAACCAAGGTGATCCCCAAAAGCGGTCATTTTAGGTGACTGGAAATACAGGGTATACTCTCCTCAAAATTTCAGTACAAGGATCCTTGTAGGCAGAGTAGGATAAAGCTCCCTTTCTGTTCCCCCATTCCAAAATGGTCTTTGAGGAGATGCTGCTTCGTGCCCACCTTTTTTGAGGTAAATGGAGGAAGGGATTCTTTCCTATCCAGGAGGAAACTGGAGTTACATAGAGTAAAATGGGTCAAAGACCTCCAAACAACTGGCCCTTGCAAGGACCATTGAGGGCAACTCACCACAATGGCAAAGAGTGATGGAGACTTGAGTACTGAGGAGGTGCCTATGGGGACCAAAAAGTGCTCCCTGGCTCTCCAGATGTCTACATTGTGTAAAGCAAGGAGACAGTTTGTGTGATCCTGAGCCTCATGGCAAGTTGGTGCTATTTTAGTTGGCTCAAAACAAAGATGCAGTGAGCCTGATGTTAGTGCCAAATAATATGTTGAAAGGAAGCATGTCTGTAAAGCTATAGCTTGTGGGTAGGCTGTAAAGGAAACTCCCAGAGCACCCTTGAGAAATGCTGTACTCCTCTCCCTATTTCAGCAAGGGGTAGATGCACCTCTCTCCCCTTGTGTGTGTTGTTTTTACTTATGTTCTCATCTTTTTATCTTCATGCACCCTGTTGGTAGCACCAGTACCAAATGGCATCTGAAGTTTCTCAAACTTTGTGCATGTTACAGTGATGCTGTGACCTCTTACTGAATAAGTAAACTAAGCAAAGTAGGACAAAGATGACTTCAGAGAGGCAGCTTGTAGTAGCCGTTGCCAAATCTTTGGCAGGAAATTGCTTCCCCGTATAGTGTCTGCCAGTGGCGTATTGGTGCTTGAACCCTTCTGGCTGACTTTACTCTGCCTAGCCTTGAACAAAAGGGGTAGAAGAAATATCACTGAGACTTGCAGGCATTTAATGTGGCCAAACTGACAGGTTGCACTCCAGCAGGTAAACGGAAGCCTATTAAGAACACACAGAGACGAAATGTGTTGTCTGAGCATCGAGTGTTTTGTTAGGATGAACCTCACTGTGGAAGACAGCTGTGGCCATTTCAAGGACATGGAGCAATTGATGCAGTTTCTGAAGGATTTCTATAGCAAGTTCTGAGTTAAATATTTTGATATAAGACTAAATGTCTAAATCAAAACATGCATCTGCATTCTCCTTATGGAACAAAACTAAGGTGGTGGCTCTGACTGCAGAGCCCTCTCTGTAAAATTAAAACTACCACTCTACTTCTCTGAAGAGTCCTGGTACTACTTGAATAATATTTTTTGTCTGCTTTCATGTTCTGAAAAAAATTAGATGTGTGAAATGTAAAGCCATTGAAACGCCTCAAAACTTCCCGGATTGAGAACCCAGAGCTGCCTTGATTTTTCATTCCTCTGCAGTTACCCTTTAGCCATGTAATCTGGGCCTTACACTCCAGAAAAGTTCTGCTGTTTATGTGTTGAGCTATTTATTTTGATGACAAAGGGAAGCTCAATACCTTGAAAAAGCGCTAATTTTTATTTACTCCCATTTATTTATGTATTGTTTCTGGCTGGAAGGTCAGGTTTGTACTGCTGCTGTATGCAGCAACTTAAAATTCATGTTGGTGTGTCACTGCAGTTCCTACACTCAAGCCACCACACCAGAAAACTATTAACTTTCAGTTAATGACAACAGAAAATGTTTTATAATAAACTGTGAAATAACCTAATCATCTGCAAAAGGTGTAAAGATTTTATATTAAAATGCAATTAACTTATGCTTTTTTTTGTTTGTTTCCTTTTAAAAAATTGGTTATGTAAGACATGCAATTAATTGGCTTTTGCTTTGGAGAGAATTTTTGTTTGCTGTAACATGGTGTCTGCTCTAACAATAGATGAATGCCACTAAATTTTCTGATGTTTACATGCAGGGAGATAGGCGCCTTTAGGTAGGAAGAGAAAGAAGAAAGCGGTAGCTGGCACCTGTTAAAGCAAGGTGCTGAATTGTACTCTGAAGACTCAGAGCCATAGATGGGCTAAGACAGAAGAGGACTTGTTTCAGTTTTTGGTTAAGTAACTGATCTTCTGTATGGGCTTGGGTTGCCCCCTTGTCTGGCTTTGTGCAAATCACTTTTTACCTTAGACTCCCATTTGAGAAGGGCAGGTAGGAACTGCTTGAGCTCCACAGGCATGGTGGGGTTAAAAATCTGTCAGTAATTCTCAAGTGCCTTTATCTTAGCAAAGGTAAACACGATAGCGACAAGGACTACTTACAAGTACCTCTGTGGTTTTAATTGGCTCATTTCTAACAGTAGAAGAGAGTGTTCAAATGAAATGGAAAAAAACCTGTCTTCTGTACAAAAGGAAGCTTTGTTAAGATGTGAGGCTAGAATGTGCTGAGCTATTGAAATCCAAGAGGAAGAGTAAAACTCTTACCATGAAAGATGGGAACTGAAAGGTTGGAAGAGAAAGATGAACAAAACAAGTAATGTGATAATCTGCTTAAAAACCAGTTCTGCTACGGTCATGGTGTGTAACGAAGGCTGGTGGCACCAGCCGCTTCCCCTGCGCTGATGGGAACCTGACAGCGGGGAGTAAGTTTCTGCCTTCCTGAGGATGTTTCTCGTTTCAAGACAGACTTTTCAAATACCCAGCTGGCTGTCCATCTGAGATATTGCAGGCTCTGTACTAATACTAGTGTTGTAAAACAGGTTTAAATGCAAGTCTTGATGTAATTATTCGTGTTTACCTCCTTCCTACCACATGTGGAAGATTCAGGATGGGTTTCTGAGTGAAAGAGGGATTAGTTACTTCAGTGCCCTGTGTACAGCAGTTAAGTGAACACTTTTCCTTTTTTCTTATGCTTTAAAGCTCTATGTCAGTCGAACTATCCCTAAGCACTCTCCAGAGGTGATCTGGAAGCGACGGGTTCCTTGTATGTTACTTCAGTGTTGTGTTATAATTTGTGTTATGACATTTCCAACTCCTTTTATAATGCAGATATCTGTTCACTACATAAAAGAATTCTTGAGGGTTTTGGTTTAATATTTTTTTTAAATAATTGAAAATAAAAATTTATCTACATGATTTGATTTTTAGTTGACTAATGGAAGTGCTAAGTATTTTAAGATGTCAGATATCTTGGGAAAATAATCTAGGCTGCTGAATTTACATTATCCTAAATACAGTCTTTCTCAAATGTGGAAGCTGAGACTTTGCTTATAAATGCAGTTTGTTTTGTTTATTCTGATAACACTGCATTTTGTATTTTTAAGGGCAAACTCTATGCTCAAGTGTTGGCCTGGGTGTCTTAAGAGTCAGGAAACAGCACGTTCTGACGTTCTGGCTTTGCTGAAGGTGTCTCTTTGCATCCTTGAGGAACATCTCAAGGGTCTGTAAACAAGTCTTTCTTACCACTGTGCTCTTCAGCTGAAGATTAGAGAATACGGGTTACGTATCTGTGAATCATGTCCCAAACCTGCATGCTTTTGCAAGCATAGGAGTTAGTGCATCTGTGACTTGAAATCCATCATACTTGGAGGCTTTGTGGTGGGTGGGTATTGTGCATATACACATGCAATATGGTGATCTTGTTTTGCCTACAGCCATTTTTCATAAATCAAGTGTGCAAAACACATTGTCTGCCCCCTTGGATATATAATTTTATTTTGTTAATTTTTGCCCCTCCTACAGAGCATGACAGAGACAAATGAGTAGTGAGGGAAAGTTGTACAATACCTTTTGCGTGTTCAGTGGTTACACACAAAAGGGCAGTGGTTACAGTTCAGGATTGTTTACACACTAAGCTTAGTACTGAATTCAGCTTTAAGAAAAAATAAATAATAAATATTAGAGATAAGGATTCTTGCCTTTTCAGTATGTGGTTGTACTCCTAACCTGGGAAGTTGGTGAAACATTCACAGGCAATAATTGTATTATTTCTCCAGTCATTTACCTTAGTCAAGGAACCTTTCCTGAACAGAGTCTGTGAAGGTGGAAGAGGTGGGTTTTATTCTTTAGATCTGCCCAAAAGCAAGAGAGGAATAAAACTGATTTTAAAACCAAAAGGAGTCTAAGTATCAAGATGAATGTAGCCTTAGGGTATTGTGTTCTCTGGTTTCTTTTATATATGTAATGAGGAGAGTCCATTGTAGCTTTATTTCTCTCTACTGCTTAGTCTTTAATGCAGACTAAAAGAAAATGTTTTACCGAGTTTAATGTCTGTGTCCTAGTTCTGCAGTGTGTATGGTTACTGCTGTGCTCCCTCTAAATGAGGATAAGGTCCAATAAAACCTGGCTTTTGTCTGTTTGTAAAGTCATCTGCTGGGTTTAAGAAACTTGGATTGTTCCCTTTCTGTGTTGGTTTGTTTTGGTTTTTTTTGGTGTCAGCTGCAGCTGTTTGAACTGGATTGAAACTTTTACTGCAATTACAGCAAAAGTAAATGATGCAGGAAAGAAAAATCACCTTCATATTTCCAAAGTGATATATTTTTTTTTTAAATAAAATAGCTTTTTTTGTTGTCTCAGAAACAGATGTCTGTTTCAACCCAATCATGAACTCATGCTCAGATTTAATTTATTGTTTAATTTTGTACTGGTCTTGTGTAAATAAACTGCCTCAGAGGCAAGTGAAATAGGATTTTTCTATATACTGAAGACTTGGAACGGAGCTGCTTTCAGCAGAGTTAAGCATCCCAGGGAAAGAAACAAAATTGTTTGATGAAGCAGGCTTATGTATATAGAAACTTGTCAGGGTTTAAAAGATGCAGTAACTTCAGTTAAGTCTGAGGAATTGAGTTTGGTCCAAATCAAATCTCAGTCTTCCAAACTCAAACTTCTAAAAAGTGATTTTTGTGCTGTTTTTCTTTCTTGGCTGTGGGAATCTGTGGCCTTGGCTGTGTTCAGTTGTTCCATACGGGCTGTGTCTGAGTGCAGACAGGTCTTGAGTGAGGGCAATGAGATACAGCTTGTTTCTTTAATTTATTTTTGACCAGATGTGAAATAAGCCCACTGAAATTTCATGGTTTTCATCTTGGTTTTCTGTTTGGAAATTCTTACCTGATAAGCATACACAAATGTTTGAGATTTTGAACCAAACCTAAGCTTTAAAACTTTTTCTGAATTCTAGTCATATTAACGATTATAGGCATTATAAGCAGAATTATACACACGTTTTTACTAGAACTACTTCTCTACTTTGTCCTACCTGTCATAGTTGATTTGAATTCTTCTTAAAAATCGCAGGAAAATTGCTTGCATTTCATTTAATTCACTTGATCTTGTGTATATTTCTTACTCAGAATTGGAAGAGGGAGCAACCCACTGCATCTAGTGACTCATGTCTGACTTTTCAGGAAAACAAAAAAATAAATATGTTGAAATAGGCAAATTGCAGTTTCTCATATGGGGGGGGGGGGGAGGGGGAGGAGGATATCATCCTGTTAGCATGCTTCTGCTTGACATACTGTTTTAACCAAACATTTTTTTCTTGTTTAATTTTTTCTATGGTATTTATGGGCTAAAAAGTCCTATATTGTCTATATTTTTCATTTTGTGTTAGTTGGTTTTATTTTGGTGTTTTTTTGGGGAAGTCTTTGAATATGCACATCTGTTGTAAAGAGGGAAAACTGATAGAGGCATGATTGCTTACTGTTATAGGAGAAAATTAAAATCCTATATTCCATGGAATAGAATAGGAGCAGAATGCTGAGACAGTATATTTGAAATAGCAGCATTTTAAATGTTACTGGATTGTTCGGTTATCATTTGTAAACCCTGTAACAGTGAGGCATTTCAGCCATTTTACATTACTAGTGTATAAATGTTTAAATTATACCAAGTATAAAGATAAACATTTCTATTATGCTTCAAAATTTGAAGATCATCAGTAATTTCCTATTCTTCATAAAGTTCAATTTCATGCAAGAGTAACTGATGTTTTCAGATGCAGTCAGTGATGCTGTGGCTTCTGCAGAGCTTTTAGTTGGTATGAGAGAAAAAATCAAAGAAAAATAATTTTGACTAGCATATGGGTGATTTAGTAAGGCCGTTGTGACAGTGTATCCCATATTGTGTTATTAAACCCAAGCTTTATCATATTGGTAATTTTATGTATCATCATAATTGTATAATTTTTGTATTTTATATACCAAAGTTTGTTCCCATTAGCTTTTAGTCTTAGATCATTAAAGGCAGATTTTGAATTCCATGTGAATTAGAATAAATTTTTTTCTTAATCAGGTCAGTCTTTGCAAAAAGCTCCTGCTAGTTTAGACGTCACCCATTATAAAAGTTTTTCTTTCTCAAATCAAAACTCAATATTTCTAAGAAATTTGTTGTCTTTTTGTAATTAACTGCAACTAGGACATAGTGAAAAAGCGTTTCTAACTGTTTTAATAGTCCTATTTGAAATTACTTTCTACTTTCCCGTAATGAATCAAACTTCTAATGGTTCTTCCTGCTTGCTAATTTGCATTGTTGTCTGGTTGCCGTGCATTTAATCAGCAAGAGTAAACTGTTAACATATCACCAGGAATCTGTCAGGAGTATCTATGTAGCACCCTGACTGTTGACAGGGTATGGAAATTCACTGGAAATGATGGGCTCAGTCCACTGGGGATTTTGTCTCTTGTCACAAACACAATGACTGGTATCTCAGAATCTTCAAGTAGAAGATGCAGTAACCCAGCTCTGGTACCAGGGCATTGTGCTTATCTAGCACACCACCTGCTTTCTCTCTGGATTAGTATGCTCTCCTTATTTTGCTGTCTACCAGTAAGCAGCAGAAATATGTTTATTTTGGTAGTAAGCATTTACAGAAATGTCTGTTCCTGTATTGTTGTTGGTTTACATTTACTGTAATAACAGAAGGCGATGAGTTGCGTTGAATTACTTTGCATGGTTAACTGCAAAATGGAAGTTTTCAGGTAGTTCTGAAAAAACCCACCAAGCAGCAGTTGAATGCTTATTTCCTTTAGTAAGAACTTGCTACTTACAAAAATTTTACCGTTGTTTGATGTTATGTATTAGGCAAACTATTGATGATGAAATTGTGTACTCCCAACTTCCTTGCAGTGCTTATATTGCCATAGTTGCTTTAACATTAATAACAGTTTGGACGCTAAAAAAAATGAAATATGAGTTAAAACTGGGTTAAAATTTTTCTTCTTGGTAGAAGCCTAGAAACTGTACTGAAATTAGAAGGATTATTCAGTCTTCATTTGATCACATTAATTAAATCCAAATTTTGAAAAATAATTGATCATTGATCATTAATCTTGGAAAAACTAATTAAAAAGTTCTAAAAGAAACAGCAATAAAATGATTTTTCCAAGAGTAAAGATTCCCACCCTCTTTATGCATTTCTGATAAAGGATGGGAGGCTTAATGAATGTGGAAGAAAGAGAGCGAATAAGTCTTACTCATAATTGTTTGCTGCTCGAAATAATGGGAAGCATAATCTCGGTGTGACTGCTTGTCATTTGCTGTCCACTTGGGCTCTTATATCTGCGAGCTGTGCTAAATTATAAGTAGTCTGAAATTTCCAAGTTCTGCAATACTAACTACAAGGAAGAATTTCTCAGACCTGCTAATCCTAGTTTGGGTTAGGTGTTTGCTTTTGTTTTGGTTTTTTTTTTTTTTAATTGCTTTTAACTACTTCTACTCCCAAATTAATTCTTTCAGTTTTTTATTAGAAAATGAAGTACTTTGCAGGGGGAAAGGTTGTCATATTGGAATGATGTGATAAACTCTCTCCCTGTTTGCCTGTACCAGGTCTCTTTGCCTATCACACCACCAATAAGGAAATTTGAGTGGTTTCAGCCATCTGGTCATACCCTCTTTACTAATTCTCAGACAGTGGTAGCATGAGAAGACAAATAACTCTTCTTGTATGTCCACTGTTGCACATACTCCACAAATAATAAAGCTGTAGCCTGTCATTATTTCTTACAGTTTAATTTTGCGTTGCAATATCAGGGCATAAAAAATATGAAAGCATATTGCAGTCTTACTGTTCCATCTCTTGAATTTGTTGGTTTATTTGGATTTGGTTTTTTGGTGTGTTTTGGTGTGGGGTGGTTTTTTTTTTTGCCTTTATTAGTGGCAGGTCCTCAACAGTATTTGAAGTTTGAAATGCATTTAATAGATTTACGTGATAGGGATGTTGCTGTGCCCTTTCCTAACTTTTCAGCCAGGTTAGCTGTGTGTTGTGTTAGAGGGAGGGAAGAGAGAGGGGACTTTCTCAAGAAAGAGCCAGAAGCTTCGTAAATGATTATAAAAATGATTATTGTACACTGCTTGCATTAGGACAGTGTTAAATGCGCATTAGGGCTCTGAATTGTTAGCCATTATGAACCTGGCTGCAGTTGGCATACAACTTTTTTCCTGCGTGTTTTGATTTGATGCAGTCATAAAAGTGTAAAATAGAAATGGTAAGATTCTAAGAGCAAAAATAACAACAACAACAAAATATCTGTATTTTATTGTCCTTTGCCAGGGCAAAATATTTTTTTTTCTCTCTTCCTGTTAAGAGACAGAAAGCTAATCCTACCCAAGACACCTTTTTTAAGTGCTCACGGAATAAATTACACCGTAGAGACTCAACCTGCAGTTACAGCTCAACGTTAACGTGATACCGTATATTAAAGTGGTGAAGCTACACTGAATCGCAGCCAAGTGGCATGCATTGGTAGGAAGGGCGCTTATGTGATCTGAAAGGTTTTTTTTCTAAACCTGGGGCCTGAAGTGACATACCTGGACCCTAACTGGGATGTCAGTGATCTGTTGTCACGTTAGTAATCTCCCAGTGCATGAAGTGCCCGAAACCGTGCTCCGAAAGGTCTGTGCAGAATCCAGCAGTCCTCCTTCTTCCCCATCGTCGCGTGTTTCCAACTGTATTGAAGCCAGGCAAGTTTGTGAAAGTGAAACCCCTTTTTTGATCCTTCTCCAACTTTTTTTCCTTGAGATGTATTTTCAGTCGGGTTCAAGAATATTACAGCTTCTCTAAGTTTACTGGTGAATTCTGAGCCATTGCAGGTTACTTAAAGAATGCAGTAATCCATTAAGACTCCTAAAACAGTCAGTGCTGACAGAAACATTGCTGATGTAAGGTTACCGCCAGCTACAGCATCTCTATACTGTTCCTATTCTAATGTCTACTTGGCAGTTCAAAGGTCATTATGGGTTGTTCCTCTCTTGAGAAGTGCATTGTGTGCTGGGCACTCAACATTACACAGAGAGGTGCTGGTAACAGACTTGATTTGCCAGTTTGCTTGATGCTAGATCATGTTTCTTGCTTTGCAGGCCATTCAGTGTAGAAATTTACCTCAATTTAAATGTTAATGATCCACTTTTTCTCGAAGCAAAAAACATGCACAATCGTTCTGAAAATAAAGATTTATTCTCTTGACAATCCTAGTAATAACTTTATGTCTAAGAATCCCCTTTACATACTTGTTTTTCTCTTTGGCATTACGCTGTCTTAGGTAGGCAAGTTTTTAAATGCATCTTTCAGAGATTAAAACTTCTGACTCAATTTGACAACATACACACTTTTTTTGAAGCCAGTAAAATCAATAAAAATTGTTTGCTTTTCCTGTTGTCAGGGTTTTTTTTTGTTTTTTGTTTGGTTTGGTTTTTTTCCCCAGCTCTTTAATGGTTATGGGAGTTTCAAAGTGCTTTACGAATTTTGGGAGTGGAAATGTTAATATATTACCACATGTGCAGTGGAGTTTTATTGTATGCTTTATTTAGAAAAGTTTGTCCACCTGTGTTTATATAATAGCACGTTTCAGAACCCTTACTTAAATTACGTGCTGAGGCTGTTGAAAAGCTACGTAGTAGTATAATAGAAAGCAATCCTTGCCTTGTCGAGCTTCCTAAGTAGGTATTTATTTAGAATAGTACAGAATTGAGTATACATGGTATATAATAAGTAGTTATTTAGGATAAAGCAGAACCAGGTATACATGGTACTAACCGGTGGGTGGAGGAGAAACCTGTAGGTGTAGTTGGACGGGCGTGGGGCCTCTGGGCATCCTGGCTGGCTGCCCAGGGGAGGGGAGCGCAGCCCCCTGTGTGCAGCCCTCCTGCAGCCCCCATGGGCTTGAAGCCAGTGGGAGTGTACTGCTATTGTGAAAACATGACTGGGACCTGTGGATTACTATATTCTGCCACACTGTGAGGACGGGAGGTAAGATTTTTTTACTTCTTTTGAATTGTCATTACCAGGCTCTGCCTAGTGTGTTATAACAAAGTACAGTTGCAAAGCTGGCGCTGGGGGGGAATGCTGATGAGCACCAGCCATGTCTTGGTAGCAGGCTGGACTTGGTCTTTCCATTAAAGGAGATGATTAACTATTCTGTTCTTTAAAACATACACAAACATACTAATTTAATATTTCAAGTGGCTGTCAGTGCCTCCTCCCTCCCTCCCTCCCTCCCTTCCCAGAAAAAAGGGTGAGGGTCACCTTGCTGTCCAAAGCTCCATTGCAACATCCATCTCCTCAGGTCCCATTCATGTAATGAAGGGGAAGGACATACCCTACGGATCCAGGAATCATGCTGGATAAAATTAGGTGAATGTTTATGTGATATTTATGTGAATGCAAGTCACTAACCCTGTCAGGATGCTCCCGTACCTTTCATGTCTTCCCACGTGCTGTGAAGATGGAGAATCTCTCACGATTTTTACGTTGCAACTTCATGTTTATTTTGCAGGGCAGGTGGCAGTTTTTCTCTCTGAGTTTATCAGTCTGTTGAAGTGGTTTGTAAAGGTCAGTCATTTTAAGTTGCTCTCTAATTCGTCATTAAATGGGCGCATGTCTACCATCTCATATGCAGTAGTGTAAATAAAGTTACTTGTTCTGAATAAAGTGAATGGGCATATTACAGAAAATGCTAATGCATTCTGAACCTAAGAAAATAAGTCTGCTTTCTTTTGAAATGAAAGTACTGTTTCTGTTTATGATAACATCGGGGGCTGCCATTAATTTTTATTTTGTTGTTCAAATATTCTTTATACGCAAAGGTACTAAGCCAGTTATAATTACATCACCACATTTGCTGTTTGGAATATCACTTATTGGCTTTGGATTAGGAGTCTTAATTACTTGATTGCTGTATTTTGGATTTGGGTAAATGTCTCTTCATTTTTGTGGCATTCCAAGTGTAATTAATATCAGCACGAAATACTGAAGTCATTAGCCTTTAGTGTTCAAAATTTTTCTTTTTTTGTCAAGATGGAAGAATGTGTCAATAAGAAAACATTTTCATTTCAAATGAGTGCTCATAAATATGTAGAAATTCCAAAGCAATGAATTGTGTTTATGAATTATAATAGATGGTATGGTGCAGCATTATGCAAAGGAAATGAATGGCATAAATTATAGTGGTATATTAATTCATATCATTTCCCCTGCAGCTCATTCCATATGTGTTAATCGCATCTGTGTGCAACCTAGTCAAGACGTTGTCACACACATTGTGAATCTTTTCCTACAACACTGAAACTCATCCTTGACTAAATTGGAATATGGAAGCATTTTTAATGGTTCTAATCAAAGCTGTAGCACTGTCTTGGAGAGGCTGAGGAGGGGAGGTTTTCGCTATCTGCTAAACAGTGTAAGAGAAAGGCTGTAACAACAAATACTGATGCATTTTAATGCTGTGTTGTCATTACTGTTGTTTCTTACTACCTCTTAACTACACTAAACTTTTCACTATGTTAAAAAAAAAAAAAAGTTAATGTAGAAAGTGACCAAGTAACTGTTTATGTTTCATTCTGTATCTGCTTTGTTGAAAGGGACCTAAGTGAAAGAGTATTTGGCAGAGAGGTATTACTGCTTTATATAGTTATTTATTGTGCATCAGTGGTAGGGATAGAGTGTTGTGTGTTGTCACAGAGTGAATTAATATATAATAATAGAAACTGTATTACAGAATTTGTAATAGACACCAGTGGACGGGAATTTTCTGTCTTAGATAATCTAAGATCTGCAATCAGAGCAAATTGTGGTGTTCAAGGAGAGAATAGAATTGTCGGTATAGGGAGGCATGTATTCAAGATGGAAAGTTTGCAGTTGTAACTTAAAAGAAAATGTTTATACCATTATTCAAGTGTAGCTGCGGCTTCAGAAATAGTCAGAAGGCTGCAGAAAGACCTATGTGCTGAACTGGGGAGGTGATTATTACTGGTCAGCTTCAAGGACTTTCTTCAACAGTGTAGAAAAAACAGGTTCAAAGCAGAGTCATGCTGAGCTTCCGATAGATAGGTGCTCATAGGGGAGAAAGTGGAAAGGAATGTAAGTAGAAATGAGTCAGTGAGTTAAAGCTAGCAGAGGTGTTTTCAGCCTGGTGGCTGTGGACTCAAAAGAGTTAGAGGACTCTTCTAAGGATCTCTGAGGTAATGAAGAAAACCAAAACTTGTCAGCTGGCCTAAATTCGCTACCCAGGAGTCTGAACTGGCAGGAGAAATTGTCAAGGGTCAATAAACTGGAAACTCGCTAAGTTAGAACCTAAGTACCCAGACCCATCCTCAGTTAGATTTGTTGGAAGATTAATTACTAATAACTGGTTGGATACTAGATTACTTCCCTACCTACGCTTTTAATCAACTGCAATTAAAATTTTGAATTTGGATTGCACTTTTTACTGATGGCTTCCTACAAAGTGACATTGCTTTTAAAAGATGCTGTGCTGCTTTGATAAGAAAGTTAACTTCTTTTTAAACAGAAAGACCAGAAAAAATCTCTGTCCAGTTGCTTTTTAATTCAGCTATATTTAATGGGAAAATTAGCCTTCAAAAGATATCTAAATTTTGCAAAAAGCAGAACCTAAGATTCTCTAGTGCATTCAGATATGCACAAACGGGCACTGTAGAGCAGGTACCTGGGATTCAAACATCATGTCACAGCTATAAAAGGATATCACATGGATGTTGTACAAGACATTTTCAGAACTTATTTCATTGAAGTATTAAATCAAGAGAATATTTAAGATCATTCCTAATTTCCAAGGTAGTTGTTTATTAGAAATTGAGTATAAGCACTGATCTGTGGATTTAAAACAGCAAGTTACTCTGAAATCAGAAGTATTAACAAGTTAATTAACTTTGGGCATCCCTGAAGTTCAGAATAGTTTTTCACAGCTCCAAGAAAATACCAGCCTGTGATTTTCTGTTGATTTAAATAAAACAAAATTATGTCCCCCAAATGTATAAGAAAATTTGAATAAGAAAAATAATCATTTCCCTCTCATGCACCCTGTGCAATGCAATATCACACAGCAACATAGGAACCCTGCAAGAACTGGAAATCATGTGTAGATCTGAGGCCAGTTCATCTTGCAGCAGGTAGTGTGAAGACACCAGGTTACTCAGTGTTTGTTTACATGTCTCCACGTCATTTCATGTGACATGATGGCAACATGCCTTTCAAAACAAATCTATTTCAATTGAATGCAAATTTATGTAGCGCAGGAAGCAGTGGCGCCTAGGAGGAATGCAGGTACATAACCAACTGCAAATATTTTCCAAGTATAATTGATTGTTCTTTCTTAGAGGTGTTCATAGAGGAAGATGTCTTTCACTTTAGAAAAAAAAAAAACACAAACAAACTTTAAGTATTCTGTTGATTTGCCTTTTAAAAATAGACATATTTTCATACTAAATGCCCATTGAGTAAGGACACTTTGAAGTCAGTGGCCTAAAGGCATTTGTTTGTTCTTGCATCAATTTTCAGATATTTCCTTCATTCCTGACTTCTTTTTTTTTTTAGATGCACGTTCTCTACCCAGATTTGGGCTAGCTCCTTGTATCAAAACCAGTCTTCCTCCTTGTCCTCTTAATTTCCTTTATGCAGATTGTAACCCACAAAAGAATAACAAATATACAGAAGAGTCAAATAAAACAAATCTACAAAGAAAATCTGTTCATAAATGGAAAACTTAAACAGATTTTTAGAAAAGAGACTTATTTTCATTACACTTGTGCCTATCTTTATGTTTCTTGAAATGGCTAGAACTAATATCAAAGGTTACATGCCGTATCAGTAGGCTTGTGGGGTTTGTTTTTAGAAAAGAAAAAGCTCTGCAGCTTGGAGATAAAATGTAATGTAGTAGTTGCTAAGGTAACTGCATGTTTTTGTGAATAGTGGAACAAATTAGGTGAGTAAAACATCTGTAAATTGTTAATACGTAGGTTAGAGCTGCCCTTAAGCCTCAGGAATTAACCTTTTCAGACCTGCTGGCGAAGCCAAGGAATGTGGGGGAGGAAGAGTCCTGCCGCGTGCTGCAGTGAGTGCTGTCGCCTCTCCCGGCGAGGCGGGTGGCTCTTCAGAGGGTCTGCAAGCAGGGAGGAGCCTGGCTTGCATGTGAGCATGGGAACTGGTGCTTTTGGGTCATCTGGAGCGATAGAATGGGTTTGTTTGCGGGCTGCGTTCAATATGCTAAGTCTTATCTTCTTCCTGTAGTGCCAGCTGGCCTGTGGCTCCGGGGGTGGGTCTGCAGGAAGACAAGCTGAGCGGTCCTGATCCAGAGGAGGGTCCTTGTCACATCTGGCTGTGTGAGGACTGCTGCGTGCCCCGAGTCCTGTGTCAGGGACGGCCAGTTCTCATTTTCAAGAGGTAGCTCTTGGGCTCTTGGTTAGAGTGTGCTCCTGAAAAAGAAATACAGACTTGGTCCCTTGGGGAGATGCCTCTAGAGGCTGCGTGTCTCCCACCCCCATACATCCAATGTGCCTCTGAGAACGCACAGTAGCTGAGCGTGTATGCAGTTACCTTTGCTTCATCTCACACCTGGGCAGCTTGAAGTAGATGAAGCTTAGGCATTATTGTCAGCTGCTTACTGGACATAACCTGCTAGCTCTTTGCCAGCTACTGGTGACCAGTAGAACATGTTTTGAAAAGGTCCAAAACATCAATTTTGCAGGATGAAAGCGTGATGTTGTTACATGATTACTTCAAAGAGCGATGGCTTGGGACTCCAGTCAAAATCTGGCCCGTATCTACAGAGAGGTAGCTAGGATTTTATTTGGGAGGAGAAGCTTATTGAATTTCTTCTGGCACATAGAGGCTAAAGACTAAAAGTGAGAGCAGTAAAAATAGCAAATACCTTAATGGTTCCAAATCCTTTAACAATAAAAAAAAAAAAATAGAATTAAAAAAAAAAAATGATTGGCCTCATTGCCATTCAGAGCAGGGATTATTTTCCAGAAGGAAGTCAAAAAGTCCAGGTGTGTCTAGATCTCAATGATTTTATGTGCCCGTATTTCTGAGCATCCATCTCTGGACTTAAAAAAATCTTTGATTTCTACCCTTGACACCTCTGCCTTGATTTCCACAAATTGAACCAAAGGTGTCTTGATAAACAAATAAGCTGCAATCTTTTGAGTTTTGCTGAATACAAAGAACCAGCAGTTCATAAGTAGATACTTAGTACAGGGATGAGGCCCTTTTTCGTCACGGTATCTTGTGGTTAATTATCCAAATGGCAAAATCATCTAAGCTCGGCATGACAGAGCAGGATTAGCAGTTTCTGTGTAAGACAGGAGTAGAGAGGTTACAGGGTCAGGATAATTTGAAAAGTGGAGGCAAAGCTTTGTATGATTAGTTTCCAATGTTAGTCCTTTACAAGAATACAATTAATTATCGTTATGTGGAACGGGAGGTGAGGGGAAACACCTGGGTGTTGAGAACTATGTCTTCTTCATCCTATAAGGCACATTCTTAATCCAGGGCATGAAGCACACAGCTACCTGCTTGGGAGGACAGAAAAACAGGGGGAGCTCTGCAGGCAGTTCTGTCAAGACCACGTTCGTTGAAGGTCACCCAGACTGATCTGAAGGCGACTGGGGCATGCGAGGCTCCAGCTGACTGGTTTCCTCCCACCACTAGATATTTTGAGTAAGCTGTAGCTCCTGCACCAAACGCAGCCCCATGGCTCAAGTGAAGCAACATATGCATGAAAATTGCACTCTCAGCTTCCCAGGAGCTTTTGCTATTCCTGACAGCGGGCCAATAGGTACCAGTAGAGCTGCACCTATTATGGGTTATGTTTAGCCCAGCTGGAATGCACAGCGTCTTTATTCAGGAGATCATCGTTATGTGATGCAGCAGATGCTTTAGAGTTAGTGGGTCAGATTCGTAGTTAAAAAAGAAATAAGTATGTAGCAACTATTAAATTTTAAGTCCATGACAGTACTTACCAATTAGCTATGAGTAACCTGGTGTAGAATTTGGTTTGTTTTGTTACAGTTTGGAGTTGCAGTTGCAAAGATAAATGCAGCCTTTAACTTTCCAGTTTTGTTTGTTTGTTTGTTTGTTTTTTCCTTAGGAAACTGCTGCAATTGCTCTTACTGAATAATTTAAAGAGCAATTTTCTAAGCATGTCAAAATTTTGACTGTTATGTCTTGTATTTAATAGTGTAAACTGACCTTCAATAATAAGACTTTATGCTGTAGGACAATATTTGTTGAATCTGCCTAATAAATTCAGAATTAGGAATAAATAAAAATAAACTTTAAATTGGGAAATGAGGCATAGACAGAACTGCATGAGGTTTGGGTTCACTGGTCTGTACACAGGATCTAAAATATTCTGCAGAGTGCATCCCCATAGACAGGAAGAAATACATTTTAAAATTAGGCAGGTAGCATTTTATACAAAATTATTTGGTCTTTAAGTATAGACTGTCCAGATAAAAAAAGTCTATTTGTCCCAGCTCAGAAATATCCTCCATTTCATTCCTTCTAGCTCAGTGATTACCAGAATCTCATTTTGGAGACACTTTCAAATCCAACCACCTGTGCTCAATATTGGACCATGGGATTCTTAAAGATTTTATGAAAGCGACAATTGCATTGGTCTGACGTTGCTTGCATCCATTCCCATGGTGTTTTCCACTTCACCTAACTAACTTTTTGTGTCTCTTCAAGACAGTTGCAATCAGAATTGCTTTTTACAGTGAGATTTGAGACCATATGAGGAGGAGTAAGTTATTAGTGTGGGGCCTCATGCAGCCCCATCAATTTTTGTCCTCGCTTTCCCAGAAGTGAGAAGAGGAGATGCTAAGAGCTCTCCCACAGAGGGCAGGACTTTGGGCACTGGATTAAAAATAGAGGCAGATAAAGAAACAAAACCCAGTTTTCTTCAGCTCTCATGTTTTGTTATTTTAGGTGGTAAATGCTTATTATATACACTTGAAAACTGCATATCCCACACCTCTGTGATGTGTAGTGTACACTTCCAAATAGCATTATCAGAGTGGGAAGATAACCATTGTCATAAAATATGGATCTTTATAAATATAGTATTGTTTGCGCTCACTTTTAAAACATATCTATCTGGAGAATTTACTTTCCTGACATCCCTCTTCTCCCACTGAGAGCACTGATTTCTCCTCTGTAGGCCTCCTTTACCAGCAATGGGGTTTTTTTCCCTTTTCTGCCTCTACTTTGCTTACCCTAGTTGTTTTGCTGTTAAAAATTCCTCAATTTCCTTCTGGTGATCTCTTAATTAAAAGCCATGAGCCTTTAATTATTCTACAATTCATGCAAGGTCTCTTGAGAGGATAAATGCTGTCAGTTCATGGCAGATGTTGACACCTGCATAATTTTTACCACCTTTTGGATGAATGGTGATTATTTCTCAGAAGAACAATCTCAAAGCTTTATTGGAAAACTGTTCTTCTTATTGGACTCTAGCAGGAAGATCCAGACTGTTAATAGCTGTCAATCTGAAATGCATTTGGAGCCTATCCAGAAAACACACTTTTTGCATCTTAAACAGAATGTATGATTTTACATATTGGAAAAAAACCCTCTCTGGGGACAGCAAACTTTATTCAGAAGAGTTGGACCTGACAGGTAAAACTAAAGTAAGAATTTCCTTTTTTGTAGTAAAGTCTGTTTGTGATCTGTCAGTTGGAGAAGTGGAGTTGACCAAACCTTGAAGTTTAGATATAATAGCTAAAAACAATATTCTGGTCTTCATCTTCTTTACTGGTATTTCACTAGTTTACTGGATCAAAGGAAAGACAGGTGGAGCAAACCCACTGCTGCTGAAAGTGTGGCAGAAGAATCTTACACTGTGGGGGTAAATACAAAATACGAGGGTTTGGGATGGATAGAAAGGTGTTTCTGTGCCTGATGACAAGGGGCTGTGACAGCAAGGCAAAGAGAGCCGGAGGTATGTGTCCCTCCACCTTGTGTGCAGTTCCTTAACTAGCAAGAAAGTGTTGACTCCCATGTAGAAGGTCATAACTCCTGGACTACCTTGATGTTCTTTGGATCAGGGAGGTTTTTTGCTTGTAGACAGTAAAAAAGAAAAGCAAAAAAAAAAAAAAAAAATCACCCCAGTAACCAGAGACAAGGTAGTCATAGCGGCAGGTGGGAAAGATACCCATTATAAGGTAATTCAGACAAGTAGTTGTGGATTTAAACCACAATGAGAGTCGTGGGTGGTTTTGATAAACAGGAAAAATAAATTCAAGAAACACTTTGTGTCCAGTAAATGGACAAATTCTGGAGGAAAAAAACCACATTACCTTTGTTTGTGAAACTCATAACAATTATTATGTTTTTAAGAGGTTTTGCTGCAGTAATAAACTTGCAATGGAATGTATATGTTTGTCCAGGGCATTCATCTGGTTGAATTTTTCAAATGTCATTTAAATGTGCTTCTACTGTGTATTACTTTGTTACAATGTGAAAGTGAAGTTTTCATTCTATACAAATATATAGAAAAATGGTATGGTATATTATGGGGTTGTTATAATTAAGAATGTAATACTGGAGGAAGAAGTGCTTTATAATATGGGAGGTGGGCAGGATTTCAGAGGATGTAACAGCAACTGTGTCATTTCATACTTCAGTAGATAAGTAATATTTTCTAGCAAGACTACTATTTTACATGGAGCCATAGTGTTTGTGAAGGGTTGAGGCATGGTGAAAGTTGAATTTCTGTTTGAATATACTGTACTGCAAAAGCAATGCTCTTGATGTCTGAATTGGCTGCTAGTTAGTTTTAGATTAAAGTGCATAAACTCCTTTTCTTTTCTCTTCATAAGGAGGTTCACAGGCATTAAAAGCAAGGCCATGTTCTCTTTCTGGATTAATAAGTACAATGCATTCCCTGGAATAATCAGAAAATGGAAATAATTGGTAGTACTGAATTATTTACAGGCTGGTATTCTCAGTCAAATATACTGCTGAGATGTATTTTAAAATAGCCAAATAACTTGTGGTAATAGTAACTGACATAACTGAATTCATTGTCATAATGAACATAAATGTTCGAAAACAGGGGTTAACTTTCTTGCTTACTGTACTTTAGAAATTTGGAACCAAGCATCTAAGCTGGATTCAGGTTAATG
This sequence comes from Falco peregrinus, assembly GCF_023634155.1. Classification (NCBI taxonomy): domain Eukaryota; kingdom Metazoa; phylum Chordata; class Aves; order Falconiformes; family Falconidae; genus Falco; species Falco peregrinus. The sequence goes on along the minus strand of NC_073732.1, from coordinate 22,588,716 downwards.
TGTGCTGTGAATGCAAAAGTCGGGTGCTGGAGAATATGCTCTTGTAGACTGTTGTTACTGGGGGCATGTGTTGAAGGTTTGTGTTGCAACTTTTGTGTGGAGTGTAGGGTTGAAATTAGAATCTGTTGAATAAAAGGCCAAAAGCTGAGAACGTAGATCTAATGGTTGTAAACCTAAAGTTTTACAGAGATTTTATTTGCATATAGTCCTAGAATTGTAAAACTGTTCTCATACCTCTGAATCACTAGCTGAAAAGCTAAAAATGTGGAGCACAGTAGGGCTGGAAGACCTTTGGGAGGACAGGATGACAGCTTCAAGATGTAACCATGCTGCTACTTGTGTTACTGTTGGTATATTGCTGATATTGAGGAGTACGTACCGAATTCAGAGAGGTTTTGGTTGATAATTGAGGCCCAAGAAATTTGATGGGCAGAGAGTATTAACAGTTAGGACATCTAGCATGTACATTTAATAGACTATCGATATGGTTGTGCAAAGGGAATGGCTTTTTTATAAAAAAAATTACTATAGATGATAAATTAAAGGAGAAAGAAATTAGTATAAAAGGGTCTATCGTTATTTAAAATGCCAAAATACTTTATGAAATGCAGGATGTCCTTCTATTCTAACTGCTGAAAATTCAGAGAAGCCCTTTTGACCTTCTACTGTTTAACAACTGTCAGTGGCTGAGCCATTATATTCATAAGCAGTTTTACAGTATGTCTTACAGTACATCACCGATTTATATTAATACCTTCATACCACAACCTGAAGCACACCTCCTTTCTAATCAAACATTCAGTTACAGGTGGCCTACTGAAAAGATTAATGAAATGCAGACTTTATTAGCCACAGTGGAACATGTAATTTGACTATTGAAGTTGCTGCTATTGCTCACCTAAACCCACACCTTTGACCACAGGAATTGAATGTGTTTGATCTCAGGGAGTGCTTAAAGAGGATAATTGGCTGATGCAGAGGATGAGAGCATCCTGAGTTTGGTGGCACTGTGTGTACCCGGTGAGAGGAGCACTTGCCATTCTTTCCCTCTTTCTGCTGTGTTCCTTTGGACCAGGTTACAGGTGAAGACTTGCGTCGGCAGGGCTGCACGCTCAGAAATTGTCTGTCTTGTGGCGTCCAATTAGATGTTAGTCAGGTCAACCCATGGGCTGCAAAAGAGAATTTCAATGGCTGAGAGGGAAAGCAAAGTCAGACTGGTTATAAATAAATAAATAAATGTATATTTATATATATATAAAGCACCTATCACCATATCGGTAAACATTCTTTGGAACCACTTTAGACAGCAGACTGGGTTTTCTCCTGCAAAATGTATAGGAATAACTTGAACATAGCCTTCTGGTAGGAATAGCAATGAATTGTTTAAATACTGATCCAAGTAAGAAATAGTTGCGTCATAGCATACATTTTAATTATTTTTTTTTATTATTCGCTGGACAATACAGATCTCCTTCAAAGATGCTTGTAAGCCTATGTGGCAATTCTTGCTCATTTGTCTTTTGTACTAGATCCCAGTGAAAAGAGACTTAAGAGGTAAACCAGCGTTCAGTCTCCTTCTGACTTGCCTTCAGATTTGTGCATTTTTAAAACAGACTTTTTAATAGAATGGATTTGTGTGGTGAGGCTGTGTCTGTAGGTGCTTGTTTTTGTGTTCAGCATTAGAACAGAGAACATGCAGTTTGTAGAGAAAAAGGAGCCCAACAGCAGGTGGAGCAATGAACTATTTACATCGCTATATTCTGATATTGCTTGTGCTTTTTTTATCTTGTACTTGCTCCGTCTCTTTTCCTCAGGCTGTTCAGATCAATTGTCAAACATCTGCCTGTCAAAAAAAAAGGAAAAAAAGAAAAAAAAAAAAGGTCGCCTTTCTATTTGGAAGATTAATTGAGTTATTTCAGTCATAGGAAAGTTGCCTGCTCTTGTAAAAATAGGAGGAGAAGGAACACAGATACTAACAGCTATTGATTAATAGCGGATGTATATTCAACGGGATGGAAGATAAACTGCTCTTTCCAGGGATTTGATAGATGGGGTGCTGGCTTCCCAGCTTCCTGGGGAGCACTGCAGGCACCTCTGTCAGGCTGCAGAGGGTTGTTACCTAATGAATTTCCATTGATTACATGATAGCAAGCATTGATCAGGTCTTTGTTGACAGTCAAGTCCCTACTGCTGCTGCTGCTTCTGCTGACCTTCCTCCACTACAAAATAACTGTTTCCAAAGGCTGTTTCCCCCCATTTCTTTTCTTTTGTGCTATTCCTTTGTGCTATTAAGGACCGACTTGAAACGATGCACCTACCTAGAAAAGATCAGAACCTAGAAAAATCAGCCCAAAGTGCATGCTCTCTTTATCAATTACTTTGTTTAATGCGTAAAGTGTCCAGCAGAGTGTGTAATCCAGTGTTTTGGTCAATTAGTAAATCAATGTAATCCAAAGCAGATTTATAAACTGCACACAGACAACCTGGGGAACAGGATCTTTAAAGCCGATAGCATCAGCCAGCATGTCTGAAGTTATAATGACAAAAGGACTGGTAAGAGAGTAACTAAATGCTAGATTGCTTTGTAATGCCATTGCGAGTAAAAGGGACTCTGCTTTTACACACGACATGAGGAAGAAGCATTGTTGGCCTACTGTAGTGCTTTTGTGATTTTGTGTGCATTAGCTGTATGTAGATAGATAGCTACTTCTACTAGAAAGAGTAGAGGAAAAATATGAAGCAGCAAAGTAAGAGATCGATAGTAGAACTAATAGGGAACTGCATAAAACAGTAATTCCTAATCCACTTGCAGAGGAATCCTGAAGCATTTCAGCTGCTCTCTGCACATCATAAACCATAGAAGTGGTTCAGGTTTTAGTTCACTTCTGTCATTGGTATTGCGCTTGTTTGTCTTGTAAAATTAATTATTGACATTTTTTGCATGTACTTGAGCTGTGTTGTTCTTTGGATGAAATCTGGATTTATTTTTAAAGATTCCCTGTCACCTTTTATTCCTGCAAGTGGCCAGATAATTCTCTTGAATTTCACACTGGGGCTCAGCCATGGCTGCATTGTAGTACTACTGCAGACTGCCTTGTGTGAAGGCCACATCAGCTGCAGATCATTGAACTATCAAGAACTGTGTAGGACCAACTAGCTGGATGTTAACTTCTCGGTGGGTTGACAGGAATTTTCCTGGTTGTTAGCAACAGAGGTCAAACTAACACACAAGTCTCCTTCTGTCCACAGAAAGTACTGTGCATTTTTGGCTTGGTCTTGTATTGTGCTGAGCACCACCAGTAATATCCAGTGGGCCCACCATTTTATTTTGAAAAAAAACCCCAAACATATAAAGGGCAAATTTGATCAAGATGGCAAGTAGCTATCTGAAATCCAGCTCTTTACTATTGTGGGTTGTGAGTGGCATTTTCTGTTCATCCCTTTGGGGTTTTTACTGTCACATGCATGAAAACTGAAGTGGTCGATTCTGGTGCTGGGTCACTGCACCCCAGAAGAGAGACATCAAAAAAGATCATCTGTTCCACCTCAGATTCAGTTTTTGACCACAGTCCCACCAGTATCACTTCTGGCAACTGCGCTTCACCAGGTATTGCTGCAGCAGCTCCGAGCTGGGGGGCTGAGTTGCAGTGCTCCTTAACCAAAGGGAAAAGATTGCATGACTAAGTGAAAGTGAATCTGTTGTATCATAAGTTATGGTTTTTTCTTTCATCACATCAGTCAAATTAAAGTTGCATAAGCATTGGTATTAGTTTCTAAATTTCATTGACTGTACATCTGAAAGAATGCCTGCAAGCAGAGAGAAGTTCATTTAATGAAATATTTAAACATTCTCCTTAACCTCCTGATGCTGCCCCTTAGATGTGTGCGCTGCACACTTGTTCCTAGGAATGGGCTGCATGTTTGCTGCCAGAGAAAAGTTGGTAGAAGTATCCAGAACCATCAAGTTCCTGAAAACTTTCTCTTAGTGAAAGACAAGAATTTCTCCTTAAGTCTGAAAGTGATATATGGACGGATGTACAATAATTCGCTTTAATTTATGACACTTCACAACCTGTATGGGATTTTTTTTCCTGAGCATAATACTGTTTGAAAGGATTTCCTTTGTAACTAGAAGCTGAGGAAGTAACAATGGCTGTCTTGAGTTTTGTCACAGAGATAAATATTAATGAAATACTTCATATAAGCTATGGTAAAGCCTCCTTGAAAATTCAGTCGAATCACTTCCCTCATTAGCTGAGAGCTCATTTGTCATTCATGAAGTAGTTCACTCTTCTGGAGGAGTGTAACTATCTTTTTAAATGAATTTTTTTTGAAAAAGAAATAACTGTTTTGTGTGTTACGTGGTCTCTCACTCATCTTACATGAACAACTCTTTCAATCAATTCCCAAATTCTAAAATTGCTTTAAACTATATGTGTTAGTCACCAGCATTCATGATGTTTTAGAAAACAGTTGAGATAGTGTAAAACTTACGGGTACTTCTCAGGCATGTACAGAGGAGTATCATTATTCCTGTGAGAAGATAATTTGTTTAATCACCTTGTGTTTTGAGGCTCAACTGTCTTTGAATGCACCTGAGAGCTTTCCTGTCATAGCATCCTCCCAGCCGGTGACTCCAGCCCCTACCAGATCTACTGTCAGTCACTGAGGTTCTCCGCAGTGTTTTTCCTCCTCAGCGGAGCCATACCTGTACTTTGAAGTTACATCGCGTTAGCTCAAGACGTTGTCTTCTGGTCTCTTACAAAGAAATAATAATGAAAATGCAAAGGTCTTCCTGATTCCAGCTCCTCGGGCTAAACCACCTGCTAGCTGTGATTACCTGAGGCTTTCTAGCACTAGTATTTTCCCATACTGCCAAACTTCAAAGGAAATATATTAAATGTTACTCTGTATTAATGATTAATTGTAGGGTTGTATAATGCAGTTTCTGGCTTTTCTTGTCTTGCTTAGAGATTCATGTAACTTTGCCTGTTAATTCATTTAGAAGTTTTGATTTGAGTTTTTCACAAAATGTCGATGTAACAAAGGCCAGGTAAGTGCTTTTGTCTGGTTTGATCAAAAATCTGTCCAAAATGTGAGGGTTTTCTAAAGGGAGTAATTTTTTTTATCCTGTGAGATGTCTTGTGTATGTAATAAATAACGTGTAACACTACTTCTGTCTTCGAGAATTTAAGCAGAATGTAGTTGCTCACAGTTAAAGCCCTCCTTCAGTGTGCTGTTAACCCAAATGTGCTTTCTTGGTGGGCTGATTCTGGCTGTATCCTTGACTCTTTACTTCTCTGGTTATGATTTGAGTTTTTCTTCTCCCTTCCATTGTGCGCCCCTTGTCCTTGTGCACACAATCCCTCAAATACCACCTCCCTGTTCACACATGTAATGTTGCTGACAAGTGTGTATTTGGGGCAGAGATGTGTCCCCTGCACTTGGAGAATGTTGTCATTTCAGCTGTCTCCATCCAACAAGGGACTGAACGATGCCTTAGAAGCAATAAAGTATGGTGGTTAGAAATCTCACCCATTCAGCGCCAGTGGAATTTCAGGCAGAATACAACAGTAGTCTCGGTTGTTTTATTCGCGCGCGTTAAGAGCAAACTTATTATGCTTAGGAGTGTCAAGGGTTTTCTTTTTCACTTTGGAGCATCTGAAATAACATTAGTGGAAGGAATAAAACTATATGATCTGATTGGTACAAGTAAACATGAAATAAAATAGAAAAAAAGAAGGGTGATGATAATATTATAGAGGGAAAGCAGCAGATAATTGCAGGTTCAGGAAAAAAAACAACTATCAGTGTTATCAAGTAAAACTTCAAAACCTTTGCGGTGTTTTCACATCCTAAGATCTCATTCTAAGATGCTTAAGTAGAGATAAGATCAGCTGTACAGTAACTGCCTGCAGACCTGATTCCAATTTGCTGCGTTTCTCTTTCATTCACTTATCACCAAGAAATTTTCCCAACTTCCAGTCATAGTGAATTCAGGTTTTAGAGGTGATTTTTCTACCATTCAAGAGGCAAGATTGACTGCTGAAATGCAACAGGAACTCTACACTTAGATTATAACCTGCTTTGTCACTGAATGTCATAAATATTGGGACAGATGATAGATGTCCAGTTTTTGTGAATTTAAAGTGGAGTTTTATCTCAAAAATAAAACTGTAAACTGAATAGCAGAGAACTGGAAAGTTTTTAGTGTTGTGGTTTTTTTTTTTTTCTTTTCTTTCTTCTGGTATTCTTATTTTCATTTTAATTCTTTTAAAATAACTTTCCAACTCAAATTATTAATTCTTACGATCCAAGCCTTTTTGATTTAATAGATACTTTTGTTGTACAGCATTTTAAGTAATTTGTAAAAATCTTAGTCATATTTTGGAAAGTTTGGCTTTTTAAAAAAGTGATTCCGCATGTCTGGTAGCTCTAAAGTAATGTGGGTGCTGTTTTGTTTTGTTTGTTTTTGGTGTTGTGTGTGCGTTTGTTTTGTTTTTAATTTTTTTTTTTTTTTTTAAAAAAAGCCTCCAGAGGCATAAAGGTAAACTTTTTTCTACAATGATATATACATGTTTTTCATTTGCCTCTACATTTCAGTATTAACTTTCAGAGCAGGAAGCTAAACCCAAACATTTCTACTTATGTATTCAATCCATTTAAACCAAAAGGCTGCCTCTGTTAGAACTTTTCAGCATTATAGGATTCAGTTCTACCACTGTCCATTATAGCAGCATTTTGCAGCGCACCAGGCTTTTACTATAAATAAGCATTTTCCTAATATTCATGTGAAGTATAGCATTTTGGGATGCTGTGTAGAGCTTTGTGTTTTCCAATATTTATATTCTGCTTCAGTCTCCAATCTTTAGCCATTATGATAGAGGTTATCATCTTTATGCAAATGATGATAATACTTATGTGTATATAGTTTTCTGTAGCAGTCACAACTTCTACAGAATAGCTTCCATGTACCTTACTTCTAGCAGGTTAGTTTTGTTGTGTTTAGAATAAACTGTATTGTATATATTTAAGTAATCTTCTCCGAGGTTGGTCTATGCTTGGCTGTACCCGATGCTTCAGAACTCACATAATTTCTATTAGAGATGGTTTACGGTATTACAGCTTGGCACTGTTGGTTTGGATTTATCCAGTGTTTTAGAGGAGCAGCCTAGAAGCAATACACCACAAGACAGTCCGTAATTAGGTCAGGCTTGCAAATTCTTCCCAACTTGATATATAGTAGTGTTAAAATGTTACAAGAGTGACACAGGGAATCTGAGCTGCCTGAGCAGGGCTTGCTGAGCGTCTTTATTGATGGGAGTTTTGCGTGAGCTTTTTGTATTTAGCCTGTGACTTGACGGGCTTTTGCTTTTCCCTGTGTTTTTTGTCAGTGTGGACACTGACTTTCTTATTTAAGTACATTCGTTAGTCTCTTTGTGACAAATTATATTAAGAATTTCTGCTAAGCCCAGGCGTCTAATGGTGTCAAAAAATAGTTTCAAGACCAACAATGTAATGTCTTTCAGTAACTGTTAAATATGAGTGAACTGACTAGGCTAAAATAAGAATCAGGCCAATTAAACCTCTCTTTGAGGATAGTGGTGCCTGTAATTAGAGAGAGATGCTCAGGATCAAGATGTTTCTCTCACTCCCTGCCACTTCCCACCTCCCCTAAGATGATGGAAAGTGAAGGGAGAGAGTGCCCACCTGCAGAGCTAAATTCTTGAGCATTCTGGTGCTTACGTGGGAAACTTCAGCGGTTTCCCCAGGACGTTAAACCTTATAGTGAGGTTTTTAGAATGGACTTCTGCAAATATTCTTGGGGTTTTTTGAGGGGTGTTGTGTTGTTTTTGTTTTGATTTTATTTCTTTGGGTTTTTTTGTGGGTTTTTTTTAATAAAACAACAAAAAACAAACAAACACCAGTGCTTTCTGGGGGAAAACAGTTTCTGTTAGAAAATCTCACTAATCCACTATTTATGGTGTTGGAGAGGGGATGTTAAGTGCCCTGTTCAGTGTTTTGAAGACCTACAATTAGAAATTATGGCCTTAACGATGCATCAGGACTTTATTCTGTCAGCAGTCTGTGGAGCCTTACTTTAAAAATAAGAGTGATTTACCACTTTGGATCAATTTTTATTCCTTATTAACTAGGTGAGAAATTACATTATGAGCTACCTTGTGGGTGTACTGTAATCTTCTACTGCAGCTCAGGGTGTAACACATTAAATCTCAACTCATGAGGCTACTTCTGTAAATGGAGAACCTGGAGAGAGCTGTGCACCAGGAAGGGGAGGTGCCTGCAAGTAGGGAACCTTTGTGGTTTTGTGAACCTCAGTTTGACAATTGGATAATGACAATTTGAATGAAAAAATGAATGATTTGACAATTGAAAATGGATGACTCCTAAAAAATAACTGTTCATACAAGGCATGGCGTGCGGTCTTATATGATGCAGGTTATGGGCACCAACCTTAAGGTGATATTTCTTATTCTTTACTGGGCCTTTTAATCCTGCACTACTTGTATCTTGTATCTAACTGATTTCTATCTTAAGGTTTGTAATTTTTGTAGTAGCATCTTTGCAAACCTTGTCCATTTGGAAGATCTTTTGGTTTTGACAGTTTTGGTGTTACTTCCTTTCAGCCTGACATAGTGGTACTGATGTTGCAGTAAGGTGGGTGTTCTGGAACTTGTAAGACTGAATGTGATGTTGAAGGTATGAAATAGTATGAGAAGACATTCTCTTCAAAAATAACTTCATACTTGTGAAGTGATGAAGCTTGCAGAAGCACTGAGCATTTCTCAGTTCTTATTGTTCAGCAGTGGGCACATGGTTCAATTGTATAATGTGAATTTAGCAGTATAATCTTTAGAAAAAAAACCCAACAAACCCCAAAAAACCTTTACGCTGACTTTTCCCAGTGTGAACAAAATCCAAAGTCTGAACTCTCCTTATGTGTTTAAACCTTCTTCCCTTAATGAAAATTTACGGTAAGAGAAGAGAGGTGAGTGCTGGTGATATAAAATATATACCATTAGGCACAAATATGTTTTATGGAGTTGTGTCACATGAGACCTTGGGAAATCTTATACACATGAATGCTTTCACAAATTACGTTTCTCTTGTACGTGCACAGGAGCAAACTACAATTTTTCTAGTCTTCAGGGTATCTGCAAGTGCATCTATTCGTGCGAATTCAGTCTGAGCTAAGAAATATATCAGTAAGGCTCTGGACTTTGCAAGGTCACTTCAGATGGATAGAGTCGTATGAAGTTTCATGTTGAGGCTTGAAAGCAGATGAAATTCAGGTGGTTTTACTCTTCAGTGTGATGTGAATTTCTTGCTAGCTCAGAAAAAGTAAGTGAAAGGACTAGCTGAAGTGTCACAGAAGGCATTAAAATGTTCCTCCGCATTCTGCTGTTACAGAAAGGGAAGGAAGCCATAGTTTTGCAAAGAGGAAAGTAAGCCCAATTACTCTGAGTAAACCTGGCAGTTTCCTTTTTAGCTCTTTCCCCACAGAAAAGGTGTTAGAGTCATGTTCTGTAGAATGGATCAGTCAAAAACCCACGTTAAATATTTGAGTTACATGAGGCTTAATTACAGCATTGTATATTAGATGTTTTCCAGCATTAGCGCTTATGTTCCCCATGCCCCACTCCCACCACTGGAACTTGGAACCTGCAAAACATAATACCATGTCATTTTCAGTTGTAGGTGTATCTTTTATTATGGATATAGTGTTATTCTTTCACTTAACAAAGAGGTTTTGTTCACTTTTTATCCTCACATTTCATCACACAGAGGGGTGATCACAGTGCAGTGGTGTCTGGGATGCATTTGGTAAGTTTTTCAAGTGTCAAGAGTCTTTTTCATTTTTTTTCAGGTTAGTTGCAAGCACTGGCATTTCAAGCAACGACAACAGAAGCAAAACCACGCAGCTATGAGTAATTTGCCATTTCCCAATAACCTTTCAAATAGAATTGAGTGGGTTTTGCATAGGTTTCACAATTACTTTGAAGAGCATTCAAATGTACCTCTCATGTTGAAACAATCTTGTACTTAGGTTTCCCACACACCAGCCAGTAGCGTGTCCTAAGTAGTCCTCTGCAGGGCATTCCCAGACTGATGTGTGAGAATTTAGTGGTTGAACCACTCCTGTTTCTTATGTGCGGCTGCCAAACCAGTTGTTTTAGCTATCGACATTTCCTTTTAATCTTTGCTGTCTTGGTTATTCATATGTACTAAAGAATGAATGTTATTAAATCGGATGATGACAGAAGTACTGAACACAAACTTGTTTAAACTGGGTATGTAATTTGAGATTTATAAGAGGAATCTTCAAGTGGAAGCAAGTTCTCCACCAGTAGTGTTGAAGGTTCCGTTAGCTTTTCAATTCATGTTTAAAAATAGGAATTTCATATATTTTTTAAAATCCTGTGACAGAGAGAGGCTTCTATGAATTAATATAAAGGCTGTTGCATTTAACTTACGACCAATAGGGAAAAAGGACCTGCAGGGACCACAAAATACATGGGATTTACCTTGGGGCAGTGGTATGGAGGAACGCAGTTGGAGACTGGTCCAGGAGTATGTGCTCAAGAAGTACTGCACATGCCCCCATGTATCAACACCCACAAAAAGCTCCCAATAGAAATGTGAGAACTGTAGCAGAAGCCCAACTGCCACAACTGCATTGCAGGTTATAATGCCATGAGAAAAGAGCAAGAGAAATAACAGCCATGGCCATTATGCTGGTTGTTTGCAACAGAAGCACATTGGTAAATGGTATTCAAATGGTCCTGGGAACGGGCCATGGTGAAGAAGGACAAAACAGAAATGTCAATGGTCTTTACCACTCTTGAGACAGATACTTCTTCCCTACAGCATTGACCATATCAATACGGTTTCAATTCTAATTTTGAATGAGCAATCCCTTAGGCTCTCTGCAGCCGTGGGAAAGTTTCTCATTATATTCTGCAGGACTTAGTTTTCCATGCAGTGCTGTTCATGTTTTTAGTTCAAGAGAGGGGGAAAAAAAGAAAAGATTTTTTTTTTTTTTTAAAAAAAAAAAAAGCCTTACCAATGAGAGATGTTGGAGAAAAGTCTGCTGGTGAAGATACACTGAGCAAGAACTGTGAGTACTTCTTTGGGGGAGTAGATACTGAAGTATCACTGTGTCTTAGATGGCAAAGAAATCTGCCATTCATTTAACGTTTATTGAAGGGCTTTCTTTTCCTCTTAATTGATATCACTGTGATTGGATGCTTGGGGAGCATGTTGTCTTCCTCTTTGGAAATCAGTGTAGTAGCTGTGGTCCTTACTAGTTGCCTTGCATTCAAGGGGTGTGAGAACTTTTTTTAGAGTTTGAGGATGGTCAGGACAAGGGAAGATCTTATTTTCAGCTACTTTTCTCTAATTCTGTTTGTGAGTTGGCTTTGCCTCAGACCTTGCAACTATCTTCCATCATTGTTAGGTAAAACTGCCAAACTAGGAACCCAAATCTGAGGGTATTAGAATTGAAAATATTTCTTATTTCTTTGTGGATTTGATAAGACTCTCCTTTCAGTTTCTCTCACTTGTAAACTATATAATTACCTTAGGTTGTGTGATAGGCTTGCTTTAATATTCTTTAAAAATCACTGTAAAATAACAGACTTTGGAGTAGTAATCAAAGAAGTAACAGAGAACTGTAATTCCTATAAGTATTTCACCTGTTATTAAAATTTTCAAGAAAGTTTTTTAAGTGTTAGGACTCTGTTTTATAAACCTCAGGTATTAAATACAGACCTTGTCCTTTAAAAATTATTATTCGGAAACAGTAAGAGTAGTAATACAACAAGCTTAATATAGTATAAACTCCGGAAGCAATGAGAGAAACAATATGGCCAAGGTAGTAAGCTCTTAAAGATCCATTTCTACACTATTAAAATAAGCATGAGACTACGTTTTAGTGCAATGTAAAATTAATTAATCTCAAATAAATACTTAGTGGCAGCACAATCGATGCAAATCTATGTAAATAGGTAGTTATCGTGAATTAGAATGCAGTATTACTGAGTGGACTGTTTAAGATTTCATTAACTACACAGAGTGAAGACCCTCTTTACCAGGAAAAATATCCTTTATTCTGTATCAGTTGCTTTGGGTTGTTAATTTGAAAAGCTGATCGTTTTGGACCATTAATCATATTAATTAGAGACAGATTTAGTGAGCTTTAGTGAAGTTCTCAACTAGATTAATAGTTTTGTAATCCAGTGTTTATTAATACAAATGAAGTAAATTAGAAGCATGACATTATAAAGAGGAAGAAGAAACTTCAAGAACTTTCCTGGATCCTCCCCAAACTCCATTATTTTATAACACCATGTTGTTCTTCAGTGGTTTGCTTTGTTTTGTTTTAGTCTTTTTTTTCCTTCCTGCAATAATAGTGCTGTAGTTCAGCCCAGATAAGCAGCTTAGGAGAAGAATGTGTGCAGTGATCTCTAACCATGTTTTGCAGTTACTTACTATCTGTGGATTTTTATTTTTGGGTGAAGAACGGAGTAGCGAGCAGCCATGGGAAGTTGTACATTGTTATTTCATACGTATTTTTATCAGTAAGATCATTTTCTTCATTCATTTGGAGGCTCTGAGCCAGCACATGCAAGATTTTGTAGGTATGGAGACTCCCACCCCAGTGTGGTGCAACAGTTTATCTAAGAGCGTTGCCATGCAGGAATCTAAATAAGAAATACAGTGTACAGTGGTGTCTCCTTGCTTCTTCTCACAGGTAGGGGGAAGTGAATCTTCAGTCTGTTAAAGATGTGACTGCATCTATTTCTATCTTGCTTTTACTTCAGAGGGGAGGTGGCACATGGTGGAGCATAGTGCAGAGGCGGGAGGTTTTTCCTAGCTCTGAATTTTTCATCTCTTTCCTTTCCTGAAGCCAAGTCGCCTTCGGGAGTCTGGATTTTCCCACTCTGGGGTTCGCGTGGCAGATTAACATTTGCTTGTAACAAAATGGCCCAGTGTCTGGACTTCTGCTGATCTTTCCCAGGGGTTCTGGTGTGAGGTCTGTGGGTCTGTGTGTGCTCCTATGCATGAGAAACAGAGATTTTCCAGGGGCTTTATTGAACTTGTGTGCTGAAGCGCCTTCTTGTTGAGCCATGTGTTAGCTACAGTTAAGGGGAAAACCTCAGATTTTTTTAGAATTGGCATCAGTTTCTCATTATAAACCTAATGTTGCAACACTTCCAGAAATGCGAGGTTCTCCTGATGGCCTGCCTGAACCTCATGGATGCCAATTCTAGCTTTTCTCTTTCCAGTATTTTTTTTAAACATCCGGTTGAAAATAATGTGAGTTTCACAAGATTAGGACTCCTACTACCTAAAGAATCAAAATGTCTATAAATCTCCATGTGCACTTAGCAGCTGTGGGAAATCTGCATGTGTGTGCATGTCTTTATGTCCTCCAAAACTTACTATACCAAACTGATCCACAGATCCCCAAGAGCATCAACAATTGCTGCTTCAGAGATATATATTTTTTTTAAAGTACACCCCCTTCCCTCAATATGAAATGGAAAGCTTGGGTTTTAACAAGGTGGTTCTTGACCTGCTTTCACCTTTTTACTTCCGATACATAGGCTTACCTCTGTCTTGAAAATCACATTGTGAATCTAAATAGTAATAGAAAACTTCGGGGTTCACTTCAGAGAAAAGGTGCAAGGAAGGCAGCAGTTGCTGTCTTCATGTATTTTGAATACACGTTTCTTCTAATGCAAAATACTCAAGGGCAGTTGTTAACAAAAAAAAAAAAAAACAAACCCCCAAAAAATCCTATCCAATCCAGGCTCCTGGTTACAAATCATCTGACAAAAAGATCATGAAGAAGTAGTTGCGCGACATGTGCTCATCAGCCGCTCCGGTTATTCCACAGCAGCTTTCCAGCAAGCAAGTTGGGAAGTAAGACCGGCTTTCCAGTGGAAGCTCCTTAGGGTAGGTGGTTTCAGTTTTGCCTCCCTTGATTTGAGTAAGACAAGCCTGTTTGCAGTTGTGAATACTTTTGGAGCGTGCCTTCACATGCAACTTTTCATACCTTTTTGGATTGTCTTAAAAGAAATCTGTACCTATAGTTGACCTACTTAATCTATGCAATTATTCCACTTTGCTAGGGTGTATGCACATCTTGTTCTCGTCTCCGTATTTTTTTTCCAGTTTGGCAGTCATTTCATTCCTTGTGAAAAATACCATATGGTTGGTAATGGGAACCTGATTTTGGTATTTCTATTGTTAAAATTACTGCCCAGAAGAATGGAGGCAGAAATCAGACTAGTGCTTTGTAAAATCACAGCTCATTCACTGCTTTCTCAGACTTCCTGCTGGATTAATTTAGATGTTTTTAATAGTGATGAGTAAGGCAAACGGAGTCCTGCTGAAAGCAAGTGAAATGTCAGGGATTGCTGGTTCTAGTTCAGAATGCACCCGTTTCTCACCAGAGCTTGCAGCATTTCTTTATCTATGAATCTATGAAGAGACTTCCAAGAGCCGATGGGTGTCTTGTGCCTAATTGTCATCTTTTGTGTGATGTCTACTCGTACGTTTCTTCCTTCCTGGCTTGTAAAATTACAATATTTTTTAAAGCTTCAGAGTCTGTAATCTACATAAATTGAGTGTTTCTGGATCAAATTGCATCTGAGTGGGGTGTATGTAGAGAGGATTCAGCCCTGTAAAACGCTGTAAGCTCTGTGATCCAGCAGAATGTAGTAACGAGCTAGAATTGAAGGATGTAAGTAGGATATCTGAAGACGCTGGGCCATGTGATGTTTGTTACTGGCGTAGTACCGGTACTCTTAACATACTGTATTATCTGTTCCTTATTTGGTATTATTAATAAATCAGTAAATCTCTTCAATTGCAAAATACAAGACTTTTCTGGTTAAAATTTGGTCTTCTCAGTTGTGGTTAAAAGCTTACTAGTATAGGAAAGAATGACACTTTACTGTTTCTGTGCATCTTTACAGAACACCGGCCAGAGATTATAGAGAAAATTGTTAAACAATTGTTGAATTGTTAACATAGGTACCATAATTTCTTAGCAGTGGTAACATATGCGGAGGGAGGACCAATAAGTACTAACTTCTTAATTAAGCAGATTACTGAATGGCATCTAATACTGTCTAGTGATTTGGTTATAACACTGTTGACCCTGATGTTTTGTTTTACATTTTTCTTGTAAATGTTGCTTTTGTAAAGTTGCTCTAATAAATTCTTTCCTGGGTTTTCCGAAGTGTTACTTTGCCCCTTGGCTATCATAGGGAAACAGCTGTGATTTAAGACATCAGCTTTGCTATTACCATCAAGTGGCTGCATAACAACTATGAATCATCTTTATGAATGTGTTCTGACTAAATCATAGGACTCATTAGGTGTGGATGGATGGATATCTGAGAAAGCGATATAGGTAATAGGCTGTCTTCAAAGATAATGAAAAAGTTTTCACCTTCAGTTTTCTTTATATGCTTGCCTAGGAAATGGTGGCTTTCTAATAGAAATACTTGCAAACGTGCAGCTGAAAATGAGTCTATCGCTGTAAATCCAGTCATGTGCACAAGACTGATTCATATGGTTGAACGGTAATTATTCGCAATTGGGACCTCTGTAGCAGAGTATTTAATCAGACAAGAGAAAATTAAGTTTTTTGGTTGATTGTTTTTTTTTCCAAGTTGGAAGTTCTATGACATCTGATGGCCAAGAAAGAATTGTCCCTGGTGTTTTCTGTAGAAGGCAGGAAGATTTATTGTAATGAATGGCACATGAATGTGCAGAAAACAAATGTGCTGAATTTCTGTTTTGCAAAACCAGCCATTTACATAGCATGCATTCCTTCTGTGCATGGTCTGCATGGGAGATTATTTAATCTTTTCTTTATAATTTATTTATTTCAAGGCAATTCTTTTATTCTTCTACAGAAGAACCCAAAGATACAAGCAAATTGCCTCTTGAACGAGCCAGAGCTCTTAACCCAGCAAATACATTTCACACCCCAAACGAGCTGGGTTAATCTGCTCTTCCTGATAATTTTTTGCTATAATCATAGTTTTCGTAGTTGCTCTTTAAATAGTAATTTTAGTTTGATAAAGCTTTCAATTTACTTGCTGCAAATAATTATTTAACAACAAAAAACTGCAAAAAATCTGTCTGAACATTAGCTGCCTCAAGACACGAACTCATTAGAAGCACATACTCAGATTGATTGGGCTGATACTGATGGTGATGATAATAATAATTGCATTACAGTAGTGCCTTAGGATCCTAGCTGTAAATGAGGTTCTTATTCTTGAAGGTAAAAAACCAAGAATCTCTGCAGCCCTGAAAAGCTTCAAGACTAGAAGTAAAATGAGGGAAAAAAAAAAAAAAGTTTGAATACAAGTACTCCTTCCCTTTTTCACAGCCCTGTAAATTAAAAACACACACACACGAAGACAAAAAAAAAAAAAAAAAAAGAAGGGGGGGTGGGGGGGGAAGGAGACCTGTTTGGATCCCAACCAGATATGCCAAATTCTGTTCTTCAGCACCCTCAAAAGAAGCAAAATGTCTGTCAGAGGACTCATACGGAACACTGTCATGCAAGAATATGTCAAGTTTTTCCCACCGGAAGAAACCAAATATGAATGCTGTGGGTTTCAACTGTAGTAATGCACATAATGCTAGTAATATGCAGGGAGCACATATGCCTGTTTGAAGGATGGATTGAAGTTTATACCGAGCTATTGCTTTTACAGTCAAGCAGATGTCACTGGGCTTGCTTTACAGGATATTATGATATATGAAAGTGAAGGCTTTTGAGTAGTAAAAATTACTCCTGTCAATTCATCTTTGTGTATGGCACTTTGATATATCATTCACAGCTTAATTATGTTGTCATAGTTGAGAGATTAAAACAAAAGTCAGGTTGACTCTTGTTTAAACCTCTCTCTGAAATAATGCTAGTAGGTGAAGGGGAAAGAAATCCCTAAGATCTATATAAAATTCCATTAGAATGTGTTGTGCCATCAATAACAGGTTCCTACCGTGATGCAGTTTCACATAGTGCAGTTAGGGAGATATTCATCAGCTATCACCCACTACACAGGAGCAAAACAACTAGTACCAGACATAACAGAAAATACATGAGAGAGTGGGAATTGTGCTTTGCACAAGCCTTGGTGTGGTTGGGGTGTGAGTTGTGCCAAAACTCACTGGAATCAGGGCAGCAGAACAAAGACATAAATCAGTCACTGGAATTTTATGGTCCTGACTGTAAAATGTCTCTCATAACCTCATGTGGGAAGTCTTTGCTGTCACCTTCACCAGCGCGGAGGTGGCTACCTGTCTCCAGAAGGAAACTGATGGGCAGCAGGAGCTTGGGCCCCTTCAACTGCTGTCCCAGGTAGAGGGGACGGGAGGGATCCCCCCTCCCACTGGCAGGTTACAAAGACTTTTTTGGGGTATTGAGCTGGGCTCAATTTGTTACCAAGGAGACATGTGATTTTGTGTTTGCTTATTAAATGGCGAGCCACAAATGACAAAACAAGCTCTGTAATCAAAATAAATTGCAGTATGTCATTTAGGCATGCAGGTTTTGGGCTTAATTATTATAAACTACCTTGATGAAAGCAAAACCAATCAAAACCCAAAGGAGAATTTTCTGTGTTCTCAGACTCTCCGTTACTCTTTGCGCTTGGGTATTTTATCTGCATGAAAATAAGCTGCTCTGATACGAAGCTGTTCATTGAAGTGAATTGCTTATGGGGACATAATCAAGGTCTGCATGGCATCCAAAAAATCTGAGCAATTAAATTAAAGTTGAATTTTTCAATATGTTGTATTCGGCATATTACTTCTGCACTGTGTGTTTCTGGATGATACTGTAATGCATGTGCAAGTTAAATGTAATATTAATGATTACTGCCAGGTGCTACAAAAAAAATTAAATTACTACACAAGTAAGTGTAACTTAGGATAAGGCTGTTACATGGGTCACCGTATTATTTGTTTCACATGTTTTATATACATTGATTCAAATTATGGGTTAGGGAACGCACTTAATTTATTTAACAGCTTCCTGCTGAAGGTGTGATTTTACCCATGCGTGGCTTTCAGATTGACAGCTCTTAAGGCAGAGAAAGGTTGTTTATCTTTGAACTTCAGGGTAAGAATGTAAAGGTATGGACAGGCAGAGGTGCTCGTGATGATGCCAAGTGGTGTATGCTTGGTAAATATGGCTGTTCAGGAATTTATTAATTGAAAGCAGTCATTTTCAAACACTCTGGAATTATTTCTGTGGATGCAAGCGTACAGCTGTTCCATATTCACCTGCCTGGGGATGCAGCACATGCTGGCAGTACACTTTACATACATGTGTAAGCAAGCAGATTAAGAAAACATCAGTAAAAGTTCAAACCTATAATCTTCTTAATTTGCTTTACTGCTAAAAGATTGGATTGGCTGTCATAAATTATTAATCTGAGCCTTCTAACTGTACCGATTTGGTGCTTCTGCCTTTCAGTTCTGTAGTTTAATGAAATTTTTATTGCTTCCTTCACATATTAAAGAATCTATGTAATAAAACAAAAGAAAACCTTACATGATTGCATGGCTATGTGATGAAATGGGTTTGTATCTAACATTTTCAGATATTTACTTTTCTAAAACAAATTCTTTCCATGTATGTGAAGTATTTCTACAGTTTAGGTAAATACCTTTGTATCCATTATATATAAAAAAATATCATTTAGCATACTATAATTTTGGAAGAATACTGCAACTAACTGGTAGATTGCCACAAATTGCTCATAGAGTGTGTGGTACATGTATGGGTGAGAAAATTTTAGGGAAGCTTCTGATCACAGTCAGAAAACAAACCTTCAGCAGTCAAAAAACAGAAGTTCAGTATTCTGGGAAAACAAAGATTTTATTCTTTTTCCCACACTGAGAGTCCAGTTTGACTGAAGGTAGATCTGTGATTTGATATTTAATATATAATATGAAGACCCTGCCCTGGGTAGAAATCTCTTTGTTGTTATTTAGAAGCAACCTGCTGCCCCTAAAGGTGCAGTGTAAATTCATGCAAAATGTATTTAGTGATGTCATTTGGATGCATTAAAGTAGGAATTTGAATTTTTTTCCATTATGGTTAAAGACTTGAGAATAGCTATCTTTCCGAAGAGCATTTTACATCTGTTCTTATCTTACTAATTTACTTGTCTAGTGCTGTATCTGTGGGCAAAGATTCCTTTTTCTTTTCTTAATAAATTTATCTAGGATGCTGCTGAATACTGTCATTAATGTGGAATTGTCTGGCTTGACTTAGTGATGCTAATGCCTTTTGAGTGAGCTTTGTCCATCTGACTGAAACATAAAACAAAACAAAAAAAACCCACCAACCCCCAAAAAGTGTTTCTTTTTTGGTGTGTAGGTAATTTGTTTTTACAGAAAGGAAAAGGTGGAGCCCAATGTTGTGTGGTGATGGTTGGCATGGTAATATTTCTGTTCCTTTAGAAAAGCATTCACTGGGCAGGAGACCAGAAGCAACAGTTTACCTACTGTTCATCTCTGTGGAATATTTATTCTTCTCTTTTGGAGGGATTTGCTAATACATTGCTAATGCCTTCTGAAGGAAAAAGAGATTTGTTTACCTGTAGCAGATTGTTGAGATTTTTCACTTTCCCTATATGTATTTATTGTATTTTGTACGTATATATTGATATTGATATCTTAGTTTTTCCAAATATTGTTTCTAATGAACTTGAAGTTGTTTGTGTCCATATTTTGGCCAAATTATATTTTAGTGTTCAGCAGACATCCTCACATTTTCCTTTTGAATTCTAAATGAACCCTGTAGACAAATACAATTTTTTTAAAAAAATACTTCTTGCAAGAAGGTGTAGGCATTGCATTCTTAAAGCGATACAGGCACTCTGGACCTTTCGAAGATGATGAGAATGCAGGTGTAGCCCTTGCAGGTATCGTTGAGTTAATGCTCCAGAGATACGCTGTGTCATAAAGTCCCACAGACAGCTAATCTGCAAGACTGGGGAATTCTTCAAGGTGCTGATTTCGGTACTTGGTCCTGTGTTTTTCCCTTGTGGACTGCGGTGAACGCTAATACTGCCTGCCTTCTTGAAGTGCAACTCCTATCACACTGTTGAGCAGCTTTGCAGTCCTCCTTGCATACCCATTTGGGAGGTGAGGAGGTTACAACCCTGTGAATCTGCTTGACCCTTTTCTTGGCTGTTTCAAGGAGTGAATGTTAGAAGGTTGGAAGGGTTTGGGGTTGGTGGGACACTTTAAATTCAGGTGTTGTATTAGGCACAGATGGCAGAATTCTGGGACTAATTCACCCTGGAAGAAGTGATCTAATCCACCTGCGTATTTCTCCCCTGCCCCACCGACTTCCTCAGGTTTGGGTAGTTGTGTGTGTGAAAATAACTTTAAATGTCTTAATATACGCAAGTTACTAATGAAATAATTCTCTAAAATGTTTCCATTCTTATACTGTGTTGAAGATTTTTAGTAGTTTTTTAATTTCAGTCTTTAGTTGTACTTTGTAAATGGTCATGCTTAGTTACTTACTGAATTTCTTAAAGTTCCTACTAGTTCTAAATCTTAGTGTTAGAATCTTTTTGATTGTAGGAGTTCCTTGCTCTGCAGCCCCATAGTTTTCTTTTTTGGGTAACTGTAAGAGAAATTCCTAAAGCAATGAGCTCATGTGTTGTAGCTGATGTATCTGATTACTTGGATTATGAATGAAGTATTTCTCCTACTGTATGTGATTTCAGGAGAAAATTTTAGAACTAGACTAAACTTTATACTGCAGTGCCATTAAGCATTACAGGATGCAGATATTGCAGGTTGCGGACTAGGTGGTTTACTTGATAGAGCATCTGGGCTTGTTCCCAAGTTTGACCCAGAAGTTTCTCCTAATTTGCCTGTTCTAGAGGAAATGGAAGTAATAATCTTCTCCTTAATCAAACCTGATATTTAGCAATATTTTCAAATATTGAGAAGAAAAATAGATTTTTTGTTGTCTGTATACCCTTGTAAATTAATGTGTCTGTAAATTACTCCAAAATTGCTACAGTAAATTACTGCACTGTAAAATACTGCTTCCCAGTGGTTTGGGAAGGTTTTTTATGTACATGCCTCACTTAAAGGATACTGTAACATTAATCAGATTTATTTGAAATGTATTATTAGATTTTGTGTACTCTGTACTGAATAGTAGCGTATCCTTAGCAATGATTACTCATAAATCCTGCAATTATTCGAAGAATAGCCTTATGATTAGTAGCATTGACTATGTTATCCTGTGTTATTACAACAGTATGGAAGCATTTTCATAATAACAAGGGATTTAATTGGTACGAAGACTTATTTTCAGAATACTAAACACATTGGTAAGCAAGGCATTTGAATTGTGCATTGCAGGCACCCAGAGTATTATCAGCTAATTAGGTATTGGAAGGGCATATGTAGTCTTAGCGAAGGCTGTTCAACTTCTGAGCACAAATGTTTTTCAGTATTAAAATGGCTGGAACAATGATTATAAGTTTTATGTGACTTTAAGTATGTTTCATTACCTTCTGTGAACAGTTTCTAAAACATACTTTTAAGCAGTTTTCAGGGAACAGTGCATGATTAAGTTTTGCAGTGAAGGTACTGATCTATATCTAGAAAATTATGTAGAAGTGTTTACATCAATAATGGAATGGCATAAATATTTAATCTTTTTCCAGGAAAAGCTGGGTTTTTTTACCAGCAAATGTGTTTTGTCAGGTGGTGGGAAAGTATGAATATAAGTGGATTGATCCAGGGAAAGGAGGAGATGCATTAATGGGAGCCTGATACCCTGGGGAGTTCATGATCATTAACCTGCCAGTTTGAAATTCCATCTGTAACGTACTAATCAAACACTTGTGACAATTTAAGCCTTATTGTCACCCTTAAACCTCTACAGAAGGAGGATTTCCTCTGAAATCTGGTTTGTTTCATACACAGCTGTTAATTATGCCTAGAGATGTATTTTGTTAATTTGTCCTTTCTTCCAGGCTAGTGTTGTCTGCGATGACTTTGGGTTTAGGTCTATGATATTTTTATCTTCTTTCTTCTTTGTTCCTCACTTTTCATTGAAATTCTTGGCAGAAATGGTAGCCCACACAAGTATTTTATCTTTTGTTCAAACCTTTGTTTATGACCAGTCAGCTGTCAAAACCCAACATCTGCTGGTATGCTACAGAAGTCCTTGCTAGAGGCAGACTTTATTTTTCTAAAGAATTAAACACTTTATCATAAAGGCATGGTTTTGAAAGTAGATAAAAATATGTTATTAATGCTTCACGTAGGAGGAAAACTGTTGCTAAGTAGGAACAGGTGGTTTGTTATTTCTTGACTAAATGCCCTTTTCTTTACAAGTGTTTGTGCAAGGCACAGGGGTGACAGTCCTTGCCCAGGGCAGCACGGAGCGACACAGAACCCTTGCCCTTGCCCTTTCAGGGCTGCAGAAGAGACGCTTGGCGAAGGTACTGGCTGGAGAGACACGTTCCTCTCTCCTTCCTACTCGGGACTTGACTCAGTGGAGCCAGCTACCTAACTGTGTAGTGGTTGGCTTTTCCAAAAAAAGACTTCTTCTGACAGAGCTTGTGCAATAGTAGTGCCTCAGTATCTATGGTGGTGCTTGAGCCCAGTCATCATATTAAAATGCTGATGTTTGCACTGTGCACTTACCCTACATTAAGTAGCTGTATTAATGTGACAGACCATTTTTGTTCTCCAGGATGTTTATCGTACCTGTACAACAAAACAAATAATCTCAGAATGGCGGAGTTCACTCTTCATTGTGCTGCTGGCAGGTTATTTACTTGTTAGTTTGAAAGCAGGAACCCCTTCGTTCCCCCTGCCCCACCCAGAAAAGTCTTCTTCATCTATTAGACAGAATTATAATGCATAAAGTGCTTATGGGGAGATATATTTTACAAGTGTAGCTGAAGGTAAATGACTGACAAAGTGTTCTGTTGTGAAATCATGCTTCTGGCAGGGAAAGGATCTAGCAGATTTAATGGTTTTATGCTCTTCCAACAGTTGGTGTGCCAGCCTTTCAGGGTGTCGTGATACAATTTACTTCTCTAGTATCTGTAATTAATGTGTGAGCACAGTATCACTTTAACGATCAAAGATGATGAATGGCAGTAAGGAATTTTATTTCTGTTATGTATAGTGTTCTTCAGCCAGATGATTGTTAAACCCAGATGTTTTATGACTTTTTGATAATAGCACAGGGTGTTTTATTCTTGGTATTAATTGGAGTAAGATTTTATAAAGTAGCTATTTGTTCTGTCTTTCATTAAATAAGTTAAAATCACACTATTTGGCAGTTTATGGTTTTAACAGATCTTTCCTTTTAAACAGTTGTATAGAGGGAAATTCAAATTTATGTCCTGCATGCTGCTAGTCTGGGACAGGCAGACTTAGAGGGGAGAAACGTTGCACACTCACAGCTCAGCATATAGCTGGAAAACAAGTCCAAGACCAGTGTATTTTTACTGTTTTGGTTGAAGAAGCTGTTAACTGCTAGTACATGAGAGAGTTTTAAAAGAAATTGATTTGCTTACTAACAATGTTTTCTTGCCTGAATAAGAGTTTAATCATATTGGTGGAAACAAAATTGATGAACCTTTAACATCAGATGGTACAGAAATAGTGATTAGAAACCATTTGCCTACAATTTAGAAGACAGAAATTTAGATTAAGCACAACTAAAACATTAATTTAATCTAATTCTGTTGAAGTCATGGGGAAAATCTGCTGCTGTAAAATTAATCTTACCCCTCATTTGCAGTTATGAGAAGGGTAAAATAATGTCAGTGTAATTCTAGTGTAAAAGTCATCAATATAATTTTTCTCCTTTCTACCTGATGCAAGCATGCTTCTCATTTATGACGTGTCCTCCTTCTCCTGTCATATTGGCAGGGAAGTGAGATCCCAGCACTCAGAAGCCTGGTTGGAGCAGAATTTCACAGAACAAGAGCATCTCTCCCAGCTGGTTTATAGGGTCAAGCAGGAAAGACAGAGCAACTGTGGTCTTGGAGGTGTTCCCTTAAAGATGAGCAAAAAACCTCAAATCATGTATGGTTGCTTTCCTCTCCTGACAGGATTCAGGTCTGGGCATTCAAATCATTCGAACTTGAACCCAGGTTGGCTTTTCCCCCTGTCCCTTTCCCACTGATTTCTGTAAAGCATGGCTAAAGGAATCACCTGGGGAGTCTCTCTGTTCTGTTGATGCTTTTGTGTGTTGTACAACTACTTCGATATTCATTGTGCTGTTAAAAGAAGTAGTTTTAGGGTTTTGTTTCATTGTTTGGGGCTGGGGTTGAGACTCACTCCTGCCCATTGAATCAAGGACTTACTTGATAGGAAGGACACTCGTTTAATAAAGATTTGATTTCTGATTAATAGAAAAATGTTTCTGGCTGCCAAAAGCAACAACAAATTAGTCAGTCTCTGTACTAAAAATCTTTTATTGCCTCCTTCATTGTGCAACACCAAAATGGGAACTCTTGGCTCACAAATATCAACACTGTCCTTCCCAAACCTGTCCAGTGAGTCTGTTACAGGAGCCCTAACAGAGTCCAGCAAAAGTTTATAGTGACCTTTTCTACAGAAGTCTCAGGAGACGTGTGGTGTCTGATAAAGCTCATCAAACTGAATTTGTATTTCCCGCTTCCAGAAAGATCAAATGTTGCCTAATGTACAGTTAAATCTCTGTATTTAATGTGGTTCTCTCTTCTCATTCTGTCAGGACAGGGGTGTCAGGCTGGCTGGTCGGTCCCTTTTCCCAGCTTGCAATTAGTGAGCAATAACCTGCCTCCATTGAGGCCAGATTCTCCGAGGCAGGCAAGTTTTGAATTTCTGTTTAAACTCCCCACTCCCAGTCCCAATTCAGCAGCTACATGCTTGTGTGCATCTGGGCTGAGCTTCCTGTGGTCGTTACAAGACTTGCTGATTTTTTGAGAAAAGCAGCATCTGCTGGGGTATTAGAAGCTGTATCATCTAACTACGGTGGCATGTCAACCCTCGAAGACGTAATTTATATTCAGTTACGAGCCCGTTCTAGGGCATTTTTTGTAGGCTGAAGTATTGCCACGAAGGCATAAAAATGAAGAGGTCCAGTATTGCAAGAGCTTTGCAACAGATGTGGTGAGAGCTGGAGTGTCACTGCTAAGTTAGCTAGTAGGCAAGTAAGTCCTGAGGTAGTCTCTTGAAGGACTGGCTGAGGTCTATGCAGGACACTTGGTACCGTAGGAGGAAGGTACTTACTGTACGATTCATCTCTTATTTATTTTAGGGTATGTGTGGGGCAATCCTTGAGATAGCAGCAGTGAATCTTACAGGTCATATACGTGATCAACGTACCAAGACCCATTCAGTTACTGTGGGCTAGCAGAGACACAGCAACTGGCCACGTTTGCACAAATGCAGTTATTTGGCTTGGTTTAACGTGAGGAGAAAGAGGGCTTCGCTAACGCACGTTACTTCATCACCTTGCATTTTATGGGCTTAGACGAGGTGACTGGAGTGTTACCGTGGCTCAGTTGTTGTAGGTAATATATTAATCTGTGACATCTTTATCATGTGTCTGAGGTCTAACTATACTGCCGAAATATCTTCATTACTGTTTGCAGTATACTGTACATACTTGTGTGCTAACGTGTGATTTCTGAAGGTCAGATTAGTGAAAGATTATTATGCCTATATACGTGGATACTAGCACAAGTGAAAACTAAGCAATACAAGCATTTTTAACAATGTCTGTTTTTTACGAACTGCTTTTTTGTTTGTGTGGAAGTTGCATTACAGTTAAAATTGTGTACAGGCAATAATCCCGAACTGAGATGTGCTAGCTTGCTATAATGCCAAGGCTTTCTGTTGATGACATCTGTCATCCTGTTAAATAGGAGACCTTTATTATGCATCTGGCTTGGTGATTTAAATCCATGAAGGACTTCCTGTCTGAAAAAACTGTGCTACATAATGCTTTCAGATTGCTTACCTAAATGGATGTGTGTTTTTATGTTTAAAAATCTATCTCCAAAAAAAGTATATTGCTATGATAAAGTAGTGCAGTTACTCATCTGTGGATTGCATTTATTACAGACTTCCTTTAAAGGGAAACAAATTATTTAATTGTTCTCATATACCAAAAAATATCAATCTAATTAATCATAAAATCTGTCAAACAAACACAATGCATTTCCTCCCATAGGAGGGCACAGTACTTCTAAAGGTCACCATTTAGCTGTGCACCTCCTTTTATTACACTTTCTCAACAAAACGACAAAAAAAGGGAAAAAAGGAGGGGTTGGGTGATGAGAACTCAGATCTCTCTAATGCTTAATAAACTTAACCTTTATCATGGTATTGAACTTGATGATCCTGCATGAAAGAAGAGTGCATGCTGCTTTAGAGGCACATAGTGCTGACTGTTAGTTAATCATTTTTATTTGCTTTGTGGATACCACATGGAATATTTATTAAAATTCTTCTGAGCATAGTAAATATGAAGAGGGATTAAAGCACCAGAGTAGGAAGCACAGCTCCTCTGCATAGGATGTGTGTGGATACAAGTGACTGTAGGGAATGCAGGTTGACTCCAAAAAGATTTCTTCATGAGCAGTCACCCTGATGTCTGATTCTGGACATACTTAAATTCTTAAGGTGCAGAGAGAGCTAGTGATTTATACTGTATTTTTATCCAGGGTTCTGCAGTGTAATAAGTAAATAAAATTTGACATAACTGAAAAGAAGTACTGGCATCTTCCTGCTGGTATACTCATACTAGAAAGTCTGTAGAAAAACAATCATTTTGAACAGATAAAAAAAAGAGTATGAGAATACCCCTATGTAAAGTATTATATTTTAAAGCCCATCAAATTCAAAGCTTTCAAATTTCATCTCTGATCAGGCATCTTTTATTGCTGCATTGTAAGGAGTTAAGTGTCTTTTCTCAAGCAGACTATAATTCTTCATTGTATATGGTATGCTAAGTTGCTTTAGGAGGTAACTAGAGAATGATTTCTTTTATTACTGATCCCGAAGCAGTGCCCAGAAACTCATAGGTTCCATAAGCATTTCTAATGATCCATTAAAATCTTGCTAACCGTGATAGATTGTAGGATGCTGTGTTTTACGTCATGATCCTCATCTGTACTAAAATTAAGTTCTCGTTTCCATAATTGAATATTAAATTTATTCTATTCCTTGATGGGCTAGATCCTTAGCAAGTTTAAATCTGACTCTTATTTGCAGCAGATGCTAATCTTGCCCAAAATGCACATCCTTACTATGGCTCTTCTCCTAAGAAATTCAAGTTACTTGGCCATATTGGGCTGACTGCAATAAGTTGGCTATACCACTAGATAGAACTGAAATGTTGTGTGGAAAACCTGAGTTCCTACTGGCAAGTTAGCTGTGGGATGGTGCTGTCTGTGCCACATTAGGGATTAGGGTTCTATTAGCACATGACTTCTCAAACAACATTGGACCATCGCTCAGAACTGAAAGGAATGTAAAAGCTATCGACCAGTTTTCCCTCATCTCTTGTTTGTATGTTTTCCCCAAATAATACAAACCAAAGCATTGCTGAAAAGATGGAGAAAAGGCACTGGAAATGACAAGAATGCATTTTCCAGGTTCCAGGCAGTAATGCAAATAAGGCATGAGAAAGATAACAAGTCCCCTACAATTTGTTGCTTTCTGTGTTCTGACTCGGCTTTCACATAGTTTATCTTTTCCTGACTTGTTTTTCTGTTCCATGGTACTGGTGTATGTAGTGAGCAACATCCCAGATAAAGTAAGTCTGTTGATTGCCTCAGGGATCCCAGCACAACTGGTTTTGGTTTCTTTGGGCTGGGGAGCAAGGGCAGGGTTGGGTTGGTGCCAGCAGTGAAGACCACCAGGCAAAGAAACAGTTGTCCTCTCAGCCACATGCAGCAAAACCAGTCACTGCAACAAGTGTTAAAAAAAGGATCCTACCAGCAGTGGGTCATGGTTGGTCTTTGAAGACACCCCACCTCTGTTCTTGGTTTAGGCATGTCAATCATTCATAATATATGACTTGCTTGTCAGTTTGTACCAGCCTTCCCAGATGCATGAAGAGGCACTGGAAAGGCTCCTTCACGTTAAAGCCTCTTTTGTCACTGTCAGTTTTGGTGCAGAAAACATCCATCAGCGTCACTAGTGGGAGGAAGCTGTGCTGTCTCTGTCAAAATCCAGTGCTCCTGGTTAGTGGATTTTTGTTGTTGTCTTCTTGCACTCCCCCAGGAAACCCACAGGATCACTTGTTTGACACTGTGTTGGCTTCCAGGGATGTGACGTGTAGCCTCCTCAGAAAGCTGTAAAGCCTGATGTTTGCTGTCTGTGAACAGTAAGTGTCTTCAGAAGTCAGAAAGCTGCTTTCTGGCTGAGTTTATTTCCCTGAGAAATATATGCAGAGAACTTTTTGCTACCTTGCGTGCCTTTATAGATGAAGTAAAATGTGCTGGCAATTGCTGCCTTAATTTTTGTGTGGGCAGCTGTTTCATTTATGTAAGTATTACTCCTTTTGAGAAATTGCTAGAAGATATAAAAGTTTAAGTTCTCTACTGGAACATAATTCTGGCACTCATAAAAGACTCGTATCTCCCAGCCCCTGTCAGTATGCTGTCCTTGTCACATGCTTGAACATGTCTTGCTGTTCTTACAAATCTAACTCTTCTGCAGGCACCAGTTGACAGCAAGGAGTCAATTACTAACTAAAGAAATTATATATATATATAAAAAGTGTGAATCCTCCACCAATCAAGTGTTTTCCTAGAAACCAGGGAGAATAAACTGTAATGGCTATGTCCTCAGAGAGGTCATCTGTCATATCCCAAACAACCAGTTCAATAGACTTAATTTTACAAGCAAGAGGAATGAAAGGAAACATGGTAATGTCTCATTTTGGGGTATTTGCATGTGAGCAAGACTGTCAGCCCTGAAGAGCACACTGTGGCTTTGAAGGACTACTTGAGGTAGCTACCAACTCTTTTCTTCTACAGATAACATCCTTTCTTGCAGCTTGGAGCCCATGTAATGGGCTAAAATATTCTTGTTGCTCTGTGGCCCGTCCTACCTTTTCCAGGCGCTGGGAGGGGGCCTCTCCACAAACAGCTTGGGGCTGCTGACCTGCAAGGTAGATCTTGATTCCTGGTAGGTAGATCTGCTAGGAGCTGCCCGTGTTCACACGATGTTGCTTGTTGCACGTCCTGCTGGGTGCTTATGCTGTCTGTGCTGTCTTTTCCATTAGCTGTGCTCCAGCTTGCTGAGACTGTCACCCTGTCCCTCAGCCTGCCGCTCCCTGGCTCTGGGGCTCCTGTGGTCCCTGCAGGAATCCCTTCGAAAGGCAACGTGCTCCTCGAGCCTCCTCAGCTCTGTTGTCACAAAGTAATAATCTACTGAATATTTCCTTTGCTTCTTTATAAAAAACAATCCAGAGCAAACCAGCAACCAAGCCAACAGAAGCCCTTTGCCGAATCCCATTTTCCACCGTTCCTGTATGTGCTGAAGAGACAGATGCTAAGGAAATGTCCTTGGTAGGTTTTGCTCGCTTCTGTTTCCTGCAGAACACTACCATAGCACTGCCCACCTTCCTTGGCATATTCCAGATAATTTACTAAGTGTCAATGCAAATTAACTTATTTGGGCCTGATCCAACTATATAAATTTCTGTCCTGTGACGTCCTTAGGGAGCACCTCCTGTCTTCTGCGCAGGTCAGACCACAGGGTGTTTCCATTGCGGCAGTTAAAAGCCACTTTGTTAGAATTTTCTGAATGGCAAAAGTATGTGATGACTTGAGGGCATGTTAAGTGTGAAACACTCTGGAGATTGAGAGGCATATTATTTTTGAGGTTGCCTTTATTAACTAGAAAGTGATGTTATTGAGTTTGTGAAAGAGTTAAACTGTCAATTTTGATACTTGAATAGTTTTTTGCCTATTAGATGTTTAGATATACACTTAAGTGGCTGTATGGTAAATATTTAAGAGCAATTGTTAAACTAGCCTCATTTACTAACTGTTAAACTGTGTCCAGGCTTGCCATAAAAAGACCAATTCTTTTTTCTGGAAAAGGGGGCATATTTATGAGGGAAAACTCTGTAAAACACGTAGAATTTCTTTATGACTTCTTAGTAAGGAAAGGTGAAGCTGTTTGCATGCAGGGTATCCTTTTTCATCTGCTGTATTTTCTACAGCTCTGGCTGTAAGGTATTAACAATACTTTTCCATGGCTTGCTACTTACGTGAATAATCAGCTAACAGTCTGTTTTGCAGTGGGTTTGATTTCATAAAATTCAGTACTGGAATGATATTACAGCCTGCAAATATTTCAGAGTCAGCTTTAATATAAATTTTTATACTATGCTAGAGTGAAGCCACAGTCTGAAATAATTTTACATCATAAGTGGTTCTAAATGAAAGTACTCGCAGATTATTTCTATCACATTTGTGGAGGAAAGAATCTGTTTCTGCCTAAATAATATTTAAGTCCATTACCTTATGAGAAAACAGTCATTTCAAGTTTTATCACCTGAGTGGTGCTGAACTTTAGTAATAGGCACGTAAAAGTGCTGAAGAATTAAATTGTGGCCTTCTCAGGCACACAAACATTGGGAGTCTCACTAACAGGTCCTGGGTAGGCAGAGTCTAATGCACTGAAGTCTGATGATGCAACATCTG